>NC_135497.1:62010814-62653526 GCF_052857255.1 Amblyomma americanum
GACTCACCCCATACCAAAACGCATGGATGAGGAATATAACAGAGGACGGAGACTAGCCAGAGCTAGACACCTCTCTAAGCGCTGGGATGGAAACAAGGACACGATCTACGTCGATGCGGCTGGACCCGCTAACGGAGTCGCGGCAATTGCAGCAGTTTCACCCCGGGGAGATATCATTGCAAGCAGCCTTATCCAAGCGGTGGATACCACATCCAGATCTTCTGGACGCCAGGGCACCTCTCAACGACGGGCAATGAGGCGGCCAACACAGCTGCTCGAGCTCTCCTCCTCCGAGCATCTGGCACGCAGCCTCTCTCTAACACAGTTGGCAACCCCTCACCCCTACTAAGCTAAGCAGAAATTACGGAGTACTACAAGACAACAAGAAGGAAATATCCTCTTACTCAAAAAACCCTAAGTAAATATGAAGAGCACATAATCAGGCGACTACAAACTAATACTCTGACCAATCCTTACCTAACGAGTAAAAGGTACCAAGACACCTACGATTCGTCCTGCACCCTATGTGGAGCACTTGGCACACTCTTTCACGCGGTTTGGGAATGTCAAGAAAACCCAGACTTGGACAGCAATCTCGATCCGACTTATGAGCGCTGAGAGGCAACCCTTCATAGCCACAGCCCCCTCGACCAGAAATCGCTGGTTGAAAGGGGCCGGATTATGATGGCGACGAATGGGTTCTCGTACTGAACCCGCCCAGTTTTTATGCTCTGAATAAATTTCTCCTCCTACTCGTCGAAATCCTAGAAGTTATAAAACGACACGCGCAGACAATTGCGAAACGCGGGCCAGTGTGGACAATTAAAAACTGATCATGTTACTAAGAGCAGCCAATGGGCAGCGCGGCGGCGAAGAGAAAGCCAAGAAAACTAGCGGGGTACTGTCGCCGGCCGAGAGGTGGCAAAAGGTCCAACCCCCCTCACCCCCACCGCCCCCCCCCCTTCCTGGCACCAATTTTCCAACAGACTTCATCGAAAAACGTTGCTCGAAGGCAGCCTCATCGGCTGTGGAACGCTGCGCGCGCTGCCGAAGTCTAAGCCAGAGTCTCCCAGAGTCGCCTCCGTTCGTCATATGCGGTCGCCTACGGTTCAAGAGCCGCAGCGGCTGGGCTCAAAAATCGCATTACCGAGGAGCGCGGTCGTTTGCTATTTTTTCTTTTTCGCTCTTGTTGACCGAGGTTCTGATTTAAACAAACCTTTGCCGCGTACTGTGCAGACGCTTAAATATATAACAGGAAAACACTGCAGTAAACGCACAGCACGGACAGACTCAAGCAGGATCCCACGATGTAACTCCCAAATTCCAGCGGACTAACGTACGTCGCGCATCTCAAAAGCATGTTCCATCCGAAAAGTCTTTCAAGAGCACCACGTACTTCGTTCCCGCTGTGTACACATGCGCGAACATGTGAGTGCGTTAGCTGCTTGGGCAAGTGCTGCGTCGTCCTCTTGGACGGACTTTGCGAACGCGCCGTCTTCCCGAACTCCCGCCTCCGCAGGACGCCCTAGCCGCAGCGGGACGGGCATGCGCCGATGGCAGCGACTCCCGCCTCCGCAGGACGCCCTAGCCGCAGCGGGACGGGCATGCGCCGATGGCAGCGACCGGGCCAAGCTGGACGAGTGCATCGCCGCGCTGCCTTCGCACCTCGAGGAAGCCCGCAGGACCCTGGAGTCCCTGGCGCAGCATTATTGCGCCAATGAAGCCTGGAAAATTGACGACGTCAGCATTCTGGCGTAAATATCCAATTCGCGGAATGAAGTATAACAGCAAAATCGCAGCCTCACGGCCGAAAAGAGAGTAGCAGAGGAAGAAGCTCCAAGCCGAAATTTCATGCTGGAAAAATTTTATGGGTTTAGACAAATTTTTATTGAAATAAATAAGGTGGGTGCGAACACGCGTGTTTTGAGAACTGTTGTCCTTGGTCACGTTCCTTTTCCTCCTAAAGGTTTTGCGGCCGTCTGTGACTCTGTTGATGCCAACGAAGAATGGTTCGCCGTTGTCCTGCCTCCCGTGTTTGTTGCTTTTAGTGTTAGCGCACACTCGAATAAATAAACGGGTAACGCATCATTATTTTCTCACTTTCGACGTAGTACCTTCCAAACGGATCTTTGAGGATGGTCTGTTGTCGGTGTCTTCTAGCTACTGCGTGTTGCAGGATCGTTCATTGAGACGCCCCTTAGTGCACAATCACTGCTAGGAATCGCGGCCTCAGTTCATATATGGCGTTTACCTTCAGAGGAGGAGGTTACGAGGAAAGGAATGGCGCGGTGTCAGGTGGGCGCCTGAACCACTTGTGCAAAAGAGATGAAAATGATCAAGCAGGGTCATTCCACGCGAAAGGAGAATGTTCGCTTTCTTGAAATTTTAGATTTGGCTGAAGCAAAGGAAGAAAAAAAGAAGAAAATGAAGAAAATGAGGAAAAATGAAGAAAAAGTTTCACATTGAATAAAGTCCTTTTTGTCGCGCCCATAGTTTTTTTGTGTGTTCATATTTTCTCGGTTATGCCGGCCAAGCTTGTTCTTCGAATTAAAGGTCTTTAAAATGCAAATCATAATTTACAGAAGTCACCCTTTTATTTTCTCAATCGAGTCTAGCCCCCGTATTCACAAACGCTCCTTTCCTTACACGTAAAGGCGGCCTTTCGTAAGGAGTACTTAAGTTAAAGTGTGAGAAAAGGTAAAGGAGCCCTTCAAAAATCCACTTTACGACATTTTAAGGGCACCTTACCAAAGGCGCCCTTATCCGAATAAGTGTGTGACATGGGAGCGAGGCTATACACATTTTTACGCTTGAATCTTCTGTATATGTGCGTATAATTTATTCTTACAGCAAGACGTTAATAAAACTGTGCACCACCACTCCTACAAGCAAGCATCGCCAACGTTAAACAGGCAGTTAGCCCGTTGTTGACTCAACCTTACTTTCAGCTGGCCACCATGCAGCGTAGCCGTCACAATAACATGCTTGCTAAAATTTCACGTCGTGCCTTTTTTTGTGCCCGTTTGCTTTGTGACGTCCGCACGCACGTTTTGTTATTTGGACTGTTATTTGGACTTTTTCTCTTCCCTTTATTTTATTAATTCCTTGCTGTGTTGCGCACATTTATTAATATTAATTGCTATAGAAAAAACGTCGTAATGGAAGGGAAAAAGAGGGTAAATTTTAGTGAAGAGGAGCGAAGCGTGTTGATTGATCTTGTCAGCAAGTACCAAACGATCGTTGAAAACAAACGGACGAACGGAGTCTCCTTGGATAAAAAAAAGAAGACGTGGAAGGAGATCACCGACGAGTACAACTGCCGGCCAAATGTCCGATTTCGAACAGAAGCCCAACTTCGGAAGTGCTGGGACAATTTAAAAGAAAAGTGGAGGAAAGGGAAGGCTGACGACATGAAGGAAGTGTTTACGACAGGTGAGCTCCTGTTCTCTCTGCTCTGTTTTCGCTACTCGCTACTTTCGATTGATTCCTGTTTCAGTAAAGCTACATTTTGCTGATAATGACGAGGCACTTTGATGATATTCTTTTAAGGTTGCGGCTCAGCCGTGTCATTTCTGTCGCCGTGCCGTTATAAGTTGCTTCGGTGAAATATGACATGCGATTGCTCGCACCTTACGGCGAGGCTTTTTTTTTTTCTGATGTAGTGTATGTCGCATTCTCGAGCCCAAGCACGCATTTCTATAGCTATCCAGCGTAGCCGTGGCTTAACGTATGCCACATCACGGCCGGCCTAAGCGCAAGCGCGCGTTTCCTGTAAACACAAGCTCGGATCCAGACTAGCTGTCGCCAAATTTGTTGCTGCCCGTAGACGGCGATGCGTCCTCTGCCATCCACGCAAAATATCGTAAATGTAATGACTAAAGCATGTTGCGCTCTTCATGCATAGCGGGACGGTAGCCGTCTGCACGTAATTCAGGAATGATTGGGGCATAACGCAAATTCGTGCTGTCTTTTCAGGAGGCGGCAGCGCGCCAGCAACTCAACTCACAGACGAGTTGGAGCGAGTTGGCGCTGCCGCGTCGCATATGTCGACGCGGGTGGAAAACCCCTTCGACAGTGACCGTGGGCGCCACGCAGTCACCCCCCTATCAAAGAGCACCCCGAGCGTCGTCTCGTTGCTCCAGCCGATGCAAGTGGAGTCACTTGAACCGTCCAATGGTATGTACCTTGCAAGGGCAGCTTTTTTCTTTTTCGGGGGGGGGGGGGGGGGGCATGTGGTGGATCGTAATGTGCTGGGCAAGCATAGTTGAGCAAAGGAGTTGTACCAACATCTTTCATCCAGAGAGGAAACCCTGTAAACATTAACAGCTTGCAGAAGGTCTCCTCCAGATACAAGAAGATATCACCAAACAACCCAGCAACTCCCAACTTAAAGCAATCTTGGCCATAGATTTGAAGGAAGCCTTTGACAACGTGGCCCACGAGGCCATGTTTGTGGCGCTTTCTTCCACCAACTGTGGCATCAAGATATACAACTACATTTGGGTCTTTTTCCATCACCGTACGTACATCCTCAAATTCGCGATATGACATGTACCCACGCCCGCAAAGGGGCATACCGCAAGGAACAGTGCTCTCACCAACACTGTTCAACTTAGCAATGTGTCGCATACACAGAGCTTTACTCCTCATAGCAGATGTTCATTACACACTGTACGCCGACGACATAACCATACGGATCAACTAAGGCTCTCCGGGGAAAATAGAGGACACCGTGCAACGTGCACTATAGATGAAGCCCAAGCAGCAGCTGCGAGCATCGTCTTGGAGTGCTCCCAGGAAAAGTTGGAGCTGCTTGTGCACACCACGTGCTGGAGACCCCCACCCATCAACCTACAGAACACACGAGAATACATAATATCAAAGTACTGGGCCTACGCATGCAGCGAGATGGAGTGTGTGCGGCCACTGTTCAGCACTTGCTAAAGGTCTTGCTACAGGTCTTGAACATGATGCGGCACATTTCTAATCGCCACTGAGGGCTTCATGAGACAGACATGCTGCGGCTGCGTGTTGCCTTACTCTTGTTTCCCCTTTGCTATCACGCACCAGACATTAACCTCTCAAAGGCACAGCACAAGCTCAACACCCTCATTCGCAAGACACCAAACTTGCAGTGGGAGTGCCAGTCAACACAAGTACAGAGCTGCTAGACAAGGAACCATAACACTCTAGAAAAGCTTATCAGCACAAAGAAACGCACGCAGCAAATTAGACTGAACAGTACTGCACCAGGCAGAAGAATCCTGCAAACGCTGGGTTTCCAAGCCAACGACATTCCACTGCCTGCTACAAGCACGCTCAGCAAAAATGCCCGAGCACTACTCACAATAGCCCTCATAGCATGGCACGTGGACCCCCAACGAAACAAAAAACGCAGAGAACAGCGCATCGTGTACAACAGCAAGTACATTCAACAAGCCAACACATGTACACTAATGCTATTACTGTACATCAGTGTACATACCTGTACACCGATGCTGCCATCAATAGCGCAGCAGCAATAGCCATTACCGATCACCACTGTACAATCACTCACACGCAAACTATCAAAAAGACGGAACCACAGTGGGTGGAGCTTGCCACCATCGTCAAGGCAATTCCCAACGCATAGCTCACACGCTCATCTCTCTGCACGAACCATGAGCACATCGATATGGATCTCGAAGACAACAAACACTTCACTGCTATATCATCAAAGAAAAAAAGTACAAGGTGGCTTCGTGCATATTTTGCCCTAGTTAATGTATGCGAATGTTGATGTTTTGATTTTGTGATAACTTGATTCTCTGCTGCATAGGCTTGAACACTGGCACAACGTCGTCAATCTCGATATTTTTTTTTTGTTGCTCGAGTGCTGTAACCTCTGCCTTTCTGCTCATGCAGGGATCATATCTGCATGGTTATGCTCACGGTGTCACACATGCTTTCATCGCAGTCTGTTTATAGCAGACAAAATAAATTTGCAGGTTTACTGCTTACATTTAGCCGTACAAGTGGCTCACAACACTTGTATGCACACTGTCCAAACATTTGACGTGTTGACAATGATTGCTCACTCCTGGTAGCTTCTGTTTCATTATTGCACTGTGAAAACCACGAGGCGTGCACTTAAAATGCACATAATCCTTCCACTAGTATAGCATATGTGTCACCTGCTCCGCACTGTGCAAGTCGCTGTGGAAAACAAAGCTGTCACTAGACAGCAGCGCTTCATACATCAGGGTACCGAGCTCAAATTGGCAAATGGGTGCACTGTTGTTGGCAGCAGTGCCCTGTGCAATGCAGTATCAATACCACCAGTCAACCTTACCTATCAGGTAACTAGCAAAGGAGCCAGCTTAAGGAAATCCCAGAAATGTACTCCCATTCCTGCTGTATGTTTACGGATTTCAACAGGGGTAGCCAGTGAATTGCTTCAACAGGATTACCATTGTATGAGTAAAAATACAAAAAGAGAAATAGATGGGCTGTAAAGTGAAATATTTATTGCATTTAATAAAGCATATACATATTCACCAATTCCGCATAGTCCTTGATGCTGTGTACTAGACAAGGTAAAGTGTTGCAAGTGCTTGTAGTTGCCCACTGTAGTGCAAGCATAGTTTGTGTTCACGCGTCTTCATGCATATGGTGATCACGAGTTGTGTTCAAAGCTAACAATTGCAAATGTTTTTGCAGATAGCATCTATCAGTGGGATAACCCGGCAAGTCCCAATAATGAAAGCAGCCAGGTGGCGTGCATTCAAGAACTACAAAATGAAACCACCGCAGCTGAGGTCGAGTTATCAGCAGAAAGAGAACCAGCTGACCTGCAACCTGCTGTCCCGCAACTGGCTTCCCCATTACAGGCTGCCCCATTACAGGCTGCCCCGTTGCAGGAAACCGCACAACACCCAGCTCCTGCACAACGCAGAATGCTTACAAAGAGGGCAGCTGTTGAAGCAGAGCTTAGCGCCCGCCTTTGCAGTGTCGATGAAGACAGGAAACGAAAGAGGAGGGAGCACCTGCTAAAGATGAAGCTCATGCGAGCTGAACATGCGCTTCATATGAAGCACTCAAAACAATTGCACGAGCTTGAATGTGCAACCAAAAAGGCTAAGCTCGAGCTACTAATGCTGAAAATAGCTGCCGTGAAAAAAGCCAGCAAGTAAAATGGCACAAATTTTTTATTTTCCATCTGCATGCCGTGTTTGCTCTGCCACATTTTACGAAAAATATTGCTGAATAATGCGTGAACGAGTTCTGAAGCCACTCGCCGAGTCAACGGGCTGTGGTCCTTGAGCTTGGGAAGCTGGGGAGGGCTGCTGAACATTGCATGTGCTGGGAGGCAATTCATCACTTGGACGGCTCCGGCCAAAGTTGTGCAGAGCTGCACATGCCGTAATGACAATGGCAGAAGTCGTTGTTTCAATTTGTAGTTTCATATCAAGACATGGGAATCTTCTTTTCCAGATGCCGAAAGCCCTTTCAACAGTGTTCCTGGTCCGGATTTGGAACTTGTTGTACCTGAATAAAGAAAGAGTTGTTACATATTTTCATGTATTGCTGTATATTATTGTGACCAGCCATACACACCTGTACTCCGGGCTGTCTTTGCCTCCAGGATCTTTTAGCGGCGTCATAAGGTATGGCCGGCAAGCATACCCCATGTCGCCGAGGAGTACGCCAGGTACATCCCCTTCCTCATAACGTACTCTCGCATTACTGTTGTCGAAAATCCTGCTGTCATGTGCGGAACCCGGCCAGCTTGCAACTAAATCGAAAAATCTCAGTTCAGGTCCTGTGATCGCCTGCAAGCATGCCAAAAAAAGAATGAACATGAATTTTTTACGGCTGCTGTTACCTGCAGATTTTTCAAGCTGTTTATATGCAGTGTAGTAGCAATGTGCCTATTATAATAGCAGTCAAGTGCCTCTTAAATCTTGTAATTGAATGTTAGGGGGTGAAAATAATTTTCTGTCGTAGAAAAAAAGAGAAGCAGAGATTGAGCTTAATGCAGCTCGCGACCTGATGCACCCACGAAGTCGCGCACTTTTCTTGTATTCCCTGCTGCGTATTACCATTGCAATGAGAGGCCGATGCTGGTTAAAAAGCAAGACTACGGTAACCACTCTACCGTGCAGCAAATGTAGCCCTGGCAAGCGCGCTGCAGCGGTAGCAACTGTATTGGCGATACGGCTGTCCGACAGGATCTTGTTTCTAGCGTACGTCAGGTTGAGTAAATGGGCGAAAATAGAACAGACAGAGACACGTATTTAGAGCAATTCTGAATGAACAGGAAAAAAAAGTAAATAAAGCACGCCAGAGGCATTCTCGCCTTTGCCTCGTCGTCTTTTCTTTTTTTTTATCAACCAGGGTTACGCTGAAAACAAGACAAGATCATGCCGCAAAAACTCGCCCAACCCGCTATGCTTCTAATAACTAAGCTATTTGAAGGTGTGCATCTTTCTGTTACATAATAGTGCGCTTTCTTTCACGTCTATACGCATTCTGACGGTTATGAACATAATTTCACTTACCTGCACATTGAATGAGAAGTATCCCTTCCTGTTGCGGAATACTTCGGCGTCGTCGCCACCTGGACTTTTGATACGCACGTGGGTGCAATCAATGCAACCAGTCACCCTGGGAAATTTTGCTTTGAGGTAAAACTGGTGCATGACCTCATGCATTTTCCCCACGTCGGGAAACTTCACAAGCGCAGGGAACAGCGTTGCGGCAATCATTTTCGACATCCGCGTGACAACACGGGAAACAATTGGCTGCGAAACGTTAACTAGGTCGCCTGAGACAACCTGAGAAGTTCCCGCGCCGTAGAAACTAAGCGTCACGAGCAGTTGCAACAGCGGTGGCACAGGGCAACCACGTCCGTCCGTGTTCTGATGCAGCGGCAACATGGTCAGTAGTTCGAGCACAGCAGCTTTTGAGAAGCGGTACCTGGCTAAAAACTCCTGGTTATTGTACAGCTCCATGGGATTCTGGCGATCCCTAAGGTTCCGCTGCAATGGCTGCACAAAACTATACGCTTCGTTGTCCATTTCTTTCGCACGGTTGATAAAATCGACGAACTCCCTGAAGCTGTCGTCGTAGCACGCCGCCATGTTGGATTGGATAAGGAGCCGTTAAGCTACCTCAGATGCTGCCTTAAGGAGGCGCCCTTTTCGTGACCTTAAGTTGGGGTAAAGGGAGCCGCTAAGGGTTAGGTTGGTTTGTGAATACGGCGGTAAGTGCAAGGTCTGTTTTTGAAACGCGGTAAGGAGCCGATAAGGTAAGGAACACTAAAGATAAGGGTTAGGTTGGTTTGTGAATACGGCGGTAGACCTCCAATCTTCGTGTGTGCGTGCGCGTTCGTTCGTTCGCGCGAGAGTGCGTGCGCAGCATGCAGACAGACGCCGCTTTCGATGCCTTTGCTGCAGCATGCTCCGCAGGAGAGGCGACAAGGATGAGGCAGCATCGAAGACGCCAGAAACGGCGACAACCATGGCGAGAGGCGTCGCACCTCTTGCGGCTGGGGCGTCTGCTCTGCCGAAAAGCCGGAAGGAAGAGCCGGGCGAGCAGGCACGCGGCACGTGCAAGATGTTTCCTGCCACCGGACAACCCACCTCATCGGCCTCCGCCATTCATTCGCCTGCACTGCACCGATGCAACTCGATTTCCGATTCGCCGCCTCGTGTAATAGTTAAGCTCTCGATTTTGACCCCCATACACAAATGTGTCCGCACGTGAGGATAGCAACACGCGAACAGATTCGCGAAATGGGGCCCTGATCGGCTCTTGTCGGTCCTACCTTCTGAAGTACAGCACGATGTTACAACACTCAACTGCAGTTGAACCGCGAGGAAAAAAAATTCGTCCGGCAAGTTCGATAAATAAAAAATTTAGGTTTTTGGCCTTGCCCGCTTATCCGCTTTCGACAGTTGTCGCTCAAGCCGAGAACAACACAGTGGTAGCCGAACGACCTTGCGTCTCGATTAATGAAGGTTTGCAGCTACTCCGTCTTGCAAATGACTGTGTAATACAGTACATAGTCTTTCTACGCACTATGCCCGCGCATACTAGGGAGGAGGGTTGGCGGGCTATTTCACTTCTCGCTGCGAAAATGGTGCGCACGAACCAGTTCTATTTTTTCCATCACATTATATGGTTGTACCGACATACAAACAGAGGCAAAAGTCCAGTAGCAGTTAATCAGTTCACAGGTACGACTCGTACATGAACTAACTTCGCAACTGCTCAAAAAAGTATCACATTCCACGCAAAAAATTGCGAGTATAGCGTACAATGTCCAGGAGGAGTTGTCGACGCGTTTCGGACGATGACACGTGGGAAATTACAGCTTCCTATAATTTAAAGTTCACTGGACCGTTCTTTTATTCCCTCCTTTACCTCTTCCCTTACGGCGCGGTTGAGGTGACCACCGAGATGCGAAACAGTTACTGCGCCATTTCCTTTCCTCAAAAAACAGTTTTCACCATCCAGATGCGCCCCATCTTGTGCCACCTGGTAACTCCTCGAAAAAAAATAATGTGGATTTGCTCAGACAATCCACGATATACAAAGCGAAAGACGACGGCGTTCACCGTGTTCATTGGTGTTGGCGTTGACAATGTTCTAGACGGCGATGGATTTGAGCAAAAGAAGGGCGCATAACTGGCTCCAGTGATATGCGGACGCCTCATTCGTGCTTTGATATATGTACGGTGGTGAGAGAGATGTGGCCTGAATTCATTAAAGCTGACAGCGTTGTGGCTGACATGCGGCACAGCAGCTGTAGCTAGGCCGCAGCGTTCATTTGGTGATCAATCTCTCGCGATCAACCATTAACTGCATGCCACCTCCCAGGGTGGCAGGGAGGGCGTGCTGCTTACAGAATGTGCGGAACGCAATCAAAGCAGGCTTTCGCAATTTGGACACGAACGCCACGTACATGAAAGCGAAATTGAGGTTTCCACTGACCCGCTGAGCCGATCTTGTGCCTTTCCTTTCGTGAAAATGAACGGCCTTTGCAAAATTGTCAACGCCAATGAACTCTATTCACACCGTCGGCTCACTTTTGGGTTTTGAGGAAAGGAAATGGCACAGTAACCGTCTCACATATCTCGTTGGACGCCTGAACCGCGCCGTAAAGGAAGAGATAAAGGAGGGAGGGAAAGAAGAAAGAAAACTGATAATTGAAAGTAGTATTTTGAGGAAAGGTGCTGCGCAACAGCGGTACACCTGTGGCTCGGTGCTACTAGTGGCGCATGCGCAGCAGTGACTAGAGAGCGAGATATAGAGAAAAGGCGACGGAGTCGGCTGCGACCACCTGCGCCGTGCGTGACGTCACTCGTGCTACGACATACGCCGGCTCGCGGGAAGCGTGGTTTGAAAAGCGTAGTGAAGCTTTTCGCTTCAAAACTGTTATTTCCGCCATCAGCCGGCTGCAATCCCCCGGCCGCGATACCCCACTAGTGCCGGACATTCGCTCGCGCATCGAGCGTCTCGCGAAAAGAGGATGCACCGTGCGTGCACAGTGGGTGCCCGGTCACTGCGGCATCGCCGGAAACGATGAAGCTGACGACCTCGCGACCACCGCCCATGCACTACCCTCCAGTGATCTGCTCCTTGCGCTGGAGGATAGTTTGATAGTTTGATATCTAGTCGGTAAGTTCGGGGAACATCACTGTATGCGAACCAACGTTCCGCAGAGTTTGAACGTTTTGCAAGGCGAAGGAAGCGCTTCTTCTTATTCATAAGTCGTTTCAAGGCGACGGTGAACCACGGTGATCGGGATTGTTTTCTAATTCGGTGCACCGGGACGTACTTATCGACTAGCGACGAGACTGTGTTCTTAAATGATGTCCAATTTTGGTCAACGGTTCTCTCGAAGAAGGTATTCATGCAGTTATCTATGAAGAGTGCTAGTTCGCTGTTAATTGATGTGTAGTCACCTTGGAATGGTCTGTAACTGTCTCTATGCTACTTACTTTTTAGTATTAAGCGCCGTTATTTCGAAGTGATTAAGACAATGATCACCCAATCCGGGCATGTAGGTTACACGATGTAGAAGATCAGGTGCAGTGGTATGAATTAAGTCTAACAGATTAGATTTCATTTCATTTCATTTTATTACCTTAAAGACCCCTCGCGGGGTATTACATAAGGGGTGGGATTAGCACAAAAGGCACAAAACAATGTCATTAGTGATCATGAACAAAAAATGTTGTTTAGATTGCTTGCAAATGATGAAGGACAGGTGATGTCGACGATATGCTGGGGAAGGCCGTTCCAATCTTTAGCTGCACTTGGGAAGAAGGAGGCTGAAAAAGTAACAGTTCGGGCACGTGGGCGAAAAACTTGAAGAGTGTGGCTAGTGCGATGAGAAATGTATGATGCTGGTGTGATGTAAGGGGCACGGTTAAGTGATGAGTAAAAGAACTTGTGGTACAGTGATAGCGTGGCTATGCGACGACGAACGGAAAGAGGCGATAGTGCTGATTTGGTTTTTAAGGCTGAAACACTGACGTCGTAGGAGTAAGAAGAATGAATGAACCTTGTAGCGCAGTTTTGAACGGCTTCTAGATCGTTTACGAGGTTAATATGATGCGGGTCCCATATGGCGGATGCATATTCAAGTTTAGGTCTAATGAGTGACTTGTAGGCGAGCAATTTCACGTGATGTGAGGTGAGGCGAAGGTGACGTTTAAGAAATCCCAGAGTTTTGTTAGCCGATGATATCACATTAGTAACATGTGCATTCCATGTTAGGTCATTAGATAATGTGACGCCTAAGTATTTGAAAGATGATACAGATTCTACGGACTCGTTAGCGATTTTGTATTGGAAGGCATGAGTCTTTTTGCGACGGGTGATGGAAAGAAGCTTGCATTTGCTAGGGTTGAGGGTCATAAGCCAATCTGCGCACCACTGTTCAATTTGGTTAAGGTCCTGCTGGAGGGCTTCATGATCAGTTATGTTTGTTACTTGGCGGTAAATTACGCAGTCGTCAGCGAACATTCCAATTTGGCAGGATACGTATTGAGGGAGATCATTAATATATATTAAAAACAATAGGGGTGCAAGAACAGAGCCTTGTGGGACGCCAGATGTTACAGGGAGAGGGTTGGAAGACTGGTTATTTACAATGACTGACTGAAAGCGATTTCTTAAGAAGGCCTTGATCCAGTTTAGCACGTTAGGATGAATGTTTAGAATAGAAAGTTTTTGTATTAAACGTTGATGTGGAACTTTATCAAATGCTTTAGCGTAATCCAGAAAGATGGCGTCAACTTGAATGTTAGCGTCCAGGTTAGTATGTAAGTCGTTGAGGAACATGGCTAGTTGTGTTTCGCATGAATACCCCTTGCGGACACCGTGCTGGGATGGATGGAAGAAATTGTTAGCGTCTAAGAAGTCCATTACCTGAGAGTATATGACATGTTCCATGATCTTGCAAGGAACGCTAGTTAAAGAAATAGGACGGTAGTTCAGAGGGGAATTTTTGTCACCTGATTTGTAGAGTGGAACGACCTTCCCAACTTTCCAGTTTTCCGGAATGAGACCTGTAGAGAGTGATTGCGAAAACAATAATTCAAGATACACTGCACTGATACATTTTGTGTTTTTTAGTAGTTTAGTGTTTATCTCGTCGATGCCGGCTGACGAGGAAAGTTTCATTTTCTCGATTAAAGACGAGATGCCAGTTGAAGAAAAAGTTATTGCGTCCATCGGTGAGGTGGCATTAGTAGGAGGTATTCTTGGAGGCGGGTTGCGCTCCTGGGTGAAAATTGACGAGAACGCCGTATTGAAGATGTTAGCGCAGAACCAAACCTTGTAGGCTCTGAAGCAATCTGTATAAGGTTAAACTGCATGTATATGTTAAAAAAGCGTTGGCTGACTGCGGAAGTATCTCTGACAGTTGCAAATAGAACGGACCAACCTATCTGGGGAAAATTAAAATCTCTTAACACAAATAAAGGCATTGAAGGGAATTGTGTAACCAAAATATTCAATGCATCGTGTAAGTCCTCACAAAAAGATGGTGCCGCGTTCGGCGGCCTATAACAGGAACAGAATAAGGCACCTTGGTAGCGAATGTTTATGCGGACACGAAGCATTTCGAGTGCAATAGAGACAATGACTATGTCTGATACGATGTAGTTGTAAACGGCAATCAGTACACCACCTCCGTGTTTTGCAGCCCTGGCTTGGCGGCAGATGGTGTAATTTTTTTCACAGTCAAGCAACTCTGCATTTCTTACAGCGTTTGAAAGCCACGTTTCCGTTAACACCACCACATCGGCAGTGCATGCATCAATTACAAATGATAGATCATTGCGTTTGATCACAGTACTCCGGGTGATTGTGAAGAGAAATGATAGATTTCGACGGACGACTTCAGGGGCACGTTTTTGGGTTAGGATGAAGATGTATCTGCGTCGGTGCGGGTAGTGCCAGAAGAAGAGCCTGCTGGACTGCTGTCACTGAAAGGCCCTATTTCGCACACGGTGTCGGTGTCCGCTGAGTAAACATAACTTTTATTGCCGACATGAACTTTGTTATACCGCACTGAAAATTTTTTGCCTCTTTGAGTACTAAAATCGAAAAGCTTTTTTCTAACATCCCTTGTCGCTTGGCAAAAATCTTCACTCACGGTTACCTTGGAAGCTTTTAACTTGTTTCTTGAGGCAATAATAGTTCCCCGAAGTTTAAATGACACAGATTTAACAATAATGGGGCGCATTTGTCGAGGACAAAGCAGCCTAATCTATGGGCTCGAGATATGCGTTCGTCGCTCTTATCCAAACCAAAGTTAAGCGCGGTATTCAGAATGGAGCAGATTTTTCTTCGGATTCCGCCCATGTCTCTTGACAGCTATCCTCGATACTGCGGAATATTAAGTTATCTCGGCGCGAACGATCTTCAAATTCGTTCAGTCTCTGATCAAGTGCTGCGACATGAGCAATACTTTCGATCTGCGGCACCTCAGATGTGCGAACACTGTTTTCCACTGCAGTAAGACGACAATCGATCTGCAATCTGCAGCTCCATTGAATTTTGGGCCGCCTTAACTTCATTAAATGCGGTAATAACTTCATCGTGCCTAGAATTCATTTTATCATGCAAGGATTTTATTAGTGAGAAATTCACTGGTATTGCTGGGAAGACTTCTTCTTAGAGGGTCCAGGTTTCAACTCAACGTCACCGGACAGTATTATCAACTTGGCGACGTGAACGAAATCACAAATAAAAGACAGCAATGATTGTGGGAATGGAAGCGCTAGCAAAAAATATAGTCAGATTTTTTGCAAAACACTTCAGGAGCAGAGCCTACCTGCACCAAGAAACGAACTGGCGTTTGATGAATGTTCGCTGTTGCCGTACGTCCATGCACACTAAGAGGATTCCAGGGGCGCCGATGGCAGTCTCTAAATGTGACCCGGGCCAGCCCCGAAATTTGACCCCGGCCGATTTGGACCAACCATAACTGAGCGTCCAACCTTATTGAGCGTGCAACCATAAGTAAGCGTGCCCGGCACAGTGACGACCTCTAAATCTGGTCCGGGCCATTGCCAAAATGCTTTCTCCCGACCATTTGTATAACCATGATTAAACCCTGCCTAACATTCTTTTTCGCACTGCACAGTCGATGAATTATTCATACTGACTAGCTAAGCTTTTACATACTAACTTTTTGTGCGCAGCAATGTACCGTACGAGTAATTTTTTTCTTCAAGCTCTAAAGGATAGCGCGAGAAATCCAAATACACAACAGTGGTGCGACTTGAGCGCAACAGATGCATATTCACTTATCGTATATCCCGCGCACAGTGCAAACACATAACTAATCGGTGGCTCGTTTACCTGAAACCTCTCGTATATTGCCAAATAAAATAGAACCCTCATCCGCTCTCTGTCCCTTAGCAGCGGGCGCTTCTCTGTGCGTAAGACGAGTGCATTTCCCGACGGGCAAAAAAAAGGGGGGAGGGGCTTCTTTTTTTGTGCGCGCGAACCCACGCACCGGCGCATCGCCGCAGCCGAAGCCACAATACGGACGCTGCCACGCTCGCGAGCGCCATCTATCGCTCGCAGCAATCAAGCGTGGTCACGTGAGTCGACTTAGAACAAGGTTGAGCAGCAATTAAACCATAGACTATTTCTTTCTGCAGCCTCGCCCTCCAACGACTTCTATACAAAAAACAGGCGAAACATTTGTACGTGTTTTTCAACCGCGGATTGGAGCCAAACATTCCTGGCGACTATGCAGTTCTCTTTACTGCACAGAACGCTCATAAGTGCACTAATATTCTAAAGAAAATACAGCACTTTTTGCTCTGCTTCTTGATCGCTTGAGCGTAAGTAGCGACGAATTATCTCTGTATCTCACATGCTTCTTTTACCTTCAAATTAATATTTGCATATAATTGACCTTTATCGGAAAAGAGCCAACATTGAAAGGAGAGCTTACAGCATCCCAATCCTACGTCGTAAGCGCGAGAGCAGCAGTGGATTACTACAGCATAATAATAATAATAATAATAATTGGTTTTTAGGGAAAGGAAATGGCGCAGTATCTGTCTCGTTGGTCACCTGAACCGCGCCGTAAAGGAAGAGATAAAGGATGTGAGTGAAAGAAGGAAGGAAGAGAGAGGTGCCGCAGTGGAGGGCTCCAGAATAATTTAGACCACCTGCGGATCTTTAACGTGCACTGACATCGCACAGCACACGGGCACCTTTAGCGTTTCGCCTCCATCGAAACGTGGCTACCGCGGTCGGGTTAATGCGGTCACCGCGTGTTTCCGTTTGCTAGCCGCTACAGACAAGCCCAATGTTGCCCATAATAATAATAATTAATAATAATAATAATAATAATAATAATAATAATAATAATAATAATAATAATAATAATAATAATAATAATAATAATAATAGGTTTTTTAGGGGAAAGGAAATGGCGCAGTATCTGTCTCATATATCGTTGGACACCTGAACCGTGCCGTAAGGTAAGGGATACAGGAGGGAGTGAAATAAGAAAGGAAGATTGAGGCTCCGGAATAATTTCGACCACCTGGGGATCTTTAACGTGCACTGACATCGCACAGCACACGGGCGCCTTAGTGTTTTTCCACCATAAAAACGCAGCCGCCGCGGTCTGGTTCGAACCCGGGAACTCCGGATCAGTAGTCGAGCGCCCCTAACCACTGAGCCACCGCGGTGGGGCAATGTTGCCCATTCCCGAACTACCAATCTATACGCGAGGTAGTGGGATAGAGAGAGATAGAGATGTGTGCTCGATGCATTAGCGCTGACAAGGTTGTGGCGGTCATGCGGCACACCAGCAATAGGGCGCAGCGTTCATTGCTGGGCCAACCTCTCGCGATCAACCATTAAGTGACACCTGCTGGTGTGGCAGGGTGAGCGCGCTATTCAGTGTGCTGAACGCAAAATTGAAAGTTGGTTTTTGAGGAAAGGCTCGCATATAATTGGTGGACCACCGAACCGCACTACAAGGGAATTATAATTTATAATTGGTTTTGGTGGAAAGGAAATGGTGCAGTATCTGTCTCATATATCGTTGGACACCTGAACCGCGCCGTAAGGGAAGGATAAAGGAGGGAGTGAAAGAAGAGAGGAAACAAATAGGTCCGTAGGTGGAGGGGCTCCGGAATAATTTCGACCACCTGGGGATCTTTAACGTGCACTGACCATCGACACAGCACAACGGGCGCCTTAGCGTTTTTCCTCCATAAAAACGCAGCCGCCGCGGTCGGGTTCGAACCCGGGAACTCCGGATCAGTAGTCGAGCGCCTTAACCCACTGAGCCACCGCGGCGGGGCTAACACTACAAGGGAAGGAAAACGAAATGAATATTGGTTTTAAGGAAAAGGAAATGACGCCTGTCTCACATATCTCGGTGGGCGCCCGAACCGCGCGGTAAGAGCATGGTGACGAATAACTTTAATTGCACCAGTCCAAGGAATCCAGAGGGCGGAGAAGTCTTGAGTCTTGACCGCCGTCATCTTCCTCCCCTTTCAGCAGGCTGTCAGCGGTGTCCAGGCCAGGCAGATGACTTTTTAACGCGACAACGTTAAGGAACTTGTGTAGCGGAAAAGCCGGTGTCGTCTGCAGCGTTGGCCGTGAGCGAAAAATCCTCCTTCTTCGCAATTACTCCACTGCCCAACAGATAGCGCGCAAAAGCAGCGCCTCCCACTCGTGTCGTGCGGGCACGCAGGAATCACGCGTTGAGCGGCGAACAACGTAGCGCACATCCAAAGCGCATTCACCACGAAGCTTGTGGGAGACGCCGCGCTGGCTCAGTGGGCTAGGGCGCTCGACCTACTGATACGGAGTTCCCGGGTTCGAACCCGACCACGGCGGCTGCGTTTTTATGGAGGAAAAAACGCTAAGGCGCCCGTGTGCTGTGCGATGTCAGTGCACGTTAAAGATCCCCAGGTTGTCGAAATTATTCCGGAGCCCTCCACTACGGCACTTCTTCTCCCTTTCTTCTTTCACTCCCTCCTTTATCCCTTCCCTTACGGCTCGGTTCTGGTGTCCAACGATATATGAGACAAATACTGCGCCATTTCCTTTCCGCCAAAACCAATTATTATTATTATTATTATTATTATTATTATTATTATTATTATTATTATTATTATTATTATTATTATTATTATTATTCACGAAGCTTGCGGGTTGCTGCCCGTTCGTTCGGCGCGGAAGCTATGCTGGCGTTCGTGGCATCGGGTATGTCGAGAACGATGTGCCGACGAACTACGACTGCAACTTGAGTCCCGCGCGTTTCGGCAAGCCGCCTGGCAGTGCTTCTACGTGGTTTGCCCCCGCTCCGCGCTTCCGTTTCACCCCTACGTAGCAGAGCGATTTGTCTAACGGGCAAGGCGTCGCGCCGAACGGAGATGCCGTTCCGTGGACTCCCTGGCAGTGCTGCAACACGCTGTCGGGTTCCACTTTTAAAGGCGAAGCATAAGCGTCCCCTAATTTTTGTGTATGTCTGTGTAGAAGTGAGCGAGTCCTTTTATTAATGCGAAAGCATTAAATGGATCACTTTCAAGGTCATATCAGCAAAAAGTGTCCGCAAGAAACCGCACCAGATGACGTCACGAGTCATGGGACGAAGATGATGTCGCGACATAATTAATGATAATATAATTAGATAACGATAAGACTAATAGTATAATCACTGATTATATTATATGAGTGCGACGTCATACCAGGTAACGTGACAGCGATGTATTTGTGCCATTAAACTTAGTTCACGTGACGATGCTGTAATATATCACACCTACTCACGTGACAACGATGTAATTTGTCGTCATCCCTAGTCCCCCATCCACCCCGCTTCCACCCATATTTTAAGATCCATATGGATCCCACATTACTACACATGCGCGCATGACGCATTACAAAGAGTGCCCACAACCAGGTCCGCATTAATGACATTAGGATTGTCCAGCAGATAAACGCGCCAGTTCTCATGTATGACATACTGCACAGATCATGCAACGACATATGCCTTTGACTCTCGAGATGATGGCGATGATGATGATGCTAACAGTGTATCCTTATGAGCCCTGGGAAGTTTCATATATTGCTACCAAATTAAAATTTGCCAAAACGTTGATTAAATATTGTTCCCAGCAGCCGAAGACAAATATTGTGCGGGAAAATAAGAATACCTGCAGATAATAAATAGGGACGATGATGTTGATGTTCCTGTGAGGGCAAGACCCGCCCCCGTTTCCGCCACTTCCCTCCAGGTGGCGATGGCAATGGTTTTCGAAATCCTGGGAATTATCCGATGACTCGGTGATCCCCGCGGCACTTTGAAAGGAATGGCTAGATTGCGTCTTCGAACACTGTGCCAACTATGAAAATCACACGGGTCAAAAACAACTGGCCTTGAGTGGGCGACGTGAACCGGTCTCTATGTCAAGAACACTATGGCTGTCCGCTCAAATTTCCCCGAAACAAAATATTTTTTCGAGCCCCCCCCCCCCCCCCCCCCTCTAGGAAAAAAAATACCCGCCTAAATACTCATACGCCTCAACAGTATTCTGAGACAAGCTGCTTTCAGTCAATCACTTGTTTTCCTTCAACACTGTTCTAATGAATAGTACGTCAGCATCCTCGACGTTTTTTACCCGCAAGCACCGCGCGAGCATTCTGCGAAGCGTTTTTAAGCGAACGATAGGTCTCTGCAAAATAGTTAAACGAAAGATAACGTGTAGTGCCTAGCCGTCTGCAAGGCAGATCGCCAACCTAACCGATCCCACAAGAGAAAATAGAAAAAAAAGAGAATGATTAGAAACATACAAAGAAAAATCGCACACTAAAACAGTAGCGAACAAAAGTGTGCTGCCCCGCCGCGGTGGCTCAGTGGTTAGGGCGCTCGACTACTGATTCGGAGTTCCCGGGTTCGAACCCGACCGCGGCGGCTGCGTTTTTATGGAGGAATAACGCTAAGGCGCCCGTGTGCTGTGCGATGTCAGTGCACGTTAAAGATCCCCAGGTGGTCGAAATTATGCCGGAGCCCTCCACTACGGCACCTATTCTACGTTTCTTCCTTCACTCCCTCCTTATCCCTTCCCTTACGGCGCGGTTCAGGTGTCCAAAGATATATGAGACAGGTACTGCGCCATTTCCTTTCCCCAAAATACCAATTATTAGTGTGAATATTTCAGGGCACGTTAAAGATTCCCAGGTGGTTGAAATTATTCCAGGGCCCTCCACTATGGCACCTATCTCTTCCTTCTCCCTCCTTTATCCCTTCCCTTACGGCGCGGTTGAGGTGTCCAACGATATATGGGACAGATACTGCGCTATTTTCCTTTTCCCAAAAACCAATTATTATTACTCACAAAATTGTGCCCCATTAAACGTCATATTAGAAGGTTTGAAAGAGCGACTCAGCAGCGCAGCGCGAGCATGTAATCAGTTTTATTCACACGTCTTCATTAAAAAAAGGGAAGGGAATCAGCTACCACATCACGATACATCAATAATAGTTTTGCACTTTAGCGGCGCTGTAACACCGCTATGCTGGCGCTTTCGTCTCGTGTGGCGGTGTTTTGGCATAATAAGCGAATTTCCAAGAAGGAACAAGGAACCGGAGACCAAAAGAGAGGTTAATCGGAAGGATGAAAAGTGAAATTATGTTTCCATATGCTTCCATCACGGAACGGGATTATACAGAATTAGTGCGAGATTCGAAGGGGAAGTCACCGATCAAAAGCTTCGACGGTGTTATACAGGTGTGTCTGGCCTCATATTCTCTTATATTCTCTCTGGCCTCATATTCATAATCATATTCTCTCGCCTGTGCTTACTACTCCAGTTTCTGTTAAGTCAGCTTGTGATAATAATAATAATAATAATAATAATAATAATAATAATAATAATAATAATAATAATAATAATAATAATAATAATAATAATAATAATAATAATAATAATAATAATAATAATAATAATAATAATCATTTTTCGGTGCCCAGGAACAACCCTTAGGTCTTGGTGCTGGTACGCCATTCACACGCACAAAATGTAAATTTATTTCACCACAAAGGACACTCAGGGGAGGTAATGCAGCAGTCAAGGCGATAGAAAAAAAAAGACAAACTAGGCGTGACAGCAAGCATGAAGCAAAAAAGCGATAAGAAGGAAACAGCGAGAGCAGCGGTAAATGAAAACAGCTAGAACAGGCAACAGACACATAAATAACTAATGGAGCAATAAACAAAGAGAAGGAACACAAGAACGACCGATAACAGCAAAGTACAGCATATAACAAAATACAAACAAGAATAAAGCCAATACTAATATGAACGAATAAGAAACCTCTGAAATACAAGCTAGAAATACAATCATACACAATAAGAAATGTAATTAGTGAACGCGTTACAGACAGTCAGGCGTGAGTACACAGTATTAAAGAAATAATATTAATGAAAACAAGTAGACGTGATGAACAATTAAGGAGAAAAAATATAATACCGGTGCAAACGCACAAGTGTAGTAAAGACGAAATGCATGACAGGGGAAGCTATGTATGAGAAAAAGAATGCTCAAAGTGGAACGTCACGGACATCCAATATAAAGGAAGGGAGAGAATTTTCGAATATATCAAGGTGGGGACAAAGAGAATTAAACAGCTTTTGCATTCTGTCGAGAGGGAAGAGGGAGAGCAGGAGCGCAGAAACTTGGAATGGTCTGAATTCCCTTATGCTCTTTCGCGGTACATGCAAAAGGATACGCGCTAGGAGCTGAGGGCATAGAATGTGACCATGAAGAAGTTTATACAGGAAAATTATATCTGCCCTCACGTGACGGCAGCAAAGAGAAGGAAGCTGCAGTGAGTTACTCCGTCTGGGATGAGAGCTGGAAGTTTTGCAAGAAAACCGATGTTGAAATATGCGTAAAAACTTTAGCTGAACTCTGTCGATTTTTTCACAGTTCGACAGGCAAGTGCCGTTCCAAACAACAGACGCATATTCCAAAAGCGGCAAGCATATGGAGAGGTAGAGCTTTAAGAAAGGAAGTGGGGATCGAAACTCTCTCGAAAGCCTGCAGATGAAGCCGAGTGTACGCATAGCCCGTAGAGCAATGCGTTTCGTATGAGAGGAGAAATTGAGGCTACGGTCGAAAAGTACGCCGAGGTCATTAATTTCATCAACCCTGAGCAGCGGCCTACCATTCACAGAATAAGAGTAGAGAAGACTGTGCGTTTTACGCGTAAATGAGACAACCTTGGTTTTAGATGAATTGAGAGTGAGCCCATTCTTCAAGCACCAATCAGAGAAGGCGGATATGTCCGATTGCAATGACAAGCAATCATGAAGAGTATGTATTGCCTTGAACATTTTTATATCGTCCGCATAAAGGAGAAACGAGGAGTTTTTGACCACGTAGGAAACGTCATTGATAAAAACAGAGAACAGAAGCGGGCCTAATACCGAGCCCTGAGGAACTCCGCTGGTTGGAGTGTAAACAAATGAGGTCTGTCCATTTACACTGACAAAGCAGGACCGATCAAGAAGATAGTTGCGTAAGAGGACTACAATTGAAACGTCGATCTCAAACAGCAGAAGCTTTTGAAGAACTAATGAGTGAGTAACAACGTCGAAAGCTTTGCTCAAATTACAGTACACAGCGTCTACCTGACTCCTCTGAAGGACTTCAGCTGATGTATACGTCATAAAAGTCACAAGGTTAGTTGTAGTAGAACGGCCTTTTATGAAACCATGCTGATTATGTATGATTACATGTTTGAGGTGGAAGGAAAGTACTCTGTGCAAAGCCAATTCAAAAAGCTTAGAGGTTGCACAAAGAAGAGAAATGGGGCGGTGGTTCGAAACATCAGATTTGTTTCCTGATTTGTAGACAGGGAAAACACGCGCCGTTTTCCACACGCGGGGAAACGCAGAATTTTTCAAACAGTTATTGAATATTGTGGTTAAAACAGGGACGAAGGTACTACTGAAGGCTTTTATTATGGCGGCTGGAATGCCATCAGGTCCAGGGGACAAAGATGGTTTCAAACACTTAAGACTCTCACTTACTAACTTCTCGCAGAGAAGAACGGAATTAGGTGCGCCAGCTGGAAGGCATACGGAATCGCAACGTGGAGATTTGTCCACGGAGGTTAAATGTTGAGCAAGGGCGTCAGCGACATTCCGAATTTCATTCCCATGAGAGTCAACTAAGTGAATATGACTATCAGATTTATTCGAACGTTTGCGAACGTATCTCCAGAATTCAGTAGGACGTTTAGAGGCACAATTCTCTAAATATTCAAGATAGGACTCATGATCACGCTTGTACAGGCGTTTGCAAAGGGAACGCAAGCGGCGAAATTCATCTGCCCATGTATCAAGCCAAGGGCGTTTCGATTTATGGTGGGCCCGCTCCTTAAGTTTCAGCGCTGTTCTAAGTTCCTTGGAAAACCATAACGGAAACTTGCTTCGAGTAGGAGTGTGCAGAGCTATGTACTGGCGCATACCATTGAGAACTATTTCAGTGAAGCGACTGACTTGTTCGTCAACTTCGCTGATTTCGTTTAAAACGGACCAGTCGACAGAAGAGAAAAAACCGAAGAGACCAACATAGTCGCCAAGTGCGTAAGCGAAACGGGGGGAATTCCCCGCACGATTTGAATTAGCAGAAGGTGGGACAGAAACCGAAGCCGTTATTAGAATTGGAGGATGAAATTTGTCGCAGCGAATAAGTGAGATGTCAGATGTCGAGACTCGAACATTTTGAAAATTAGATATACAAATGTCAAGAACATTACCACAACAGTTTTCAATTGAATTGTGTTGCTGCAAAGTGTTAAAAGCTGTGAAGTCTAAAAGCCGGTTGCACTTACTAACTACATA
This sequence comes from Amblyomma americanum, assembly GCF_052857255.1. NCBI lineage: Eukaryota > Metazoa > Arthropoda > Arachnida > Ixodida > Ixodidae > Amblyomma > Amblyomma americanum. Next base: position 62,035,210 of record NC_135497.1, read on the forward strand.
ATGATTGTTGTGAGAATATGTAAAGGTATTCCAGTTAATATCTGGAGTATTAAAATCCCCTAAAATGAGTAGTTTGTGCTTGCTATGAGAAGTGATAACATATTCCATAGAATGTAGTACATCATCGTAGGCAGGAGGAGGCAGATTAGGGGAAATGTAGAAAGCTGCCAATAAAAGTTTTTGATGTCCAGTTAAAGTGAGCTCTAACCAGACAGATTCTTCGATGGTTTCCAGGTCGGAACGCCGAACGCACTGCACGGAACTGTCAATAGCAATGAGCACTCCCCCTCCCTTTTGTTTAGAAGCTGATTCAGGGCGGTCACTTCGAAAAACAGAATAGTTATTAGGAAAGAAGTCACCTGAGTTAACTTCGCTAGACAGCCAGGTCTCAGTAATTACAACAGCCGAATAACAAGAGGCTAATACATTGGAAAAAAATACAGGTCCCTTAGTCCGAAGACCTCGGGCATTTTGGTAATATATATCCAAGTTAGGGTTGACTGCAATCAACCGTCAGCTCGGAAGGATGTAACATACCATCCAGGAGCTTTCAACGAAAAGCCTTGAAGATGCAGCCCGTAGGCCACATCGAAGGGTGAACAAGCTGATCGTAAAATTCCGCGCTGACTGTGAGGTAGAAGGACGAGTAAGAGTCATATTTCGTTTTCAACTGCCGGCAGGAAAGGGGGGTGACGTTCAAGGACTTCAGATGGTTCGTCAGATCATCCGACGTTGTCTTAGGGCACAGCTTGGAGACGAAAATAGCCTTCGGGCACTTCTAAGGTCTGGCGACGTTCAGACTGGATGAGCTCGACGAGCCAGTGATGGCTGGGCTTCGGTGCTTCTTCTGCGCCTCAGGCGAGTTAACTATAAGTGGGGGAACAGATACAGATGTCGCGCAGGTGGCCAAATCAACGGGTGCCATCCCACAGTGAAGGTCAGCAGAGTAGCTCTTGGATGGCTGGAGCATACGGGAAGGACTGCTAGCGGACAGGGGCTCGACGAAAGGCGGATCACGCTGCGATGAAGCAGGGCGCCTCGCAAGCTCCTCGCGTAGGCTGCGAACATCAGCCCGCAGAGAGGCAACGACCTCGGCCTGGAGAGCGAGCGCCCGCGAGTTGTCATCATGAAGGCGCTCATTCTCCTCGCGCAGCTGGGCAACCTCGTCGCTCAGAAACGAGATTCCCTCAAGTGCGTCGAGGAGGAGAGCCCGAAGCGAGGCAAGCGCACCGTCAGGTTCGCCCGTCGGGGAGGAAGTGAGGGAACCGGTCGGGTCGGTCGGGTGATGGGGCTGGTGGGCCGTGGAAGAAAGGAATGCAGCCGCTGACACGCCACCGTCGCTAGGCAGAGCACCGCCGCAAGACGACAAACACAGATTGCACATGAATGGTCGCGAGCCGGACTTCAAAAGCTGCAGCTCGTCGTCACTCCAAGTGACACACTTCGCGTGTACACGTTTGTTGCAGTCGGTACAACGAAAAAACTGCTGCTTACCAAAAAACGGGCTGGAGCACAGCCCACATGCGTCCTTACTGGGCGCAATAATAATAATAATAATAATAATAATAATAATAATAATAATAATAATAATAATAATATTAATAATAATAATAATAATAATAATAATAATAATAATAATAATAATAATAATAATAATTGGTTTTGGGGGAAAGGAATGGCGCATTATCTGTCTCATACATTGTTGGACACCTGAACCGCGCTGTAAGGAAAGGGATTAAGGAGGGAGCGAAAGAAGAAAGAGGTGCCATCGTGGAGGGCTCCGGAATAATTTCGACCACCTGGGGATTTTTAACGCGCACTGACATCGCTCAGCACACGGACGCCTTAGCGCCCCCTCCATGAAAACGCAGCCGCCGCGGTCGGGTTAGAAACCGGTAACTCAGGCGTTTTATGGTGGTGGTAGTGGTTTTATTAAAAATAATAGTAAAAAGGAAGGAAAAGTTTTTTGCCAGCCCCGGCATCTGCCGTCGATACTGAAGCACCTGAGCTGGGGCAGCGGAAATAAAGGATAGCAGGCAGAATGGAGAAATGAAATGAAAGAGGTGAGGGACAGGAAGAGAGGATAGGGGGAGAAGTAATATGTACAAACTATTTACACAATAAGAAATGTGTCCAGGTTGTGCGCGTGATTAGCTCATTTTAGAGAAATTAAACCACACACGCGCGCAGGACTGTGATGGTTACAACTGGAGTGGGGCGTCCAGTTATTAATCGTTCAAGGTAGAACTCGCGGAGCATTCGGTCACCGCGTGGAACTACCTGACGGAGAACAGACGGGACGTCAAGCCCGTGTGTTCGAGGAATGCACATAGGCTAACCAAAGTTCGCTCACGAGTGCGCGCACTGCCCTGCGGCCACAATAGCGTCTTGATGGAGTCTGGTAATATGCCTTGCGCCCTATAGGCCGTGAGCATATCGCGACGAGCATCGGCGAACGCGGCACAGTGAAGGAGCAGGTGTTCTAGTGTTTCCACTGCACCGCATCCGTCACACACATCACTCGTCGCGATTCCGTGACGCACCCGTCGTTCCCCGGGCCACTCGCAGCCAATGCGCGCGCGGAGGATCATTGCACGTTGTGACCGTTTAAGTGCGCGACAGCCGGTGACACTGTCGATGCGCTCACCTCCCGCGATGCATGGGTCGGGGTGCTGCTTTCGGAGATGGTCGTGGATGGCCGCACGCACGTCCTCCAGAGCAAGGGGCAGATCGCTGGCAGGTAGTTGGTGTGCAGTGGTCGCGAGATCGTCAGCTTCTTCTTTGCCGGCGATGCCGCAATGACCGGGCACCCACTGTGCACGCACGGCACAACCTCTCTGCGCGAGGCGCTCGATGCGCGAGCGAATTTCCCGCACTAGTGGGGTACCGCGGCCGTTAGATTGCAGGCGGCTGAGGGTGGCGCGGGAGTGCAACAGCAGAGCACTCCTGGGCGGTGGCGGGCCGAGGGTGAGCAGCAGGTCCAGCCCGAGCCGGATCCCCATCAACTCCGCCGTGGTGGAGGAGTCCAGGAAGGCTGCGTGTTGCTGGCTGTGCAGTCGCAGGGCGGGGATGGTGGCCGCCGCAGCAAGGGAGCAGCTGTCGCGGGCCACTGAGCCGTCGGTGTACACGAGGAGATGGTCCTGGAGCTCCTCGTGTATGACGGCTCTGGCCAGCTGCTGCACAGCAGAGGGGTGTGCTCCGCTTTCCCGCAATTCCGACGATCTCTCGCTGTATCCCCGAGCCAGCAGGCCAGGGCGCGCAGGAGCCTTAGTGGGGCGGGCCTTGTGTCAATTGCTCATACTCGAGCAGCGCCGCGCCCATTCGTGAGCGCGGGTGTGAGCGCATACGCTGCAGCAGCGAGCCGCCGTCCGATGCGCGGTGAAGCCGGACGATGTGATTCAATGCCCTGCGCGCTGCTTGGAGCTCAAGTGGCCACGCTCCAGCCTCGGCCAACGTTGCGGCGCACTGCTAGTTTTTGGGCAGGCCTAGGCACACGCGCTGGGACTTGCGGTGCTGAAGCTCGAGTTTCTTCCAGCACGGCTTGCGCACCGTGATGAGCGGCCGCGCATAGAGCACTGCCCCCAAAGCTGCGGCATTGTATAGACGCAGCGCAGCTTGCTGGGAGATGCCCTGGCCTCGAGCGGTGAGCTTGTGCATGGCGGCGGTGATCCTCTTCATCTGCGGATTGGCCTTCGTCGCCGCGGGGCGGAAGGAAAGGCGCCAGTCGATAATAATAATAATAATAATTGGTTTTTGGGGAAAGGAAATGGCGCATTATGTCTCATATATCGTTGGACACCTGAACCACGCCGTAAGGGAAGGGATAAGGGAGGGAGTGAAAGAAGAAAGGGAAAAGGAGGTGCCGTAGTGGAGGGCTCCGGAATAATTTCGACTTCTTGGGGATCTTTAACGTGCACTGACATCGCACAGCACACGGGCGCCTTAAGCCCGTTTCACATGCAAGCGAAAATGCCAGCGAATCCTGTCGCAGCGACGGAAAAACCTGTTTCGACCCGTCGCGGCGGCTCGACGGGCCGGAGCGACGGGGTTCCAACAAGTTGGAAATTTTCGCAGCGACAGAGCGATAGCTTCGCCCTCTGACCAATGACTGCACGGCGGAAAAGCCACGTGACAAGAAGAGGATCTGTGCGGGAAAGACGACAATGTTTGTTTGCTACACGTGCTATCAACACCATGACAACATGTCGCGTGGACTGTTCAATGAGGTGCTGATCATCGAAGTATCCAAGCGCCCACTTCTATGGGATGTTAAAGATAACAATTTCCGCAATAAGTCGACCAAGGAGTCCCTTTGGGAAGAAGTGAGGGACGCAATTCGAGCAATTGACGACACCGGTAAGTGAAAGCACGCTTTGTGGCGAGCTCGAAGATTATCAGCCATATTTTTTCATTGTGCAGCCAACAAATTTTCCTCGTCACACTGGCAGGATTCTGCAGCGTGTCAAAAACTGTCTTATATCCCCGCGCATTCCTGCGTACTGCTCGGTGTTTTTTTCTCGGTGCGCCGGCTATTGTGCGTAGATGAGCTGTATGAAAATTGTCGGAATCACTCAGCCGTGAGCAAATGTTTTTGGTTCTTAAGACACGCTAGCTGCATCATTTTGTACCCTTCACTTCAATCGTGAATTGCACGACGTGCACGTTTTCATGTTCTCAGCTACGTTTGTAAATGCGGGAGGCGACGTTTCTCAGGCGTGAAGTTAATCCGGGCGTTGAGAGCCTAGTAAAATCATCTGTTGCGTGTATGTAGAGCGAGCGCTCCGTCCCGCGGCACTGCCCGCTCATCGTAGTCTTGTACGTAGCATTAACCTGCAGCTTCTGAACCGCGCAAAATCATCTCGTGCGTGTCCGCAAAATAAATCATTCATCATGTGTGTGCCTCAGTTCAGTCTTGCATGCATGCATAATCAGTAAAACTGCCTTTTAGAAGAAAAAATACTCGTGCTTGCGTACTGAATCGTGTGTTGTAAACATTTTCTGCAATATTCTTGTGTGCTAACAGATGAGAATTTGTACATGTTCATGCTAAACTTTGGGCCACATGTCTGCCATTGTTTCCTAATTAGCTTGTTTAACATTATGCTCTATACTGCTCCATATTTCAGAAACAGTTGAGGAGATTATTGCTCGGTGGAAAAATCTAAAAGATACGTACAGGCGAAAAATTAAAGACGAAAAAGATGGGAAGAAGAGTGGGTCAGGAGCCACTGCAAAGACGGCCTGGCCACATTTAAAGCAGATGGAGTTCCTGAGGGACTCCATGGAAACGAGACGGTAAGCAATGACTGATACTAATGATGAATTGAATGTGTAAGTGGCAGCAATTAACAGCCTGTACATTCTACTCAGGAGCTTCTGCAACCTCGACGCAGTGAGCCACGTGCAGGTGGCCAGCGCAGCAGCTGAGACGAGCCACGCCAGCTGCAGCCCAGCATCGCCAGACTCGAAAGAAGTAGAAGCAACGCCAAATGAATTTTGAATGCATGTATAGTCTCCCAGGCCTTCCTGATGAACCAGGACCATCCTGTATGCCAGCAACTTCACCAGAGGTTCTCCCACATAGGGGAAACAAGCGGCAGAAGAAAAGGCGGCAGGAAGTGGAGGCTGCTGACAGGGACATTCAGGCCGTGCGAAGTGCAATTGCAGCGCACAGGCCAATGGTTACACCGCAAGTACGGACTTAAAAAATGATGGTATTACCATCAAGATAAGAAGTAGCTGATATTTAAAAAAGAAGAGTTCTTTATTTCTTAACAAAATTTGAGTAATCGTGGCAAAATAATGCATAAACATTGTCCATGTTGATGTTTGCAAACCACCGAAACCAACCGCGAGCTCGTATTCTTTGCCAGCAACACTGAGATTCGCAGCGGCAGTAAACGCTGTGGAGCGACACATGTGAAACGGAACACTGCGAAAAGCATCGCTGCGCCGTGCCGCTGGTCGCTGAGTTCGCTCAATCGCTTGCATGTGAACCGCCCTTTAGCGTTTTTGCACCATAAAAACGCAGCCGCCGAGGTCGGGTTGGAACCCGGGAACTCCGGATCAGTAGTCGAGCGCCCTAACCATTGAGCCACCGCGGCGGGTCGCCAGTCGATAATAATAATAATAATAATAATAATAATAATAATAATAATAATAATAATAATAATAATTGGTTTTTCTGAAAGGAAATGGCGCAGTATCTGTCTCATATATCGTTGGACACCTGAACCGCGCCGTATGGGAAGGGATATGGAAGGGAGTGAAAGAAGAAAGGAAGAAGTAGGTGCCGTAGTGGAGGGCTCCGGTATAATTTCGACCACCATGGGATCTTTAACGTGGACTGACATCGCACAGCACACGGGCGCCTTAGCGTTTCTCCTCCATAGAAACGCAGCCGCCCCAGTCGGGTTCGAACCCGGGAACTCCGGCTCAGTAGTCGAGCGCTCTAACCACTGAGCCATCGCGGCGGGTGTGCAGAGTTGGCAAAATCGCAAAATTGCGCCGGCTGAGTTTGTTAAACGTTACTAACAATGGAATTTACGCGCTCAGCTGATTGCCTGGAAAGAGGGCTGCAAGGTGGATTCGTATTTTTTCGGAAGACAACCCCGACTTAACTGTCACATTTCTTTTCTTCTACCAGGTCTATACGTGGTAGGTGAAGTGAGTAATTGAAAAAAGTCATAGGTGAAAGTAAAGATATTTGGTGTAACAGCCGCTTGTGCCGCTGCTGTAGCTGACGTCATGTGTCGAATCTGACTACCACCAGTTATGCTCATGGTGCGACCTCTAGATACACTCAAGGTCAAATTTGCGACCACGCTGACCTCTAGCTACATTCAAGGCAAACTTGCTGCCCGGCTAAAAACAGTTTGTTTTCCCAGGCACCGCGGACTTTGCACGTAGTCGCAGCCGCAGGCGTCGACTACAGCTTTTTTACCCGAGCTCCGCAGACGTGCCCAGGGGTTCAAGAGGCGCCGACGTGGCGGCAGCAGGAACCACCTCGATTGTGCACCTCCCACCCAATTAAGGGGGGGGGCAGTGGCAACCATTTGATCAGCTGCGAACACAGACACAGCAGCCACAGGCTCAGGACCGCCACGTCTTTGCAGGGCATTTCTTCCGCCTCCGCAAGAAGTGCTGAACGCTACAGTTTGCCTAATGAGGGAGCTTCCGCCGAGTCCGTTTGTGCCTCCTCTCGGTTCGTAGTCGCCGAGTTTAATATCCGTCGCTGGTTCGAGCGATGGGAAGGCGCCAGTGGGCTCGTCTGAATAGCAGCGGCGCAGAGAATACAGAAGAATTTCAAAAGGTCGTTCGTTTCTTCGAGGATGGTTCACAAACCCTTCCTCTAGCGTCGTTCGGCTTGGAAGATGAACAGGAGGCGAGCTTGTAGATGATGACAGCAGAGCATATATTTACAACATACATATACAGAGAGTTAAACTGGAAAAAAGCAGAACTGAATTTACAAAAGAACAAACTTTGCACTACTTTACTCATCGACCGGGCAGGTTAGAGCCTAAGTAGCATCACATTACATGCTAAGCATGGAGCCTCAGCTCAGACTGGACTCGACTGCATCCGTTTACATGCGCTTTTAAGCACTTGATTAACAAAGGACTAAGGGCGGTCATTTTCAGTGGCCCGCCCAAAGCATCAATTCTCCAATCAAAAATAACATGCGAGATGGGGACAACCCCTTGGGTAGGGCTTAGCCTCGAACCCAGTTTCTTGTTAACAATACAAACTAAATAAACAACAAAAACGTCACCACTCTCTCTCAAGTGAGAGTATCCACAGGCTCTCCCTTCGGAGCTAATCCTTGCCTCAGGCATGCATACCGCCACCAACCATCGGTCCGCGTCGCTCGTCAGCAACAGCGGAGGGGGCGAAAGCGCCCTCGATGCTGCCGCGCTACCGACGGCGGGACACAGCTAATAATCATGAAGGGGTTCGTCTGTCGCTCCGGGAAACCAGATTAAGGGTCGCCCCTGTCTTCCCACATTCTTGGCGAGTCTTGCCTGTCCGCCATGACAGGTGTCTGTCACGGCCATCCTGGGAATGCGCTTTTGTTCACTTGCGCCTGTCTTTCCACATTCTTGGCGAGTACTGCCTGTCTGCCTGACAGGTGTCCGTCACGGCCCTTCTGGGAATGCGCTTTTGTTCACGAGGCACCGCGGGAAGCTGTGGGTGCCTTCCCGGCGATAGCCCACGTCGTAAGGGGGTGGAGGGGGGGGTCCGTGCGTCAAGCGACAATTTTCGTTCCCGGTATGTACTCGGGGCTCTCGCTTATACTGGGGAGCGGTTTCCGCGTGTGCCGGCGTCCTGCTTTCTGCAAAGGTATGCAGCTGGAAAAGAAGGGCGGCCTTACACGCCCCCTCTAAGAGTATAAACCCAGCTTGCTATCAGCTCGTTTATGCTTCCTAACAAAGAGGCCGCAACACTTTCACCTTACAAATGTCAGCCCTCCCGGGGCAGGGTTTCTCCTGGGTATTCAGATCTTCGAGAACCAAAGCAAAGAAACAATCAATAACAAAAAAGCTACAAGGCACAACATTGGTGCATGCTGCTGTACAGTTCACTGAACGGGCAGCCACATCATGCACTGCGCAGAGTACACATTTGAAGCACACACAAAGCCACATTGTTCATCACTGTTCACAAGTCTGCGCACAACACTCACGGGCACCGTTCTGTGCAGACGCCAGGCAGAAGTCTCTTCGTAAGTGCCCGACTTCAACACACGGCACCCTGCTCATCGAGCGTTGGTTGAGTGGGAACATTCACGCCTTCTCGAGGCTGGCATGGTGGTACCTGACTCCCATGTCAAGTTGGGGAGCCTGGATAGCGCATTTGTGTTTCTATTCTTGGTGCATTTCCAATGTTTCACTGTTAGGTTATAACGCTGAAGTGGCAGCGCCCATCTAGCCAATATTGCCCCGTGTGGAGTGCACGTCGTCAAGTATGACAGGGGGTTGTGGCCAGAGACGACATTGACCACGGCGCCGAAGAGCCAATATTCGAGCTTCTCTTCTAATGCGTGCTGCACGTGGTCTGGCCTCTCATGCGTCACAAATGCAGTAAGCGCTTGGCTGTGCGGGTCCATCCGTACCTGCCAGTAGGCACGCCTTATATCCACTAGCGTGATAAACTGCGCGCGGCCGACCCGAAAAATTAGCTCCTGTGAGTTAGTCATCGGAAACGCATCTGAACGAGTTCCTGCATTCAAATTTGGGTGGTCAATATGCATTCGCATTGACCCATCTTTCTTTCCCCCGCGCACAACTGGGTGTGCAAATTCACTTTCTACAGGATAAATTAATCCTAACTTAAGTAACTCCTCCACTTGGCGGCTTACTTCTTTCTTGAGTAATTCAGGCACCCGATAAGGAAAAGCTTTTTTCGGTTTGAACCCTTCTTCTAGCTCAATTCGGTGTACGCCTACTTTTGCCAGTCCCGGCTTGCCATCGAAAAGTGAGCGGTGCATTGTGAACAGTCTTCGCACTTCATTCTGCTCCTGCTCCCGTAGGTGGGCTAACTTTTCTAATGGTATTAGGTCCTCGTCTAGTAGCGGTGGCGCAACTTGTGGCGCGCACTCTACTTCCCCAAACTCATGATCTTCATCAAACACCACCCCAATATGGCTCACCCTCGCATAGTACGGTCTCATCCGGTTGGCGTGCACCACTGATCTTTTTCCCTGTTCGTTCTCTACCCGATACGAATGTTGCCTCTCACACCCAATTACTGTGACGGGACCGAACCACTTCGGGGCCATCTTAGTGGTGCGGTCTGTGTCAAAAATGAGCACTTGATCGCCCACGTTAAAGACTTTGTTCCGCGTCCTTCTGTTGTAGGCTTCTGCGTAGCTAGCCTGTCGCACCGTGCTTGTGAGCCCAGCCACACTGGCCGCTAGCTCAAACTTTTCCCGTAGCTGTTTCAAGTATTTAGCTGGCTCCTCCCTTAGCGTCGCTGGTACACTGACTTCTCCTGCTCACGTTTCGCGAAGAACTGTAAGCGGACCTGTCGGGTTTCGGCCATACAAAAGCTGAAAGGGTGCTACGCCAGTAGTGTCGTGGGGAACTTCGCGGTAAGCCCACAACACAAAAGGGAGCAGCTTATCCCAATTATGCGGGTCCTTTTCAAAGACATGAAAAAGCATATTCTTAAGCACCCGATTCCACCTTTCCACGGTGCCATTGCTTTCAGGATGTTCTGGGGTAGAAAATCGAGGGGAAGAACAAAATTTTTATAGCATCAGTTGCGTGAGTTGAGCCTTAAAATTTGTTCCCTGATCCGAACAGATTGTCTGCGGAATTCCGGTTCGACTGAATATTTCTAAAAGGGCGTCACACGCAGCCTTTGCAGTCAGGGAACGAAGGCATACGACTTCTGGTCATCTCGTGCATAAATCGACAAGGCACAGAGCATATTTGTGACCCCTTCCAGATGGCGTGTCAAGAGGCCCTATGACAGCTACGTTAACAACCTGAAAGGGTGTTCAGGCCGAGTCAATGGGGTGATGGGTATGTTGTCAGTGTGACGCCGGTCTGAGCGTATTTGGCACCCATGACAAGACTGGCAGTACTGTGAGATCTCCTTTTCCATACCAGGCCAATAAAAGTTGTACTTTATGCGGGCCTTGGTCTTCCTTGGACCCAGGTGTCCACCCCACAGCGATTCTTGCGCCAAGGACAGAACTTACTTTCGTCTTTCTTGCGGAAGCACCAGTTGTCGCACTTTAGTGCCCGCTATTGAGTCCTAATGGTGTAGAATTCCCTTAGTAACGAACATACCCGCCTTTCCGTGCTTAGAATTTTCCCATGCCTTCCTCAAGCTCTCGTCAGCGAGCTGCGCTGCTCGAAACATTTCTCGCTGGCTAGACAGTGCCACTGCATCTTCTGTCCCAGGTGGCTCTGCTTCGTCTCGCGGAACGTCATCATTTGGTACCCTGCCAACTTCGCATGCCAGTGCCTCACACTTCTGATTTGCCGCATTTTTAGGTTCTTGATTCGCCGCCATACTGACTGTAGTACTAGGACTTGTTGTGAACGCTCTATTGCTGTGCTTCCTAAGCAGCTGCCAGTCTTCTGACGACAGCAAACAGTCCACCCCCTCAGTAAGCTCATTGGTGAGGGCACATACTATGCCTATCTTTGGATCGTCTGCGATTGTTCCTTTAAGCGATATTCTTAGAGGAACCGTCGCCATTTCGCCTGAATAGATCTGCCGAAAGCCGACACTAGCTTCACTGTCCCCGATGGTTCCGCCAGCGCCTGCGGTAGTATGCTCTCTCTTATTACCGTGATTTCACTACCCGTATCAAGCAATGCCTCTGTGCAGACGTCTCCGCATAAAAGCACTACGAACTGTAGTCTCGATGCGGCTACCCTTGAATTTTGCATAGGCATTCCTACTTTTGCAGTTAAAACCGCGCCTTGGTTTAGCGCTGCGTTCTTTCCTTCTGTCTCATCTACCAGCGCGACCTTTTGCACCCTCCGCCTGTGCCGATATGCTTGTTGCTGGCGCGGCTAATTTGCTGCTACACGGGGGCAATTCCTAGCAACATGGCCCAGTCCATGGCACTGGTGGCACTTTACTGCGGGTTTTTCAACATTACCCTGCTTTTGGCCCATTTGCAGTACTGGCACTGTAATCTGTCTCGCAGCCCGCCCTTTACCTTTTGCTTGCTCGAAGGTCTGTAGGGCCTTTGATATTTCTTTAGGCTTCAGCCAACTCTCTCCTTCTCGAAGGCGCACATATTCAATGCCCTCCGGGCTGAGGCTTGCCTTAATGCGATCGGACACCATGAGATCGGTCAAAGCCTCTTTTGAGTCTACCTCTCTAGCCTGGATGTAGTACATTAAATACGTTTTCACGCGAGACGCAAACTGAGCCCACGTTTCCTCCTTCGTTTTCGCTGCATTTTCAAATCTCTCAAGGTACTCAGTAGGAGTGAGTTGTAATTCTTCTAGAACCGCTGTTTTTACAGCCTCGTAATCAGTGCATTTGGCTCGGTCGAGGTTACGAAGTAAGTATCTGACTCGCTCTGTCAGTGCCGGCAAAATTAAGTGCACTCGGCTACTGTCTGGAACATTGAAAGTAGTGAAAAGCTTCTCCTCCTCCTCAAACCACAATGGTACATCTGCATCGCATGGCATTCTGTAGCCCTTAAGGACTTTCGCACATTGTGATATTGAATTTGAGCCTATACACCGTTCATCACTCTGTCCCGACCCAAGCGGTGACATTCGACCATTCGACAGCCCAAGCTCCATCTGCTTAAGTGCCAGTCGCTCCCTGGATTCAATTTCACGCATTCGTAGTTCCATTTACATTTTTAACTCCAAACGGCGAATAGCCATTTTTTCTGTATCAGTTCCTGTAGCGCCTAGCAACAATGTCTGTCTCTGGTCGTCGGCTTATAACCTGCTCTCCACACTGAAATCATCCTCCATATTCGTTCCCTCGTTCTGATCCATCCCCGTTTCTACACCGCCCTCTAGCGATTGCTGCTCCTGGCGAGGATTCGACCTCATTTCATTTCATTCTCAGGATTAGATTCGCTATCTTTAGCGGCTAACGTTCTCCTCGTATCGACCATGGGCCTCACAAACTAACCAACATACCTGCCTCAACAAAACGCAAGAAATCCCTCTCACCCGGCGGAGATCTTCTGTTGTCTGCCGCCCGGAGCCCGGATGATGTGTCCGTTCCACCAGCGTTGGCAGCAGCCGAGGTGGAGTCGTCCCTTGACAGCTCCTCGCTGCTCCGTGTCGGATGGCCTGTGGTTGTCACTGCGATGCCTGGCCTTGAGATGAGACGCGCCGAAGCCTGTCGTGCTGCTCCAGTAGAATTTCAAAAGGTCGTTTGTTTCTTCGAGGATGGTTCACAAACCCTTCCTCTTGTGTCGTTCGGCTTGGAAGATAAACAGGAGGCGAGCTTGTAGATGATGACAGCAGAGCATATATTTACAACATACATATACAGAGAGTTAAACTGGAAAAAGCAGAACTGAATTTACAAAAGAACAAACTTTGCACTACTTTACTCATCGACCAGGCAGGTTAGAGCCTAAGTAGCATCACATTACATGCTAAGCATGGAGCCTCAGCTCAGACTGGACTCGACTGCATCCGTTTACATGCGCTTTTAAGCACCTGATTAACAAAGGACTAAGGGCGGTCATTTTCACTGGCCCGCCCAAAGCATCAATTCTCCAATCAAAAATAACATGCGAGATGGGGACAACCCCTTGGGTTGGGCTTAGCCTCGAACCGAGATTCTTGTTAACAATACAAACTAAATAAACAACAAAAACGCCACCACTCTCTCTCAAGTGAGAGTATCCACAGGCTCTCCCTTCGGAGCTAATCCTTGCCTCAAGCATGCATACCGCCACCCACCATCGGTCCGCGTCGCTCGTCAGCAACAGAGGAGGGGGCGAAAGGGCCCACGATGCTGCCGCGCTACCGACGGCGGGACACAGCTAATAAGCATCAAGGGGTTCGTCTGTCGCTCCGGGAAACCAGATTAAGGGTCGCCCCTGTCTTCCCACATTCTTGGCGAGTCTTGCTTCTCCGCCATGACAGGTGTCCGTCACGGCCATCCTGGGAATGCGCTTTTGTTCACTAGCGCCTGTCTTTCCACATTCTTGGCGAGTACTGCCTGTCTGCCATGACAGGTGTCCGTCACGGCCCTTCTGGGAATGCGCTTTTGTTCACGAGGCACGGCGGGAAGCTGTGGGTGCCTTCCCGGCGATAGCCCACATCGTAAGGGGGGGGGGGGGGTCCGTGCGTCAAGCGATAATTTTCGTTCCCGGTATGTACTCGGGGGCTCTCGCTTATACTGGGGAGCGGTTTCCGCGTGTGCCGGCGTCCTGCTTTCTGCAAAGGTATGCAGCTGGAAAAGAGGGGCGGCCTTACAAATACGTTACATTCGGCTGGTGATCACTGCAGCGTCGGGAGAGCTGGACGGAGACTCCGCTCCGGTGGCTGTGAACACCGCAGCGTCCGCAGGAATGCTCCGAGCATTGCGCCCGAAAGTGGTCCGAGGAGCCACACCGCCGGCAAACGCGCTCCATATCTCGGTAATTCCCATAGGCTCGACACGGTAGACTTCGCGTAAACCATGTATTCAGGCCTGCCTGTCTCCGACAATCTGAAGATTGGTACTCGCAGGCACGGCGGCACCGCTTAAGACTATGGCTCTTGAGGAGCCGGCAATGCCATTGCGACAAAATACGGAACGCTCCTAGCGTGAAGAACATAGGTACGCTGGCCGTGTATACATCAACACATACCGCTTTTATATGGGCGAAGGTCCGTAAACATATCTTGAGAAAGGCATTTTTATCATTCACGCCAAAAAAGAGCCCATTTAATGCTAAAAAAATCGGGGGCATAGGCCATGCCTGCACAGTATAGTAGAAAGAAACCGAAAATGTGCACTAGTTATTGGGAATTTTACTGAAAGATTTCCTCGCTAATTCGCGACAAAATCTCTTATGATGCAGCGCGTCACTCATCGCATCAAATGTCACGTTTCTTTAATGAAAAATCCCGCAAAGAACCGAGAAAAGTGGCGAGAAAATGTGCTGTCGCTGCTGAATCGCCACACAAAATGTAGCCAGAAGGGTGTGTCGAGCCCTATGCGAAAAAATTGGCGTTTGAGGAAAGGAAATGGCGTAGTAATTGTCTCGCATATCTCGGTGCACACCTGAATCGCGTCGTAAGGGAAGGCAGGAATGTGGGAGCGAAAGAAGGAACAGAAAGAGGTGCCGTAGTGGAGGGCTCCAGAATAATTTCGACCGCCTGGGGTTTTTTTAACGTGCACAGACATCACACACGGCCGCCTTTGAATTTCGCCTCCTTCGAAACGCCGGCGCCGCGGTCCGGTGGTGGTGGTGGTGGAAAACATTTATTTACGGCTGTTTACAGGAGAGAGTGGCGACTGGCCTTAAGAGCCAGCCCCTTAGAAATTCTAGGAGAGGTCTCTAGTGGGGGACCCCTCTGGCTTCCGCGGCAGCTCAGGCCCTAGCGACGAGGGATATTTGGCGCTCTAACATAGAGCAGCCAAGCAGGGCAGCCTCACAGCTCGCTCGGGTAGGTGAGGAGAAAAGGGGGTAAGCATAGCCGTTTTCATCCCCCATGTGAAATGGCTAACCAAAAGCTAGGAGCGTTGGCTTCTTCGCTTATATACCAACACGGTAATGTGCCCAGCAGCCAGGTCGGCTAGTCGCGTGGTCCCACTTCAGCCGTATGCCGTATGGTGTGGCACACGAACGACCTTGAGCTGCCGTTGCCTAGCAACGCCGCAGCCGCGCTCTAACAGAAGGCGCCGCCATCTACGTCGCTTCCGTCGCCGCTCACTCCACTAGGGGTGGTATTACGGATCGCTGTCCAAAAAAGTCTCAATTTTGACATCGTGACGTCAAAATGACGACACCGCCATATGCCAATGAGGAAGGTAACCCGGTGCTGTAACGGCCGTTAAGTGGTGCACGGCTCCTCTGTTTGGCACGCTCTAGTCTGCAAGTTACGAGAGCCAAGTTGTTGGACAGATCAGCAGGGCCATCCGTAATGGCGGGGTATGCTAGTGGAAGAAGGAAGGAGACACTATACTGAGCCGCGTTGTGAGCGGACTGGTTCCAGTCGTCATCGCCCGTGTGTCCAGGGATCCTCAGGTGGCGGATGCGCACTCTGCGTGTTGAGATGGTATAAAAATTGAAAATTGTTTTTTTTTTTTAGGAAAGAAAATGGCGACGTAACTGTCTCACATATCTCGGTGGAAACACGAACTGCGTAGTAAGGGAAGGGATAAAAGAGCGAGTGAAAGAAGAAAGGAACAAAAATTAATGTGGATAAGCTCAGGAATCCGGGACATGCAAAGCGAAAGACGTCGGCATTCACTGCGTTCATTGGCGTTGGCGTTGACATTCTTCTTGACGGCGATGGCTTTGAGGAAAGGAAGGGCGCATAACTGGCTCCCTGAATATGCGGACACCTCATACGTACTTTGATACATCTGGCGATGAGGAGAGAGATTTGGTCTGAATGCATTAGCGCTGACAGCATTGTGGCTGACATGCGGCACTGCAGCAATATCTAGGCCGCAGCGTTCATTTGGTGATCAATCTCTCGCGATCAACTATTAACTGCATGCCACCTCCCAGAGTGGCAGGGAGGGTACGCTGCCTATCCAGTGTGCGTAACGCAATCAAAGCAGGCTTTTTCAGTTGGACACTAACACCACGTACATGAAAGCGAGAATGAGGTCTCCCCTGACCCACGGAGCCGGTTGTGCGCCTTTCCTTTCGTGAAAATGAACCGCCTTCACAAAGTTGTCAACGCCAATGAACCCTACGAACGCCGTCGGCTCATTTTTATTTTGTTTTTTGAGAAAAGGAAATGGCACAGTAATCGTCTCACATATCTCGGTGGACACCCGAACCATCTCGTAAAGGCAGGGATAAAGGAGGGAGGGAAAGAAGAGAAAACTGAAAATTGGAAGATGGATTTTGAGGAAAGGCGCGGAGCTGGGCAGCGGCGGAACACCTGTGGCTCTCTGCTACTAGTGGCGCATGCGCAGTAGTGACTAGGAAGCAAGAGAGAGAGAAATATCCGCGGCTAGGCGCGCGTTGTGACGTCATGTGCCTCCTCGGAGCACCGCCACGGCGACATTGCAAGTTCGCGGCCAGTAAAGCTTTCGCTTTAAAAGGTGCCGTAGTGGAGGGCTCTGGAAAAATTTCGACCACCTAAGGATCTTTAACGTGCAGTGACATCACGGGCGCCTTAGCGTTTCGCCTCCACCCAAACGCGGCAGCCGCGGTTGGGTTCGACCGCGTTTAGATTGAGGAGACAGAGTTTCTATGGAGCCCAAATTCTAGATGAGCAGTGCGTTTAAGAGCAAATCACTCTGAGCGATAAGCAGGCGGTGGAGGACTACCTTCAGGGAAGCGAACTGCCCAACTCTGGGGCAGGTGAAGGTCCGCCTGTCAGCTGTGTGGAGCTGACACTCTGCTGCGAAGGCAAGAAGGCCATCTTTGAATTTGATGAAGGTTTCTGAGGTGCGACTGAAAAACTAGAGGAAGCTAGTTTTGATCAGAAGACGGGCACAGAACAGTCTAGATCAATTAAAAGGAAAAGGACAAGGACCAAGAAAAAACGGATAGATTGCCAAGCCCTAAATTCAGCTGCGCAGATGGAAATGCGGCAGAAGGGAAAGAACATCCTTCCCTCATTGGAAAAGGAAAGGGCACGTTTTCCGACGAGAACAGCGCAAAATGCTTCAAGGGGCATCGGCCTCCAATAAGAGTCAGACCGCGCACGCCTGACAAGCACGCGTTGAGAGAACAGGCAAAGCCGCCTAGGAGGGATCAGAAGGCAGTGGGTTGCGCGACACTCGGAGCATGCGAGCGTAGGGATCGCGCAACGGAGACCACACATACAGGATTGTCTGGGGCGCGCACTTGAGAAGAAAGACGGGTCCTTCACTTTCGGCGCTGTATTCTACGAAGCGCGCAGGGCGAAAGGGTAGCCGAACTTCGGGCTTAGGGCGAGAACAAAAAGCTGCTTCTTGCGCTCGTCGCAGCACATTACACAGTGTCGGCTCTTCCGTTTGCATGCGGTACCAAGACCTGAACGCATCGAGGCTTTGTAGAGATGACAGTAGCGATCAGGAATTGGTTTTTCCAGTAGCTTTTTGTTACGAGTGCACAGCAGTACAGTCAGTCAGAAAGACTATAGTCGGGTACAACTTTAGAAGACAGGAGAGGCCCCGCCCAGATGACCGAAGCGCAGCAGCCAATTGTCTCCGCGACTAAAGAAATAGTCCCGCTCAAAATATAGACTGCTTCTAAAACGCGTATTTCTCTGTATAAATGAGATTTGTGTATCTTGATGAGTGGTTTTGTAAAACTATCATGATGCAAATGCTTCAGCACATGCCGGATCGCGTGAGAAAAATAACTCCGTGCCTTCTACAACGCTGTGCGTCGTCTGCTACGGAGCGAGATCGACGGCACCGGGCGTGTAATTACAGAACAGTCTGGCTCAATAGCAATGGATTCATATGTACTTTTTGTGTGTTTTCACAAGCTTATTTTTTTAATGTCTGAGGCTTATTTTTCAATTGCTACTTGTCTTTTTTTGCGGTTGCGAACCTACAATCTCGTGAGTTCACGCACGTTCGCGCACGGCATTCCGTATCTCTTTTCCGCCATGGAGCCCAGCGAGGTGACTTCGGAACGCGAGCCTTTGTTGCCGAACGAGCCTTGTGTCGCATCGATGATCACACCACCAAGGAGCCTCGGCAAGAGCAAGAGCGGCGGCATCCTGGACAGCGATTCACGCAACATGATCTTCCACTGCTACACGTTTTGGCGTAATAGGGAGCCTGAACGCAGCGTAGAGGAGACGAGCAAGTTTGTCGCTGACATGCTCGGTGTTAGCGAAAGGACTGTGTTCAGGGTGAGGAAGGAAGTTAAAGCTTCGCATTTTTCGGGTGGCAAACTGACGACGCCGTCCCGAAAGCGCCCACGCAATGCGGAGAAGAGAAGACGCAGCGCGAAGTTTGACAGCTTCACGTTGTGCGCGCTGAGGTCATGTGCGCCCGATTTCTTTCGCCGCAACGAGATACCGACGGTCGAGAAGATCACTATCGAGTTCTCGGAACGTATGGAACTCCCATCATTAAGGCGGTGGACTGTGCGTCGCCCGTTTGCCGAGATCGGCTTCAAGCACGAAAAGAGAAGCCGCAACTCGCTGCTTATCGACCGGGATGACATCACCGATTGGTGGAATCGCTACCTCCGGGAAGTGGAGCGCTACCGAGACGAAGGCCGAAAGATCTTCTACCTGGACGAGACATGGGTGACGGCGGGACACACTCGGTCGATCGTGTGGACAGACACCGTGGTGCAGAAGCGCGGACGCCTGTTCGCTCGAGAAAATGGCCTAACGACGGGTCTAAAACAAACTTCTGTGAAAGGCCAGCGCCTGATCGTCACGCACATTGGCAGCGAGGTTGGCTTCGTCGACGGCTGCTTGGATGTATTCCGAGGCCAAAAGGCAGGCGACTACCCCGAGCAAATGGACGGCAATCGCTTTGAGGGCTGGTTTAATGGTGTTCTGCAGAAGTTGCCAGCTGGTAGCGTCATTGTTTTAGACAATGCACCTTACAATAGCCGGCGAGAAGAGAAATTGCCAACGACGGCCTGGAAGAAGGAGAAGATACAGGAGTGGCTCACAAGCAAGATCACCTACGCTGAAAGGATGATAAAGAAGCAGCTGCTTGAGCTGGTGGCATCTGTAAAGTCACGCTTTCTGAGCTACATCGTAGACAATGCAGCTGTAAGCGCCGGTTGCATTGTACTCAGGCTCCCGCCGTACCACTGCGAATTTAATCCCATTGAGCTTGTTTGGGCCAAGGTCAAAAATGGCATCGCTGCGGACAACAGAGACTTCAAGCTGTCCATGGTCGACGCCATCTTGAGGGAGAAAATCAAGCACGTAGCGGCGGAAGACTCGGCGATGAGCATTCAGCACGTGATGGACTTGGAGGCAAAGTTCAGACTTGACACGTCTGGGAGTGAGCACATTCAACCCATCATCATCCAGCTGGGTGAAGATGACACTGAAGAAAGCGACTCCGACTGCGAGCTGTCTGGCATTGAGCCGCTCGACGAAGCATAACGGCTTCTTTTAACAAAAGAAAAGCCTTTATTAGGGCTACCAAAATTTTTCCCGTTGGTTCGCAACAGACAACCGTCCATTCCATGACCTCTGAAATAAATAAGCAGTTCCATTGATGGCGTATTCCTTATAATAGAAGCTCAATTCTGATAATCAACGTCCTGCACACATTGTTCTCGATTTAAGAACTGGCACAGAAACATGTTTAAATGCTGGCATATCTGAATTGAAACACAACTGTTAACTCTGATTATCTTTGGCGGGCTCAAAATGCTCATTCAGGCAGCCACCATCTAGTTTGACTGGCCCCATGTTGAAATAACAGTATTCAAGGCACGCTTTATAGCTCTGTTAGCAGTCTGCACTGGAAATCGCAGTCATGTCATAGCCAGTGCTGCTGCGATACCAGTAGTCAACACGAAACTGACAGCCACTGTTAGCAGCTTGCACGCCAAAGCACATTCATGTGGTTGCATTGTTTATTTTGGTTATCTGGCTCACACAAGTAATGAGAACAAGAGAATAAATATAAAGCATCATTAGCTTATAGAGGCCCAAAATGCTGATTCAGGCAGCCATCGTCGAGTTTGACGGGCCCCATGTTGAAATACCAGTAGTCAGAGCACGCTTTATGGCTCTGTTAGCAGTATGCACTGAAAATCGCAGTCATGTTATAGCCAGTGCAGCTGCGATACCAGTAGTCAACACGAAACTGACAGCCACTGTTAGCAGCTTGCACGCCAAAGCACATTCATGTGGTTGCATTGTTTATTCTGGTTATCTGGCTCACACAAGTAATGAGAATAAGAGAATAAATATAAAACATCATTAGCTTATTGAGGCCCAAAATGCTCATTCAGGCAGCCATAGTCGAGTTTGTCGGACCCCATGTTGAAATAACAGTAGTCAGAGCACGCTTTATGGCTCTGTTAGCAGTATGCACTGAAAAGCGCAGCCTTGTCATAGCCAATTTTTAATTTATTTATCTGACTCTGGCATTAACGCGAATGCAAGCACAATTATTAACGTGAATAACTTTGCTAGCATTTTTTTGTCATATTTATGTACCGGAAGAATGCTCAGCAAGGTTGAACGTGTTTTAGTGAGTCACTTTGATCATTACAAGCTGTAGGCAAAATGACGGCCAGATTCAGATAGTGATATTGGTGAGGTAATAAATGTTGAAAGCTGAAAAACCTCTCACAGAACTGCTTTGCTGGACTCCATTCACTAGAAAACTGCATTTGTAATGATGAAAGCGTCAAGACAGGAAATGATAATCCACTGCACAATGTTATGTTTACCCCCACATGTGACGGGCAGCGAAACCATCTATTTATTAAGACTGAATGCAACAACATCGCAAGATGCTGTTGCACAATATGGCACCCTTTCATGTGCACTCCTGGCGAGCTGCCATATCCACTGATGCATAAACACATTAACATGGGTAAGATACGAAGTTATTGCGCAAGCCACGTGATGCTTTTAACATTCTGTATCGGTCAATGTTTCTGTCGTCACAGCTGGTAGAAGTTTCTTTAGTGCAAGTTGGTTAATCATGTTGCGACAACAGCACAAGAAGCAAGGTCAGAATAGTAGGAGAAAACACAGCAAGATGGCAGACTGAGGAGGCAAGGTAGACAAGAATGTAAGGATTTAATGACATCGAAGAGGCCACTCCTGCAATTCACAGGACTTGGTGCCTTGAATGAGACGAGTTAATGAAATTGTAAAGGAAGAGGTGGATGTAGCATGCTTACAAGAACAAACATAAAAATAAAAGGACAGAAATAGGAATAATAAACACATACACGCACAGAAGCACTCACATATTCACACACACGCACACAAACGCGAGCGCTAAAATTAAGATCTAAAATGCAAAAAAGGGGAAAATAACAAATATAAACAAGCACGCAAGAAAACATGCACACACATTTAATGCTGACACGAGTAGAGGTATTAGGAGTCAGTTCCCAAGCAGCTGTGCCTACTTTGTCGTACTTTTATTTGATGTACATAATGGCTCTGTTGCCTTCACTGTCTTGGAATTGTTTTAGTAGCAACATATCATAACAATCGAAAAGCAGCGCAAAGCTGTGTTGTGGGAAAGCAAGTCGAGCGCTGGCAGCACAACTGATGTGCGATTTTGTCACAGCAGGCATTGTACAGCTGGCGCGTGCAGTGAGTGAAGAATTCTAAGCCATACAGAGACGCGAATTCAGCCAAGCTCCCTTGTAAAGGCACCAGTGTGTCGGTCATAATTTTATATTAGTACTAAGGCTGACATTAAGGAAACAAACTCTGCTCCCACACGCCTGGCCGTTAATAATCCAATGACATTCGCTCAAGCAGCGCGTGTTAGTCACTGATTGTTAGCACTGGTGGAAAGTGATCAATCGACGGTGCTACACAACACTCGAACGACGCCCTGCTAGACGCTCGGCTATCTTATCATACTGCTGCCAACGATCGATCGTTTGCGCGCTGAGCTGGCAGCAACAAATCTTTGCGTTGGAGGTTGCTTCCGCAAATCTTTTCGGTTGAGGAACTCGTAGATTGGTTTCATCCGCGCACGCTTTTCTCATTTATCCTGAGAATGGTTTTGCTCCATCACTTCGCCACGTCCGACGTGAAACTCAGGAGCACAGTACACTAACACACCCGCCGCTCACAGTAGGTACCAGACTTTGGCAAATTCTCCTCGTCGTAACTTCACTTAGGAGCAAAACAAAACACCATAGAACAAAAACGCACGATGTTTGTTTGCAGCGGTGTGCCGCTGCGGGATCCTGTTTCCAGACGAAGCGCAGCGCAGCGCAGTCACCGATGTTCGCTGTAACCTTTTTTCGTCGCCTCACGGCTCAGAACAAACGCACGCGGCACAAGTTGTGCATCGTAAGCTTGCAATAATATTTCCGACATATCAGACGCCCACAAACAATTAGAATTCACTCTGACGAAGGGAGACGCACACAGCTGACGCGACACGGCCCAGTTCGAAGCGAGGGCGGCCATGTTAGGCATGTTCTCCGACGGCGGGGTCACTGGCCGTCCGGCTCATGACGTCACCTGAAGTGCGCGCCTATTGGCGGAGTCTCGTGTGCATCCGCCTTTGAGGGGCAAATGCCGCTGCCTTCTTAAGCTGTACCCGACTATAGTCCTTTCAACGCGGGCGTGGTAAGTCAGGTTTCACCCCGCGTAGCCATTCGAAGTAGCTGTTTTTTATTCCTCTTTTTTATGTGTGTAAAATCTGAGAGGGAAAGGCTTTTTTGTTTTGGGCTAATGATTCGAAGTTGATCGGATATCGTTGTATTTTCTTATAACTTCGGTAAAAGTTATTGCACCGTTGATTTAGCAATGAAGAGTGTCAAGTTGCCGTGCTACCAAATGACAAGGACACTCACAGGAAGGTAGCTAGTGTCGTCTAGATGAGACGTTCGTTCCTTAATTGGAACCGTTCGTGACAGACGGTTTTGGCTCTCAATTGGGCACATGTTTGCTTTTGTGTGCTCAGTAGATTCGGGCATGTCAAACTTGGTAGAGATATCAAGGGTTTCTTGAGACATTAACGGCAGTGTAGGTAATGCCTTGCAAAGGCAAAGAAAGTTCGCGTATTTGTGCCCATTTGCGTACCCGTGTTTAGCGGCGCATAGCCGTTTGTGTTATTCGGAGATTAACCGAAAAATGTGAGGCTGCAGAATTTTCTGGTGAACAGCTTTAGCAGCTTTCTGTGCAGATGATGGTGATGAGGTGCATAATTGACTCCTTGAGTTTAAGGGAAGTCTCTCGCCATTGCGGGAATGAGTAAGGATTGTGATGCGCAGTCGGAAAGTTTGTGAGTTCAACTGGAACAGTTTATTCTCAGTCTCGAGTGTTCAAGCTTCTTTGAGAACAACCCGTAGATTAATCTGAACATGGGCCCCATTTTAAGCAGACTTTTGATATTCAGGTGGTAGAGGGGAATCAGAGCTTCGATTGATAAAGAATGGAGTTTATATTCAAACTCCATAGCCTTTGACACACCATCGCTTATCGTATAACATGGCAGTTTGTCTTTGGCGATCTCAGATGCGACGCGCACGGTCGCTTTGACCCTAAGCTCGGGCAGAATTGAGGGGTCAGTATTCTGGAGCAGGATTTTGTTTGGCACTATAGAGAAGCGTGGTGGGTCATGAGTGAATTCTGAACATTTACGTGTGGAGCAGTTCTTTCTTGATTCGAACGTCCCACCTATGCTTTCCTGCGTTTGGGTTTGGTGCTTTGGGGTTTTCCTTGGGAGTTGATGTTGCAACCAAGGAAAACAACGCACACGCGAGGTCATCTCTTCCTGCCCAGCGGTCGGGAACGCCGGCCAGTCGAGATTTTTCGGGCCACGGAGGAGCTCGTTACGAACGGCGACAGCCAGACTTTATGAGCAATGGCGACAGTAAGTCTCGCCTGCTGGCAGCCAACACTTATGTTTGTACTGGGTAGCTCCACGAAACTCGACGGTGATCGCTCCCAGGCTTGCCGCCAAGGGCCACGCGGAATGAACCCAGGTGTCAGCTGGTTCCAATTTAGCAAGCTTGGACCGGCCGGAGTATGGGACCCGAAAGAGCAGAGGCCGGAAGGACGAGCAAGCCGACGTTATCTTCCCCAATCGCCGAGACTATGTTGGGGAATACAAGAGCCTCGTTTTCAGTGGCTCGTAGGTGTTGGGAGCACAGCGGTGGGCTGCCGGTCATCATCCGCAATCTTCGCAGGCATCTCAATGGACATACGACCCCTTTCGTGTTCTCTACCGACCTTGCGTTCTGGCCTTGCGCGTCGGCTGTCATTACTGAAGTACAGGTGTCGGCGGCGCGTGGGAACCTTCGACTGGCCAGTTGACGTCATCTACCGCAATCAGCATAATTCCGACGGCATCCTTCTCTCTCTCTGGCTCGGCATGTGACTAGGGCATGTCCATATGTGCGGTGGCGTGAGCTTGTGCGCGCGAATGAAAGTTGCAGGTCACTCCCACTCCGGCGAAGGCGTCCTCAACCTTGAGGAATCTAGGGACGGCGAACGATATAAAACTCGACAGCGAGTGCGGCTCCAGATCCCCAGTTTTGATTCTCATGCTTGTGAAGAAGTAAATAAACCCTACTGCAGAGTTTTCCTCCTTAACGGAGTCCGACAACGTCATTCGGAGACGGGAACTGCGGGGCTCAACGACTCAGGCTACTCAAGGGCCCCTCGAACTCTGGTGGCACCTGTAGCGCTGAAGTGCAATCCCCAACACTGGTGGCCTGCAATGGGGTTGAAACCCTTTCCCCAACAATGCGTAGAAAGCACTCTCCCGTTGGCTTGTTTTATGACCTGTGCTATTGTCTAGTGAGTTTGGTCAACGCCGTACCTTTTCCCTCGTCTTTAGGAACCTAAAAAATGAGCATCAGTGAGAGCACGTGTGAGAGGGAGAGGGGGGTTCACGCGCATTCCAGCTGGTGTTAAACCACTTTTAAGTACCTCATGGCACTCTTATAAGCGCAATAAACACGCATGAACACACAACGATGGAGCGAAGAGGGCACTCTATCTTCGGACACACACACACACCCGCACGCACACGCACACGCAGACGCATGCACGCACGTCGGCACACATGCACGCTCACGCATGCACACACACGCGTGCACGCATACACGCACTCACGCATACAGACACACGCGCACGCAGGCACACGCCACCACCAACCACGGCAGCTACTAAGGTTATCATGACGCCCTCCCGGCGCTGCGAGTCCTGAGTGGCTTTTTCGGTTACTCTTACTGCTCTCTTGCGCGCCACGCGTGGTGTGACGTGGCCAGTGTCGTTGCTTTGTGGAGGGGGAAGGTAATAAAACGGGCACACTGATTCTCAGTTAACAAAGCAGGATGAGGTAACCACAGCCAGCTGTAGTTATAATGGTAGCAGCAAGTATTATAAAACAACTGGGCGTAATAACAGCTGCTGTATTGTTATTGTCCAACAGCGGACTTAATCTCTAGGCCTATTTTGTACCTGCAGGGCAGTAGCTGCCGCAATACGCTGTTTTCGCACTCACGAAAATTGCAGGAATAGGGAGCGTGAAAGCGGCCCCGGCTGCTGCTTTCGCATGTGCGCTCAATGAGACACAAGATATTGCGTGACAGCTGGGAAGGCCATCAACAATGCATGCCACAACTGTGTTGTTTTTGGCGAGTCATAGAATAACAGCGGCATGGAGATACAAAGGAGCTTCTCTGATCAAATAAGGCTGAAAGCAGGTTGAAAAAAATGGCTGTGCTTCATCTCTGCTTAACCCTAGCTGAATTGCGAAAGCATCGTTTCCTCGACACGTCGTCTACGCAGAGTCTCATTCCGACACTCTCGAGAACTCAGACCGGTCTCTTCCGCAGTTGAAGAGTAACTCCGGGACGTGGCACGCTGGCTGGCGTAGTAAAGCTGTCGCTTTAAAAGAAAAGCAGTTGTGAACCGACAAGAGCCCGGTATGCTGGTGCGAGGAGATACGCCCACTTCCTTTCAAATAAAAGCACGTAGCCTCAATACGAAAGAAAAACAAATCATTAATGGGTGCCCCATTTTTTGCTCCTTTGCTGAAATCTATGACCAAAGACGTTGGCCTCTTGAGTGACTTCGTCAACCGCTGTCCGCATTCCGTGTATGCGAACAGTTCTGGACTAAAGCAGAGAAAGAGGTTAAGGGGTTCGTGCCGCCACAGTATGCAGTCACCTAACGCAAAATATAAGCAATACAATCGCGATATGAAAAAAAATTGCTTTTGAGGTAAACAAATGGCGCAGTATCTGTATCACACCTCGGTGGACTCTTGAACTGCGCCGTAAGAAAGTTATAAACGAGAGAGTGAAAGAGGCAAAGAGGTGCCGTAGTGGAGGGCTCCGCAATAATTTCGGCCAGCTGGCGATCTTTAACGTGCACTGACATCGCACCGCTCACCTTTTTGCGTTTCGCCTCCATCGAAACGCGGCCGCCTCCGTCGCGCTAGAAACGTGGGTACTCCGGATCAGTAGCCGAGCGCTCTAACCTCTGAGCCACCGCGACGTGCTATCTTGCTTTCTGGAGGCGGACTTTGTTTCCAAACAGCGTGTGATGAAAACTTTTGGCTAGGTTTACATTGCGTTTCTTTCTATGGAAAAGACAGTGGAACAGTTTTGATCACTTCTGCGAGCGAAAATTCTGAAACTGGGGTTTCAGAATATTCGACCCACTACAAAGCTTTACTGAGCGAATATTGTCTGTAAAAATGAGGGGGAACTTGCCTTTCATCTGAGCAGCGCTATTTCTACCCGAAGTCAGATCATGACCTCGCTATAGAAAAAAAAACACGTGAGTCACTTCAAACTCCTTTTCACAATGAACAAAATTAAAATGGTTTCTAGGCCGCCCCGGTGGCTTAGTGGTTATGGCGGTCGGCTGCTGGCCGAAAGACGCGGGTTCCATGCCGGCCGCGGCGGTCGAATTTCAATGGAGGCGAAATTTTAGAGGCCCGTGTACTGTGCGATGTCATGTGCACGATAAAAAACCCCAGGTGGTCGAAATTTCTGGGGCCCTTCACTACGGCGTCCCTCATAGCCTGTGTCGCTTTGGGACGTTAAACGCGATTTGGTGTGCTTTTTCGTCGCAGATTGAACCACGCAAATGTAGATTATGAACAAAAGTAGCCCATGCTTAGCTGGTTACGATCTGCCTTCTTTACGCTGGTGTTGAACCGGCAGACAGCTTGTACTCTTTCTGGGAATTTGGTATGAGGAAAAACATAAAACGCTTCCGCAACTACACACATTTTCATCCAACTCTCCAAACCCTCGTCAAGCACTACTGGTCGTGTACTCGTTTATTTGTCGCAGTGTAATGGCTTCAGGTTCAGCAAAAGAGAAATATTAGCCCTTGTGGAACTGGAGATGGGCCACACTTAGCCCATCTGCCCTAACTCCCAACCCTCAAGTGGCAAATAAAGTTGTTCTCTCTCTCTCTCTCCGACTACGCAACCATGCAAAATGTGTTACATTGTTAGATCGCGGTGAGTCGGCGCAGTGGCGCTGCGCTTAAGCGATGCTTCCACTGCACTGGCAGGCGGCTGTTTCAAACACAGCCGCCGGTGCGGCTTGTCAGACCCAGGTTGCTCTTTCCGAGGAATGCGAGAAGGAGTAGCTTCCGAAAGGCTCATTTCTGCACACATAGATCTTCGGGAGGGTGTCTATTTTGCACGCAGGCCTGCTGTTTTCTGAGCATTTTAGTTCTCAGTCATTTCCGCTTTTGCTGAGTCAATCTTTGTCCGGAATCTCCCTCCGCTCCTCTAAAAGTGGATAGAGAGAAGGTTGACAGGTGGCACCAACTATAGGAGGCGGATGCTTCACACCGACACCGCCTGACAGTTATCTCGTCCATGGCCCTCTTCATGCTATCGCAATAAAAAAGACAAGAAGACATCGAAAAATTCTCCTTTGTGCGGCGACTCGGACCCGAGGACACAACGGGCAACCGACCTCAACATGGAGCATTCGTTTCCACACCGCGTGTTGCGCTGAGGTGCAGCCTTTCTCAAAAGTTCGGAGACCAAGGGGGTGTTCTTCTAAGCCATGCAGTGGGGCTCTTCTAGCTTGCCCAGAAGTCATAACGTTCGAAGGAGTGGAGACCGGATCTTCAAGAAATTTGGAACGCCGGGGATATCTAACGAGCCCCATGGCTCTAAACTCTTGAAAAAGACTCTACCACAGGAACGAATGTGTCTATAATGAAATGACGTTTGCAACGCAAGCATAGAAACTTTACAACTTGTGAGAAGGCCGCCATTCAACGCACTTTTACTGCAGACACAGATTAAGCGCTCGTATGAAAGGGTTATCCTGTACTAAACGGGGGAGTGAGCAGGAAAGTTATTACACGTAAGCAAGATCTGAAAAGTGCACACAGTTGCTCATCGCTGCCTTTCGATGCTCCTGTGAAAATGTTATGAAATATTGGCGCTGAAATTGGTGCGTCCAACAATCATGAAGAAAAACAAGCTGGATGCTTGGGAAGCAAACAGGAATGCGGTGCCTTTTGCTGGCTGCTATGTCTGTCCGCAAGAGTCATTTCTCGCAGGCTCGTTCTTTAGTGAGGTTTTCGTAACCTAAAACTCGGATTATATGCCTTCATTAGACTACCGGAAATCGCACGTCGACATATTTGAGAAGAATATTCTGGAGCGAAGAGGGGCACACACGTAAAGAAAGAGAATGCGGGGCGAGCGCCATTAAGAATTGTTTTTGTTCGCCTCCAAACCATGCACATATACAGGCGTTCAAAATTAGACTTCCAGGATTTTTAACAGTAAAAGGATGAGAAATGTACATGGAAGCCATTTTTGGACGTAGTTTTTGTGACGGCCGACGCAAAATGAGAGGATAATTTTTAATTAGGTGAAATGAATTAACATTTTTTTAGTCACTGCAGTAGGTGTACATGCTTACATCGAATCCTTAAAGGTACCAGTATTATATATATATATATATATATATATATATATATATATATATATATATATATATATATATATATATTACACCATTTGGTAGAATTCAGGTAGCACGCCTGTGTTCCGAGTTACGCGATTTGAAATTTTCAGCTAGGCGAGCATAGTTTGTGGGTTTGAAAAGTGGAAGATAAATACGTTCACCCCCTTCTCGAGGCGAAACCGTGGGAGGGTGCACCGCGGGTAAACGAACCAAAGAGAAAGTTTGGGGGAAAGTCCCTACAATTTACGCATGCAAGAACAGATATAGGCAAAAGCGCGGACAGGGGTTGGGGAGGGGGGGTGGTGGAGGGGCATGGATCATAGTGCAGTCTCGAGAACTCAGACGTGTTCACGTCAGAAGCGAGGATTGAAGGGCGAGTTGATGGTGCATTGCAGACCACGTACGAGCGCATACGTCTTCGTTAGTGTGCTCTCGTAAGACGACACAACACATGTCTAGAACGACCGAGCTGTGTGTTCCGCAGCTCCCAAAGCCGCTGCGACCAGGAAGGCAAAAAATGAGGATGGAATCTTATATGAGTTTAATCGCACATGCTTACATCAAGTCCATTTTTCACCAAATGTTATCGCTAGATATCGCGTGTTCAGTCCTAAACAGGCCCAGAACGTGTTCTAGAAAAGCGTTTCGCCTTTTGCACGTGGTCTGCTATGTACACGTGGCAGGGAAAAAATATAAAACCGCCTAAAAACCGGATGGTGTAAAGAGCCAACCCCCAAAAAATTTAAGAACGGTAAAAAAATGGTGGGTATCCACCACCGCAAAACTCCCTTGGCAGAGAGGTCTCTGTCGCGTAGAGGCAGCTACAAACGGGCTCGTACCCGAACCTAAACGTACTGAGCAGAATGTATCCCCCACAATACAATGACAAATGCCCCTGGTGCCACGAAACACCCATGCTGTATCACATAACGTTGGCATGCCAGAAGATAGACGTGGCACCCGTTATATCAAACCCGAGTGCGGAGCAATGAGACGGAGTGCTCTCCAGCGATGGCCGGGTCGACCAAGAAGGTATGATTCGGCAAGCACAACTGGCAGCAGCATCCAGCGGAACCCTGGACTAAAGGAAACAGACTGTTCTGCAAGAAGATGGGAGAAGCCATATGAAGAACGCAGAATATCAGCGAATCTAGAGCTCAATACAATTTTTCGCTAACTCACACACTCGCACCTTTGGGGTGCTGTCGTGCTGAGCGAGGGCTCAGGCTTACGTCAGCCGTAATTTGTTCGTTGTACTCGACTACAGGGGACAGAAAAAATGAACAGGGCAGTGCTGTTTAATAGAAATGTGTTTCAATGCTTAACAATAGATGTTAGCCTTTTGGTAGCCTTACAACAACAAATGTTTGTTAGTGTTGCGTACGTCCAATGTTCACTGTAGGTTCAAAATAAGAAAAAGTTAAAAAAGAAACGTTGCCAGAAGTGGGGTTTGAACCCACGCCCTCTTGCGAGGACCAGAGCCTAAATCTGGCGCCTTAGACCACTCGCCCATTCTGACTTTTTCTTTTTCACCAGGGTTGGGCTGCTCTTACGAAAATATATTCAGTCTGTGCAAGTGTGCGTGCATGCATGTAGCGTCTCTGCCAAAAGTAACCGAGCAGCCGCGCAGGCAGCGGGAGCGGGTTCTCAGCCGAGCGGCGGAGCTGCGGTCCCGGGCGCTGGCCACTGTTCCCCGGCTGCGAATGTAAACTCGGCGACGTAATCCCGCGCTCTCGGTCTCCTTCCTCGGATAAGAAGTAAGCAGGTAGCATGTGAATGAAAAATGTTTCTCTGGGGAAAGAAAATGGCGCAGTACCTTCCTCACACATTGGCGAACACCTGAACCGCGCCGTAATGGAAGGGATAAAGGAGAGAGTGAAAGAAGAAAGGAAGAAAGAGGTGCCTTGTGGAGGGTTCCGGAATAATTTCGTGGCGAGTCGAATTTCGCAGTTTCGCTTGCTGTCGTATTGCACGAGGTGAGGCTTACGTCAGTCGTAATTGTTTAGTTGTATCCTGGTACAGAGGAAAGAAAAAAATTGCTGGTGGTCTAGCTCCGGCTAACCCTGGTCGAAAGCAAAAAGCTGCATCTCCCTAGCTGCGTTTGTGGTCCAGAGACTGAAGGTCTCCACCTCAGGCGTCGCATCGAACACACCTAGCGTTAGGCTGAATGCATCAAAGTGCACCGACGTTCTATAATAATAATAATTGGCTTTTGGGGAAATGAAATGGCCCAGTAACTGTCTCATATATCTTTGGACACCTGAACCGCGCCGTAAGGGAAGGGATAAAGGAGGGAGTGAAAGAAGAAAGGAAGAATAGGTGCCGTAGTGGAGGGCTCCGGAATAATTTCGACCACCTGGGGATCTTTAACGTGCACTGACATCGCACAGCACACGGACACCTTAGCGTTTTTCCTCCATAAAAACGCAGCCGCCGCGGTCGGGTTCGAACCCGGGAACTCCGAAGCAGTAGTCGAGCGCGGTGGCTCAGTGGTTAGGGCGCTCGACTACTGATCCGGAGTTCCCGGGTTCGAACCCGACCGCGGCGGCTGCGTTTTTATGGAGGAAAAACGCTAAGGCGCCCGTGTGCTGTGCGATGTCAGTGCACGTTAAAGATCCCCAGGTGGTCGAAATTATTCCGGAGCTCTCCACTACGGCACCTATTCTTCCTTTCTTCTTTCACTCCCTCATATATCCCTTCCCTTACGGCGCGGTTCAGGTGTCCAAAGATATATGAGACAGATACTGCGCCATTTCCTTTCCCCAAAAAACCAATTATTATTATTAGTCGAGCGCCCTAACCACTGAGCCACCACCGCGGGGCCGACGTTCTATGCAGAACCCACTTTGATGCCCTGCTCAGTGCGCAGGCGATTCCAGCGTAAGCGTCCCGTTCCGCTCAGTATAGGTGTGTGACGTCACGGAGGAAGTAGGCAGCAAACTTGGGGTGCCTCCTTCCCTCCTCTCTGCAACGCGGGGACGGAGCGCACATCTGCCGCTCTCTATCGCAGACGTCGCGTCGATCACACCCAGCATTTCACTGAAGGCATCAAAGGGTGCCGGCGTTCTATAATAATAATAATAATAATAATAATAATAATAATAATAATAATAATAATAATAATAATAATAATAATAATGGTTTTTTTTAAGGAAAGGAAATGGCGCAGTATCTGTCTCATATTTCACTGGACACCTGAACGGCATGGTAAGGGAAGGTTTAAAGGAGGGGGTGAAAGAAGAAAGGAATAAAGAGAAAAGCGGCAGTGGAGGGCTCCGGAATAATTTCGACTACATCGGGATCTTTAACGTGCACTGACACCGCACAGCACGCTTGCGCCTTAGCGTTTTCCCTCCATAAAAACTTAGCCGCAGCGGGCGGGTTCGAAACCGGGAACTCGGGCGTTTATTATAATAATAATAATAATAATAATAATAATAATAATAATAATAATAATAATAATAATAATAATAATTGGTTTTTGGGGAAAGGAATGGCGCATTATCTATCTCATACATCGTTGGACACCTGAACCGCGCTGTAAGGAAAGGGATTAAGGAGGGAGCGAAAGAAGAAAGAGGTGTCGTCGAGGAGGGCTCCGGAATAATTTCGACTGACATCGCACAGCACACGGACGCCTTAGCGCCCCCTCCATGAAAACGCAGCCGACGCGGTCGGGTTAGAAACCGGTAACTCGGGCGTTTTATGGAGGTGGTAGTGGTTTTATTAAAAATAATAGTGAAAAGGAAGGAAAAGTTTTTTGCTAGCCCCGGCATCTGCCATCGATACTGAAGAACCTGAGCTGGGGCAGCGGAAATCAAGGATAGCAGGCAGAATGGAGAAATGAAATGAAAGAGGTGAGGGGACAGGAAGAGAGGATAGGGAGAGAAGTAATATGTACAAACTATTTACACAATAAGAAATGTGTCCAGGTTGTGCGCGTGATTAGTTCATTTTAGAGGAATTAAACCACACACGCGCACAGCACTGTGATGGTTACAACTGGAGTAGGGCGTCCAGTTATTAATCGTTCAAGCTAGAACTCGCGGAGCGTTCGGTCACTGCGTGGAACTACCTGACGGAGAACAGACGGGACGTCAAGCCCGTGTGTTCGAGGAATGCACAGAGGCTCATCAAAGTTCGCTCACTAGTGCGCGCACTGCCCTGCAGCCACAATAGCGTCTTGATGGAGTCTGGTAATATGCCTTGCGCCCTATAGGCCGCGAGCATATCGCGACGAGCATCGGCGAACGCGGCACAGTGAAGGAACAGGTGTTCTAGTGTTTCCACTGCACCGCATCCGTCACACACATCACTCGTCGCGATTCCGTGACGCACCCGTCGTTCTCCGGGCCACACGTAGCCAATACGCGCGCGGAGGATCATTGCACGTTGTGACCGTGTAAATGCGCGACAGCCGGTGACACTGTCAATGCGCTCACCTCCCGCGATGCGTGGGTCGGGGTGCTGCTTTCGTAGATGGTCGTGGATGGCCGCACGCACGTCCTCCAGCGCAAGGGGCAAATCGCTGGCTGGTAGTTGGTGTGCAGCGGTCGCGAGGTCGTCAGCTTCGTTGCCGGCGATGCCGCAGTGACCGGGCACCCACTGTGCACGCACGGCACAACCTCTCTGCGCAAGGCGCTCGATGCGCGAGCGAATTTCCCACACTAGTGGGGTACCGCGGCCGTTAGATTGCAGGCGGCTGAGGGCGGCGCGGGAGTCGCACAGCAGAGCACTCCTGGGTGGCGGCGGGCCGAGGGTGAGCAGCAGGTCCAGCCCGAGCCGGATCCCCATCAACTCCGCCGTGGTGGAGGAGTCCAGAAAGGCTGCGTGTTGCTGGCTGTGCAGTCGCAGGGCGGGGATGGTGGCCGCCGCAGCAAGGGAGCAGCTGTCGCGGGCCACTGAGCCGTCGGTGTACACGAGGAGATGGTCCTGGAGCTCCTCGTGTATGACGGCTCTGGCCAGCTGCTGCACAGCACAGAGGGGTGTGCTCCGCTTTCCCGCAATGCCGACGATCTCTCGCTGTACCTCCGAGCCAGCAGGCCAGGGCGCGCAGAAGCCTTAGGGGGGCGGGCCTTGTGTCAATTGCTCATACTCGAGCAGCGCCGCGCCCATTCGTGAGCGCGGGTGCGAGCGCATACGCTGCAGCGAGCCGCCGTCCGGTGCGTGGGGAAGCCGGTCGATGTGATTCAATGCCCTGCGCGCTGCTTGGAGCTCATGTGGCCACGCTCCAGCCTCGGCCAACGTTGCTCCGCACTGCGAGTTTTTGGGCAGGCCTAGGCACACGCGCTGGGACTTGCGGTGCTGAAGCTCGAGTTCCTTCCAGCACGACTTGCGCACCGTGATGAGCGGCAGCGCATAGAGCACCGCCCCCAAAGCTGCGGCATTGTATAGACGCAGCGCGGCTTGCTGGGAGATGCCCTGGCCTCGAACGGTGAGCTTGTGCACGGCAGCGGTGATCCTCTTCATCTGCAGACAGGCCTTCGTCACCGCGGGGTGGAAGGAAATCGCCAGTCGATGCAGAACCCTTTCATGACGAGAGAATGCGATGACGGCGGACGCT
Source organism: Amblyomma americanum (assembly GCF_052857255.1). Classification (NCBI taxonomy): domain Eukaryota; kingdom Metazoa; phylum Arthropoda; class Arachnida; order Ixodida; family Ixodidae; genus Amblyomma; species Amblyomma americanum. Next base: position 62,069,994 of record NC_135497.1, read on the forward strand.
TTCCCGCTTTACCGGAGGTCAACGTCAAGGTCAAAAGTCATAGGTGAAAGTAGAGATATTTGGTGTAACAGCCGCTGGTGCCGCTGCTGTAGCTGACGTCATGTGTCGAACCTGACTACCACCAGTTACGCTCATGGTGTGACCTCTAGCTACACTCAAGGTCAAACTTGCTACCACGCTGGCCTGTAGCTACATTCAAGGCAAACTTGTGGCCCGGCTGAAAACAGTTTGTTTTCCCAGGCACCGCGGACTTTGCACGTAGTCGCAGCCGCAGGCATCGACTACAGCTTTTTCACACGAGCTCCGCAGACGTGCCCAGCGATGCAGAAGGCGCCGACGTGGCGGCAGCAGGAACCACGTCGATTGTGCACTGCCCACCCAATTAAAGGGGGGGGGGGGGGCAGTGGCAACCATTTGATCAACTGCGAACACAGACACAGCAGCAACAGGCTCAGGACCGCCACGTCTTTGCAGGGCATTCCTTCCGCCTCCGCAAAAAGTGCCGAACGTGACAGTTTGCCTTATGAGGAAGCTTCGGCCGAGTCCGTTTGTGCCTCCTCTCGATTCGTTGTCGACCGAGTTTAATATGCGTCGCTGGTTCGAGCGATGGGAAGGCGCCAGTGGGCTCGTCTGAATAGCAGCGGCGCAGAGAATACGTCACATTCGGCTGGTGATCACTGCAGCGTCGGGAGAGCTGGACGGAGACTCCGCTCCGGTGGCTGTGGACACCGCAGCGTCCGCAGGAATGCTCCGAGCATCGCGCCCGAAAGTGGTCCGAGGAGCCACACCGCCCGCAAACGCGCTGCATATCTTGGTAATTCCCATAGGCTCGACACGATAGACTTCTCGTAAACCATGTATTCAGGCCTGCCTGTCTCCGGCAATCCAAAGACTGGTACTCGCAGGAACGGCGGCACCGCTTAAGACTATGGCTCTTGAGGAGCCCGCAATGCCATTGCGACAAAATACTGAACGCTCCTAGCGTGAAGCACATAGGTACGCCGCCGTTTATTCATCAACACATACCACTTTTTATTTGGGCGAAGGTCTGTAAACATACCGTGAGAAAGGCATTTTTATCATTCACGCCAAAAAAAAGCCCATTTAATGCTAAAAAAATCGGCAGGCATAGGCCATGCCTGCACAATATAGTAGAGAGAAACCGACAATGTGCACTAGTTATTGGGAGTTTTACTGAAAGTTTTTCACGCTAATTCGCAAGAAAAATCTATTATGAAGCAGCACGTCGCTCATCGCATGAAATGTCGCGTTTCATTAATGCAAAATCCCGCAAAGCGCCGAGAAAAGTGCCGAGAAAATGTGCTGTCGCTGCTGAATCGCCACACACAAGGTAGCCAGAAGTGTGTGTCGAACCCTATGCGAAAAAATTGGCGTTTGAGGAAAGGAAATGGCGGAGTAATTGTCTCGCATATCTCGGTGCACACCTGAATCGCATCGTAAGGGAAGGCAGGAATGTGGGAGCGAAAGAAGGAACAGAAAGAGGTGCCGTAGTGGAGGGCTCCAGAATAATTTCGACCGCCTGGAATTTTTTTTTACAACGTGCACAGACATCGCACACGACCGCCTTTGCATTTCGCCTCCCTCGAAACGCCGCCGGCGCGGTCCGGTGGTGGTGGTGATGGAAAACATTTATTTACGGCTGTTTAGAGGAGAGAGAGGCGACTGGCCTTAAGAGCCAGCCCCTTAGAAATTCGAGGAGAGGTCTCTAGTGCGGGAGCCCTGTGGCTTCCGCGGGAGCTCAGGCACTATCGACGAGGGATATTTGGCACTCTAACATAGAGAAGCCGAGCAGGGCAGCCTCCCAGGTCGCTCGGGTAGGTGTGGAGAAAAGGTGGTAAGCATAGCCGCTTTCATCCCCCATGTGAAAGGGCTAACCAAAAGCGAGGAGCGTTGGCTCCTCCGCTTATATACCACAACGGTACTGTGCCCAGCAGCCAGCTCGACTAGTCGCGTGGTCGCACTTCAGCCGTATGCTGTATGGTGTGGCCCACGAACGACATTGAGCTGCCGTTGCCTAGCAACGCCGCAGCCTCGCTCTAACAGATGGCGCCGCCATCGCCGCACACTCCACTAGGGGCGGTATTACGGATCGCTGTCCAGAAAAAGTCTCAATTTTGAGATCGTGACGTCAAAATGACGACACCGCCAGATGCCGACCGCGGAATCGGCCAATGAGGAGGAAGGTCACGGTGTCTAGTAGCAGGGCTCCGCCCCGGAAAAATATATTCGCACGACAAGGAACCGTAGACTAATGTTTTGCTGTAAAGACGCAGTGAATAAAACGAGTAATGTTTAATTTTGCTAAGAAACTGTATTTCAAGCTCAACAACACCAAGCTAAACAAGCACTGTTTTCAGTTTTGCAATTAAGTTTTGCTCAGTGGTTAGGGCGCTCGACTACTGATCCGGAGTTCCCGTGCTGGAACCAGTCCGCGGCGGCTGCGTTTTTATGGAGGAAAAACGCTAAAGCGTCCGTGTGCTGTGCGATGTCAGTGCACGTTAAAGATCCCCAGGTGGTCGAAATTATTCCGGAGCCCTCCACTATGGCACCTCTTCTTCCTTTCTTCTTTCACTCCCTCCTTTATCCCTTCCCTTACTGCGCGGTTCAGGTGTCGAACGATATATGAGACAGATACTGCGCCATTTACATTTCCCAAAAACAATTTATTATTATTAAGTTTGCTGTTTAGTCACTTTTGTTGCCGCGAAGGTGTGCTTTCAGCGGTAAAGCGTGAACATGTTAGTCTGAAAATAAACAGAAACGCAGTGAAGAAAACAAATATTGTTTTATTTTGGTAAAAAACTGTGTTGTAAAGTAAATAACACGAAGGAAAATTAGAAGCGTTCTTGATTTTTCAAATAAATTTGCGGTATTGTAACTTCTTCCTGCATGAGGGCACGCTGGCAGTGATATCGCGTGAACATGGCGGCCTGCAAGAAATCAAGTGATTCCATGGATAATTCCTGTTTTTTGCGTGTCGTCTGAAATCACGGTACTTTGCGCATATCTTAAGTGCGCAGAAAAATCTGTTTCAAGGCAGTGTATGCTACGGGCCTGCGGAGATCAACTTACAAGGAGCGCTGGTCTCGTAAATCGATGACGACAACTTTAGTCTCTTTTCTCGGTCGGCGCCTAGCGGTGACCGAGCAACGTGTGGTTCAGTTTATTTTGTTTAGAAAATACCAGAAAGCCATGAATCATAACACAGAAGCAACTGCCGACATACAGGAGCAGACAGGTGCAGCTGCTGATAGCTTGCGATCCCGGTGCTGGAAATGAGAGCCGACACGGCCTGCCTCTATGGCAGCAATCACTCTTCTGCCTCGTAACCAAGTGATGCCGCCCACATTGGGCTAAGCACTTGATCTTGCGTTGCTATTTTTGTAGCTCCGTTCGCTTCATGTGCAGTTGTTGCAGTAGTTTCTTTTCCTTCCTGTGAAAGATGCAGAAAATGTGATGTTTATGCTACACTTAGTTTGTTTAGACAGAAAAGAAGCACTTGATTTGATAACCTTGCTATTGTCACTGAGGAGAGTACGAGCTTGTTCTATTAACGTTATTTACTGATATTGTAGTAGATCCAGGGTCAACCAGGAAAGAAGTAGTTTGCTTGAATAACTTGTGTAGAGGCTAATTGCAACTGGGCAGAAAGTTGAGCAAGTTTGTTCATGTTTGCTGGTACACAGCGCTTGAATTGCAAATGATCCAGGGCAGTGCTGTGTAGCACAGGGCAGTGATGTGTAATATGCTATTGTATTTTGCTCAGCAGGCGGAGTGATGTTGGTATAACTGGGTTTGGTGAGGGCAGTGTTTGAAGGGCTTTAAATACTTTGCAAAACTTCTAACATGCACTTCCTTTCAGGTCAGAAGACCACTTTTTTTTTTTTTTAAATTATGGTCCATTATATCTGAGGCACCCTGTATACAGGCCGCTCCAGTTAGAAAGGGAACAGCCAGCTGAAAATGACTAGGATATTAAATACCTAGACGAAAAGTAGGTTGAAAGCAGTTGCACTTATCACACATATTAGGAATAGCATGAGGAGCCTGTCAGGCCATTCGGCATTGTTATCGTCTCGTGTCATCATGGACAAGACTTCATTGCCCTGTGTTATGCAAACCAAGCTAGGTGTCAGTTAAGGGGCAATAACTGAGTGCTCAAAATTTCGCATAATGAAGCTGCCTCTATATTCTTAGAGCTGTAGAGCATTTACAGTAAGGGTGTTGCATGATTTGTGATTGTAAACTAACCTCTACTCACACACCATCTCCTTGATGATGTGTCTTTGATGTTTACACATCTTTGTCTATCAGTGAAGATGTTCTAATCATTCAGCAGTCCTTGTAGCCACTCCACCTTGCAATATTTATTATGCATTGTTGTACAGCGGTGTGCTTGCAGTAGGTACAGCTTTTAGCACAGAGTGAAACCCCTAGCCACATACCATTAAGCTAAAAGCTTACCTTCGGTATTTACACATCTTATAAGTGCCAAAATGTTTTATAGTCCTGAAAATGCATTATGTACACTGTACTATGCCGTATTTATTGTACAGATAGCCTCTGTATGAAAGAAAACATGCACTTTCAATTCAATATTTCAAAAAAGTTTTCTTAACCGCACTCAGAAATGCCGCATGGGAATTGTACATTAAGGAAAAGTATGCTTGTATGTACACTGCCTTTTCTGCAATAGAAACACTCGTTTCAAATGCTGTGCCTAAAAAAATAGACGCGCTTACTGAATGTATGATGCACTAAAACAGCTTTGGTGTTGCTTTTTGATTCCAACAAGCGTCACAAATATTTCGTGCCTTATTCCAGCACTACAGTTTTGGTTCATGCATGTTCGTCACACAGGTAATGAGCACAGGCACTCCACCAAGCTGGAAGGAGATAGAAGGGAAGGGGCAGGTGGGCTGACATAAGCATTGACAAAAGAGGTTCAAAATGTTGCTTTTCACAAATTGGTCGAGCTGCTGCAACACCTTTTCCGCCTTCAGGAAGAGACTGTGCAACACTCTGCTGAGGGACTGGGAGGTATACTGGCAAACACACTGAAAATGAAGTGGCAGCTGGTTGGGTCACTTGTTTGTCACTGCAGGCTTCTGGCCGCACATAGCTTGGCCAAGGGCACAACGACATCACACAGTTGCTCACAGACTTGCAGATGCGTGTTGTGCACTGAAACAAATTATTGATAGTGGCAACAGGAACAGTGGCTGATATGATTCTCCAGACCAGCATGGTGAGCCGCTAGACGCTATAGGTTCCACCGCAATCAATTGTTGCTGCACCAACCTTAGGTACGTCTGCCTCTGGAGACTGGTCGTCCTACAGAGGCTGAAAATACAGTAGCGCATTGCTCTTCCTGAGGAGGGAGCCTGTCTCTACGAGGTAGCCACCATTTGGAGGTAGGCCATTGTTATCTGGGTCAGTGGCAGTGTCGCCTGCACCCTCTGCTGATACGGGTGCATCCAAACAGTGGCTGTGAAGTGTAGCATGTGCGGTGATGATGCGCACTGTTTACTCCCACTGGCAGTGGTGCATCCGGTGCCCTTGAAAACACCGGAAGCAGCTCTTCGGCACACCAATACAGCGCTCAGCTACAAATTGCGTGAAAGCATGTGGCGTGTTGTACAGGCCTTCTGCAGAGTCGGGTCTTTGATGCCACGCAACTGGTGCAAGTAGCCATGGCTCCAGTGGGCAGACATAGTCTCCTGCATAACAAATAATACCGCAGTTAAGCATGTCCTTTATCAGTTATCTCAGCAGCCTTACAGGACGATCTGCTATACAATAGAAGACTCATGCCAAGTAGCTCACACCCAGGCTTTGATGAATATGACATTCAAGAGCATACAGACACGCAGCATTGAGATGTATAAGTGAGCACTGCTGTAATGTCAGTCTTTTACCACCATATTGATATAAATGACGCGCTATGATAGCCTACAAAACACAAGCGCTGTCAGGTGCATTTTGTTTTGGTTTCTTTACTAGGAAAGGCTATGCATTTCAACAATGTTATATGTGTCCTGTGTTTCTGCTGCAATTATAATTAACATAAGGGTGGCAATACACTGTGACATACTGTAACATGTTTGCATTGGTATAACTAGCCAGACTAATTCTTGTAGCTTTCAGATCCGGGTAAATGCATAGTGCTGGAGCTCACTATATGTGACTGAGTTCGCCCGACGGTTAATACGGCTTTTTTACTGCTTACCCAGAAGAAACTCACCGTCGTCCAGCAGGCCTTGCTCCGCCTCGGAGTGCCTCTAGACGAACGTGTCGAGGTAGGATGCGCGTCAGCGCGTGCCCACGGCCAGATTGCGCATCTTCTCGCCACAGATCTGAGAAAAAACCCGCACAGCACGAACTTACTCTACCTGCCGAGGCCCGCAATTGTAGCTGAACTCATGCGGTCAAAAACAGAGGCCGAGGTATACTTACCTTCACGTTCGAAGCGCTGCCCCCAGGCTCCTTGATAGCGATGAGGGCCCAATCGACACACCCGATGCCGCCGGGAATGCTGCCGCGGCGAAAGTTTAGGCAAAGGAAGGCCTCCTTCGTTGCCGCCTTCTCCTCGGGTCTCCTCGGAAAGCGAAAACACCCTTTCTGCGACCGAACGTTGACATTGGTCTCCGCTACCCGCCACAAACACTTGTTAACAGTCGGTTGAGCTGCGCCGAAGTTTTCTTCATTGCCATCGGCGCCTTCAAAGCCACCGGTGGCGAAGAAGTGCAGTGCGCTCAGCACTTGCCACTCCACTGACAGCGCATCTCCCAGTTCAACGGCGAGGTCGTCGCAGAGCCACTGCACAGTCTCCTTCTTAAGTCGAAGCGTCGAAATAACTCATCCCGCGCCTCAAAGTCGTCTTCATGCACCCTCCTACACTGTTGCTCGCGCGGTCACCCGCGTATACGACGATGTCAACAGCCGTAATTTTGTGTCTCAAACGCTTTGAGGCGCGGCCGCCCACGGCCGGCCAATCAATGGGGCAAATGAGACACTTTTTGAGACAGTTTCGATTGAGAGCGATCCGCAATACCGCTACAGATGTGCTCCGCTGGGGTACAGGGAGAGGAGGTGTTGGCTCGCGGGGGTACATTTGTATATATATATATATATATATATATATATATATATATATATATATATATATATATATATATATATATATATATATATATATGCATGCGCTTAATAATAATAATAATAATTGGTTTGGTTTAAGAGGTGTCGTAGTGGTGTGCTCTGGAATATTTCCCCCCACCTGAGGGTCTTTAACGTGCACTGATATCGGACAGCACGCGGACGCCTTAGCGTTTCGCTTCCAATGGAACGCGGCAGCTGCAGTCGGGTTCTACCGTGTTTCGATCGCGATTCTAGATGAGCAATCCGTTTCAGAGGAAAGAGACAAGGAGGCCAGCTTTGGTTATGATGAAGGTTTCCAAGTTGCGAGTGAAAAAATTAACGTGGATTAGCTCAGCTAATCCAGGATATACAACGCGAAAGATGTCGGCGTTCAATGTTTTCGTTGGCGTTGTCAATGTTCTACACGGCGATGACTTTGAGCAAAGGAAGGGCGCATAACTGGCTCCCTGGATATGCGGACGCCTCATTTGTGCTTTGATACATGTGGCGGTGGTGAGCAAGAGATGTGGCTGAACGCATTAGCGCTGACACCGTTGTGGCTGACATGCGGCACTGCAGCAATAGCTAGGCCGCAGCGGTCATTTGGTGATCAATCTCTCGCGATCAACCATTAACTGCATGCCACCTCCCAGGATGGCAGGGAGGGCGCGCTGCCTATTCAGTGTGCGGAACGCAATCAAAGCAGGCTTTTGCAGTTGGAAACTGCAGGTCACCACTGGCCCACGGAGCCGATTGTGCGCCTTTCCTTTCGTGAAAATGAACGGCGTTTATAAAGTTGTCAACGCCAATGAACTCTATGAACGCCGTCGGCTAACTTGGTTTGTTTGGTTTTTGAGGGGAAAAATGGCACAGTAATCGTCTCACTTATCCCGGTGGACACCCGAACCGCGCCGTAAAGGAAGGGATAAAGGAGGGAGGGAAAGAAGACAGAACTGACAATTGAAAGTTGGTTTTTGAGGAAAGGCGCAACGCTGCGCAGCGGCTGAACACCTACGGCTCGGTGCTACTAGTGGCGCATGCGCAGTAGTGACTAGGGAGCGAGAGAGAGAAAAAGACGTCACGCGCGGCAGCGGCGAAAGGTCAGGCGACGGAGTCCGCGGCGGCCATCTGCGCCGTGCGTGGCGTCTCTAATGCCCCGACATACTCCGGCTTGCGCGAAGCGCGTTGTTGACTAGCGTAGTGAAGGTCTTCGCTTCAATACTAGAGCAAACTAGTTCTGATCAGGGGATGCGCACGGAGATGTCTATGTGAAATAAAAGGAAAACGACAAGAACCGAGAAAAAGCGGATTGATAGTCAAGTCCTAAATTCAAGTGCGTAGACAGGTGATAATGTTAGCACATATAGAAATGCGGCAGAAGGAAAAGAAAATCCTTCCAGCATTGGACCTTTAATCTTGCAGCTACAGTTACTGGTCAGGCGGCACGCGCAGGTGCTTTTAAAGTTGACCATAGTAACGGAAAGGAATGATAATAATAATTGATTTTTGGGGAAAGGAAATGGCGCAGTATCAGTCTCATGTATCGTTGGGCACCTGAACAGCGCCCAAGGGAATGAATAAAGGAGGGAGTGAAAGAAGAAAAGAAGCGGTGCCGTAGTGGAGGGCTCCGGAATAATTTCGACCGCCTGGGGATCCCTAGGACTCATTCACTCTTGAGAGTGCCAGAGGTCGCGCGACCAGCAGTGGCCTGCGACTACACCGCAGTTCGACAGCACCGATGTTCACATTTCCTAAGGCGACCTGGGGATCGCCTTCTCGTTCGATTCTGGTTTGAAATGAGAACTCTTGGGAATGACGCCGTTCGTGCTCTTTCGAGAGTTTCGTCTGCTTTGGCCGCGTCTCCTGCGCTCGCGCTTGACCCTCGAAAGTGCTTTGGTCCCTCGATATTAGCAATGTTCTGTGACAACCTTAGCGAAGAGGAAGATATAGCGGCAATGTGCACCGCGGCCGAACAAGCGACCTGCCAGCCAGCCGCTATCGTCAGAAAAATGCGCTAGTATGTTGTTCGTGTTCATACGATGCTCTGGGAAGTCGAATTAAAAAAAAAGAATCAAATTTGAGGGTCGTTGACCAATACCGAGCTGCTGGATACAAGCAAATTTCTTCTCATAGCCGCTTTGCTGCGTCTGCTTTCTCCGCTGCTGAAGGCGTCGCGGAAATAGGACATATTTTTATATTATCATGAGACGGGGCTCACAACAAAGCGGTGACGTAGGTAGCGTCTTGGATACAGCGCTCGTCAGTTCCGAAACGCCCTCAGCTGCGGCATCGATGTGAAACCGGCTAGGCTTAGCGACGACTAGGGCGCACCCGCGAGCGGCGTCGTTGCCGAAAGCTCGGCTCGCTCGCTGACTGATTCAGCGGTTTGCGACTCGAAGTCGCGGGGCTGCAAAATGGTACAGGTGGCCTGCGACTGTCGCTTTTCAACCAACGCGACCGTTTGCGACTGTCGCTTTTCGACCAAAACAGTCGCGCGACCTCTGCGACTCTCAAGTGTGAATGGGCTCTTATGGTGGACTGACATCGCACAGCACAAGGGCGCCTTAGCGTTTTGCCTTCATAAAAACGCAGCCGCCACTGTAAGGTTCAAACCCGGGAACTCCGGATGATTAGCCGAGCAGCCTAACAACTGAGCCACGGCGGCAGGTTAACGGAAAGGGAAGAGCGCGTTTTCCGACCAGAGCAGGCGCATAATGCTTCAAGGGGCATCGGCCTGCAAGAAGACTCAGGCCGCGCACGCCTGACAAAAACGCGGTGAGACACCAGGCAAAGGGGCCAAAGGATCAGAACTCTGTGGGTTGCGCGACACTCGGCGCATGCGTGCATAGGGAGCGTGGTACAGAGACCACAAATACAGGCTTTTTGCACATCTTTGCTTCTGTGTGTTCAGTAGATTAGGGCGTGTCAAACTTGGTTTAGATACCAAAGGTTTCTGCAACATTAACGACAGTGTAGCTAACGCATTGCAGGGGCAATGAAAGTGCGTGTATTTGTACGCATTTACGTACCCGTGTTTAGCGGCGCGTGGTCAGTCAGATGTTTGTGTTATGCGGAGGTTAACCGAAAGAAGTGAGGCTACAGAATTTTTGTGGAGAACAGCTGTAGCAGCTTTGTGTACAGGTTACGGTGACGACGTGCAGCTTTGACACAACGAGTTTAAGAGAAGCCTTCCGGGGGACAAAGGGGCCTCGTTTCCGGTGGCTCGAAGGCGTTGGGAGGACAGTGGCGGGCTGGCGGTGATCGTCCTCATTCTTCGCAGGCATATCAATGGACAAGCGACGCCTTTCAGCTTCTCTACTAGATTTTGCATTCTGGCCTTGCGTGTCGGCTGTCATCTATTGAAGTACAGGTGCCGGCGGCGTGTGGGGACCTTCGACTGGCCAGTTGACGTCATCTACCGCAATCGGCATGATCCCGACGGCATCCTTCTCTCTCTCGTGCTCGGCATGTGACTGGGGCGTGTCCATATGTGCGGTGGCGTGAGTTTGTGCGCGCGAGTGAAAGTTGCAGGCCACTCCCACCCCGGCGAGGGCGTACTCAACCTGAGGAATCTAGGGACGGCGAACGATAATAAACTCGACAGGGAGTGAAGCTCCAGATCCACACTTTTGATTCTCATGATTGTAAAAATGATAATAAACCGTACTGTAGTTTTCGTACTTAACGGAGTCCGACAACGTCATTCGGAGACGGGACCTGCGGGGCTCAACGAGTTAGCCTACTCAAGGGCCCCTCGAACTCTGGTGGCACCTATAGCGCTGAAGTGCAATCCCCAACACCGGTGGTCTGCGATGGGGTTGAAACCCTTTCCCCAACAATACGTAGAAAGCACTCTCTCGTTGGCTTCTTTTATGACCTGTGCTCTTGTCTAGTGAGTTTGGTCAAAGTCGTACCTTTTCCCTCGTCTTTAAGAACTTAAAAAAATTAGCATCAGTGAGAGCACGTGTGAGAGGGAGGGGGGGGGGTTCACGCGCATTCCAGCTGGTGTTAAAGCACTTTTAAGTACCTCATGGCACTCTTATAAGCGCAATAAACACGCATGAGCACACACCGATGGAGCGAAAAGGGCACTCTATTTTTCTTCGGACACACACACACACCCGCACGCATACGCAGACACATGCACGCACGTCTGCACACAGCCATTCTCACGCATGCACACACACGCGTGCACGCATACACGCACGCACGCATACACGCACGCACGCATACACATACGCTCGCACGCAGGCACACGCCACCACCAACCACGCCAGCTAATAAGGTTATCATGACGCCCTCTCTGCGCTGCGAGTCCTGAGTGGCTTTTTCGGTTACTCTTACTGCTCTCTTGCGCGCCACGCGTGGTGTGACGTGGCCAGTGTCGTTGCTTGGTGGAGGGGGAAGGTAATAAAATGGGCACACGGATTCTCAATGAACAAAGCAGGCTGAGGTAACCACAGCCGGCTGCAACTATAATGGTAGCAGTAATCATTATAAAACGACGGCGTAATTAAAACTGCTGTATTGTTAGTGTCCAACAGCGGACTTAATCTCTAGGCCTATTTTGTACCTGCAGGGCAGTAGCTGCCGGAATACGCTGTTTTCTCACTAACAAAAAATTGCAGGAATAGGGAGCGTGAAAGCGGCCCCGGCTGCTGCTTTCGCCTGTGCGCTCAATGGGACAAGATATGACGTGGCAGCTGGGAAGGCCAACAACAATGCATGCCACAACTGTGCTTTGTTTGCGGTGAGTCATATAATAAGAGCTGCATGGAGAGACAAAGAGGCTTCCCTGATCAAATGAGGCTGAAAGCAGGTTGACAAAATTGGCTATGGTTCAGCTCTGCTTAACCCTAGTTGAATTGCTAAAGCATCGTTTCCTCGGCATGTCGTGTACGCAGCGTCTCATTCCGACAGTCTCGAGAACTCAAACCGGTCTCTTTCGCAGTTGAAGAGTCACTCACGATGCTCATTTCAGCATAACATCCGCTTCTCTTGGCCTGCACAAAGCCCGTCCACGCACTCAATGAGAAATGAAAGAATTCCTTTCAGTGAAGCTCGGTTTTTGATTATGAGTAGATTTTCTATGCCAACCAAGCGATCACACCCAGCATTCCACTGAATGCATCAAAGGGTGCTGGCGTTCTATAATAATAATAATAATAATAATAATAATAATAATAATAATAATAATAATAATAATAATAATAATAATAATAATAATAATAATAATAATAATAATAATAATAATAATAATAATAATAATAATAATAATAATAATAATAATAATAATAATAATAATAATAATAATAATAGGTTTTGGGGGAAAGGAAATGGCGCAGTATCTGTCTCATATTTCATTGGACACCTGAACGGCACGGTAAGGGAAGGGATAAAGGAGGGAGTGAAAGAAGAAAGGAATAAAGAGATGCGACAGTGGAGTGCTCTGGAATAATTTCGACCACATGGGGATCGTTAACGTGCACTGACCATGAGAGGGTGCACCGCAGGAAAGCAAACCAAAGGGAATGTCGTGGGGGAAAGTCCCGACAATTTACGCATGCAATAACAGATATAGGCAAAAGCGCAGACAAGGATTGGGGAGGGGTGGGGTGGAGGGGCATGGACGATAGTGCAGTCTCGAGAACTCTGACGTGTTCACGTCAGAAGCGAGGACTGAATGGCGAATTGATGGTGCATTGCAAACCACGTACGAGCGCATCCGTCTTCGTTAGTGTGCTCCCGTAAGACGACACAACACATGTCTAGAACGACCGAGCTGTGTGTTCCGCAGCTCCCAAAGCCGCTGCGACAAGGAAGGCAAAAAATGAGGATGGAATCTTATATTAGTTTAACCGCACATGCTTCCATCAAGTCCATTTTTCACCAAATGTTATCGCTAGATATCGCGTGTTCAGTCCGAAACACGCCCAGAACGTGTTTTAGAAAAGCGTTTCGCCTTTTGCACGTGGTCTGCAGTGTAAACGTGGCTGGGAAAAAATATAAAACCGCCAAAAAACCGGATGGTGTAAAGAGCCAACCCCGAAAAACATTTAAGAACGGTAAAAAAATGGTGGGTTTCTACCTAATTTAAGCGAGTAGACGCGCAAAAGCATGTGTTTAGCCTGGTTGGCTCATAATTTTGTTTTTCTGGGTTGTTGGCACGTCTGACGACGATATTAGACTCGGGTTAAGCTCTGACCGAGGTTGAGCTGATGTGGTCTGTTCGCGCCGCTGATGGCAGTTGATGAAGACGACGATGTGCAATGCACAGCTATATACAGAGCGAGAGAGCAAAATAACTGTTATTCGCACCCGTAAAATACGACGGAGGAGAAGGCTTTAGCCTACAACCACCTTCATTCCCCAAACCATGGAGGAAGGAAAGCTCAGGAGAGGCCCTCACTATCCGAACTGCGCGCGAAAAAGTATACTGGACGTCAGGAGCTTCCGCAAGGACTACTGGGAGTCTCTGGCCGAATACGCAGCCATTGGTAACGCTAGGCGCATCGGCGTCGCCTGCTACATTGTGTGCTGCGCATGCGCAAGCTCGCCGAGACGGCGGCCAAGTAGGGGGTAAGAATGGTTGAGCGGCTTCAACAAATGTGACGTAGCCGCCCCTCCTGAGTTCTTTCCTTCATCCATGCCCCTAACTATTGGGCGGAATTCCTTGGGACCCTGCTGCGGTCAGGCCGACACCGATGACTTTGCGTTGCTCTTCTGCTTCGTAGTTGAGTAGTAATGTCTCCCAGGATTCTACATTTTCTGTTCTGGTCATTGTAGGAAGGGCAGACCAGACCATCTGGATTAGATCTGCAATGCTATTGCTATTCGTATATCTAGGATTAAACGCTTCCAGGTGTCGTTTAGTGTAGAGTTTAGGGTATAAGTGTACAGCTCGAGAGTGCATCGCAGTTTAACTCAGGGTGGGGCAGCTGCGGCGGTAGCATAGTGGTCTGCATCAGTGGCCGGCTAAGCTGATATGTTCGGGCCGTCACTGGTTCGAAACCCAGTCGCGCCAAGATTTATTTCATTTCTGCACCCTCGAGGTCAGGGACGGCGCAAGATTCTTGGTTGGGTTCGACCCCGTGATGTAGGACTTCCGCAGTAAGAGCTAAAACGTGAGCTGGAAGAACAGAACACATGTCACAAACGGCGAAAGATAACAGAAAATTAGTTAAAGGCGAAATATAGAGTACAGTTTGATGGGTTCAGCTTGAAAAATGGCGATGCTGTCTTTTGTTCTTTTCCGGTACAAGACACAGACGCGGTACTGATGCAATCTTTTCTGCTACTCCCAATCTCCTCTTTAGTTGTCTGTCACTCTTAATTAGCAGTTAATAAAGTTGTCATTAATGTCGGGTTGAGTGGAGAGCCTGCGTTTCAACATTGGACGAATATGGGTACCAGATGAAGTATGGGCGTGGGTACCTTACTGCCAGCTGTGGGTCCCTCTCCGTTAGCGTTTTGGGACCAAAAGGTGCGAAATTGCTCGCCATGGACATACTATGTGCTTATAATAATAATAATAATAATAATAATAATAATAATAATAATAATAATAATAATAATAATAATAATAATAATAATAATAATAATAATAATAATAATAAAAGGTTTTGGGGAAAGGAAATGGCGCAGTATGTCTCATATTTCATTGGACACTTGAACAGCACGGTAAGTGAAGGGATAAAAGAGGGAGTGAAAGAAGAAATAACAATAACAATAATAATATAGATGCGAAAGTGGAGGGCTCCGGAATATTTTCGACCAGCTGGGGATCTTTAACGTGCACTGACACCGCACAGCACGCGTGCGCCTTAGCGTTTTCCCTCCATAAAATCTTAGCCGTGGCGGTCGGGTTCGAAACCAGGAACTCGGGCGTTTATAATAATAATAACATTAATAATAATTGGTTTTGGGGGAAAGGAATGGCGCATTATCTGTCTCATACATCGTTGGACACCTGAACTGCGCTGTTAGGAAAGGGGTTAAGGAGGGAGCGAAAGAAGAAAGAGGTGCCGTCGTGGAGGGCTCCGGAATAATTTCGACAACCTGGGGATCTTTAACGCGCACTGACTTTGCACAGCACACGGACGCCTTAGCGCCCCCTCCATGAAAACGCAGCCGCCACGGTCGGGTTAGAAACCGGTAACTCGGGCGTTTTATGGTGGTGGTAGTGGTTTTATTAAAAACAGTAAAAACGAAGGAAAAGTTTTTTCTTATCCCCGGCATCTGCCAGTCGCGGACCACTGAGTCGTCGGTGTACACGAGGAGATGGTCCTGGAGCTCCTCGTGTATGACGGCTCTGGCCAGCTGCTGCACAGCACAGAGGGGAGTTCTCCGCTTTCCCGCAATGCCGACGATCTCTCGCTGTACCTCCGAGGCAGCAGGCCAGGGCGCGCAGAAGCCGTAGGGGGGTGGGCCTTGTGTCAATTGCTCATACGCGAGCAGCGCCGCGCCCATTCGTGAGCGCGGGACCGAGCGCATACGCTGCAGCAGCGAGCCGCCGTCCGGTGCGCGGTGAAGCCGGTCGATGTGATTCAATGCTCTGCGCGCTGCTTGGAGCTCAAGTGGCCACGCTCCAGCCTCGGCCAACGTTGCGGCGCACTGCGAGTTTTTGGGCAGGCCTAGGCACACGCGCTGGGATTTGCGGTGCTGAAGCTCGAGCTTCTTCCAGCACGACTTGCGCACCGTGATGAGCGGCAGCGCATAGAGCACCGCCCCCAAAGCTGCGGCATTATATAGACGCAGCGCGGCTTGCTGGGAGATGCCCTGGCCTCGAACGGTGAGCTTGTGCACGGCGGCGGTGATCCTCTTCATCTGCAGACAGGCCTTCGTCGCCGCCGGGTGGAAGGAAAGGCGCCAGTCGATGCAGAACCCTTTCATGACGAGAGAATGCGATGACGGCGGACGCTTTCCCGCATTACCGGAGGTCAATGTCAAGGTCAAAAGTCATAGGTGAAAGTAGATATTTGGTGTAACAGCCGCTGGTGCCGCTGCTGTAGCTGACGTCATGTGTCGAACCTGACTACCACCAGTTATGCTCATGGTGTGACCTCTAGCTACACTCAAGGTAAAACTTGCGACCACGATGACCTGTAGCTACATTCAAGGCAAACTTGCGACCCGCCTGGAAACAGTTTGTTTTCCCAGGCACTGCGGACTTTGCACGTAGTCGCAGCCGCATGCATCGACTACAGCTTTTTCACGCGAGCTCCGCAGACGTGCCCAGCGGTTCAAGAGGCGCCGACGTGGCGGCAGCAGGAACCACCTGGATTGTGCACCTCCCACCCAATTAAAGGGGGGGGGGGTGCAGTGGCAACCATTTGATCAGCTGCGAACACAGACACAGCAGCAACAGGCTCAGGACCGCCACGTCTTTGCAGGGCATTCCTTCCGCCTCCGCACAAAGTGCTGAACAGTTTGCCGAATGAGGGAGCTTCCGCCGAGTCCGTTTGTGCCTCCTCTCGGTTCGTTGTCGACCGAGTTTAATATCCGTCGCTGGTTCCAGCGATGGGAAGGCGCCAGTGGGCTCGTCTGAATAGCAGCGGTGCAGAGAATACGTCACATTCGGCTGGTGATCACTACAGCGTCGGGAGAGGTGGACGTAGACTCCGCTCCGGTGGCTGTGGACACCGCATCGTCCGCAGGAATGCTCCGAGCATCCCGCCCGAAAGTGGTCCGAGGAGCCACGCCGCCGGCAAACGCGCTGCATATCTCGATAATTCCCATAGGCTCGACACGGTAGACTTCGCGTAAACCATGTATTCAGGCCTGCCTGTCTCCGACAATCTGAAGACTGGTACTCGCAGGCACGGCGGCACCGCTTAAGACTATGGCTCTTGAGGAGCCCGCAATGCCATTGCGACAAAATACTGAACGCTCCTAGCGTGAAGCACATAGGTACGCCGCCGTTTATACATCAACACATACCACTTTTAACTGGGCGAAGGTCTGTAAACATATCCTGAGAAAGGCATTTTTATCATTCACGCAGAAAAGAAACCATTCAATGCTAAAAAAATCGGGGGCATAGGCCATGCCTGCACAGTATTGTAGAAAGAAACGGACAATGTGCACTAGTTATTGGGAGTTTTACTGAAAATTTTTCACGCTAATTCGCAAGAAAAATCTATTATGAAGCAGCACGTCACTCATCGCATGAAATGTCGCGTTTCATTAATGCAAAATCCCGCAAAGCGCCGAGAAAAGTGCCGAGAAAATGTGCTGTCGCTGCTGAATCGCCACACACAAGGTAGCCAGAAGTGTGTGTCGAGCCCTATGCGAAAAAATTGGCGTTTGAGGAAAGGAAATGGCGGAGTAATTGTCTCGCATATCTCGGTGCACACCTGAATCGCGTCGTAAGGGAAGGCAGGAATGTGGGAGCGAAAGAAGGAACAGAAAGAGGTGCCGTAGTGGAGGGCTCCAGGATAATTTCGACCGCCTGGGTTTTTTTTAACGTGCACAGACATCGCACACGGCCGCCTTTGCATGTGGCCCCCTCGAAACGCCGCCGCCGCGGTCTGGTGGTGGTGGTGGTGGTGGAAAACATTTATTTGCGGCTGTTTACAGGAGTGGCGACTGGCCTTAAGAGCCAGCCCCTTAGAAATTCTAGGAGCGGTCTCTAGTGCGGGACCCCTGTGGCTTCCGCGGCAGCTTAGGCCCTAGCGACGAGGGATATTTGGCGCTCTAACATAGAGCAGCCGAGCAGGGTAGCCTCTCAGCTCGCCCGGGTAGGTGAGGCGAAAAGGGGTAAGCATAGCCGCTTTCATCCCCCATGTGAAAGGGCTAACCAAAAGCGAGGAGCGTTGGCTCCTTCGCTTATATACCAACACGGTAATGTGCCCGGCAGCCAGGTCGGCTAGTCGCGTGGTCGCACTTCAGCCGTATGCCGTATGGTGTGGCCCACGAACGACCTTGAGCTGCCGTTGCCTAGCAACGCCGCAGCCGCGCTCTAACAGAAGGCGCCGCCGTCGACGTCGCTTCCGTCGCCGCTCACTTAACTAGGGGCGGTATTACGGATCGCTGTCAAAAGAAAGTCTCAATTTTGAGATCATGACGTCAAAATGACGACACCGCCAGATGCCGGCCGCGGAATCGGCCAATGAGGAGCAAGGTCACGGTGGCTAGTAGCAGGGCTCCGCCCCGGAAAAATATATTCGCATGACAAAGGACCGTAGACTAATGTTTTGCTGTAAAGACGCAGTGAATAAAACGAGTAATGTTTAATTTTGCTAAGAAACTATTTCAAACTCAACAACACCAAGCTAAACAAGCAGTGTTTTCATTTTTGCAATTATGTTTGGCTCAGTGGTTAGGGCGCTCGCCTACTGACCCAGAGTTCCCGGGCTCGAACCCGACCGCGGCTGCTGCGTTTTTATGGAGGAAAAACGCTAAAGCGTCCATGTGCTGTGCGATGTCAGTGCACGTTAAAGATCCCCAGGTGGTCGAAATTAATCCGGAGCCCTCCACTACGGCACCTCTTCTTCCTTTCTTCTTTCACTCCCTCCTTTATCCCTTCCATTACGGCGCGGTTCAGGTGTCCAACGATATATGAGACAGATACTGCGCCATTTCCTTTCCCCAAAAACAATAATTATTATTAAGTTTGCTGTTTAGTCACTTTTGTTGCCGCGAAGGTGTGCTTTCAGCGGTAAAGCGTGAACATGTTAGTCTAAAATTAACAGAAACGCAGCGAAGAAAACAAATATTGTTTTATTTTGGTAATAAACTGGGTTGTAAAGTTAATAACACGAAGGAAAATTAGAAGCGTTCTTATTTTTTCAAATAAATTTGCGGTATTGTAACTTCTTCCTCCATGAGGGCGCGCTGGCAGAGATATCGCGTGAACATGGCGGCCTGAAAGAAACCAAGCGATTCCATGGCTAGTTCCTTTTTTTTGCGTGTCGTCTGAAATCAAGGTACTTTGCGCATTTCTTAAGTGCGCAGAAAAATCTGTTTCAAGGCAGCGTATGCTACGGGCCAGCCGAGATCAACTTACAAGGAGTGGTGGTATCGAAAATCGACGACGACAACTTTAGTCTCTTTTCTCGGTCGGCGCCTATCGATGACCGAGCGACGTGTGGTTCTGTTTATTTTCTTTAGACAATACCAGAAAACCATAAACCATAACACAGAAGCAACTGCCGACAGACAGGAGCAGACAGGTGCAGCTGCTGATAGCTTGCAATCCCGGGGCGGGAAATGAGAGCCGACACGGCCTGCCTCTGTGGCAGCAATCACTCTTCTGCCTCGTAAGCAACTCATGCCGCACACATCGGTCTAAGCACTTGATCTTCCGTTGCCATTTTTGTAGCTCCGTTCGGTTCATGTGCAGTTGTTGCGGTAGTTTCTTTTTCCCCCTGTGAAAGATGCAGAAAATGTGATGTTTTTGCTACACTTAGTTTGTTTAGAGAGAAAAGAAGCACTTGATTTGATAACTTTGCTAGTGTCAGCGAGGAGAGAACGAGCCAGTTTTATTAACGTTATTTTCTGATATTGTAGTACATCCATGGTCAACCAGGAAAGTAGTAGTTTGCTTCTATAACTTGTGTAGAGGCTAATTGCAACTGGGCAGAAAGTTGAGCAAGTTTGTTCATGTTTGCTGGTACACAGCGCTTGAATTGCATATGATCCAGGGCAGTGCTGTGTAGGACAGGGCAGTGATGTGGAATATGCTATTGTATTTTGCTCAGCAGGCGGAGTGATGTTGGTATAACTGGGTTTGGTGAGGGCAGTGTTTGAAGGGCTTTAAATACTTTGCAAAACTTCTAACATGCACTTCCTTTCAGGTCAGAAGACCACTTTTTTTTTTTAAATTATGGTCCATTATATCTGAGGCACCCTGTATACAGGCCGCTCCAGTTAGAAAGGGAACAGCCAGCTGAAAATGACTAGGATATTAAATACCTAGACGAAAAGTAGCTTGAAGCAGTTGCACTTATCACACATATTATGGGATAGCATGAAGAGCTTATCCGGCTATTTGGCATTGTCATGGTCTCGTGAAATCATGGACAAGACTTCATAGCCCTGTGTTATGCAAGCCAAGCTGGGTGTCAGTTAAGGGGCAATAACCGAGTGCTTAAAATTTCGCATAATGAAGCTGCCTCTATATTATTAGAGCTGTAGAGCATTTCCAGTAATGGTGTTGCATGATTTGTGATTGTAAACTAACCTCTACTCACACACCATCTCCTTGATGATCTGTCTGTAATGTTTACACATCTTTGTCTATCCGCGAAGATGTTCTACTCATTCAGCAGTCCTTGTAGCCACTCCACCTTACAATATTTATTATGCATTGTTGTACAGCGGTCTCCTTGCAGTAGGTACAATTTTTTGCACCGAGTGAAACCCCTAGCCACATACCACTAAGCTAAAAGATTAACTTCGGTGTTTAGACATCTTATAAGTGCCAAAATGTTTTATAGTCCTGAAAATGCATTATGTACACTGTACTATGCCGTATTTATTGTACAGATAGCCTCTGTATGAAATAAAACATGCACTTTGAATTCAATATTTCAAAAATTTTTTTCTTAACCGCACTCAGAAATGCCACATGGGAATTGTACATTGAGGTAAAGTATGCTTGTATGTACACTGCCTTTTCTGCAATAGAAACACTCGTTTCAAATGCTGTGCCTAAAAAATTAGACGCGCTTACTGAATGTATGTTGCACTAAAAACAGCTTTGGTGTTACTTTTTGATTCGAACAAGCGTCACTTATATTTCGTGCCTCATTCCAGCACTACACTTTTGGTTCACAGGTAATGAGCACAGGCACTCCACCAAGCTGGAAGGAGATAGCAGAGAAGGGGCAGGTGGACTTACATAAGCATTGACAAAAGAGGTTCAAAATGATGCTTTTCACAAATTGGTCGAGCTGCTTCAACACCTTTTCCGCCTTCAGGAAGAGACTGTGCAACACGCTGCTGAGAGACTGGGAGGTATACTGGCAAACACACTGAAAATGAAGTGGCAGCCGGTGGGGTCACTTGTTTGTCACTGCAGGCTTCTGGCCACACATAGGTTGGCCAAGGGCACAACCACATCACACAGTTGCTCACAGACTTGCAGTTGCGTGTTGTGCACTGAAACAAAGCAATGACAGTGGCAACAGGAACAGTGGCTGATATGACTCTCCACACCAGCATGGTGAGTCGCTAGACGCCAGAGTTTCCACCGCAATCAATTGTTGCTGCACCATTCCTAGGTACGTCTGCCACTGGAGACTGGTCGTCCTACAGAGGCTGAAAATACAGTAGCGCTTTGCTCTTCCTGAGGAGGGAGCCTGTCTCTACGAGGTAGCCACCATTTGGAGGTAAGCCATTGTTATCTGGGTCAGTGGCAGTGTCGCCTGCACCCTCTGCTGATATGGGTGCATCCAAACAGAGGCTGTGAAGTGTAGCATGTGCGGTGATGATGCGCACTGTTTACTCCCACTGGCAGTGGTGCATCCGGTGCCCTTGAAAACACGGGAAGCAGCTCTTCGGCACACCAATACAGCGCTCAGCTACAAATTGCGTGAAAGCATGTGGCGTGTTGTACAGGCCTTTTGCAGAGTCGGGTCTGTGATGCCACGCAACTGGTGCAAGTAGCCATGGCTCCAGTGGCTAGACATAGTCTCCTGCATAACAAAAAATGACGCAGTTAAGCATGTCCTTTCTCAGTGATCTCAGCAGCCTTACAGGACGATCTGCTATACAGTAGAAGACTCATGACAAGTAGTCCACACCCACGTTTTGCTGAATATGACATTCAAGAGGTTCTGCGACGACCTGAGCGAAGAGGAAGATATAGCGGCAACGTGCACCGCGGCCGTACAAGCGTCCTGCCAGCCAGCCGCTATCGTCAGAAAAATGCGCTAGTAGTTGTTTGTTCGTGTTCATACCATGCTCTGGGAAGTCGAAATTAAAAAAAATGAATCAAATTTGAGGGTCGTTGACCAATACCGAGCTGCTGGATACAAGCAAATTTCTTCTCATAGCCGCTTTGCTGCTGTTGCCCAAAGCGGCTCAATCGCCTGGCGTCTGCTTTCTCCGCTGCTGAAGGCGTCGCGGAAATAGAGCATATTTTTATATTATCATGAGACGGGGCTCACAACAAAGCGGTGATGTAAGTAGCGTGTTGGTTACAGCGCTGCTCAGTTCCGAAACGCCCTCAGCTGCGGCATCGATGTGAAACCGGCTAGGCTTAGCGACGACTAGGGCGCACCCGCGAGCGGCGTCGTTGCCGAAAGCTCGGCTCGCTCGCTGACTGGTTCAGCGGTTTGCGACTCGAAGTCGCGGGGCTGCAAAATGGAACAGCTGGCGACTTGCCCGCGACTGTCGCTTTTCAACCAACGCGACCGTTTGCGACTGTCGCTTCTCGACCAAAACAGTCGCGCGACCTCTGCGAATCTCAAGTGTGAATGGGCTCTTAAGGTGGACTGACATCGCACAGCACAAGGGCGCCTTAGCGTTTTGCCTTCATAAAAACGCAGCCGCCACTTTAAGGTTCGAATCCGGGAACTCCGGATGATTAGCCGAGCGGCCTAACAACTGAGCCACGGCGGCGGGTTAACGGAAAGGGAAGAGCGCGTTTTCCGACCAGAGCAGGCCAATAATGCTTCAAGGGGCATCGGCCTGCAAGAAGACTCAGGCCGCGCACGCCTGACAAAAACGCGGTGAGACACCCGGCAAAGGGGCCAAAGGATCAGAACTCTGTGGGTTGCGCGACACTCGGCGCATGCGAGCGTAGGGATCGTGGTACAGAGACCACAAATACAGGCTTGTCGGGCGAGCGCACTTGGGAAGAAAGATGTGTCCTTCACTTTCGGCGCTGTATTCTAGGCAGCGCGCAGGGCGGAAGGTAGCCGAACTTCGGGCTTGGGGCGAAATCAAACAGGATCTTCTTGCGCTGGTCAGAGCACATTACCCATTGTAGGTTCTCACATTTGCATGCGCTACCAAGGCCTTCTGACCGCGTCGAGGCTTTGTAGAGATTACAGTATCGATCAGGAATGGGTTTTTTGAGTAGCTTTTTGTCACGAGTGGACATCAGTATGATCAGTCAGAGCGCCACATCGGCGGGCGCGTCTGTAAGAGTAATTCTTTCAACGCGGGGGTGGTGAGTCAGCTTCCACCCCGCGTAGCCATTCGAAGTAGCTGTTTTTGATTCTTCATTTTTATGTTTGTAAAATCGGAGAGCAAAAGGCTACTTTGTTTTGGGCTAGTGATTCGAATTTGATCGGATGTTGTATTTTCTTATAACTTCGATAAAAGTTATTGTACCATTGACTTAGCAATGAAGAGTGCCAAGTTGTCATGCTACCAAATGACAAGTGCACTCACAGGAATGCAGCTAGAGTCGTGTAGGTGGGACGTTCATTGCTTAATTTTGACTGTTCGCAGCAGAAGGTTTTTGGCTATGAATTTTGGCACATCTTTGCTTTTGTGTGTTCAGTATATTAGGGCGTGTCAAACTTAATTTAGATTCCAAGGGTTTGTTGCTACATTGACGACAGTGTAGCTAACGCATTGCAGGTTAAATGAAAGTGAGTGCATTTCTACGCGTTTGCGTACCTGTGTTTAGCGGCGCGTGGTTAGTCAGATGTTTGTGTTATGCGGAGGTTAACCGAACGATGTCAGGCTGCAGAATTTTTGTGGAGAACAGCTGTAGCAGCTTTAGGTACAGGTTACAGTGACGAGGTGCAGCATTGACACAATGAGTTTTAAGAGAAGCCTTCCGGGGGACAAAGGGGCCTCGTTTCCGGTGGCTCGAAGGCGTTGGGAGAACAGTGGTGGGCTGGCGGTGATCGTCCTCATTCTTCGCAGGCATCTCAATGGACAAGCGACGCCTTTCAGCTTCCCTACCGAATCTTGCATTCTGGCCTTGCGTGTCGGCTGTCATCTATTGAAGTACAGGTGCCGGCGGCGCGTGGAAACCTTCGACTGGCCAGTTGACGTCATCTACCGCAATCGGCATTATCCCGACGGCATCCTTCTCTCTCTCGAGCTCGGCATGTGACTGGGGCGTGTCCATATGTGCGGTGGCGTGAGTTTGTGCGCGCGAGTGAAAGTTGCAGGCCACTCCCACCCCGGCGAGGGCGTACTCAACCTAAGGAATCTAGGGACGGCGAACGATATTAAACTCGACAGCGAGTGCTGCTCCAGATCCCCGCTTTTGATTCTCATAATTGTAAAAATGATAATAAACCGTACTGCAGTTTTCCTACTTAACGGAGTCCGACAACGTCATTCGGAGACGGGACCTGCGGGGCTCAACGAGTTAGCCTACTCAAGGGCCCCTCGAACTCTGGTGGCACCTGTAGCGCTGAAGTGCAATCCCCAACACCGGTGGCCTGCGATGGGGTTGAAACCCCTTCCCCAAAAATACGTAGAAAGCACTCTCTCGCTGGCTTCTTTTATGACCTGTGCTCTTGTCTAGTGAGTTTGGTCAAAGTCGTACCTTTTCCTTCGTCTTTAGGAAATTAAAAAATTGAGCATCAGTAAGTGCACGTGTGAGAGGGAGGGGGGGGGGGGGGGTTCACGCGCATCTCAGCTGGTGTTGAAGCACTTTTAAGTACCTCATGGCACTCTTATAAGCGCAATAAACACGCATGAGCACACACCGATGGATTGAAGAGGGCACTCTATTTTTCTTCGGACACACACACACCCGCACGCACACGCAGACGCATGCACGCAGTCTGCACACACGCATTCTCACGCATGCACACACACGCGTGCACGCATACACGCACGCACGCATACACACACGCGCTCACGCAGGCACACGCCACCACCAACCACGCCAGCTAATAAGGTTATCATGACCCCCTCCCTGCGCTGCGAGTCCTGAGTGGCTTTTTTGGTTACTCTTACTGCTCTCTTGCGCGCCACGCGTGGTGTGACGTGGCCAGTGTCGTTGCTTTGTGGAGGGGGAAGGTAATAAAACGGGCACACGGATTCTCAATAAACAAAGCAGGCTGAGGTAACCACAGCCGGCTGTAACTATAATGGTAGCAGCAATCATTATAAAACGACGACGTAATAACAACTCCTGTATTGTTAGTGTCCAACAGCGGACTTAATCTTTAGGCCTATTTTGTACCTGTATGGCAGTAGCTGCCCGAATTCGCTGTTTTCTCACTAACAAAAAATTGCAGGAATAGGGAGCGTGAAAGCGGCCCCGGCTGCTGCTTTCACTTGTGCGCTTAATGAGACAAGATATGACGTGGCAGCCGGGAAGGCCAACGACAATGCATGCCACAACTGTGCTTTGTTTGCGGCGAGTCATATAACAAGAGCTGCATGGAGAGACAAAGAAGCTTCCCTGATCAAATGAGGCTGAAAGCAGGTTGTAAAAATTGGCTGTGGTTCAGCTCTGCTTAACCCTAGTTGAATTGCGAAAGCATCGTTTCCGCGGCACGTCGTCTACGCAGCGTCTCATTCCGAAAGTCTCGAGAACTCAAACCGGTCTCTTTCGCAGTTGAAGAGTCACCCCGTGACGTTTCACGGCTTCTAGCCGCATCTTCGTCACCATGCTTCTCGAGTCGTGCGGGGCGTTCTTCTGGCGTCTCTTGAGCGCGTTGTCTCTTCCTCATTTCGCTCTGTCGTTGCGTCTCTTTCGCGCTCTCCATAACAGACACATTTAGTTGACCGGAGCGGCGGTCCCGCTCCGCTCAGGGTAGCACGGTAAGCGGTAGCGGAGCGCTGTCACCGAAATCGTTTTTAGTTGCGCGTGAAACGAATTTCCCTCAGCGGAGGGCTCTCGTAGCGCCCTCTGTGCGACTAAACTGGAAGCACTACATCTGATAAACGATATAGGGTCACCATTTCTGCTTATTCAGTAAAACATACTCTTTATTGTACAATTTTATATGCAGCTGAAAATAATTTAGGCAGCAGAAATGTTTTTAACATATATTGATGTACTTCGACAGGTCGGGTCTTCTCGATATCCAAAGCAAGCCAACCGTAGCTCTAGCCACGGTTGTACTAGTTTTTTCCGACGTTGATTTCATGATCCACTGTGTCACGTACCTACATCTACACTTCCTACGTCTACAAAAACGATGCCAATGCCGCGAAGCATACTTGAAGACCCGCTTCTAATGCCCACTTTGAAGTGGACAGAAATTGAAGGCATTCTATCCCCCGAATGCAGTAATGTAACTTGGCTCGCGCTTGGACTCAACTTCGGCAAGTCGAGTCGAAGCACCAAGGCGGCTTCAGAACGGCCAAGTTGGGTTTCGTGTTTCATAGATGCTCAACCTGACTTGCTTCGTCAAGTTAAGTGCGTGCTTGAAAGCGAGGGCGCATTGCTCGTCTGTGGATGAGAGTATTGAACAATCTATTATAATAATGCCCATTTTGCTCCTATAAAACAACGCATCTCGTTCAGCAGTCATAAACAGGCACTAGGTGTGAGTGACCCGCTGAAAATTGCTAACAATAGAAACTACATTTCAGTGCTACCCGCTGCTTCCACTTGATTGACGTTTTTGGCTGGCAACGTGCTCCACATTGAGCCAATCCTAGTTGAGCCATAGCCAGTTTTTCCCATGCTTTTCCTGCTCCCAGCGGAGACCAGCGCCTCAGTTCACGTTCGAGGAAAAGAAATTGTTATTGTGTTTGGTTAACGCACGTCGGAATATTTTAGAGTGCAAAAAAAAACGATGTGTCGTCGCTGGCAAAAAAAAAAAACGCCACTTGGAAGGAAATTGCCAGGCTGTTTAACAGCAATCACGAGGCGACCCGACGTGACCCCAATCAGCTCAAGAAATGCTGGGCCAACCTAAACAAAAGTCGAAGGAAGAGGACGCGAGGAAAAAGAGAGATCGCCACAAGACAGGTGAGCGCGGCTTGCAGGCCGTTTACAAATGTTTGTTCCTGCATGCTTTGTATGCCATGGATAAGGGCATGATTATTCTACTTCGGTCGGCGTAAGCAACGTGTACTGGAATGCATAGTTTATTAGGAACAGTGTGATAACACGTAAATGGGCACGTAATAACGTTTCGGTGCAGTGTACTCTGCTTTATTTACAAATGCAGATGAATGCAGCCTGCGTTAATCGTGTAAATATTGCCCAAGCAGTATCCTGTACAGCCTCCGTAATTTTTAAAAACTACACACAATGTTTGCTACATTCAAGTCAGTACGAAGGCATGCGATTTCTGCTGCATAGAAGACTATGATGAGCGGGCAGTGCAGTGGGACGGAGGGCTCGCGCCTGGCCAGCAGCGAACTGACAACGGACGATTTTGCTCGGAGTTGGTACCATTCGCATACTATCGCGCCGCGAAGCCAAATTGGGTGCACCGTAGACCAGACGGTGTCTACACTGGCGACCTTCATGTTCATGAGGAAACTTGCCGCGCTATTGACAGTTGCTTGGTACTATTGAATAACCGGAAGGCTGTACATACAGCTACCTACCTTTACTCATTCCTGGCACTGCTGGGACGGGTGGCACAAAAACGTAGCGAAAACAACACACAGTTGCATGCATTGGTGTGCCTTTGGTGCTTTTGTGTGGCACTTCATGAACAAAATATTTTAATGGCGCATTGTCTATAAATTAAGAGTAGCTTCACTGTGTGCGGTGTCTTTTTTCTTTTCAGGAGGAGGGTCAGCTCAATGCACTGTGAGCGCTCAAAGTGAGCAAGTCATTGCTGTTGCCAGCCACATAATGACCAGGGTAGGCAACCAGACTGACTCTGATGGAGGCATCGACCTACCACCAGTGGCAAGTTTGCCTGTTATAAGATTGTTGCAGCCAATGGTGGATGGAGCAGGCAATGAAGAATTCCATTATGCAGGTAAAGAAAGCACTGTGCATGTTGTAGAAAAACAGCACTCCTCTCTTTATATTCCTTTGATGACAACGGCAGCGTGTACTGTCAATTGACGCTGTTTCAATGTTTTTTATTGCCTTGAACCTGCTATGAGGACTGTACAGTTCATATACAACAAATTATAAAAATCTCATTTAATACAACACTGTGGAAAGCTGCTCTACATGTGGTTGGCTGAATGTTTGTGCAGATAAAGGCTGCATTGGTTGACAGTGCGAAATGATGACCTGCTCCAAGCTGCATGTTGTTGGACAGCACTCTGAAGGCATTTTGACTTGACGGCTTATATTCATGTGAGTGGTATGCTGTGTTCCTGTAGCGGAAGGCGAGGAGTTGGTTAACCGTCGGACACCGAGGGAGCAAGCATTCAGTGCTGCAACCTGAACTGCATTCATTATGACATTCTCTCCTGATGATGTTTTTGAGTCTTGTTTGCCATTCCTGCCTCACTTTAAACGAATGCCAACTTTAATGCAGTTTCATTATGCATGCACTCCTTCACATAAATTTTCATATTTCTGTGTACTTGTACGTGATGGTGCTCCAGGGATAAGGTAACAACATTCTTGTTGTGAATAATGGTGCAGCTTGCCTATGTGTAATGCTCAAAGCCTTTTCGAATTTGGCTGCTAGTTTCAAGGAAATTGTTAGTTTTGCAATGCAGAGGTTTCACTCGAAGCGCATGTTTTCTGTAGTCCTCAGGCTCAGGCTGAAGTATTTGTCACCTTTCTTGTATGCCTCACCTTGGCATTGGTGTCGCATATATGCGGCGAAGCAAGCAGGCAGGCATTACAAGGAAACCTTTGCAAAAAAAAATGAAAGTGGATTAGCTCAGCTACTCCAGGATATACAAAGGGAAAGCTGTCGGCGTTCATTGGCATTGACAAAGTTCTAGACGCTGATGATTTTGAAGAAAGGAAGGGCGTATAACTGGCTCCCTGGGCCCGAGGACACGCATGAGTACAAACTAGCAAATATACTAAAATTGAAAAGAAACCCATTGAATGAGCAAAAAAGCTGCAGGTGCAGAGTTAGAGGATAACCACATTTGTAAAACTCGGGGCCTGCGATACTATCACTACTGTATCAGCAGAAAAAAATAAAGTGAGGTCATCAGGCATAATTCAGAGTGAAAGGTGAGGAATATGGCAGAACAAAACAGAATGACTAAACTGGGGCCCCCAGAAACAACGGCAGCTATTTGGCGCTGAGAAGGGCAAGTGGTGCCTTATATAAGAACATTATAAAGCTTTCGTTATAATGTCTCTTCACCAATTGACCCAACAATCTGTGCTGTTGAGGCAGACAGCTAATGTGTTGTAAGCTTAGATTTGTCCAACTAATTTTTACCTTTTCTTTATTACAGAAGACGACTGGGAACCTCCGCTCGTGGATGAGCCGCAGTCACCAGCGGCTGCTGTTGGTAAGAGTGGGGCAACTCCAGAAGCAATTGAGCAGGAGAGCAATCACTTTTTTCCTGCTGTGCAACCTGCTGATGCTTCCAGCACAGCTGCAGCAGGCTGCAGCAGTGCTACAGTTGCTTCTGGAGCTGCCGCTGGTCCCACTACTGCTGAAGCAGTGGCCACCGGTGACGCTGGCAGGGCTCCAAGAGGGCGGATGGCCCTTTTAGAAAGGTCTCTGGCAGATGAGGACGACTATAGAGCGGCCTTACTGCGCGAAGAGCATAGACTGCGTCTGCAGCTGATGCGAGAGGACCACAACAGTATTCTGCAAGAGCGGCAGGAGAAAAAACTCCTTGATATCCAGAAAAAAAATTAGAAATCTTAGAAATTGAAAAACAAATCAAACTTGAACAGCTTCGTAGGCTGCGAGAGGCACCAGAATAAACGGTGCCTATGACTGAATGAAACTGGAATGCTATGTGAATGCTTGCACAAATATTATGTGGCAAATCCACATAACTACACTTCATTTGCACATGTACCGTTTTAAGCACATGACTCGGTGGGAACTGACATACAGCCCCGTCACCACCTTGCATGCAAGTCTGACATGCTATCGCATAGCAGAAGGCAGGTAGGATGGTTGCGTGGTACTTCTGCTGCTATGGCTATATGGATCTTTGGATGCAAACAGCAATTTATTCATAGAAATACGCATTGCTGTATGCTACAAATATGGCTGCTCTAGGAAGGAAAAACCTCCCCTGGCATTGCTTGCAAAACCAACCAGTAGGGAAAATTGCAGGCCACATTGCTAAAGTTTCCATGTATAAAAAGTCAACAATATTGGCTCACGCAAGTCAACACCACATAAATGCTCAAAGGCCAACACCGCTCTCTACTCCTTCCATTATCTTTGCTGTCTCATCTAACCTAAACCCTCGCAGCTAGTGCCTCCTACTCAAGAACCGAAACCCTTAAAGAATGCGATTCCTCCTATGCCGTCTACAAGGTGGACCCATAGCTTGAGTCAATACAATGCCACAGCCTCCCGCTTTGCTGAAGTAATCTATTGCTTCAAATATATGGCCACCACATTCCTGTGACAAGCCGCACTAGGCATGACAAAAAAAAGACTATAAAGAAGCATGCATCAAAGAAACACTTGCTGATGGCACCCACGTTCTGCTATTTCGAACCCCGCCAAACCATGTAACAATTTCAAAACATGCCAGTTCTCGATGAGTGGAATCAGCAGCACAGTTCCAAGAAGGCCGGCTCAAATGCAAAGCCAGATTTAAGCTGTGACAGCCAACCAGTAACTGCATGTACAAATCAAAAGAACCGCTAGTCCAAGTGTTTGCATGTAAAAGATTTTACTACAACACTTGCGAGCTGGAAGTAGCTACCTAGTCATATCACAAACCATTCATTGAACCCTCAAAACAAAATGTTGCAAACACTACTGGGGTCATAAATTATCTTTCAGTGGTCCACCATGACTGCGGCAGCAAGGCGTTCCCAAACATCAGTAGTGCCCGCACACAATGATCTCGACTAACTGTTGGTGTTGGCTCATGACGACTCACTTTATGATCTAGGGTTTGTATTCAGCCATGCAAAGCAAGGCACCTAACAAACACCAGGTGCATTTGGCTCGAGAACAATGAATACTGAGTGCAACTGCTCGCAGACAGATTGTGTAGCCTTAGCAACAGTTACAGGAGTTCTATGTACGACCATGACCTTTACACTTGGAAATTAAAAATGGTCACAGGTCACACACTGTAAGTTGGTATGTTTCACCATGACACAACAATGCCTGGAATCCTCTCCGCACATATGCTGCTTCTTTCGCTTCTTCCTCTGTGCCAGTTACTGCCCATTATGCAACTTTGTTGTAAGAGATTGAGCTGGACGAGGCATGTGGATCATGTCAGGAAGCCCATTTCAGACCTAAAGAATCGACCTTTTGCACCATACAATGACAACAACCAACTCCCACTTTGAACAGAGACGAGAGAGAGCGACAATGCACAACAAACCACTCGAGCATCGTTCCTTGAAAAGAAGGCTCCAGTGTGACAGCTGAAGGTTCGACCGTTCTACACCATCTTGAAAGCAAACCAAATGAAAAGAATACACTCAAGTTTTTTTTTTACCTCAATACAGCCAAAAAAAAGTGAGAAATTTAATAACTGATTCATAACACACCTCTGTTGGCAAGCCAGAAAACAAAACTTCGCAGTGATCTGGAATTTCATCATTGTAGGCAATTGGGAACGTCTCGTTTTGTTGTAAAAGGGATATTTGAAATTAATGATTGTGCAATGGGTTTTCCGGGCAGAAAGTACAAAGCGCAGAACAGCGTTCACAGACAGTCAACGGTTCCACTAGCACCAACCCGAAGCACGCACTCGCCGAGAGCAGTCCCGCTGCCACATGGGCACTTCTTTTTCATTACAATTGTGACATAAAAACAAATTTATACTCAACACATGGAAGACATGCAAGAGCCCAAGCTTGAAGTGCAAGCAGGGTGAAAGTAGAAAAGACGAAGTAGCAGAACTACTTGCTGTGAGGAACCTGATTTCCATGCCGCTACCAAAGCAGCCACACAAATGTTTGCTCTGTGGAAAGGTGCACAAGCCATGCGACTGCTCCACCTAAAGCCTAACTGTTGTACTTTACCAAATCTGCTAATTTTTCACATGCGTGTAAGCAAAGCCGCCAAGGCAGCAGCTCTTAAACAAATGAACTGAGCGCCATTAAGACCCTCAGCAGCAGGGTCAACAAGAGCTTTTCTGGTATTCGCCTCCTGCAAGATCAATACAGCGTTCTTGAAAAATAGCATTTGAAATAGAACACTATAGCAAGAAATGCAGAACCTAGAAGTGGAAGAGTAGCAGTTTGTTAATGCAACAAGCTCGCAACTTAAAAGCTTCCGAAGCTGAGAAAAAATTCTAGTGTAAAGGGGTGTATTCGCAGTGAAGGTCTGCGGTCGTAGATCAGAGAGCGTCATGATGAGCACACTCTCAGGAGTCACTCAGGATCCCCAGCTGCACTTCGTCGACCTCTTCGTCCCGCCGCTTGAACTGCTGCTAGTCGTTCCCATTGCTCTAACATTTCTTTAGTTCCTGCACAAAAGTTGGGATACGGGTAGCATGAGCAAGTGCGCATTATGCATGGGACCGTGTTGAGTGTTCAAAATGCATGGGACAGTGTTGAGAACTGTGCATTTCTTACCTATGTGAAGCTCTTCTGGATGAGCACCCGTCGTGCCTGCATTCCCGACAAGCTGTCGCTGACAGCATCAACAGGTGGCAAGTGCTCTGGCTGCCTCGCTGCTGTCGTGCTGGTGCGAGCCGGTGGAGCGTCCTGGATGGGAGCGCTTTCAATAGGCGGCTGTGGCTCCTTCATCAAACATGCAAAGTTCTGCAGGGCTGCACACGCTGTGATGATCACTGCAGCTTGTTTCGGCTTGTGCTGGAGCCCCATATCCAGACAAGGGAAGCGGCGCTTCCAGACACCGAATGTCCTTTCGACCACATTCCGTGTCTTTATGTGGGCTTTTTGGTACCTGCACGTATAAAGGAATACTGCGTTGATTTAATGCCACAGCTCGAAAGTGTGGTCAAGCTTTGTCAACTTTGTCATGCACTGTCATTGGAAACATTAACTAACCTTCCTTGCGGTGAATTTGCACAGTGATTGCGTGGTAATATAGCGCCTAGAATGTAGTGCTACTCTTCATGGAGCATGGAGAACGAAGCTACACTCTTAATGGAGTACAAACCTACATTATAAAGCAGTACTAAAACAAAATGCTGGGCCTCGATCGCATATTCCGAAGAGAAACATTTCGCTATGTGGGACGCCGTAGTGAAAGGCTCCGGAAATTTCTACCACCTGGCGTTCTTCAGCGTGCAACGACGTCGCACAGTACACAGGCCTCCAGCATTTCGCCTCCATCGAAATGTGAACGCCGCGGCAGGGATCGAACCCGCGTCTTTCGGGCAAGTAATCTTGTGACTGTACGTTCGTAGCACCGCGGGGAAATAAATAAAATGACAGCACGTACACGACGCGAACGAATACGAATGAGCTGAACAGTGGTAACTGTTCAGAGAATTTCAATTTTCATTGCTCACCTGCACATTGATGGAGAAATAGCCTTTGCGGTTTCGGTAGACTTCCGCATCTGCACCACCCAGGCTGTTGATGCGGACATGCGTGCAATCTATGCAGCCGGTCACACCAGGGAATTCACCGATCTCATAAAAGTCCCGCATCAGCTTTTCAAACTGCGAGACGGCTGAAAACTGCACCAGCATCGGGCGCAGGTGCTTGGCAATCAGCAAGGTGACCTTGCCAACTGCGCGGCACACCGTGGGCTGCGAAATCCGCACCAGATCCCCGGTGACGGTTTGGAAAGTACCGGCCCCATAAAACCTCAAAGCCAGGAGTAGCTGCAGCATCGGAGGAACAGGCTGTCCCCTGTTGTCGGGACTTTCACGCAGGGGCAACACGGTGAGCAGCTCCTGCACGGCGTTCTTGGAGAACCGATAGCGGGCTAGGAACTGCTCGTCGTCGTAGGGCTCCATGGGGTTCCCCCGATCTCGTAACGCTGGCCGTGGAATCTTCGGCAACGAATGGGCCTCAGAAAATAATACGTCCATGGCGTGGCAAGCGAACTCGAACGCAGCTACCCTCCGCGCGACGTCCGATCGGTAGGTGGCCATGTTGGAAAATACAACGAAGTCAGCTTCAAGCAAGCTCCTCAGCCGACTTGAAGTTGGACCGAACTAGGATCGAGCCAAGCCGGTTGCAAGTCGCACTTCAAGCCGAGTTTGGTTTATGAAACACGATGGAGCTCACTTGAGACCGATGGAAGTTAAGTTCGAGCCAAGTTACATTTCTGCATTCGGGGGTATGTCTGGAAGTCTTCAGCGTGGAACGAAGGGGCCCACTTTCTTCCCATGGCTGTTCAATATCGAAGGAACTGACGACGGAGTGTGTCGCACACTGTTTCGCTTTGAGAGGAACCACTCGCGTAAGCTTCGGAGTGCGCTGTTGCTGCCCGACGTTTTATACTCGACTCAGGA
Organism: Amblyomma americanum; assembly: GCF_052857255.1. NCBI lineage: Eukaryota > Metazoa > Arthropoda > Arachnida > Ixodida > Ixodidae > Amblyomma > Amblyomma americanum. Next base: position 62,104,518 of record NC_135497.1, read on the forward strand.
GGTCCCGGTACCCGGCGATGAGGCGCTTTGCACAGCCTTGCGTAGACTAGCCTACCCGAACCGGCTGTTTGACCTGGAGCGCTTGTTCGGACGGCACTATTCAGTCATTTCGAGCACAACGAACAAAGTGTTCGTCCACATCCAGGACAGGTTCAAACACTTGTTGGACGACATGAACCACCATTCGTGGCTGGACCTTGCGGCTCTGGAAAACTTCTCCCAGGTAGCGCTCTCACGCTAGTTTCTTTGCTTGCGAATATTTATAACAGGACTTTTGTATTTTTTTTTCCAGGCCGTCCGTTCTAAAGGGGCACCGCTAGATAAATGCCGGGCTTTTATTGATGGCACAGCAAGAGCAATCTGCCGTCCATCCAGAGACCAGAAGCTTTTCTTTTCTGGCCATAAGTGCAGCCACGCTTTAAAATATCAGGCCATTATGTGCCCTAACGGAATTATTTGCCATCTGGACGGGTCATATCCTGGAAGCAAGCATGAAGCAGGTAAGTTCAGGACACTGATAAATGCATTCAGTGCCTTAGCATTCTTTCCCATCATTGTTTCCCAAACTCGGAGAGGTGCTAAAGAAAAAAAAAGATCTTGAAAGTGTTCACTTGTTTAAAGATGCTTTAGGTTGATGTAACGAAGGTGAGATCCCACTTAAAACTCTTATGAAAAACTCTTCATGACACAAAACCTTGCGCTTAACACATGATGGCCTTAGTAGCTTAAGTGCCATAAAACACAGCAAACAAATCATGTATCAAAAATGTTCTTGAAAAATGAGCATGTTTCATTTTTCTTCCTTTATAGCATTTTTTTCCTAAAGACCTCAATTTGTCTGGTACTGTATGAGACAGTACAAAGCTATGAGACTGTGAAACAGTTATGTTACTAGCTGCACTTTTTTTAGGGATCCTGAGGGAGAGCCACAGGTATGAAAAGCTTGAGAAGGTTGTCCAGGGCCGCAGTTATTACATTTACGGGAACCCAGCGTACCCTTTGAGGCCTCTTTTGATGAAGCCTTAAGGCAAAACCCGTGCGACAGCACAACAGTTAGCCTTTAATAAGGCCATGAGTTCTGTGCGGCAGTCAGTGGAGTCGGATTTGGAAAAATCTCCAGCAACGTCGTTTTCGGATTTTCGAAAAAATCAAAAACTGTTCAATCAAAAGTTGGAATGCATGCACAAAGTGAGTGCAATGCTTGCCAATGGCTACGCCTGCTTGTACGGCTCTCAAGTGTCGAGTTACTTTGGACTAGAACCTCCAGTACTGGAGCAATATCTTGCTCCTCTGGGTGGCTAGAATACTAGGGATGCGTGTTTTCTCGCATATGCATGCACGTTTTATCTATCTTTAAACCATTTTTTCTTATCACTGCTTTCACAGTCCTGTAGTACTTTCGACTCCTATCATTACAAGTGTGTTTTTTGAAAATAATTGTGCAACAAGAAATGGTGAGAAGGCTGAAAATGCACTGCTTTCCAAGCGGGAAGAGCATCAGTGTTTTAAAATGTCTTCCCATCAGTGTTGCACTAGACAACATAGCTGTGTTTAAAGTTAGTGCGCAGAAGGGGTGGGTTCCGTCGTCACCTCTGTGACACACAGCTACATATAAATAGACACGCTTATGCTGGCAAAGTACTTTATTTTTCCCAGCAAATGGCACTTCGTGGTCGTCTTCTGTTTCGCAAGGGGTGTTCCCAAGGGGACAGAAACAAACAACCACTCGTCACATACTGCAACACCTCACCTTTTGGCATTTTGTCATCGATCGAAAGAGCAGAAAGACACACACTTCAACATGTTGTCTTCGTAGATTTCGTTCCACGCGCTCCTTGCAAGTTCACTTGGCAGGCACGTAGCCTTCACTGCATTCGCTGAAAATTTTCTGCGCACTTAGATCAACCGCACAGTAGCTCGATTCCAGACGCCGCGCAAAAAAAAAACATGGCGTGAAACAGCTGCTTTCGTGCGAAGCGGCCTTTTTACTGCCGTCAGCACACCTCCGCGGCACGGATAGTTATGCAAAAAAGACGAACTGCGCAACAAGAACACGGACGAAAGGGAGGCTTCTTGTTCTTGTTCTTGTTGCGCAGTTCGTCTTTTTTGCATTATGATCAACCAACTAGCCCGACAAGTCCTGTTGAAACGGATAGTTACCCACCAGCCAATTTAATAGCACAACTTCGAACGCTTTTTGTTGTGCTTAATATTTTCAAAACTTCAAACGCAATGTTTTGGCGAAATAAAATATTAGTAATTTTCATTGTTGCTCATGTCTTATTTCTTTTTACAAAACATTAAGCAGACGCTCCCTCGAAAGCTCTCGGGGCGCCGCCCTGCAGTAATTGGCTGATTCCTCGTTGCGTCACGTGGTGACGTCTCATGGTGTCGTCATTTTGACGTCACTGTCAATAACTTGTGACAGAATTTGTCACAGTTGCGCAATCTGGCCCCTGGAATCGCTGTGCAGAACACCGATAGAGGCATGGGCGAAGGAAGGCGAGGAGGTTGCACCGGTCAGAGTTAGAGCTGATTACAACAGGTTTGCGTGTAATTAATGAGTCTCCCTCTCTCTGACATACATTGGTTAGAATAAGCTCACACAACCTCGCTTCTTAGCACGTTCTTTCTTTCTTTCTTTTTCTCTTTCTTTCTTTCTTTCTTTCTTTCCTTCTTTCTCTCTTTCTTTCTTTCTTTCTTTCCTTCTTTCTTTCTTTTTATCTTTCTCTCTCTCTCTTACTTTCTTTCTCTTTCTTTCTCTCTTTCTTTCTTTTTCTCTTTCTTTCTCTCTTTCTTCCTTTCTTCCTTTCTTTCCTTCTTTCTTTCTTTCCTTCTTTCTCTCTTTCTTTCTTCCTTTCTTCCTTTCCTTCTTTCTTTCTTTTTATCTTTCTCTCTCTTACTTTCTTTCTCTCTTTCTTTCTCTCTTTCTTTCTTCTCCTCTTTCTTTCTCTCTTTCTTCCTTTCTTCCTTTCTTGCCTTTTCTCTTTCTTCCCTTCTTTCTTCCTTTCTTTCTTTTTCTCTTTCTTTCTTTCTTCCTTTCCTTCTTTCTTTCTTTCTTTTTCTCTTTCTTTCTCTCTTCCTTTCTTCCTTTCTTTCCTTTTCTCTTTCTTTCTTCCTTTCTTTCTTTCTTTTCTCTTTCTTTCTCTCTCTTTCTTTCTTCCTTCCTTCCTTTCTTTTTTTCTTTCTTTTTCTCTTTCTTTCTTCCTTTCTTCCTTTCTTTCTTCCTTTCTTTCTTTCTTTCTTCCTTTCTTTTTCTCTTTCTTTCTCTCTTTCTTTCTTCCTTCCTTTCTTTCTTTCTTTTTCTCTTTCTTTCTCTTTCTCTTTCTTCCTTTCTTTCTTTCGTTCTTTCTTTTCCTCTTTCTTTCTTCCTTCCTTCCTTTCTTTTTCTCTTTCTTTCTTTGTTTCTTTCTTCCTTTCTTCCCTTTTTTCATTTCCTCTTTCTTTCTTTCTTTTTCTCTTTCTTTCTCTCTTTCTTTCTTTTTCTCTTTCTCTCTTTCTTTCTTTCTTCCTTTCTTTCCTTTTCTCTTTCTTTCTTTCTTTCTTCCTTCCTTTCTTTCTTTTTCTCTTTCTTTCTCTCTTCCTTTCTTTCTTTCTTCCTTCCTTTCTTTCTTTCTTTTTCTCTTTCTTTCTCTCTTTCTTTCTTTCTTTCTTCCTTCCTTTCTGTCTTTCTTTCTTTTTCTCTTGCTTTCTCTCTCTATCTCTCTTTCTTTCTTTCTTCCTTCCTTCCTTCCTTCCTTTCTTTCTTTCTTTTTCTCTTTCTTTCTTCCTTCCTTTCTTTCTTCCTTCCTTCCTTTCTTTCTTTTTCTCTTTCTCTCTCTTCCTTCCTTTCTTTCTTTCTTTCGTTCTTTTCCTCTTTCTTTCTTTTTCTCTTTCTTTCTTTTTCTCTTTCTTTCTTTTCTCTTTCTTTATCTCTCTCTTTCTTCCTTTCTTTCCTTTTCTCTTTCTCTCTTTTCTTCTTTCTTTCTTCCTTCCTTTCGTTTTCTTTTTCTCTTTCTTTCTCTCTTTCTTCCTTTCTTTCTTTCTTTCGTTCTTTCTTTTCTCTTTCTTTCTTTCTTCCTTTCTTTCTTTTTCTCTTTCTTTTTCTCTTCCTTTCTCTCTTCCTTTCTTTCTTTCTTTCTTTTTCTCTTCCTCTCTTTCTTTCTCTCTTTCTTCCTTCCTTTCTTTCTTTTTCTCTTTCTCTCTCTTTCTTTCCTTCTTTCTTCCTTTCTTTCTTTCCTTCTTTCTTTCTTTCTCTCTTTTTCTCTTTCTTTCTCTCTTCCTTTCTCTCTTTCCTTCTTTCTTTAATTCTCTATTTCTTTCTTTTTCCTTTCTCTCTCTCTTTCTTTCTTTTTTTGCCCTCTTCTCTTTCCCAAAACGTTCTGCCTTCCGCGCTTGCCCGCAGGTCAAAAGCCACGCACACGGCCGCCTCACTGGAGGAAGTGTCGAAAGGCGCGGCGGCTGCGCGGGGCATGCCGATCACGCAGCGACGCATTGTGCGCCTTTTCTCGCGTAGCTGCCCGCAATCGACTACGGGGCGCCTTCGCGGCTTTTCGGCCGGGCAAACATGTGAACAGCGTCCCGCTTCCCTCCCCGACGGCCGGATCTCCGTAAAAGCACAGCGCACGAAGCAGTCCGCCGGGAAAGGTGGAGAAAGCTCCGCCCGCTCCACGCTGTATTGCACGCAGGTCGACGACGGAGCTTTCGCCGAGCGGCGCGCACAAAATTGCAGTACACACCCGATAGCGGGCGCGCGTCCAGGCGCAGGTTTTGGGCGGAGGATGTGGGAAAAGTTTTCTCTTCCAATTCGACGATGGCCACGCGTGCACTGCGGCAGCCTGGGGAAGGTCGACGTCCTTGCTCTCGGGAAAGCGGCCGAGGTACCCAGCACGGTATATACTGTCCCCTTTAATTTGCCGCCTCCACCGCGGAAGTGTCGTGCAGCAGCATTGCACTCGTGATTCATCAGTGAACGACACGTGGCTGATAAAACGCGTCCTGCCCGCACCGACTCACTAAACAGCGCAGCGAATATTTTCGCCGGCAACTTTTTCCGAACGATAGCCAAGCAGCCGGCGTCCATACACAGGCACTTGATCGAAATACATGAAAACGGAAATAAAGCGGGAACTGGGCTATACCACTGCGTGGACAACAAAGTGTCCGGAAATCAGTAAACGCTTTCTTCCTTTCTTCTTTCACACCCTCCTTTATCCCTTCCCTTACGGCGCGGTTCAGGTGTCCAACGATATATGAGACATACTGCGCCATTTCCTTTCCCCAAAAACCGATTATTATTATTAATTATTATTATTATTATTATTATTATTATTATTATTATTATTATTATTCAGTGTGAACAAATGCGGCGGCCATTGGCATGCATCGGTATATGCAATGAGCGGCAGTCCTAGATGAGTGCGTGCTGAACAGACTGTTTTTCCTCCATCATCCACATTGCGTACGATGAATGACAGAGTAAGGAATTCAGTCGTGTCACTAGCTTTTACTAGCATGCTATGGCCTCCGGCGTGCGTCGATGCACCACACATGGTTAAAAGCTAGTTCGTACTGTTCGCTTTGCCTTCGTAGTAACCTGACTACTTGCACATAGTGTCACGGCAATTCAACGGCCGCATGGGATATTAACATCAGCTTTTGGGAGTTCTGTCTACAACGTTGGAAAAGCCGCGAAAAGCTTCGAAATGGTTCTCGCACACTGAGCCGGCAAACATGCGGCGGTTTGGTTATTAGTTTTTGAGGAAAGGAAATGGCGCACTATTTGTCTCACATCTCGGTGGACATCTGAACCCCTAAGGGAAGGGAAGAATGAGGGAGTGAAAGAAGACAGGAACAAAGGTGCCGTAGTGGAGGGCTCCGGAATAACTGCGGCCCGGTAGGTGGGTGAAAACTTTATTGATGAGCCTTATGGATGAGTTACTGATTAAGATTGGTCGGGCTCTTGATCCCGGGTGATGGCCAACAGTCCATGACGTGCGGCGACCTCTCCAGCACTCTCTGCGAGCCGCCTTTTTGAGGCCGGTTCGGAGCTGGAGACCGTGGTCTCCCAACTCTCTTTGTCCGTGGTGTTCTAGCGAGATGGTGGTTGGAATTCTCCGTAGATATATAAAATGGGGTCAAAGTTGGCTCTCAGAGCCCCACAAAGTGAGATTGTTTAGGTATACACAGACTACCAGTATTGTTTTCGGAACTATTTCGATGTAACTTCTGTCATGACGCCTATATTGTTAGATTAATTTGCCTTGTTTCGATATGGTTACGATACAGTTCGTTGTACTGTTATTCTGCGTTGTTGTATTTTTGGTTGTATTTCCATAGTTAATTCCAGTGCCTTTGTTTTACCCTTACTATTAGTTGTTTATTTTACGATCTTCACCAAAATGATGTATTTTTGAACTGTTATTACTAAAACTATTTTGATCTCCTGCAACAATCCCAAATGGGATTAGCAGTTTGTGTAACTAAATAAATAAATAAACAAACAAACAAATAAATAAATAAATTCAGGCCTGTATTGGCCTGGGTGGATAAGGGCTAACAAAGCCGGGGAAGGGAATGTGCGAGCCTGGAGCTGTCTTTAGGTAGTTTGTTGTTCTTTCGAGAGGGAGACCGCAGCGGTGGCCAAGCGGTTGAGCATCCGCCTCGCATGCGGGAGGTGCGGGGTTTGATCCCCAGTGCCGCCGGGCACCCACCAGTGATACAATGGGTACAAGCTTTCCCCTGGTCTGGTGCTCGGCTTATTTAGGGTGAAATGCTTGGGAAATGGGTCTTCGACCCCACCTTGAGAATTTGAAAAATACCTTGTGCCATGGCGCTCTTTGGCCATAGATGCCCTTGCGCCATAAAAATCCATCATCATCATCATCGAGAGGGAGATGTGTGGCGGGGGATAGACGAGTCTGCTCCCTGTAATGAAGGGTTATTTCATGATAGGTGACGAGCCGTTCCCTAGCGCTACCCCCGTCTACGGTGTGCCCTGTTCGGTTGACGTACGCTCGAGCAAGAGAGTGGGCCACTTCGTTGGCGGGGTTACCTGCGTGGGCTGGCACCCAAACAATTTGAACTGGTCGGGGTTCTGTGCAGCAAGAATGGAGAATTTTTCGGGTGGTAGAATGAATCTGTGCCCATGAAAAATTCGTGATTGCTATTTTAGGGTCATTCAGAGTGAGTGTGGCAGCGGAGGAGGAAATGGCAAACGCTGTGGCTGCTTCTTCGGCTTCAAGAGAGGTTGTTGCCTTAATCGAGCACAAGGCTGTATGAGGTCATGCGATGCTTCAGTGATGGCGTAGGCCGAATTGTGGGTGTTCTCTGCCGCGTCCACGTAGACGGCGTCTTTGTCGTTTGCACGAGCTTTGTGTAAAGCCTTGGCACGAGCTTCGCGTCGGGCCTGGTTGAGAACTGGGTGTACGTTTTTGGGCAGAGGGTGAGCTATGAGTCTGTCCCTGATGTGTGTTGGGGTGGCGTGGGTGTTGTTGGGGGGTGGACCTGTTGGTTGAATCTTTAGAGAGGCGAGAATGTGCCTACCTGTATTTATGGAGGAGAGTCTGTCAATTTGAGCCATGCGATGAGCTTCAGTTAGCTCTTGTAGTGTATTGTGCACTCCCATACGTAGGAGACGGGTGGTGGGAACACGTTGTGGGATATTTAAGACTGACTTGTATGCCTGTCTTATTAGTGCATATACTCTCTCCTCTTCCGCCTTTGTGAGGTAGAGGAGGGAAGGGAGTAAGCCATCCGACTAATCACGAATGCCTGCACAAGCCGCCTCAGGTCATATGAGCACATGCCTCGGTGCTTGTTGGCTTTTCTTCTAATCAGTCGGATCGTTTGATATGTCGTGAATGTTAGTTTGGAGATAGTCTCCGTGTTGCGTCCATTGTTTTGTAAGAACATGCCTAGGATACGTATCATTTCAACCTCTGGCACTGGTAGACATTGACCTCGACGTGTATGGAGGGGTTTTCCTTCCTGTTGCAGTTCGTGGTCGGGTGGAGTAGCAAGAGTTCAGACTGCAGAGGAGCATGCGAGGCCTATAGAGTCTGCGCACTGCACTACCGTCTCGGCACCTGCTTGAAGGGTTTCTTCCACGGTCCCAACATTGCTCATGGTGGTCCATAAGGCAATGTCATCTGCATAGAAGGAGTGGGAGAGGTTTGGGATGCGCTCTAGCTTGCGAGCCATGGGAATGAGAGTGATGTTGAACAATAGGGAAGATAAGACTGACCCCTGGGGTGTCCCCCTGCTGCCCAGAGAAAAGGAGGGACACTCTATAGAAATTAGTTTAATTTCCGCTGTGCGGTCTCGTAGGAAAGCTGCTATGTAGTGTGTGTTCGAGTCCCGACTCCTAGATTGGATAAGGCGTCCAGTATGGCTGTGTGTTGGACATTGTGAAGCCCCTTAACGAGGTCTAAGGCTAGCAGTGCTCGTGTGCGTATGCAATGCCTCTGATGTAGGATTTATTTTGAGATTTGAACCATTACATCGTGTGTTGATAGATGGTTTCGGAATCCTAGCATTGTGTGGAGAAAGAGCTCTTTTGTTTGCATGTAATTTTGCAGTCTGTTTAGGATTACGTGCTCAAATAGCTTTCCCAAGCATGAGGTGAGGGAGATTGGCCTGAGGTTTAACAGGTCCAGCGGTTTTCCGGGCTTGGGGATGAAAGTTACCCTCGCGTGTGTCCAGTCGGACAGAAGAGTACCTTCCTTCCAGTGCTTGTTGAAAAGTTTTGTTAGGGCTTGGATGGAATTCTCGTCTAAATTTCGTATCGTTTTGCTTATGATCCTGTCTGCTCTTGGCACAGACGTTGTGCGGAGTTTGAAGATTGCTGCTCTAACCTCTCACGTTGTTATGTCCGCGTCGAGCTCGGGGTTTTCTAAGCCCACGTAGGAAGGGAGGGCTAATTTGTGAGTTGTTGTGAGGTACCTGTCTTTGAGATTCTGAATCAGGGCATCATCTCATCATGCATGCCTATTCTGTGAATGAGGTGCGTTACATTACGCTGTTGCGCGCTGCTCGTGTTGTGGGGTTCTAAGTGGGAGCGCAGAAATTTACATGTGTCTCTTAGGCCCAGGTTGCCCACCATGCGGTTGCAAAGCTCACCCCATTGGTGACTGGTTGGGGCGCCTCTATTTCCTTGATAAAGGCTGATATCCTTAACTTGAGTGATCTGTTGTGTTTGTTACGAAGCCATCGTTTCTGCAAGCCGGAGTGAGACTCCCACATGTGAAGGAGTCTGCTGTCGACCGCGTCTGATTCGCGATTGCTCGGGATCTCAGATGTCACTGTAGCGACGTCCTTTCTGGATTCTGCCACCCACCTCGCAAGGTGTTTGATTTGGGTGGGGTCGTCGTTCCGGAGGTTCCGAAACTTGTCCCAGTATGTGATCTGCAGCTTCTTTTTCATGCAGGGAGTGAGTGAGTTTAGCGAGAGTGAGGCTTCAATTATGTAGTGTTCCCTGCCTAGGGATGTCTGCGTGTGCGACCACTAACATTTTGTGATATTCTGTGTTAGTGTGAGATCGGTAGTGGTGTTGTGTTGTACGCTGTTACCTATGCGCGTATGTTGCGCATTATTGACCAGGGTGAGTCCCTCGTTCTGAATTAGTGTCCAGAGCTGTGCTCCTTTCCTGCAGTTGAATTTGTACCCCCAGCTGACGTGTCTGGCATTAAAGCCACCAAGCACTATAGTGCCCTAACCACTAGGCCACCGCGGCTGGTGTAGAAAAAGGGCCTCATCTCCTGCGAGGATTTGCATGATGCAAGCTCTTCGTCGTCGCAGCCACTCTGCTAGAATGTGCGCAGCAGGGCGCTCGTATACGTAATGCTAGGCTACGGCTGCTGGTAGTCCATATATTCAGCGCCTGGTAGCGCGAAACTTCTCGGAAATATGTACCCTAACACACATTAGAGATCAATGTAGCAGCGAGTGAATTAAGCCTCCTAAACTTCTGCGCGAACAGACGACGCATTCCGAAACGTTTGTACTTGCAACGCTCTTTCGTCATTAATTCAAATACGGAACGTTGAGCGCGGACATAATAGTGGACGTATAGCATGCTCACTATTTTTACGAGTTTATTCGCGTGTATTAACACGTGAAGAGCCGAATTCAAGCAAAGCACTGTACACGCATCTCGCCGAACGATCTGGAAGTCGGAGTACCCAGCATGCCTTGCGGCTGGTTCACATTGGACACCACCGCCGCTTCACGTCAGGGTTGCTATGACATCGAGTGAGACAAACGCGTGCCCGTTAAGTCCGACCGTCTACGGCTCGAGACACGGTGCTGGCTACCTTGATTGTGTGTGTGTGTGTGTGTGTGTGTGTGTGTGTGTGTGTGTGTGTGTGTGTGTGTGTGTGTGTGTGTGTGTGTGTGTGTGTGTGTGTGTGTGTGTGTGTGTGTGTGTGTGTGTGTGTGTGTGTGTGTGTGTGTGTGTGTGTGTGTGTGTGTGTGTGTGTGTGTGTGTGTGTGTGTGTGTGTGTGTGTGTGTGTGTGTGTGTGTGTGTGTGTGTGTGTGTGTGTGTGTGTGTGTGTGTGTGTGTGTGTGTGTGTGGTGTGTGTGTGTGTGTGTGTGTGTGTGTGTGTGTGTGTGTGTGTGTGTGTGTGTGTGTGTGTGTGTGTGTGTGTGTGTGTGTTGTGTGTGTGTGTGTGTGTGTGTGTGTGTGTGTGTGTGTGTGTGTGTGTGTGTGTGTGTGTGTGTGTGTGTGTGTGTGTGTGTGTGTGTGTGTGTGTGTGTGTGTGTGTGTGTGTGTGTGGTGTGTGTGTGTGTGTGTGTGTGTGTGTGTGTGTGTGTGTGTGTGTGTGTGTGTGTGTGTGTGTGTGTGTGTGTGTGTGTGTGTGTGTGTGTGTGTGTGTGTGTGTGTGTGTGTGTGTGTGTGTGTGTGTGTGTGTGTGTGTGTGTGTGTGTGTGTGTGTGTGTGTGTGTGTGTGTGTGTGTGTGTGTGTGTGTGTGTGTGTGTGTGTGTGTGTGTGTGTGTGTGTGTGTGTGTGTGTGTGTGTGTGTGTGTGTGTGTGTGTGTGTGTGTGTGTGTGTGTGTGTGTGTGTGTGTGTGTGTGTGTGTGTGTGTGTGTGTGTGTGTGTGTGTGTGTGTGTGTGTGTGTGTGTGTGTGTGTGTGTGTGTGTGTTGTGTGTGTGTGTGTGTGTGTGTGTGTGTGTGTGTGTGTGTGTGTGTGTGTGTGTGTGTGTGTGTGTGGTGTGTGTGTGTGTGTGTGTGTGTGTGTGTGTGTGTGTGTGTGTGTGTGTGTGTGTGTGTGTGTGTGTGTGTGTGTGTGTGTGTGTGTGTGTGTGTGTGTGTGTGTGTGTGTGTGTGTGTGTGTGTGTGTGTGTGTGTGTGTGTGTGTGTGTGTGTGTGTGTGTGTGTGTGTGTGTGTGTGTGTGTGTGTGTGTGTGTGTGTGTGTGTGTGTGTGTGTGTGTGTGTGTGTGTGTGTGTGTGTGTGTGTGTGTGTGTGTGTGTGTGTGTGTGTGGTGTGTGTGTGTGGAGATTCGACAGCGAGAAAACATTTTCTCGGCACTTTACCGGGCATTTATAGTACACTTCGCCGTGCTTGCGGGCTCTTGCATTAAAGAAACGACGTTTGATGGGATCAGTGACGACATGCATTAGATGAAAAATTTTGGACGAATTAGCTTAGGAAAGCTTCAGTAAAGCCTCTGAATATCTTGTGTACATTGGCAGACTTGTCTGCTATACTTCGCAGGCAATGCGTTAAATTGCGGATTCATTGAGCCGTAGCTTGAGGTTTCTGTGTATGTATTGGGGATTCCATACTGTTGTTAAGCGATGCGTACAAGGGAAATTCTACCGGGTTGTCAGACGTAATAGCCTTTAAGCGCTGTTTCAAATTGCACTGCTTCTTCGCCGGTGCCACCACGTATTCGGCTGGCGTTGGGGTAATAGTACTAATGAGGGCTTTTCTGCGAGACCATCACATAACGATAACATATGACGGGTTTGGCCGCGTTTTTTAGGTGGACTGCGTTTTAAACTTTTAGGTTGCGCGTGTTGTGTGTTTACGCGCAGGCTAACGGAAGTCACAGTAATGAATTTTCTGAAAATTTAGATGTGTTCATTATCCATTGGCGCTACGTAATCGCAGTGGGAGACTTAATGAGTCCTTGACACCTGTACTGATATGCGAGGCCCTGGGTGGAGTCTGTTGAGCTGAGCGCTCGTGAGCTTCGGCGCCTTGTATAGCAGTTTTCGCTGGTGGATGCGGACGAGGCGCTGAACGGTCCCCAATTTTATTAGACATGGCGCCCCGGTATATCTGCCAGCGGGCTGGACCGCGCTTATGTGCCTGAAGGAGCTCTGTGCATACGTGTCGCAGACGAGCGTTGTCTTTTTGCTGTCGACGCCAGTGTACATTTCAGATCATCGACCAGTACTGCTTGTGCTGTCTCTCCCTGGAGCTGGGACCAGTCGGCCGCGACGTCTAGATGAATGGATGGACGGACGTAAACAACATATATGAGGCGAAAAAAAAATTAATGTGGATTAGCCCAGCTAATCCAGGATATAGAAAGCGAAAGCGAGATCGAGGTCTCCACTGACCCACGGAGCCGGTTGTGTGCCTTTCCTTTCGTGAAAATGAACGGTTTTGCAAAGTTGTCAACGCCAATGAACTCAATGAATGCCGTCGGCTCACCTGATTTTTTTGGCTTTTGATTGGTTTTTGAGGAAAGGAAAGGACACATTAACCGTCTCACAAATCTCGGTGGAAACCCGACCCGCGCCGTGAAGGAAGGGATAAAGGCGGGAGGGAAAAAGATGAAAGAGAACTGAAAATTGAAAGTTGGATTTTGTGCAAAGGCACGGCGCTGCGCAGCGGTGGAACATCTGTGGCTCGGTGCGACTAGTGGCGCATGCGTAGTGTCGACTAGAAAGCGAGAAAAAGGAATGCTCCGTGTGTGGTGACTGCTCCTCGCGCATGCGCAGCACGGCTCTCCTGGGATCACGCGAAACTGCTCAACCGGCGGCCAGTAAAGCTTTCGCTTTAAAAAAATCTTCCAGGGTTGTCCCGTACTGGTTCAGGAGTCCACAGGCTTGTGCTTGAGATAAAGTCCGATCCACCAGCCTTTTCTCGCCGGCTGGCTGAGCGGTCCGTAAAACAGCCTCCCAGGAAGAATGAGCGGGATTGCGGATGGGGGGTACTGCTCAAAGGTAGTAGAAAAGTGTTGATCTGGGAACGCCACAGTGTTACAATGAGCAAGAAATGTGGGGTGGAAGCTTGAGAGACGGTAGGGTTTACTAAAGCAGCCCGTCTGTTATTGTCACCATGTGGCGCTGGGTAAGGCCGACAAAGTAGATTTTATCGCGTCGAAGTTACCAAGCGAAAGTTATCTGATTGGTGGCTAAAATCAAGAGAAGAGTAAAATTTCATAAGTCATGGCTAGGTGGCTTGAGCCACCGCCCGATTTAAAGGGTTCAGCCGCATCCATCCATCCATCCATCCATCCATCCATCCATCCATCCATCCATCCATCCATCCATCCATCCATCCATCCATCCATCCCTCCGTCCGTCCGTCCGTCCGTCCGTCCGTCCATCCATCCATCCATCCATCCATCCATCCATCCATCCATCCATCCATCCATCCATCCATCCATCCATCCAAGGTACAGTGGGGTGGTGGTGATGTCATACGGCTGAGTTTGTAGAATGCGGTCATTTGATGATATGTATAAAGGACCGATGGGGCCTCTTGCGCAGGGTTGGGTGCCTGAACGTCCGGGGTCTGTGAAGAGAGTTCTCGGGCCAGAGCATGAACTCGCTCATTACCGGGGATCGAGGCATGCCCAGGGATCCAGGAAAAAATTACCGTTCGGTCGAGAGAGGTAGCTGTGGCAAGAATACGTTGTGTGCCGGCGTTGGCACGCCCGTTGGGTAGCGCCGGTATGCGGCCTGGGAATTTGGAAATTTCGGTTATGTTTTTGTCAATGGTGGAGTGGGCAAGCGCAAGTGCGATGGCGGCTCCTTCCGCCTCTGCAGATGATTTAGTTCAGACCGCTGATCTCCACTAGGATGCTGGATGCCGCATTGGGCGCATCGAATGTGAAGCCACCGAAAGTTGAGCGGCATATCCCGGAAGTCAGCCTTTGGCAGTGCACGAAATCGTATCTCAGCACGGTTTTTCAGTTTTAGTTTTCGTTTTCCACTTAGCATTTTGTCTTTTCGATGTTCTCGTCTTTTTTCATGACAGTGCCTACCTGTTGCGCAGTCAACGGCGTGAGGAGAGTAGCAAAGTCTTCAGGAAGGACGTTTCAAAAATAAGGCTCCATTGCGTCGCTATGGGACGACACTAGCAGACGACAGAACGTCGCTACACACACTACGTACGGAGCCTCGTCTGCTCAGCTCTGTGTCGTCCCGTTGCGCTAGCGTCGTCAGCTCTCCTCTTTGTTGTGATACACGTTGCCGCGCTCTAATTCCAAGTTATACCATCAGCGGGGGATAAATTTAAGAAAGAATAGGTGGAAACCTCCACCACGCAGCCGAGTTTTCAGTCACCATTTTAACGAATTATGTTTAGACCGAATAACTGGAGCGAGGACGAGGCCACTATCTGCTGAGGTGCCGATGATGTTCTGCTCTTTCACATTAGGGCGTCCAAAATGTATATAGTACTGCTTTTTTGACGGTGTGTATCAAGTACTGTTTTGTACTGTAGGAAATTATGCCGGAATGCGCATTTATTCGTGCTGCTTGGTGCAGTTCACTTCTAACAGCGCTTGTCACATGCGCTGCAGCAATCGTGTTTCTCGACAGTCATTTCTCTCGCGCTGTGTAGGTGAAACATGGCTGTGCTACGCAGTTAGCTTAAAAGCACGTCTGGAAGCGAAATGACTCCCTGAAGCGATAAACATCAACCGCCATCGACGAAAAGAGACATCGTCCGCCACCAACCCGAAACTGAAACTACAGCAGCTGTATAACGAATGGCTCTTCGAGTGTCAGGTCTTCCGCGCCTTTTGCGACGGGCAGAAAATGGCGAAATCTGGACTCACGGATGTAAAGCGGGTATCCACGGATTCCGCTTGATCAGTAGAAAGCGATGGAGTACTCCATTTTCTACTGCGTTGATGTTTGCCGGGAGTAAGAAGGCATCGAGGCAGGAGCACTTGCTAAGGGCGTTCTCTTCGTCTGGCCCCATAGCGCGGCAATGAATGCTGTCAGCCAAACGCGGATATCTAATCGCGCAGTGTGTGTTCTCGCGTTTGCGGTGGCGCAAGCGGCTGACAAAAGCAGTTTTGAGTCACCGAATGAAACAATTGCAGTGCCACCTTGGCAGCGTAGGTTCTCCATATGCGGAATAAGTCGTTTTCAATCTCTCGCCACCAATCATTAATTGAACTGCCAACTACCACGGTGGCTAGTTGCGATAACGTTGCAAGGTCAAGTGATATAAGTGGTCCACCTGCCTCCTAGATTCCTCCTGAGGAATTTTCGTGGGTTGTTCGCTCACTGCCGACGATGACCCCGGTTTTCTGCAACAAAGGAACCGTAACGCCGTCACGTTAAAAGAATTATAATGAAAGAGAATTCGCATAACATCATCACATCACCTCTACCCTTCTTTACGCAAATAAAAATATAATATCAAAATACCTAATAACCCTGCCATTGCAGAAACAGTCGCGCACAAGACTGTTCGCGCTGGAAATTAACCCGATAGCCGCGTATGTTCAGTTTAGTTTAGTTTATGGGGTTTAACGTCCCAAAGCGACTCAGGCTATGAGAGACGCCGTAGTGAAGGGCTCCCGAGATTTCGACCACGTGGGGTTCTTTGACGTGCACTGACATCGCACAGTACACGGGCCTCTAGAATTTCACCTCCATCGAAATTCGACCGTCGCGGCAAGGATCGAACCCGCGTCTTTCGGGATGGCAGCCGAGCGCCCTAACCGCTCAGCGTCCGCGGCAGCTCCGCGTATGTTCAGGAATGGTTGTCGGCCAATAATGCCTCGTATTAAGTAGATAAATACATTAAGTAAAATTATTGTTCTGAAACCAGTTTCGAGCGGCCGCGGCGGCTTGAGTGGCCAGACCGACGAGGTTCCAAGTTGGAATTTTTTTGCCGCACCTAATTACGTTTAGCCGTGTTAAACATTGGCTTAATTTTTTTCTCTCGATCGGGAGACCACCTTGTCCGGGCGCAGCTTAGCAAAGGCAACTAAAGGTTAAAAACAGTACTATACACTGCATTAAGGTGGGATAGTTGGTTCGGAAACATCATTAAATACACAGCTTGATCCTAGACACGCAGTTTAAAGAAAAGGAATGAAACATGACACATGGCACAGAGCAACAAGTTCTATTTCAGTGGCAGCATGTGTAACAGTTTATATGAGAAAAAACAAGAACACAACAAAGCATACTCTTCGAAGTGTACGCTAGATTTGGTTTTCTTTCCTTCTGTAAATTGGCAGAAGGTGTGTATATACATATACAGTTTGTCTGAACAAAAACTTTGTCCCTTCCCTTCATCTAGTGAGGTTAACATTCTAGCCCTGCGATTAACACGAGACTACGATGAACCCGATGTAAGTGTAACAGCATATTTTTGCCGAGTGTAGCCTGCAAGCATCCCAGGGGCGCATACATCCGCCGTCGCACAACGAAGCAGACAAAAGCGACTAAAGACACTACGTACAATGGTGGGCTACCACAACGAATGAAAGTTCCTTCCCGCGCTCAAAGCTGGTGCGATAAGCCCCTTCGCCGAATGCTACTTGATTATAACGAAGGCCGGACCCGGGAACTCCGAACACGACCGCGGCGGCTGCATTTCGATGAGTGCGAAACGCTAAGGCGCCCGTGCGCTGTGCGTTGTCAGAGCACGTTGAAGATCCCCAGGTGGTCGCAATTATTCCGGAGCCGTCCACTACGGCACCTCTTTTTTTTCCTTTCTTCCCTTCTTTATATCTTCGCTTACGGCCCGATTCAGGTGTCCGCCGATATGTGGCACAGATACTGCACCATTTCCTTTGCTCAAAATTTCAATTTTCAGTTGGACACGAACGCCACGCACATGAAAGCGAGAATGAGGTCTCCACTGACCCACGGAGCCGGTTGTGCGCCTTTCATTTCGTGAAAATGAATGGCCTTTGCAAAGTTGTCAATGCCAAAAAACTCCATGAACGACGTCGGCTCACTTGTTCAATTTCGTATTAGAGGAAAGGAAATGGCACAGTAACAGTCTCACATATCTCGGTGAACACCCCAACCGCGCCGTAAAGGAAGGGATAAAGGAGGGAGGGAAAGAAGAAAGAGAAAACTTAAAATTGAAAGTTCGATTTTGAGGAAAGGTACAGCGAGGGAACACCTGTCGCTCGGTGCTACTAGTGGCGCATGCGCAGTAGTCACTAGGGAGCGATAGAGTGAGAAATATCCGCGGCGAGGAGAGTTGTGACGTCATGTGTCTCCTCGGAGCACCGCCGCGGCGAAATCGCAAGTTCGCAGCCAGTAAAGCTTTCGCTTTAAAAATAGCAACTGCAAAAGCCTGCTTTGATTGCGTTCCGCACTCTGGCGCGCCCTCCCTGCGACCCTGGGAGGTGTCATGCAGTTAATACTTGATCGCGAGAGATTGATCACCAAATGAACGCTGCGGCCTAGCTCTTGCTGCATTATCGCATGTCAGCCACAACGCTGTCAGCGCTAATGCATTCAGGCCTTATCTCTCTCTCACCATCGCCACATGCATCAAAGCACGAATGAGGCGTCAGCATATCCAGGGAGCCAGTCATACGCCCTTTGCTCATAGCCGTTACCGCCTAGAACATTGCCAACGCCGACGCCAATGAACACAGTGAACGCCCACATCTTTCGCTTTGTATATCCTGTATTAGCTGAGCAAATCCACATTAACTTTTTTAACCTACACTTCGTGCAAGCTCGTGCAGGCCAGTGGAGGTGGGGCTACAGCGATGACGTGAGTCGCTGCACTCGTCTGCACGAGCGTCAGCCAATAGCGTGATACGGAGCACCGTTTTCCTCGGGAACAGACGATAACCTCTGAATTTCTGTGTCGTCATAGTTTATTATGAGATGAAATGAAGAAATATATACTGCGATACGTTTTCACTTTGTGTTCATTACGGTACAGAAATCATAATAATAATAAAGTAATATTAATAATAATAATAATAATAATAATAATAATAATAATAATAATAATAATAATAATAATAATAATAATAATAATAATAATAATAATAATAATAATAATAATATAGGTTTTTGAGGAAAGGAAATGGCGCAGTATCTGTCTCATATATCGTTGGACACCTGAACTGCGCGGTAACGGAAGAGATAAAGGAGGGAGTGAAAGAAGAAAGGAAGAGAGAGGTGCCGTAGTGGAGTGCTGAGGAATAATTTCGACCACCTGGGGATCTTTAGCGTGCACTAACATCGCACAGCACATGGGCGCCTTAGCGTTTTTCCTCCATAAAAACGCAGCCGCCGCGGTCGGGTTCGAACCCGGGAACTCTGGACCAGTAGTCGAGCGCCTTAACGCCGCGGCGAGTCGGTAGAGAAATGCAAAGGTCATTTTTGTTTCTCCTCAAATGGACCGCAACACACAAACTTGTATCGTCTGCTCTGCAGCTGTCGTTACTTGCACAGTAAGTGCATCGTCGGATGAAGGGCCGACGACGAGTTCCTCGCGCGCAATACAAAGCGTCCATGCATATTTCGTGACTAGGGAAACAGCGTTCTGCGCCGCGTTGAAACCGGCGTTCCGCCGCATATGGGGTGCGACTTTCGATGGCTGTCCCTCCGCTCTCAGACAGCGGCCTGACCGACCACTTAAGGCGCCGACGTATTAATACACAGGCGTGAAAAACGGTACTGTAAGCTTAGGGACCTTCGCACTAACATACATGGATACGTATACACGACCATGTACGCAAAATATATTTTTCACGTGGGTCGCTGAGCGCCGATACCAACCGACCGAACGCGTCTTACCTAAGCGCGAAGTAGCGTTCAGCGCACTTAAATTCGCACTTACAGTCCTGTAAGCAGTTTTTATCTTCGTAGAAGGTGAGGTTACTACTGTCTTCGTATCGTGGGTGCACCGCCATAAAGCTGCCGTCGTCCAGGCGGACGATCATCCCAGACTTGCGAGGCTGCGCAGCAACCGCTTGCGGCATTTAGTCAGAAAATGGCGTTGCATATTAAAGATCCCCACGTGATCGAAATTATTCCGGAGCCCTTCACTACGGCACCTATTGCTGCCTTTCTTCTTTCACTCCCTCCTTTAACCCCACTCTTACTGCGCGGTTCAGGTGTCCGCTGATATGTGAGACACATATTGCGCCATTTCATTTTACCAAAAACCAATTTTCCAATTTTTCGTTCCCCGCCGCGGTGGCTCAGTGGTTAGGGCGCTCGACTACTGATCCGGAGTTCCCGGGTTCGAACCCGACCGCGGCGGCTGCGTTTTTATGGAGGAAAAACGCTAAGGCGTGCTGTGCGATGTCAGTGCACGTTAAAGATCCCCAGGTGGTCGAATTTATTCCGGAGCCCTCCACTACGGCACCTATTCTTCCTTTCTTTCACTCCCTCCTTTATCCCTTCCCTTACGGCGCGGTTCAGGTGTCCAAAGATATATGAGACAGATACTGCGCCATTTCATTTCCCCAAATACCAATTATTATTATTATTAATTTTTCGTTTGAAACGCGCTCCTTCTTTTTTCGTCTGCTAGCCTACACCTCCAAAAAAAACGGTGTAGAAAGTGTAGTCCTCGTGCTACACTACGCATAAAACAAATGCGTCCATGGAGATGGGCGGAGCTACCCTTTTTCTACACTGGCAAAAAAAAAAAGTGAAACAATGCTATACTAGCTACACTAGTGTAGCCAGTGTAGGTAAAGAAAATTGCCCTATTATCTCACACGACACCGCGGCGTGCAGTGTTACCCTTGGTTGCCTCGCCGTCGGCAGAAGACTCCCAGTAGTCCTTGCGAAAACGCGTGACAAACTTTTTGGCGTGCAGCTCGGATAGCGAGGGCCTCTCCTGAGCTTTCCTTCCTGCATGCATGACGGCTTCTGCTCTAAATTTTCCTGATTGATTGATTGATTAATTGATTGATTGATTGATTGATTGAAACAACCTTTATTTCCATCAAAAAACGGCGCTTTCCTCCCCGCCCCCGGCTCTATGGTTTGACGTCACCATCCGGTTTCTTCGACTCTTTTCGTTGCATACGAACCACCACATCCGCTTACGACGTTTTGACCAATCAGGTGTAGCCACCGCACGTGTCACGCGGCGTACCTGCCATCGAATCACGCTCAGCGCTAGTCACGCGTCGAACATCTTGCGTTTAACGCAGTCCGTTTTCGAGCCCCAAGAGCCACGTCACTGCTGCTGCACTGCAAGAAGACACCGGCGAACGTAGGCCTCGCTGTCCTCATCTCGGTGCAACTCGACGATGTTCCAGCGCTCTGCTGAACTATTACTGGAGCCACCGGCTACGCTAGGAGACAACGCCGGCCCTTGCTACAGCCGCGGAGTGGTTCTTGAAACGTGGTGCGAAGCACGACCCACGGTGGTACCCGAGCGCGGAGCGCCAGCGTTCTTCTGGGAGCTGCTACTGCCTGCACTTCCCCGATGAAGCCGCATCGCGCCTACAGCTTCGAGTTGCAACAGCCACAGTGGAACCACTCCTTCATGCTTCAAGCCTGGCAGCCAAGGAGTGAGCGGCCAGATGTTAAGGTACGTTCTACGTGCACTCTTCGCGAGGTTGTGGCTTGCGTTCATCTCATCGACATAATCGAATACGTTGTGCTCTCCGCCCAGTCGTCTAAACGCCGTTTCTGTCTTGCGCAGACCAACCTTCTCGCCATTCTCCATCGGTGCGAGGTGACTGCACCTGAGAATGGCCGCGCTGGTCAACGCGGCAAGCGGGTCGGTCATAGCCCCAGTCGCCGCCTGGCACGCCGTAGTCGTCGCCTGCGTCCGCGCCGTCCGCACAGCCAACGCGGCGAAGGTAGCCGCCTCGTGCTTCTGGCTGCCGTACACGCTGCTGATCGAGCCCGCCGTCTTGCAAGGGACCCCGCTGTCGATGAATTTGGTGCCCGTGGCGTTCCAGGTCTCCGAAGAAGCGGAACACCTCGTCGACCTCCGCCTGGTTCTCTTCCATGCTGGCTCTCGAGGACCCCACCTCGCCACAGATCTTGCTGCTTTTAGGTCTGCGGCGCTGGTACCTCCTGTGCTGGGTTTCGTCGTGCCGCGTGTCCTGTGGTATATGGCCGGCGTATTCGACGGCTAGCATGGCGTCGGAGGCGCTTGCGGGTTGGCTGCAGGAAGCCGCACAGGCGAAGGAGCTCGAACGCCAGTATGGGCCGCACTTCATCGTCTTCAGAAGATGAGGCAAGCGCTGGCGTTCGAGCTCAGGGCGGCTTCTGCGCCCAGCCGACCCACTGGTGGTATTATGTACTTGAAGCTGAAGATGACCGGCCACCTGCTGCTCAATGACATATATGCGGATGCGTGAAGACCAGCACCCATGGTGGGCCTCGTGGACATGGCGTCGTGCGCAATCATTGGACGTTACATGTGCTTCCGGATGATAGACTATTTCATATTTACTGTCTAGTGATGTAAGCGTTATCAGAATTTCTCCAATTTTCGCTTGATTTCGTTACGTAATTTTATTGATGCGGATTTTTTCTTCGATTTGTTGCTGATAATTACTGGAGCACTGTTTTTCGAAGAAATACAGGATTTGTCCAGAAACAAGTGTCTCTGAATGTCATGGGCAAGCCGCCGCCGTTGCACAGTGGTTTATTCCGCTCGGCTGCAGACCCGAAAGAGGCGGGTTCGATACCGCCCGTGGCGGTCGAATTCTAGAGGCCCGTGTACTGTCCGATGTGAGTGCACGTTAAAGAACCCGAGGTGGTCGAAATTTCCTGAAGCCTTTAATATGGCATCCCTCATAGCCTGAGTCGCTTCGGGACGTTAAAGCCCCATAAATTTAACTCATAAGCCAAACAGAATATCAAGGGGATGTCTTTAATGCGCTCGTGTGCTGTCGTGTCCCAGCTTTTGCGCTATGGAACCTCATGTGAATCACCCACTACCCTTAACAATCTCCTTTCTAATGCAGGAAGTCTGCAACTATTAACAAAGGTTGCTTGGCGGGATTGCTGGGGTTGCATGAGATCGATAAGGCACAAGAAGGCATTGAACACACATAAGAATACACATGAGAGAATACACACGCGAACTACGAAACGCCTTGTATGCGTGCGCTGCTAGGCTCTAATGTTTCCGACGTCCTTCTGCGCTTCGTGCTCTGCACTACCAACAATCGTGCTCCCTAAACCGGAAGACGCTAACGCTAAGCGTTTTAAATAATCGAGGGTTGTTAGCGCTATGGTGGCGATAATTTTTCGCGGCAACAATTAAAGAATACAAACAAAAAGGAGAATTGCCATCTAGACTTCTAACATGACCTGGGGCCGAATTACGGAGCGCTCTCAATTACGGAGCGCTCTCAATAAACTAAGTTTTGAGAGCTTGACGTCAAAAGTTTGGAGGACACTTAAAGCTTCGTCTTTAAGAGTGAGACGCGACAGCGTGTTGCAGCGTTCCCAAGGAGTGCACAGATCGCCTTTGGCCGTTCGGCGCGACGCGTTGCCCGTTGGGCAATTTAAGGGCACAGGGTAAGGTAAAATTAGAAAAAAATCGTTTTTTTTCTTTTGGAATTTTAGAAGTTCAATTCTTTCTACACATGTTCCATGATCGCACTTTCCTCAGAAAGCCATATTTACGGCTGAAAAACGCTTTTTCCGAAACCAAGTAGTGAGCGGCCACGCCCCCTTCCAGGATTAACGTCAATTTTTTCAACCAAAAAGTCCACCACCTGATTTCAAAACTTGTCTAAAATCAACTACATATAAAAAAATTGTCTGGCAACTATTGTACAGCTCCTCTTTTTTAGCCAAGACAATCCTGAGACGTTTGCACGTTTTTTCCACGTTTCTGCAACCTTCATGCAGCTGCGTCCGAGTGCTATCCCTTTAGATCAGTATTGTAAATTGTGCCGGTGTTGGTTGCTGCTGATAAGTTGAGATGCCCAGGGCAAAGAAGGCCTTCGTCAGGCGTGAATTTTACGGCAACCGCTACGCTCATCGTGAAAAAGCAAAAGGATGTCCACGACCGAATGAAATCCCGAACGCCGAACGCGCCAGCTCCTCGACATCGAAGCTTTCAAGATTTTCTCTGTGCTTCCAGGAAGAGGATGTGCTACAGAGCAGCAGCCAATATGCCTTAATGGACATGGACGGCATTTGTGCCGCAATTACACAGATTTGTGTGTGCAGAAAGTGCGGTGGAAGTGTTGAGCTCATCGAAATTGTGACAAAACGGGTAGGTGTTGCAAGCGTTTACAGTTTGAACTGTGAAGTGTGGAGTGCCGCACAACGATTTGAGACGTCGAAGAAAACTACTTCTGGCCTCTATGAAGCCAACCTCAGGTTATTGTATGCCTTGAGGTCCATTGGTAAGGGAATGGCTGCAGGAAATATACTCTGTGCTATGCTAAACCTTCCTAAGCCGCCGACAAAGTTTGCGAAATACAATCAAGAGCTTCTAGGTCACATCGAAGTTGCTGCTCAGGAGTCGATGAAAAGGGCAGCTGACGAAGCTGTGCAGCTGAATGAGGGGGATAAAGACATCGCAGTTGCTCTTGATGGAAGCTGGCAGAAGCGAGGCCATACTTCCAATAACGGCATAGTCTCTGCGACCAGTGTAGACTCTGGGAAAGTGCTGGATGTGGAGGTTTTGTCTAAACGTTGTCCAAAGTGCAGCATCAAGGGTACAAACAGTGACCCCCTTCATAGAGAGGTGTGCCAAAGCAACTACCAAGGCACCAGCGGTGGAATGGAAGTCGCAGGAGCACTGAAAATTTTCGGCAGGAGTGAGGAGCTTCACGGCGTTCGATACGTCAAATACCTTGGGGATGGTGACAGCAAGGCTTTTATGGCTGTGAAGGCACAAATGCCATATGGTGATTCCGTTGAAATATCCAAGGTTGAGTGCATAGGGCACGTGCAAAAAAGGATGGGCACAAGGTTACGAAGGCTAAAAAAAGGAAACAAAGCAGGAAAACTCTCTGATGGAAAGAGCCTCTCGGGCCGAGGCCGACTGACTGATGCAGTAATAGACAAGCTCCAGACGTACTATGGTTTGGCCATCAGAAGAAATGCAGGAAACCTGGATGAAATGCGAAAGGCCGTTTGGGCAACCTTCTTCCACTTATCGGCCACAGACGATGACCCATGCCATGGACTTTGCCCAAAGGGACCTGATACGTGGTGTGCCTTCAACAGAAGTCAGTCAGAGGGCAAGCCATTTTTCCACAAGGAGAGTTTGCCTGCATCTGTCTTGGAGGCTATCAAACCCATTTATAGGGAGCTATCGAAGGCTGAGCTCCTAGAGAAGTGCCTGCATGGGCGAACTCAAAATGCAAATAAGTCGTTCAACCATGTTGTTTGGGAACGCGCGCCAAAGAATGTGTTTTTTAGGCTTCGGACCCTACGGATGGCAACACTGGATGCTGTTCTTTCATTTAATGATGGTAGCATCGCACGGGCCAACGTTTTGAAGGCGTGTGGATTGAACCCAGGGAGCAACACCATCAAGTGGCTGAGGGAAGCTGACCATAAGCGCATGTACTTTGCGGACCGAGCAACACGACAGCTTACAAAAGAGGCCCGACAGTCAAAACGACAAGCCGAAAAGCGAAAAAATGACGGCGACAGTGACTACGAAGCAGGGGGCTATTAAACCAATTACTATGGAGGCGTTTCTGCGAATAAAAAATGGTTTTTTACATCTTTTTTCTCTTTACGCTCTATTATCTCAAAACAGTGTTTTTTCTTACAAAGGTACCATTATTTCCAATGCCTTTCAAGACAGACGGCTGATTTTTTTTTGCAATCATCTACATAAGTGTTTCCAACTACTGAACTAGAATTAAGCAATTTCACTGAGCAGTTATTCTGTTATGAATTTTGAAATGCGCAAAGAAAGGCCAGATTTGTGTACTACCGGAAAAAATTTTATTAAAAATCGAATTTTCAACACATTTCAAATATTCTAGTTCAGTAAAAAGAGCACAAAATTTGGCAAACAATGATATATGTATTATTAGGCTACTGTTATTAGTGAGAAACATGTACCTCAACATGGCCTAAAATGCATGGGAAGTATAGGGCTTACCCTGTGCCCTTAAGGAAACGACGCCTGTCGCACATATTTCGGTGGACGCCCGAACGGGGCCGTAAGGGAAGGAAAATGAAATGAAAAGTGGTTTTAAGGAAAGGAAATGACGCCTGTCTCACAATTCTCGCTGGCACCTGTACCGCGCGGTTCAGGTGTCCACTGAGATGAGTCATTTTTCGCTCACGGCCAACGCCGCCGACGACACCTGCTTTTCTGCGACACGAGCTCCTTGACACTGTCGCGGTAAAAGGACAACACGAGATTCTGACAGTGGAATCAGCCAATTAGCATTAGCAGCAACTCCGCGGTCCCTGCGCGCCGGTAGCATTTATTTGCACGACAAGGGACCTTAGGCTAACGTTTTGCAGTAAAGACGCAGTGAATAAAATGAGTGACGCTATAATTTGCTTAGAAGCTGTATTTAAAACTCAACAACACCAAGAAAAACAAGCAGTACCCTCGGTTTTGCATTTAAGTTTGCTGTTCAGTCGCTGCTGCTCCTGTGTGGGTATGCGCTGACAGCGGAAAAGCGTCGGCTAGGTGGCGTGAGCTGCTGCCCAACTTGAAGGATTCAGCCTTATCAATTCATCCTCAAAGGCATTCATCGTGAACATCACATCCAGAAAAAGAAAAACAGCTGGGGCCATATTCGGAGTACACGGGTTCGAAGGCGACCGCGGCGGCCGCGTTTCAATGAAGGCGAAACGCAAATCCGCCCGTGTGCTATGCGCTGTCAGTGCATGTCAATGATCCCCAGGAGGTCGAAATTAATCCTGAGCCCTCCACTACGGCACCGGTTTCTTCCTTCCTTCTCTTAGTACCTCCTTTATCTCATCCCTTACGGCGCGGTTCAGGCGTCCGCCGATGTATGAGACATATACTGCGCCATTTCCTTTCCCCCAAAACCAATTTCCAGTTTTCTGGGGCCATATTACGTACCGCACGTTTGTAAGCGTGACGTCAAAATCACTAAAAAGTGTTTGACAGCCCTTCTAACGGATCAGGTAATCAGTCAGACACCAGCAAGGCTCCACCACGGAAGCATTTATTTGTACAAGGGGCCATATGCTAACGTTTTGTTGTGAAGCTGTCGCGAATAAAATTAGCAATCTTTTATTTTGTCAAAAACTGTTTCGAACTCAAAAATAATAATGAAAACAATAAGCGTTCTCAGTTATGAAATTAAATTCGCTCTAGCAAGAACTTATGTTGCGGCGAAGGTGCGCTGACAACGGCGTGAACAAAAAAACAAAAAACAGCAGCGCAATGAATTAAAACAATAACGTTCTATTTTGCTAAAAAAAGCGTGTTGCAAACTTAAAAAGAGGAAGGAAAATGAGAGGCGCTCTCAGTTTTTCAATTGAATTTGCTGTAGGGTACATTTTCTTGCCATGAGGGCGCGCTGGTAGTGGTAAAGCGAGAGTATGGCGACAATCAAGTAAACAGCTGATTCCACGACAAGTTTCTCCTTTTTTAGGGAAGGCCGCTAGGGGGCCAGACGAAGAGAACGCCCTTCGCAAGTGCTCCTGCCTCGACGCCTCCTTACACCCGGCAAACATCAACGCAGTAGAAAATGGAGTACTCCATCGCTTTCTACTGATCAAGCGGAATCCGTGGATACCCGCTTTACATCCGTGAGTCCAGATTTCGCCATTTTCTGCCCGTCGGAAAATCCAAGGCAGAGAACGCCGCGCTAAGCCTAGGCGGCGTCGGGCCGTCGGCCCGAAGGAACGCTGCTACAGCTCACGCCGCACCCGTGAGGATGGCGGACGCTGATGCGGCAGCGTCGGCTGGAGCCACGACACCGCTCGAAGAGAATCTTCACAGCGACGACAACGCTACCAACAACGCTAC
The DNA here is from genome assembly GCF_052857255.1 of Amblyomma americanum. Taxonomy (NCBI): domain Eukaryota; kingdom Metazoa; phylum Arthropoda; class Arachnida; order Ixodida; family Ixodidae; genus Amblyomma; species Amblyomma americanum. The sequence goes on from NC_135497.1 coordinate 62,131,609, forward strand.
CGACAACGCTACCGACCACGCTACCGACAACGCTACGGACCTCTCGCAGAAGAGAACAATCGACAACGGGGGATGGTTCACTGCCAAATACCAGAACTCGAGACTGATTGCCGTTCCAGAGGCCGGGACAGACGCGGCCGACAATTCAGCGCTGAGCCAACCCAAACTCAAGTGGAATCCCGTTCAGCGAGAGAAGCTACCTCCTTTGCCAAAACACGACTTCAAAGTCATCCTTAGACCGAAGAATGGACTCAACATCAGCGAACTGAGCACGCATCAGATGGCCCGGGCTATAACCAAAGCATGCGGAAAACCAGACATCTGCAGCGAAGGCAGCTTCCTTATACGGCTGCACAACGGATCCAACATCGCTATACTCAGCACGCCAAGCATGGAGACTGCCAGTGCTGTGCAGTGTATTTCAAGTCTACGCTTTGCTGCAAAGAACTATGCAGTGACAGCTTACGTGGCCACGCCGGACAATTCGTGCAAAGGTGTCATTCATGGAGTGGACGCCGGGACCACGCCAACTGAACTACTATCGCATCTCCGGGTACGTAACCAAGGAGTCAAAATACTTTATGCAAGAATGCTTGGCAAATCCCAAAGCGCGGTCATTACCTTCGAGGGAAAGATCGTTCCGCGCTACGTCTATTACTACGGCGGCGAGATACGTTGCTACCTCTATCGATCATCGCGGCAAGTGTGTTATACATGCTTAAAGGCGGGACATAGGGCGGACGTATGCCCGACACCTGACGTTGTCGTCTGCTCTAAATGCACCGAGCCAGTGATCGAGGACGGACACTCCTGCGAGCCCAGGTGTGTGCTATGCACGGAAGCGCATCCTACGGGGGCAAAGGAGTGCAAGGAACGCCTCAGGAAACCGAGACCACGGACGAGAAAAAAAGAGGAACCAGGCGGTGGAGACAACGGCGGACGCGGCCGGGCCCGGAAACGCTGGTTCAGCGAGGACTCCAGTTCGAGATCCAAGTCCAGATCGGCATCGAGATCAGGATCAAAGTCGAGATCGGCGTCCAGGACCCGGGAGGATCCAGAAACCAAAAAGAAGCAGGAGCAGAAGAAGACCGCACCAAAAAAGGAGGAAGCAACCAGGGTGAGCTGGAAAGAGCATCTTTTCCCCACCTCTCCCACTGCTCCAAAAAACACAAACACACAGAAAACAGTGATAGGTAACAACGCTAATGGGGAAGCTAACGAGGACGTTCAAGAGCTAAGACAAATAATTCAGACGCTCAGGGCAGAAAACGCCGAGCTGAGACAGAAACTAAACGATCTGATAGACGAACTAAAGGCCCAAAGAACAAGGCAGAACAACACTAACCCGCAAACAGACGAAGCTCAGGCGACAACTATACGGCGCCAGGAATTTACAACTGCCATGGTTGCTGTTAACAATGCACTGGCAAATCTTAGCAACCTCATCTCCAACATCCAAGACGAGACGCGCAAGGATAGAGAGCGTCTAGTACAATTCACAGCCATGAAATCCAGAGGAAAACCCTATAACAGGCCATCCCAGTATGGCGAGCAACCGTAAACGCTCGGTCAAGTTGGAAACCCTTGAAATATGGCAGTGGAACTGCCGTGGGATCCGCCGAAAGCAGGGTCTTCTTAAACAACACATCACAAATTGCACCTCTCCGCCAGACATAATCGCCCTACAGGAAACCGGCTGCTCCCTCACTCTTGCGGGGTACTCCGTCTACGAGGGGCAGAGGCAAAGCAAGGTCGCCACGCTGGTTGCAAAAGCAGTCACCGCAATCAGACACGACATCGACGGAACGGACATTGACCACGTCCTTATAGAAATCATTACCCAAAAGAGAAGCCAAGAAAGCACCTTCCTACTTAACGTGTACAGCCCGCCAAGCCAGAGGAAAGCCAATTTCAGCTACTTGCTAGGCAAAGCAGAAGAAGCAGCAGGCAAGAACGGTATCGTTATTCTGGGGGACTTTAATGCCTGGCATAAAAGTTGGGGCTACGTTCGGGAAACCCCGAAAGGCAGGGATCTAGCCAGGGAAGCTGATCGTAGAAGGCTCACCCTCATCACTGACCACACCCAACCCACGCGAGTGGGGAACAGCATCAACCGAGATTCGTGCCCAGACTTATCATTTGTCAAAGGGGTAAGGCACGCAAGATGGGAAAACGACGGCGAAACTCTAGGCAGTGACCACTGCATCCTGCGCATCCATATAGAAACCCTCCCGATCAGGCGACAACATGGCCAGGCTAGACTGACAAACTGGGAAGCCTATAGGAAATCCAGGGCACAGCATGAAGACGCTGAGATCACCGACATAGAAGGCTGGGTCGCAAGAATCAAGACAGACTGGCGAAAACTAACCCGAAAGGTCGCCCTCACTACCAACACACCCGAGGTGGACAAACATCTCTTACACCTTTGGGACGCCAGACGGGTCCTACTAAAAAGGTGGAAAAGGCAAAAGCATAATAGGCGGCTCAAGCGTAAGATCGCTGAGGTCACCAGACAAGCTGAAGAATATGCGACGGAGCTCTCGAGGCGCGACTGGAACCAAAAGTGCAATGAACTTCAGGGGACTCTAGGTTGGACCAAGACATGGGCCTTGCTAAGGGCTCTCATAGACTCAACCACCACAAAATCCGAAACCCGTAAGACGACCCAAAGGATCGCGCACCAGTTCCAAGGCACTGACGAGGAAATGCTACAGAACATCAAGCAGCGTTACATCGGCAATGCAACATACGCCGACAGCAGCTTGGCATACACGGGCGAAACGAATCCCGCTCTGGACGAACCCCTTACCATAGAAGAAGTCAGACACGCTGTGATGTCCGCCACAAAGAACACAAAACCAGGGAGGGATGGCATCACCAATGCCATGATAAGGAATCTGGATGACAATTCAATCAAAAGATTCACGGAGTTCATCAATAAACACTGGGAACAGGGGACCCTCCCGGACGACTGGAGACATGCGGAAATAGTAATGATTCCGAAGTCCGGAGAGACTCCAAACCTGGACAATCTTAGACCCATTTCCTTAACATCATGCTTGGGAAAAGTGTACGAGAGAGTTGTGCATCACAGGTTGCAGACCCACCTTGAGGACAACGAACTCATGACGCACACTATGTTTGGATTTCGAAAATACCTATCGACACAGGACGTTCTCCTGCAGATCAAGGAGGAGGTGATTACTTCCGTTCCAAAATATGGAGAAAACATCTTGCTCGCTCTCGATCTTCAAGCGGCCTTCGACAACGTCAGTCACAGGGCTGTGCTGGAGGGGCTCAGCAAACTGGGTTGTGGGCAGAGAATATTCAACTATGTGAAAGCCTTTCTGACTAACCGAACCGCTACCATTGGAATAGGAGGCATCAGGACTGACACCTTCAACACCCCAGAAAAAGGAACACCACAAGGCTCTGTGCTATCACCTATGCTTTTTAATATTGCAATGATTGGTTTAGCAAGGGCGCTCGAAGAAATTGAAGGAATCAGGCATGCCATCTACGCAGATGATATCACAATCTGGGTGACGAGGGGATCCTTAGGCGAAAAACAAGAGCTTCTTCAGCGAGCGGCAGACACGGTCAACGCATACGCCCGACACTGTGGACTTGCATGCTCCCCTGAAAAATCCGAGGTGCTCAGAGTCTACAGACAAGGGTATGATCTGTAAAACTCCATAGATATCTACATAGGGGAAACGAAGGTTCCAGAAGTATCGAAAGTTAGGATCCTCGGCATGTGGGTCCAAAGCAACCGTCGTATTGATCACACGATCAGACAGCTAGCAAATACCACAGCACAGATCACCAGGATGATTGCAAGAATTTCCAACAGAAGAAGAGGTATGAAGGAGGAAGACACATGTAGGCTAGTACAGGCCCTCGTGGTCAGTAGGATCTTATACGGCGTCCCCTACCAAACACCGCTCGGGCAAGAAAAGGAGCAGTTGGAGGCAATTCTTAGAAAAGCATACAAATGCGCTCTCGGACTGCCGGTCAGCACTTCGACGGACAAATTCCTTAAACTGGGCATAAACAACACAGTACAAGAACATATCGAGGCCCACCTTATCGCGCAGAAAACAAGACTGATGCTGTCCGCAACAGGCAGAAACACGCTGCGGTTGCTGGGCATGAGGGACGCTTTGAAAGAAATCGATAGCACAGCGAGCGTTCCAAATGAAATCAGGAGTATCATTGAGATCAGTCCGATTCCAAAAAACATGCATCCTGATATACATAAGGCGAGAAGAAAGGCAAGATCTGAATTCCATGAAAGAAGCTTCGCCGGGGCAAAAGACGTATTATATGTTGACGCAACAACATACAGACACCGATATGGCTCGGTAGCCAGCGTGGTGGATCACCAGCTCAGGGAAATCAACTGCGCTTCGATAAAAACCAACAACATACTCGAGGCTGAGGAAGCAGCAATTGCACTCGCCATCACCCAGCAGAGTGACGAGCCCCATGCACACATCATTACAGACTCGCAAGAGGCGTGCAGAAGATACAGCAGTGGACGCATATCCACTGCAGCCATTCACATACTCAAGGCGAGGACAATCACTTTTACGAGATGCTTCATCACGTGGACACCAGGCCATGAGGCTGTCAAAGGGAACCAATGTGCGGACGCCAATGCCCGAGCATACGCCAACCGGGAGGCGCGCACCGAAGGGGAACTGGACGCAGTCACTAGACGGTATGGAGCCATCTTAGAACACAAACGAGCCCTCCGGAGGACCTACCCGCCTCCCCACAAAGACCTTAGTAAACAGCAGTCGGTTGCCTGGCGACAACTACAGACTAATACATACCCCAATCTGAGTTTACTCAGCAAAATCTATCCATCCACTTATAAAAACAAATGCCCGCTATGCGGTGAACACGCAACGCTTTACCACGTTACATAGGCCTGTCAGAAAATGCAGGCAGCGCCGATAAACAACACACCTACACCGGAGCAGTGGGAGGCTGCGCTGTCCAGCTCGGAAGCCTGAAGAGCAGCTCAAGCTGATTGACAGGGCTCGCAAGACTGCAAAGGCCGCTGGGGCCCTGGACTGAGGGCTCCACCTACGATGCGAGAAATAACCCTTATACAATAAAGTTTTTCATTCATTCATTCATTCCGCGCCATCGTTCGCCTGTTCTTTGCTACGCGAAAATTTGTTTTTAAGATGACCTAGGCTCATCGTCATTCCACTACTTGTCCCAATTACGCTCGAAAGACAAAAACCAGATAAGGACACGGCGTTTAATAAACATACCCCTTTGCCACGGCAGCGTGAGACCTGCATGCCTGTTTTCTTCGGTTTCTCTAAAATTACAGGATTCCCAAAACAATGCTCACTCTTTTCGCGTTGAGCTTTTTTATTCCTTTGATATTACAGTAGACTTTACACGAAAACAACGCGAAAGACTGAGGACGGAAGGTCGGAAAACGCGACTTTTTGCATTGAAATACACAGCAGACACCGAACTTCTGGCACATGTCACTGAACTTCCGTTAGCTTCACTTGCGCGCACTTCGGAAAGCGGGAAGGCGGCATCCAGCCACCTAGTGGAGATCAGTGGTTCACATTGTGGCGGCGGCCCCCACCGTGCCGTCTTCATAGGCTGCGACTGCCGTGAAAAATCATACTTTAGAATTCTCTGCCGCGTCGACATAAAGGATATCGGAGCGGTTGCTGTATGTTTTGGCGTAATAGCTCGCTCGAGCCTGCCGCCTACCCTGATGGAGGCTGGCGCTCATGTTGCGCGGTAGGGGCTTCTGATATATGTGATCCTGCGTGCGCAGAGAAATGTAAGTTGCAAGGTGTTGGGGTGGGAATGGGTGGATTTAGACTGAGCTGTCGCAGTAGGCATTGTCCTGTTTCCGTGCGTTTCAGGCAGACTAATTGGTTGGTGCCTTGAGCCTCTATTATTTCGATCACGGTGTTGTGGATACCAGTGGCCAGGAGACGTTTCGTGCTAACCTGCGTGGAAGACGTAGGACGGAGGTGACAGCCGTGTGTATTAGGATGTCTGCCTGTTGTGTTTGGCGGTGAGTGAGCATGTGGTATTGTGAGGTGGTTAGTAATGCGGCTAATGATTAATGCATTTGTCATATTGAGGGTCTCGTGTATCAGACAGCCCACGATTGCGTGCTGCGACGCACCTGATTAGTGCAGCGACCTGTTTTGTCTGTCTTTGCAAGAGCTGAAGGGTGGAGGTTGCATCGAGTGTGTTATTATGTAAAAGACCGAGAATCTTAACCTGGATTCCCGTTTATGTGCAGTTCAATGGGGGGGGGGGGTCACTGGGGGTGGGGGGGGGAGTTCAACTTCAAGAGTTCTGATTTATTTGGATAGCAAAGGGGGCCTGTGTTGCCTAAATGAGTGGTGCTGATGTCTATGGCAGATTGCAGGATACTCTGGACTGTTCCAAGGGATCCTCCCGTATTCCAGAGAGTTATATCATCTGCGTATATGGCTGTGTGAAGCGCTGGGATAGCAGCAAGGGACTTTGCCAGTGGCGGTAGGGCAGTGTTAAAAAGCAAAGCTGATAGGACCGACCTTTGCGCGGTTCCTCGGTTAGGTAAGGTGAAAGGCTGGGTGGCGACATTCTCTAGTTGGATCGCTCCCGTGCGTCCCTGAAGTAAGGCCCGAACATATTGCCATATGCGCGTGCCGCAGTCCGTGGTGGATAATGTCGTCAGGACATGGTCATGGCTTATTGTGTCGAAAGCCTTATGAATATCCAGGGCCAGCATGGCTCGCGTAGCGGCTGTACTGCGCTTAGTGTAACAGAGAGACTTTTTAAGGGCGAGAAGTAGGCCTTGCGCCGAGATGTTTGGACGGAAGCCAAATTGAACGTTGGAGAGATAGCCTGTTGTTTCTAGGAACGGTTACAGGGGATTGAGAATGACGTGCTCGAAGAGCTTGCCGACACAGCTCGTTAAAGTGCCACCGAAAGGGATGTTTGAGCTCGGCTTTAAAATGCTTGCACTACGTAGGTCGCAGGCCACCGGGCGTCCATGCCGCGTACGAGAGCTGAGAAGTGAGCAGGAAATTTACAATACATTTTTAAATTCTCCCGCTTTCGCACCTCGTGGCGACGCGCGGTGCGGGGCTTTCGCACGAAAACCTGGCAGACGACGTCATGTCTTGCAAATGACGTCAGCAGCGGGGGTTATCATTGGTTCACAGCGCCAAATTCAGTCAGACGTCACGCGCTGCCGCGGCCGCGGCCACTCCGCGCTCGCCCAAACCGGCGGAGGTAGGGAAGGGGCCGAGTTAGTGGGGCCTAGTGTTCCTGTATATGCTCCCGCAGGGAGATCATATAACTCCCGCGGAAGTTCATATAACTCAGCTTCCACAAAACGCATTAAAATAATTCGTACTGGAGAATAATTATGAACCGTCTTCTTTTAACATGCATCACATATAGCACCTTTATTGGAAACCCTTTCTGGGTCCCTTTAAGGAGATGGGGCGCAAATTTTGAAGGGTGAGGGATGTGGCCGGTTCTGGTATAAATGCCATACTGGCATGGGTCCAGGCTGATGGGAGCGTCCCAGCGTGCCAGTGGTTATTAATGAGCTCCGTGACTTCATGGAGGGAGACTTCGTCCAGATTGAGTAAAGCCTTGTACGTTATGCCACCCGGTTCCGGCGCCGTAGAGCGGTGAATACTAAAGAATGCTATGCGGACTTCGCTTAAGGTGATGTCGGCATCAAGTTCCGGGTTAGGTGGAGGTATATTGGGTGGATCTGCTGACTGAAGGAATGTGGGGCATAGTTGGTCAATTTCGTCTGTGCCTTTTTGGAGCTCTAGTTGTATCAGACGTTGTGTGTTTACTTGTGTCTGAGATTTAGTGCCTTTTGGATCTAAGGGAGCGCGTAGGAGGGACCACGTGCTTTGGCGTCTAGATGTGCGCGTGCAGCAAGAGTCGCGTTCACATGCGCGTCTGGGCGTGCTTTAAGTGCTTCGCTTTCCGACAGTGGCCGCAACACGTGGGACACACTGAAGACGCTATGGCGCTTGTATTGCTCCGTGGAGGGTCACGCGTTGCGCCGCCGCGTGTCAGATGACCTGGTGGACACAGCATCGAAACTTAAGTGTCGTCCGGAGGGCTGGCCACCAGACGCCTCTTTGCGCGCATGGCATGATGAGCTGCAGTAGACGTGTCAACGCCGTGTTGCTGCTTCGACCCTCTATGCAGCAGCTTGGCGGTGTAGGCGTGGTCCTTGTGCACATCCTTAAGTGTTGCGCTTTGCAATATCCAGTTATATATATGTACACAGCTCAAGACGAGGTGGTCAGTCGCCCATTGTGTTGTCGCAAGTTTGGGTGTACTCCGATATATGTGAGGCAGGGGCCATTTCCTTTCCTTAAAACCAATTTTCATTTCGTTTTCTTTCCCTTACCGCGCGGTTAGGCTGTCCACCGAGATATGTGCTAAAATTGTCCAATGGGCAAGGAATCATACCGAACGGGCGATGGCATTCCGTGGACCACTTGGGAACGCTGCAACACGCTTTCGCGTCCCGCTCTTTAAGAAGAAGCTTAAACGTTGTGAGTCTTAAACCTTTTTTTTTCATTTTTTGTGCATTCATTTTTTATTTTTTATTTTTTATGTGTATTTTAATGTTTTCTTGTTACTTACTAGTTTTTTTTTACTTTTCACCTCCGGATGCTATATCGACAAGAGTGGCTATAGCATCGTAGAAGTGTAATTAATTAATTGCAATACATCAACCAAATATTTCCCACATCATCTCATGACGCACTAACACAACCAAACTTTTTAATAATATTTGGTTTTTGGGGGAAAGGAAATGGCGCAGTATCTGTCTCATATATCGCTGGACACCTGAACCGCGCCGTAAGGGAAGGGATAAGAGAGGGAGTGAAAGAATAAAGGAAGTAATAGGCGCCGTAGTGGAGGGCTCCGGAATAATTTCGAATACCTGGGGATCTTTAACGTGCACTGACATCGCACAGCACACGGGCGCCTTAGCGTTTTTCCTCCATAAAAACGCAGCCGCCGCGGTCGGGTTCGAACCCGGGAACTCCGGATCAGTAGTCGAGCGCCCTAACCACTGAGCCACCGCGGCAGGTGCAGCACACGGGCGCCTTTTGCATTTTGCCTCCATCGAAACGCTGCCGCCGTGGTCGGGTTTGAACCCGGTTACTCCAGCTCAGTGTTGAAATTTTTTGCACTCGCGAAACGACAAAGCTGCGCGAGTTTCCATGCCTGGCAAGCAATGCAATGAGACTAAAAATGTCATTGGGCTGCAAATGAAAAAAAAAATGTACGCAGGATTGCGTAGCCAGCGCTTTCCCAATGCCTGCTTTTTCTCTGCACGTATGCACAATGGCTGTAAAGGTGGCAGAAAAACACCTCCGCCGGTTTAGTCAATGCTCATATTGACATGCGCTCACGTGTTTTCGGTGAAAACCAGATAATGTGCCAAAGCTGATCGTGTTAAGGCGAAAGAGCGTTTGCGAAGTCTGGCCACCCGGGAAATAATCCGCGTTCGCGCCGGCTAGGTGATTGAATCTGCGCGTTAAGTTATAGGCGGGCGCTAAGCGTTTTGCAACCTGAGGCCAGATTACGTAACTGTCAATCAGGAAAATTAAAAAAATTGTCACAAAGGTGTCAATAGGTCCGTTCGATTCGCCTGCACTATACGTGAACTGGTTCTCGCGGTGCTGCACTTCGCCATTCGTTTCAGCGGTGCAAGATGGCGCCGTCTGCACGACGCCATTCGTTTCAAAAAAGTGCAGACGTTGTGCAGGTCTAGTTCAGGAAAGTGCAGGAAAACTCTGCACCTCCTCAATGGTCGGTGCCGAAATGGTGCAGCTGCAGCCGCCATGGAAGCAGACGACCGATTGAGCGACGATGGCTTGCGCTTTGCAATAAACGGCGGATATACTCAAATTATTCCACTCGTCGATGACAACAGTGCCTCACACGGGCCCGCCGACTCTCATGGAACGTGAGTGGCCACCCGAGAAGGCGGCGACGGAAGTGGGAACGGCGGCCCTCGCCGGCACCTTGCGTCTCTCGCCCATCGTGCTCTCTACGGACCCGTAACCGTAACCTGTGTCTTTCCTTTCTACTAATAAAGTTATATTAGTACTCGAAGCCGGTTATGTTAACTAAAAAGTAAACACGTGCATACAGCGCATGATGCACGTTGTTGCAACAACCGCTTAACATGCAAGTCGGCGCGCGCGCACCTTGATCAGTCGTGTTCAGTAAAAGTACACACGTGCGTTTCGCTTAGCTCCCGCGAGGTTGCATCGAGGCTGATTCATGGCAACACTTCGCTGCGATGTGCTGTTTGAAAATTCTTCACGCGGTTCGGGATGTTGGAGGCCGTTGATTTGGGCGCCGCGCTGCTGGCTGCAATGTGTTGGCGACGCCAAGGCTAGCAGACGACCAGGCCTGCACTCGACCATTCGTTTTGGAAGTAGGCAGCACTTGAACTGCTGGAACTGGCGCTGCACGCTCGCGGCACTGCCACGGCACCGCTGCGGAACTTTACAGAACAGGTGCAGAGAGTGCAGGCGAATCGAACGGACCTTATAAGCCTCGCTCCTATTGGTCGGTTGAGGCCGGCGGCCATATTGCTTTTTTGCGTCATGGGTGGCTGCAAATGACGTCACGGATGTGGCAGAAGTGATGACGTTGCACACTTAGTTACGCAACCGCTATTTCACAGTTTTTTGTCACAGTTTTGAAGCCGTCAATTTGACCGTTGCCTTTGTGACAGAAAATGGCGGCGGCTACGCCGGCGCGAGCAACGGCGAAGGAGAGCGCACGAAGACACGTTTGATTATGTTTGACTTGCCGGACGAGCTGTTTCGAAGCCTTTTTCGACTGGAGAAGCAGACGGTGGAGTGGCTTGACGACGAAGTCGCCGATGAACTGGGAGGCTTGCGTGCAAGTGCGCTGTCGGTGCGGCGGCAGGTGGTGTGTGCACTGCGGTTCTTTGCCACGGTCGGCTTCCAGGCTGCCGTTGGTAGCGAGGCGCACGTCGGCATCGCACAACCGGCGGTGAGCAAATGCGTACAGCGGGTGTTTGAGGCAATTTTAAAGATAGTGCGCAGAAGGGGTGGGTTCCGCCGTCACCTCTGAGACACACAGCTACATATAAATAGACTCGCTTATGCTGGCAAAGTACTTTATTTTTCCCAGCAAATGGCACTTCGTGGTCGTCTTCTGTTTCCCAAGATGTGTTCCGAAGGGGAAAGAAACAAACAACCACTCGTCAGATACTGCAACACCTCACCTTTCGGCATTTTGTCATCGATCTAAAGAGCAGAACAACACATACTTCAACATGTTGTCTTCGTAGATTTCGTTCCATGCGCTCCTTGCAAGTTCACTTGGCAGGCACGCAGCCTTCACTGCATTCGCTGAAATTTTTCTGCGCGCTTAGGTCAACCGCACAGTAGATCAATTCCAGACGCCGCGCAAAAAAAAAAAACACTTCGTGAAACAGCTGCTTTCGTGCAAAGCGGCCTTTTTACTGCCGTCAGCACACCTCCGCGGCACCGAAAGTTACCCACCAGCCAATTTAATAGCACAACTTCGAACGCTTTTTGTTGTGCTTAATATTTTCAAAACTTGAAACGCAAAGTTTTGGCGAAATAAAATATTAGTTATTTTCATTGTTGCTCATGTCTCATTTCTTTTTACAAAAAATTAAGCAGACGCTCCCTCGAAAGCTCTCGGGGCGCCGCCCTGCAGTAATTGGCTGATTCCTCGTTGCGTCACGTGGTGACGTCTCATCGTGTCATCATTTTGACGTCACTGTCAATAACTTGTGACAGAATTTGTCACGGTTGCGCAATCTGGCCCCTGGAATCGCTGTGCAGAACGCCGATAGAGGCATGGGCGAAGGAAGGCGAGGAGGTTGCACCGGTCAGAGCTAGAGCTGATTATAATTACAACAGGTCTGCGTGTAATTAATGAGTCTCTCTCTCTCTCTGACACACATTGGTTAGAATAAGCGCACACAACCTCGCTTCTAAGCACGTTCTTTCTTTCTCTCTCTCTTTCTTTCTTTTTTTTGCCCTCTTCTCTTTCCCAAAACGTTCTGCCTTCCGCGCTTGCACGCAGGTCAAAAGCCACGCACACGGCCGCCTCACTGGAGGAAGTGTCGAAAGGCGCGGAGGCTGCGCAGGGCATGCCGATCACGCAGCGACGCATTGTGCGCCTTTTCTCGCGTAGCTGCCCGCAATCGACTACGGGCGCCTTCGCGGCTTTTCGGCCGGGCAAACATGTGAACAGCGTCCCGCTTCCCTCCCCGACGGCCGGATCTCCGTAAAAGCGCAGCGCACGAAGCAGTCCGCCGGGAAAGGTGGAGAAAGCTCCGCCCGCTGCACGCTGTATTGCACGCAGCTCGACGACGGAGCTTTCGCCGAGCGGCGCGCACAAAATCGCAGTACACACCCGATAGCGGGCGCGCGTCCAGGCGCAGGTTTTGGGCGGAGGATGTGGGAAAAGTTTTCTCTTCGAATTCGACGATGGCCACGCGTGCACTGCCGGTAGCCTGGGGAAGGTCGACGTCCTTGCTCTCGGGAAAGCGGCCGAGGCACCCAGCACGGTATATACTGTCCCCTTTGATTTGCCGCCTCCACCGCGGAAGTGTCGCGCAGCAGCATTGCACTCGTGATTCATCAGTGAACGACACGTGGCTGATAAAACGCGTCCTGCCCGCACCGACTCACTCAACAGCGCAGCGAATATTTTCGCCAGCAACTTTTTCCGAACGATAGCCAAGCAGCCGGCGTACATATGCAGGCACTTGATCAAAATACATGAAGATGTAAATAAAGCGGGAACTGGGCTATACCACTGCGTGGACAACAAAGTGTCCGGAAATCAGTAAACGCTTTCAGTGTGAACAAATGCGGCGGCCATTGGCTTGCATCGGATATGCAATGAGCGGCAGTCCTAGATGAGTGCGTGCTGAACAGACTTTTTTTCCTCCATTATCCATATTACGTACGATGGATGACAGAATAAGGAATTCAGTCGTGTCACTAGCTTTTACTAGCATGCTATGGCCTCCGGCGTGCGTCGATGCACCACATAAGGTTAAAAGCTAGTTCGTACTGTTCGCTTTGCCTTCGTAATAACCTGACTACTTGCACATAGTGTCACGGCAATTCAACGGCCGCATGGGATATTACCATCACCTTTTGGGAGTTCTGTCTACAACGTTGGAAAAGCCGCGAAAAGCTTCGAAATGGATCTCGCAAACTGAGCCGGCAAACGTGCGGCGGTTTGGTTATTAGTTTTTGAGGAAAGGAAATGGCGCACTATTTGTCTCACATCTCGGTGGACATCTGAACCGCACCCTAAGGGAAGGGATGGATGAGTGAGTGAAAGAAGACAGGAACAAAGGTGCCATAGTGGAGGGCTCCGGAATAACTTCGGCCAGGTAGGCGGGTGAAAACTTTATTGATGAGCCTTATGGATGAGTCACTGATTAAGATTGGTCTAGCTCTTGATCCCGGGTGATGGCCAACAGTCCATGACGTGCGGCGACCTCTCCAGAACTCTCTGCGAGCCGCTTTTTTGAGGCCGGTTCGGAGCTGGAGACCGCGGTCTCCCAACTCTCTTTGTCCGTGGTGTTCTAGCGAAATGGTGGTTGGAATTCTCGGTAGATATATAAAATGGGGTCAAAGTTGGCTCTCAGATCCCCACAAAGTGAGATTGTTTAGGTATACACAGAGTACCAGTATTGTTTTCGGAACTATTTCGATGTAACTTCTCTCATGACGCCGATTGTGAGATTAATTTGCCTTGTTTCGATGTGGTTACGATACAGTTCGTTGTACTGTTATTCTGCGTTGTTGTATTTTTGGTTGTATTTCCATAGTTAATTCCAGTGCCTTTGCTTTACCCTTACTATTAGTTGTTTATTTTACGATCTTCACCAAAATGATGTATTTTTGAACTGTTATTACTAACCCTATTTTGCCCTCCTGCAACAATCCCAAATGGGATTAGCAGTTTGTGTAAATAAATAAATAAATAAATAAATAAATAAATAAATAAATAAATAAATAAATAAATAAATAAATAAATTCGCGTCTGTATTGGCCTGGGTGGATAAGGGCTAACAAAGCCGGAGAAGGGAATGTGCGAGCCTGGAGCTGTGTTTAGGTAGTTTGTTGTTCTTTCGAGAGGGAGATGTGTGGCGGGGGATAGACGAGTCTGCTCCCTGTAATGAAGGGTTATTTCATGATAGGTGACGAGGCGGTCCCTAGCGCTACCCCCGTCTACGGTGTGCCCTGTTCGGTTGACGTACGCTCGAGCAAGAGAGTGGGCCACTTCGTTGCCGGGGTTGCCTGCGTGGGCTGGCACCCAAACAATTTGAACTGGTCGGGGTTCTGTGCAGCGAGAATTGAGAATTTTTCGGGTGGTAGAATGAATCTGTCCCCATGAAAAATTCGTGATTGCTATTTTAGGGTCACTCAGAATGAGTGTGGCAGCGAAGGAGGAAATGGCAAACGCTGTGGCTGCTTCTTCGGCTTCAAGAGAGGTTGTTGCCTTAATCGAGCACAAGGCTGTTTGGGGTCATGCGATGCTACAGTGATGGCGTAGGCCGAATTGTGGGTGTTCTCTGCTGCGTCCCCGTAGACAGCGTCTTTGTTGTTTGCACGAGCTTTGTGTAAAGCCTTGGCACGAGCTTCGCGTCGGGCCTGGTTGAGAACTGAGTGTACGTTTTTGGGCAGAAGGGGAGCTATGAGTCTGTCCCTAATGTGTGTTGGGGTGGCGTGGGTGTTGTGGGGGGGACGGGGGTGGACCTGTTGTCTGAATCTTTAGATAGGCGAGAATGTGCCTACCTGTATTTATGGAGGAGAGTCTGTCAATATGAGCCATGCGATGAGCTTCATTTAGCTCTTGTAGTGTATTGTGCACTCCCATACGTAGGGGATGGGTGGTGGGAGCACGTTGTGGGATATTTAGGACTGACTTGTATGCCTGTCTTATTAGTGCATATACCCTCTACTATTCCGCCTTTGTGAGGTAGAGGAGGGAAGGGAGTAAGCCATCCGACTAATCACGAATGCCTGCACCAGCCGCCTCAGGTCATATGAGCACATGCCTCGGTGCTTGTTGGCTTTTCTTCTAATCAGTCGGATCGTTTGATATGTCGTGATTGTAAGTTTGGAGATAGTCTCCGTGTTGCGTCCATTGTTTTGTAAGAACATGCCTAGGATACGTATCATTTCAACCTCAGGCACTGGTAGACATTGACCTCGACGTATATGGAGGGGTTTTCTTTCCTGATGCGGTTCGGGGTCGGGTGGAGTAGCAAGAGTTCAGACTGCAGAGGAGCATGCGAGGCCTATAGAGTCTGCGCACTGCACTACCGTCTCCGCACCTGCTTGAAGGATTTCTTCCATGGTCCCAACATTGCTCATGGTGGTCCATAAGGCAATGTCATCTGCATAGAAGGAGTGGGAGAGGTTTGGGATGCGCTCTAGCTAGCGAGCCATGGGAATGAGAGTGATATTGAAAAATAGGGAAGATAAGACTGACCCCTGGGGTGTCCCCCTGCTGCCCAGAGAAAAGGAAGGACACTCTATAGAAATTAGTTGGATTTCCGCTGTGCGGTCTCGTAGGAAAGCTGCTATGTAGGTATGTGTTCGAGTCCTGACTCCTAGATCGGATAAGGCGTCCAGTATGGCTGTGTGTTGGAAATTGTGAAACACCTTAACGAGGTCTAAGGCTAGCAGTGTTCGTGTGGGTATGCAATGTCTCTGATGTAGGATTTATTCTGAGATTTGAACCATTACATCGTGTGTTGATAGATGGTCTCGGAATCCTAGCATTGTGTGGGGAAAGAGCTCTTTTGTTTGCATGTAATTTTGTAGTCTGTTTAGGATTACTTGCTCAAATAGCTTTCCCAAGCATGAGGTGCGGGAGATTGGCCTGCGGTTTAACAGGTCCAGCGGTTTTCCGGGCATGGGGATGAAAGTTACCCTCGCATGTGTCAAGTCGGACGGAAGAGTGCCTTCCTTCCAGTGCTTGTTGAGAAGATTTGTTAGGGCTTGGATGGAATTCTCGTCCAAATTTCGTATCGTTTTGCTTATGGTCCTGTCTGCTCTTGGCACAGACGTTGTGCGAAGTTTGAAGATTGCTGCTCTAACCTCCCACGTTGTTATGTTCGCGTCGAGCTCGGGGTTTTCTAAGCCCACGTAGGAAGGGAGGGCTAATTTGTGAGTTGTTGTGAGGTACTTGTCTTTGAGATTCTGGATCAGGACATCATCATGCATGCCTATTCTCTGAATGAGGTGCAGTTACATTACGCTGTTGCGCGCTGCTCGTGTTGTGGGGTTGTAAGTGGCAGCGCAGAAATTTACATGTGTCCCTTAGGCCCCGGTTGCCCACCATGCGGTTCCAAAGCTCACCCCATTGGTGACGGGCTAGTTGTGCCGCGTCCTCCTCTATTTCCTTGATAAAGGCTGATATCCTTAACTTGAGTTATCTGTTGTGTTTGTTACGAAGCCATCGTTTCTGCAAGCCGGAGTGAGACTCCCACATGTGAAGGAGTCTGCTGTCGACCGCGTCTGATTCGCGATTGCTCGGGATCTCAGATGTCGCTGTAGCGACGTCCTTTCTGGATTCTGCCACTCACCTCGCAAGGTGTTTGATTTGGGTGGGGTCGTCGTTCCAGAGGTAACGAAACTTGTCCCAGTATGTGATCTGCAGCTTCTTTTTCATGTAGGGAGTGAGTTTAGCGAGAGCGAGGCTTCAATTATGTAGTGTTCGCTGCCTAGGGATGTCTGCGTGTGCGACCACTAACATTTTGTGATATTCTGTGTTAGTGTGAGATCGGGAGTGGTGTTGTGTTGCACGCTGTTACCTATGCGCGTATGTTGCGCATTATTGACCAGGGTGAGTCCCTCGTTCTGAATTAGTGTCCAGAGCTGTGCTCCTTCCCTGCAGTTGAATTTGTACCCCCAGCTTACGTGTCTTGCATTAAAGCCACCAAGCACTATAAGCAGGTGTTTAGCGCTGATATGGAGCGCTTTTCGTATGGCTGCGAGGAGAGGGGCTGCCTTGCCTTTCGGGCTGCTGTATGTGTTGAGGATGTTATCGACTAGTGCTATTTCTTGTTTTGGGAAGGAGCTCTATTAGGTGACAATCTGTCTTCAACCTCTATGGAGTGATCTGCAGCGGAGTATGCTCTGTGAACTAGGGTTTCTACCCTTTGAATGGGTTTGTTCATTGCCGGGTGTGAAGTGTAGTTGACTAATATGACAGGAGCTGGAGTTTCCTGTTGTGCGATGACTGTGGGGACTTCTGTATCAGACAGAGATTGAATGTGGAGTTGCAGATTGATTCACTTGGAACGATATCCTCTGCAATTCCACTGCCGCACTCCTTGTGGTTCCTTGTGGTTTCCTGCCATCATACACTGGCATGAAAGCGAATGGGTTCAATTTGATTTATGTGGAGGGAAACAGTTGGTCTGTTTTACTCAGCAATGGAGCAATGATGGCGTCATGGACACTAGATCTCTGCTCGAGCGTCGTCATTCTGTTGTTGAGATTGCTCGTCCATGTGTGTCTTTGGACATGGCTTCGAATTTCTTTTCCATTTTCTGTTCAAGAATAGTGGTCGCGTTGATCTGGGTTCCTAATGTTGTGGTGTCCTCAGTGGTACTGTTTTCTTTTGCTCAGCGCTTGGCAGGTGTGCTTTCAGTGGGTGAGTTCGGTAGGCTATCTACTCTGGTGAGAGGGGAAATCTTGTGGATTCTTGATTTTCTCTGTTGGCGGGATTCTTTGTAGTAGCAATTGAAGTTGCTTGCTATGAGTATCGATTTTTGGACTCTGATGTTGGATTTGCTTCCTCTGCTGTTCGACCTGTGCTTTAAGTTGATTATTCTCACGTACAAGGGAAGGAGACGCGAACCCCAGCTCACCTGTTTGTCAGATACTGACTGGCCGGTCCTTCCTTGTTTCTCAGACGTGGGATGTTTGGTCAGGGGTGGGAAGGACTTGGACTGGGACCGCAACCTGTGACAGGAATTGGCACGGCTTCTCGATCTTGATCGCTGCCTGCGGCGGGATTTCCGGAGAGTTGAGTTCTTTGTCGTATCATCCTTGGGTGTCGGCCTTTTGTTGCCCGGTCGGTTGAAACGCTGCTTACAATCCTTGGAGCCCGTGAAGTGGGATCCATTGCAGATGATGCATTTGGCTACGCACGTGGGTGGCTCGACTGCGGAATGATGCTCTCCAGAGCTCTGGCAGAGATTTTGCTTGGATTGTATACAGACGTCGCTTCTTTGACCGGCTTTCAGGCAGTTGAAGCATGCCTCGGCTTTCGCCAGGAAGACATAGAAGTTATATACGGCTTCATAAAAACGTAGTTGCTTAGGAACCGACTTTGTGTTGACGAAAGTGACTAGTATGGAATTAGTCTTGCCCAAACGTCTGGCGTCCATAATGTCATACCAACTGTTTTTTTTTTGAAAGTCTGATGTTCCTGAACTATCTCTTCAGACGTCTGGTCGTAGATAGCGTTGAAGAGAATGCCTCTGATGGCGTTGTCTGGTTGGACGATGTAGGCCTTTAATGGGTAGGTCATGTTGGAGATTTGAAGAGACTGTAGTCTAACGTAGCATTCCGCTCTGTTCTCGGATGGGGTACTGATGGAGAAGGAGTTGTTTCGAGGATTTATGCGTATGACGTCTTGTTGACGTACTGCCTCTATGGGGAGTTGCAGGGTGGTGCATACGAGGGATATGATGTAGCCCCCATTCTGTTTGAGGAGATCTAGGCCCCCACTCGGGCGGTAGATGATTTTCAGGTCTGAGGCGTATAGCTTGGGCAGCGGAGCCTGACGCTTTAGAGTTGGTGGAGGAGACGCCTTGCTCGGGCTAGGCCGGTGTGGTGGGTTCGTCCGGTGGCTTGAGAGGAGAGCTCGAGGTGGCGGGCTCGTGGAGCGATGCCGAGTGCGTCAGTTTACGGGCTGTGAGGGCCCTGGTCCATCTAGGATCTGTTGCGAATTCTTCAGGCGAGATTGCTTCTCCGCCGAATTGGCTTACCGTGCTGCTGCAGGCAGGCTCGGCGTTGGTGAAGCCATGTGCGCACTGTGACGCTAGGTCTAGCCTAGCCCAGGCGCGGCAGGTTCGAGCTAGGCCCAGCGAAGCGTCTGCCGCTCCGTGTCAAGCACAAATTTCGGACTCGGAAGTCCCTAAAAGTGGATGACAATGGTGCACAACACCTTCATGAACCGTTTTCTGCACTTTCAGTCCATGAACAGTCGAAAAACCGCACAAAGCAGTAGAAAAGTGCGAAGCTGACGTTAGACGCGTTCTTGTGCTCCGGCAGCCACCTGGCGGTCCCCAGTATGTCAACTTCGACCACCTGGGGATCTTTAAAGTGCACTGAAATCGCATAGCTTACGGGCGTCTTTAGCAGTTCGCTTGCATCGAAACGCTGCCGGCGTGGCTGGTATCGATCCCCCGTCTTCGTGTTCAGCAACCGAAAGCCGTCACCACAGAGCCAGCGCAGCGGGTTTCGCAACGCTGAGCGCCCAAGTGTTGTCTTGCGCCCGAGTGCTACGGTGTCTTTCTGTCCCGTGAACGCCGCACGACGTGCCTTTCCTCTCAGAGGGCCACGTATTCTTTTCCACTCCAAGTTAAGCCGCTCAACTGGCTGGGCCTGTAGAAAAATCAATGGCCAAATAAATGTCGCGAAAACTTGGTCGCCGGAGATGTTACCGAAATTAGTTTACTGATAAGTGGACGTTGTTTCCGAGGCATGTTAAATGCAATCCAGCCTAAGTTTTTTTCCCCTGTTTAGTTTTCTACAGTAGGCAGTGTACTTCAGCGGCTTGCTTTCATTTCAGCTGAGGGATACTCAGACCAGAAGACGTCAAGTGCGTTTATGAGCCTAAATCAACCTTTAGCTTCCTCCGGAAAGGGGTAACCTGGTGCGCGCCGAAGTGATTCCCTCCCCCCTTTGCTCCGGCGCCGATGACTGAGCGTGCCGCGAATGACTTAGATTGTTCTAGAAGGTGGTTTCCGCGCTCGACCAATGGGGTCGCGCGCCCGGCGCAAGAAGGAGAAGGAATTTGTGCAGATGAAGCTGCGTGTATGTGCGCGGCTGCCCTGGCGCGAAGAACAAACAGACGCGGATCGCGCCTATAAATGAGGAGCTGCAACCGCTGTCTGTTAGCCCGAGCCGCCTTTCAAGCTTCCGAGAAGCGCGCCCGCTCGACTCCCGGGAGAACACCACACGACCAGCCAAGGACGGACCAGCGAGGCAACGTGCGCCAGTCTGCGGATCGGCCCCGTCGTGCTCCTCAGGTCGTCGGACTGTCGCAGTGCCCGGTGAACAAATTGTGTTTTGTTTGTTTGTTTCTCTCTGTATTTGTGCACTTTAGGTGCAAAGCTTTTGTTGAATTGTTATCTCTCTGAAGGGTTACTTTGCACGCGTAGCATTGTATTTGTGAAAATCTCTGTGTGTGTTCTTACGAGTGGTCGTAAATTCCTTTGTATCGTCTCTTAGCTGTATAAACTGTTTTGTTTTGTGAACCTTTGGCTCCGACCCATTCTCTGGCTTGCGACCGGTGAAAGCTGGGCACCAAACGACCAACCAACCCCCTTGTCACTTGGTAGCTGGTCTCCGGCTGAGCCTGCCACGCTGAGTCGAGGGCATCTCTGTGACCGAGACCGCTACCCCCACACGCTCTAAGGGTGTCTGGGAACGCACGCAGAAGTGCGCGAAGTGGTGACAATGGCACCATTTGGAACGGCGAACTACGAACGGGGCATCACCTTTTTTAGTAAAATTGATTTTGGAGCAAAGCTTCACTTCGCGCATGCAAAGCTGAAAGTCATATGACGTTTGGATTTGACCTCTAACTGGAGGCTCGCCACAGGTGTGGCTGTGACGTCATACCACTTGACTTGCCGCATCTGTTACCGCTCGTTTCGCCGCTGCGCCGCGCTTGCCACTTGTGTCACGTGACTAACCACGTGATTCGCACTTGCTGAACAAATGCCAGCGCTCGCCGCCTAGACGCCACAGAGAGAAATAGCCAGAAGCGTTCACCGGGGCGACTTCTTCGAGTGAGCATTGGAGGCGCCGGGTAGCTTCTAGCGATCCCTACGACAGAGTGTCAGGAAGCTGCGTTGGCTAGAGATAAATGGTTTATACTTTATGGGCTTTAACGTCTCAAAGCGACTCAGGCTATGAGAGACGCCGTAGTGAAGGGCTCCGGAAATTTCGACCACCTGGGGTTCTTTAACGTGCACTGACATCGCACAGTACACAGGCCTCTAGAATGTCGCCTCCATCGAAATTCCACCGCCGCGGCCGGGATCGAGCCCGCGTCTTTCGGGCAGCAAGCGAGCGCCATAACCACTCAGCCACCGTGGCGGCTTGGCTAGAGATAAGTCGCGAATAAAAGCTCGTCGAGTTGACCAAACCGGTGAAGAACGGACAGGGTAAAGCCGACCAAATATTTAGCTGGCATGCGTGACTGACGAGTTTTCCCTGTTCCTGGAGCTTATGGCGCTTATGACACAGCCGTTGCTGCCTCATAGAGTCACTGGATATGTTTTAAAACTTATCCAGTGACTCTACTGCCTCCTTGGCATAGTGCGACCGCAGCGCCACTCGGCGCCAATCCGCCTTTTTCATGTTCCTGTGCTGCCACCTAGCGTACAACACTGAAAGCTCATTGGAAGGGTACTGTCAACGATGGCGTGTCCTGGGCAGCAGCTGGTACCTGGAGGATTTCTAAGATTGACTGATGGCTGTGTGCGAAGTCCGAGGCAGGCTGCTGAGTCCACTGAAGAGCAAATTCTTCAGGAACTCCGATCATGCGGCATGCGATGCAATCGCCAGCTGAGCAAGGGCCGCCGATTCAGAGATGAAGGCTACATTCGGAACATAATGTTCAATGAAATATCCCCGATCAGTGAGGTTGGCGTTTTGCGCTGTATATGTCTGCCATCCATGAAAGGTGGATACTACATCGTGCACGTCGTAGCACAGAAAACGACTGGGGACAACAGTTTTCACAATCCCGCCGCGGTGGCTCAGTATATAGTTACGGCGCTCGGCTGCTGTCCCGAAAGACGCGGGTTCGATCCCGGCCGTGGCGGCACAATTTCGATGGAGGCGAAATTCTATAGGCCCGTGTACTGTGCGATGTCAGTGCACGTCCAAGAACCCCAGGTGGTCGAAACATCCGGAGCCCTTCACTACGGCGTTCCTCATAGCCTCAGTCGCTTTGGGACGTTAAACCCCCCTAAACCAAACCAAACCAAGTTTTCACAAGCAATCGTTGTGCTCAAGCGCTTCCGAATAGCTACACGAGCTATAAAAGCACAAGCGTACTCGCAACATGGCAGCTCTGCTAGCATTTCACTTTATTTTCCCACAGCACACAGCTTCATAGGTTAAACAAGCATGCGCGTCCATAAAGACGTGCGCGAGAAGTGCACATTGAGCCATTCCGACGATACCACGCAGAGCTTTTCTTCATGGATATGATGCGAACACACGCTTAACGCATCTTCTGCTTCTTCTGCCTCTTAATACATGGCACATACCCACATGGGGGTATTGGCCAGGGTGTAGTGGCATAAACAATGAAATTTCCATAGGAGATTACGGCAAAATTTTCGCACCGTGCGTGAATGCTCCCCCGTAGGTTCTTTTTCGTTGTCCGCTCATCACGCGTTGAAAGCGACTCACAGCACTTGCCCATTTGGCCTTCTTGCTTGAGGAAGCAAAAAGCGTCGGAACGAAGTCTGGGTGCCGCGGTGAATTCCCAGGCCTTCCTGCCCATGAATAAAACATTTCGTGGTAGACTGCACACGCATTTAACCACAGTACCTCGTCCGTACCTGTCACAAAGTGATTCCCGCACACTCTGGACAGTGCCCAATGGCTGCCACGATCGCCGAGCCGGCGAACGCCTTTTATCCACGCTTAGCGTCGAAGGCGGTCCCGGGAAGCGTTCGGAAAGCGAGAAAATCCGAGTTTGCTTCCCTTTACATATTGGGCAGTGCAGCCGTATGCAACACACGCCAAATGCGTCGCACTGAACGCCCGACGGCTGCAGCAACGCACCCCGCGTAGGAAACCGGTTTGTTTACACTTCCACGGCCGGTCTATAGTGGCGCGCGACACTTCCAATTTGTTTCGCGACACCGTCGCCACGGGATAGGCGCATGCGCAGTCACGTCGTGAAAAACGCGGATTGCCGTGGAGGCGCCATGGACGCAGACCCACGCCAGTCTATCAACCGAAGCAAGTTTCAATGATGTTGATATTAAGACAGCAAAGCTAATGCTGGGGCCAGTTGGTTGATCATTATGCGAACGTACGCGCTATAAGCGACACAAGAAGAAAACACACACAAGACGCAAGCGCAAACAACTGCATGTTAGTTTGCCCTTGTGCCGCATGTGTGTTGTATTCTTGTGTCGCTTATAGCGCGTACGTTCGCACATTGAGACAGTTGACAAAAAATTAAAAACGACATGTCGCATTGCGACCTGTTGGGCTCATTACTGGATGCTACTACAAGTACTGGATGCTACACGGGAGTGAATAAAGGCTCCAACGCCCTCGGTGTGATTAAATATTTTCACGTCATTGCGGACATGGATGAGGGCGCGCAAGGAGACGTTAGTTGCTGCGTGGCTTGGAGATTGCTGTCTATTGGGCAGCGTGCAAATTGCAAAATGCCATCCCTACGTCGTTAATGCATTCGTCTCCGAGGTGTTCCAACACTTCGTTACGTGTTCTGTCGGAGGCGACACCCGCTCCGGATGAGGCTGGGCCAGCTTCTCCGAAATGCGGCCGTCATTCCACCCCGCGACCTCCTGCTCAGGAACGGAATGCCATGACACGGCCGTACTTGGCCATCCCAAAACATGCAAATGCAGAGTAGTGGCGGCCACTCCCGCCTTTTCACTCTGCCCGCCGAGGGACCGATGGCAGTGCCTCCAGGCTTTTTCCAGAGGAACAGTCTGTGACCTGGACCTGCAGATGGGTTTGCGGTACAACACGAGTGCGGGGGTTTAACAGGCGGGAGGTGGAGGAGAAACAGGAGGCACTTTATTCAGCATGCGTCGCTCAGCGCATACGAGCACCCAGACTTCGGAAGGCTAGCAGCGTTTCGTCGGACCGGCACCTCATCCTTCGGCATTACCGAAGGCTGACCACCGACGGCAGGAACCAAGCCACGCGTCTGCTGCGTTGCTGTGCTGTGGCCGGTGTTTATTGTTGTTCCTGCAGCGATAGATGCCATTCTTATTGTCATCGGCGTTAAACATCTGAAGCGTTTGCAGGCAGCGAAGCGAAGTTCTGACAAAAGTGGAAAGCAGTGCACACCAGACAATAAACAGCAGACTAATGCAGGAAACTGTGCATTATAAGCCACTCGATTTAGCTATCTGGACGGCAGATCGTTCTTGCTGACAGGTTCGTTCATTTCGAGGGAAGTTAAGACTGCACGATTAGGATGACGACAAGAGGCAAATAAGCAAATGCCCGTGGTGTCTTACTCTCGTCCTAATCGCGCGGTCTCAACTTCCACATCTGGTTCGCGCTCGGGACCTGTTTTCATCCCCTCCGCATTCTGAGGGAGCGCTGGGTTGGCGTAAACGACAGAACACGGCACGTGTCCCGTCTGCTTCTCTTGTCTTTTCGTCGTTGGTGCTTTACCTTTAGCCATGCATGTTCGCATAAGTGGGCACGTTGTCACGCAGCCCGCACTCCCTTTAATGAGACGCACAGCTCTAGCTATAGCTGAGTGACACACACTATCAGCGGCAGATACACTGTCGCGTTTGCCTGACCGCCGCAAAATCTCGCCACTGAGTCGATCGGCGCGGCTTCGTCACAGCATGCAGCGCACGCACCGCAGGCAGGGCGCAAAGGAATAGGCGTCCGTCTAACGCGAGACTGAAGTCAGAATTCCAGCTTTCGGGCCGACGATGAAGCCGTTAGAGTTACAGGAGCCTTTTTTGCTTCGTGGCGCACTATGCGACAACGCTCAGACTCCTCTAAGCTTACCGGAGTTGATAAATGCAATAGGAGGCATCCGCTATACTTAATGCCAAATCACGCAAAAATGTTTCTTCCTCTTTTTGTTTTTTTCTTGACTCATTGGCATCTACTTTCAGCGATTTTTTGGGATTTATGCTTTGGTCACTTATAAAATCTTATTCTAGCGCACTATCGTTGCGTGCCGTCTGATCTCACCATTTCACCACTGGAATAGCTGTATATCACTTGCCTATCTCATGCCCTTGACGCACAGCAGTAGAGGTTTTCAGCCACAAAGTATGGGCGCATACTCGGTGCAATTCGCACTGGCAGAAACAGTACAGTTGTGCTGAAAATGACACATATTTGTCATGCAGTTGCGTCACCGACGATACAGTTTCTTTAGACAGTTGTTATGCATGCCAACTAATGCAGTGATTATTCCATAAGCCATACCAAATATTGGACAAAAGCAGTTGAGCTGACAAGGAAATAACCGACATCGAAACATGTGCGCCTTTGCTAAGATTGTCAAGCATCTTTAAGTGCAGATTTCTGGGGCGAGCTCAACGTGCCGCATGTGCCAATTTAAGTGCAACTAAAACGCGGTCTACCTTGCTTGTAGGCAACGCAGCTCCGGTGCTGCCGCGTGACAAGAGACCCTTGCAGCTCCGATGCAGTGTACATGAAAGCTTTGCAGACCACAAAATGACAAACTATTGCAAATTGTATGGTGCCACATCTAGAAGCGATACATGGGCAATGAGGGACGCCGTAGGGAAGGGCTCCGGATTAGTTTAGAAGGGTTCTATGGCATAGCACTCGGTCGCCTTTCGCGGTCCAACGCCATCGAAACATGGCCGCCGCGTCCTGCATTGAACCCGGGTCCTCCGACTCGGTAGCCGAGTGCCCTAACCACTAGGCCACCGCGGCTGTTTAGAAAAAGTACCTCAAGTCCTCCGAGGACTTGCATGATGCAAGCTCTTCGCCGTCGCAGCCTGCGCGTAAACACACAACACGCGCAACCTAAAAGTTTAAAACGCTGCCAAACCCGTCATATGTTATCGTTATGTGATGGTCTCGCAGAAAAGCTCTAATTAGAACTATTACTCCAAAGCCAACTGAATGCGTGGTGGCACTGGGGAAGAAGCAGAGCAACAGCGTTCAAAGGCTATTACATCTGCCAACGCGGTAGATTTTCCCTTGTACGCATCGCTTAACAGTATGGAATCCTTAATACATACACAGAAACCTCAAGTTACGGCCCAATGAACCCGCAATTTATCGCATTGCCTGCGAAGTGTAGCAGAGAAGTCTGCCAAAGTAAACAAGATATTCAGAGGCTTTACTGAATGTTTCGTAACATAATTCGTCAGAAATTTTTCATCTAATGCATGTCGTCACTGATCCCATCAAACATCACGTTTCTTTAATGCAAGAGCCCGCAAGCCCTGCGAAGTGTACAAGAAATCCCCGGTAAAGTGCCGAGAAAATGTTTTCTCGCTGCCGAATCTCCACACACACACACACACAAACAATCAAGGTAGCCAGCACGGTGTCTCGAGCCGTAGACGGTCAGACTTAACGGGAACGCGTTTGTATCACTCGCTGCCATAGCAACTCTGACGTCAAGCGGAGGTGGTGTCCGCATACTCCGCTCTTGCGGCGCACTCCAAAAGGATAAGCAAGGAAGACCACTTTTGCATACGATAGTATGGACGCCAGGTCAGGAAGGAGTGGCAGGCAACCAAGAGGCCGCCAGGTAGCTCGAGAGCATACGAAAATCCGAGCTTCCCGCGTAGGCGGCCCCGAGGTTATCGTACCTATCCCTCAGGGATATACGGCGATTTTAGATTATTTTAAGGGGTTCAGAAGACGCTACACCCCACCACACAAATCACTTAGCAGAGAAGAGGCTGTAGCTTGGAGACAGCTGCAAACGGGTACCTACCGTAACCTGCATATACAAAGCAAAACTCACCCCACGCAATATAAAGATACATGTTCATGGTGTAACGAAACGCCCACGCTATATCATATTTCGTGGGAATGCCCGAGAATACCCGTGGTCCCAGCAATACCAAACCCGAGTGCGGAGCAGTGGGAGGGATTGCTCTCCAGCGACCGCCGCTGCGACCAAATTGGTCTAATCCGGCGGGCCAAGCAGGCGGCGGCATCCAGCGGAGCCCTGGAATAGGGGCAGACGAGCCTGTGCAAGAGAAGATGACCCAAGTCATCTGACACCGCAGACGTACAAAACTAGAGCAAAATAAAGTTTATTCTCTCTCTTTCTCTCTCTCCAGTGTGAACGAGCCGCAAGGCATGCTGGGTACTCCGACTTCCGGATCGTTCGGCGAGATGCGTGTACAGTGCTTTGCTTGAATTCCGCTCTTGACGTGTTAATACGCGGGAATAAAGTCGTAAAAAAGGTGAGCATGCTGTACGTCCGTTATTATGCCCGCGCTCGACGTTCCGTATTTGAATTAATGACGAAAGAGCGTTGCAAGTGCGAACATTGCAGAGAGCGTCGTCTGTTCGCGCAGAAGTTTAGGACGCTTAATTTACGCGCTAAAAAGTTATCTTGTTGCTCGGCTGCTACATTGATCTCTAACATATGTTAGGGTGCATATTTCCGAGAGCTTTCGCGCTACCAGGCGCTGAATATATGGAGTACCAGCAGCCGTAGCCTAGCATTACGTGTACGAGCCCACTGCTGCGCACATTCTCGCAGAGTGGCTGCGACGGCGAAGAGCTTGCATCATGCAAGTCCTCGGAGGGCTTGAGGTACTTTTTCTAAAAAGCCGCGGTGGCCTAGTGGTTAGGGCACTCGGCTACCGAGTCGGAGGACCCGGGTTCAATGCAGGACGCGGCGGCCGTGTTTCGATGGCGTTGGAGCGCGAAAGGCGCCCGAGTGCTATGCCATAGAACCCTTCTAAACTAATCCGGAGCCCTTCACTACGGCGTCCCTCATTGCCCATGTATCGCTTCTAGATATGGCACCATACAATTTGCAATAGTTTGTCATTTTGTAGTCTGCAAAGCTTTCATGTACATTGCATCGGAGCTGCAAGGGTCTCTTGCCACGCGGCAGCACCGGAGCTGCGTTGCCTGCAAGCAAGGTAGACCGCGTTTTAGTTGCACTAAAATTGGCACATGCGGCATGTTGAGCTCGCCCCAAAAATCTGCACTTAAAGATGCTTCACAATCTTAGCAAAGGTGCACATGTTTCACTGTCGGTTATTTCCTTGTCAGCTCAACTGCTTTTGTCCAATATTTGCTATGGCTTATGGAATAATCACTGCAATAGTTTGCATGCATAACAACTATCTAAAGAAACTGTATCGTCGTTGACGCAACTGCATGACAAATGTGTGTCATTTTCAGCACAACTGTACTGTTTCTGCCAGTACGAATTGCACCGAGAATGCGCCCATACTTTGCGGCTGAAAACCTCTACTGATGTGAGTCAAGGGCATGAGATAGTCAAGTGATATAGCAGCTATTCCAGTGGTGAAATGGTGAGGTCAGACGGCACGCAACAATAGTGCGCTAGAATAAGCCTTTATGAAAGACCAAAGCATAAATCCCAAAAAATCGCTGAAAGTAGATGCTAATGAGTCAAGAAAAAAAAAGAGGAAGAAACATTTTTGCGTGATTTGGCATTAAGTATAGCCGACGCCTCGGATCGCATTTATCACCTACGGTAAGCTTAGAGGAGTCTGAGCGTTGTCGCAGAGTGCGCCACGAGGCAAAAAAGGCTCCTAAACTCTAACGGCTTCATCGTCGGCCCGAAAGCTGGAATTCTGGCTTCAGTCTCGCTTTAGACGGACGCCTATTCCTTTGCGCCCTGCCTGCGGTGCGCGCGCTGCATGCTGTGACGAAGTCGCGCCGATCGACTCAGTGGCGAGATTTTGCGGCGGTCGGGAAAACGCGACAGTGTATCTGCCGCTGATAGTGTGTGTGCCGAAAAAAAAACCGGCTGAGAGTCTACAGTGCTATTTAACGACGGCAGGCAGTCGGCGACAAACGGAGCGAGGCTGCCTGCCATAACTGGGCAGCAAAAGCCCCGTGTTTCAGTGCAGCACGGCTCTGCGAGTACGTCACTCAGCTATAGGCAGAGCTGTGCGCCACATTAAAGGGAGTGCGGGCTGCGTGACAACGTGCCCACTTATGCAAACATGCATGGCTAAAGGTAAAGCACAAACGACGAGAAGACAAGAGAAGCAGACGGGACACGTGCCGTGTTCTGTCGTTTACGCCAACCCAGCGCTCCCTAAGGATGCTTAGGGGATGAAAACAGGTCCCGAGCGCGAACCATATGTGGAAGTTGAGACCGCGCGATTAGGACGAGAGTACGACACCACGGGCATTTGCTTATTTGCCTCTTGTCGTCATCCTAATCGTGCAGTGTTAACTTCCTTCGAGATGAACGAACCTGTCAGCAAGAACGATCTGCCGTCCAGATAGCTAAATCGAGTGGCTTATAATGCACAGTTTCCTGCATTCGTCTGCTGTTTATTGTCTGGTGTGCACTGCTTTCCACTTTTGTCAGAACTTCGCTTCGCTGCCTGCAAACGCTTCAGATGTTTAACGCCGATGACAATAAGAATGGCATCTATCGCTGCAGCAACAACAATAAACACCGGCCACAGCAACAGCAACGCAGCAGACGCGTGGCTTCGTTGCTGCCGTCGGTGGTCAGCCTTCGGTAATGCCGAAGGATGAAGTGCCGGTCCGACGAAACGCTGCTTGCCTTCCGAAGTCAGGGTGCTCGTATGCGCTGAGCGACGCATGCTGAATAAAGTGCCTCCTGTTTCTCCTTCACCTCCCGCCTGTTAAACCACCGCACTCGTGTTGTACCACCAACCCATCTGCAGGTCCAGGTCACAGACTGTTCCTCTGGAAAAAGCCTGGAGGCACTGCCATCGGTCCCTCTGCGGGCAGAGTGAAAAGGCGGGAGTTGCCGCCATTACTCAGCATTTGCACATTTTAGGATGGCCAAGTACGGCCGTGTCATGGCATTCAGCTCCTGAGCAGGAGGTCGCGGGGTGGAATAATGGCCGCATTTCGGAGAAGCTGGCCCAGCATCATCTGGAGCGGGTGTCGCCGCCGACAGAACACGTAACGAAGTGTTGGAACACCTCGGAGACGAATGCATTAACGACGTAGGGATGGCATTTTGCAATTCGCACGATGCCCAATCGACAGCAAACTCCAAGCCACGCACCAACTAACGTCTCCTTGCGCGCCCTCATTCATGTCCGCAATGACGTGAAAATATTTACTGACACCGAGGGCGTTGGAGGCTTTATTCACTCACGTGTAGCATCCAGTACTTGTAGTAGCATCCAGTAATGAGCCCAACAGGTCGCAATGCGACATGTCGTTTTTAATTTTTTGTCAACTGTCTCAATGTGTGAACGTACGCGCTATAAGCGACACAAGAATACAACACACATGCGGCACAAGGGCAAACTAACATGCAGTTGTTTGCGCTTGCGTCTTGTGTGTGTTTTCTTCTTGTGTCGCTTATAGCGCGTACGTTCGCATAATGATCAACCAACTGGCCCCGGCATTAGCTTTGCTGTCTTAATATCAACATCATTGAAACTTGCTTCGGTTGATAGACTGGCGTGGGTCTGCGTCCATGGCGCCTCCACGGCAATCCGCTTTTTTCACGACGTGACTGCGCATGCGCCCATCCCGTGGCGACGGTGTCGCGAAACAAATTGGAAGTGTCGCGCGCCACTCTAGACCGGCCGTGGAAGTGTAAAAAAACCGGTTTCCTACGCGGGGTGCGTTGCTGAAGCCGTCGGGCGTTCAGTGCGACGCATTTGGCGTGTGTTGCATACGGCTGCACTGCCCAATATGTAAAGGGAAGCAAACTCAGATTTTTTCGCTTTCCGAATGCTTCCCGGGACCGCCTTCGACGCGAAGCGTGGATAAAAGCCGTTCCCCGGCTCGGCGATCGTGGCAGCCATTGGGCACCGTCAAGAGTGTGCGGGAATCACTTTGTGACAGGTACGGACGAGGTACTGTGGTTAAATGCGGGTGCAGTCTACCACGAAATGTTTTATTCATAGGCAGGAAGGCCTGGGATGTCACCGCGGCACCCAGACTTCGTTCCGACGCTTTTTGCTTCCTCAAGCAAGAAGGCCAAATGGGCAAGTGCTGTGAGCCGCTTTCAACGCGCGATGAGCGGACAACGAAAAAGAAACTACGGGGGAGCATTCAAGCATGGTGCGAAAATTTTGCCGTAATCTCCTATGGAAATTTCATTGTTTATGCCACTACACCCTGGCTAATACCCCCATGTGGGTATGTGCCATGTATTAAGAGGCAGAAGAAGCAGAAGGTGCGTTAAGCGTGTGTTCGCATCATATCCATGATGAAAAGCTCTGCGTGGTATCGTCGGAATGGCTCAATGTGCACTTCTCGCGCACGTCTTTATGGACGCGTATGCTTGTTTAACCTATGCAGCGGTGTGCTGTGGGAAAATAAAGTGAAATGCTAGCAGAGCTGCCATGTTGCGAGTACGCTTGTGCTTTTATAGCTCGTGTAGCTATTCGGAAGCGCTTGAGCACAACGATTGCTTGTGAAAACTTGGTTTGGTTTGGTTTAGGGGGGTTTAACGTCCCAAAGCGACTGAGGCTATGAGGAACGCCGTAGTGAAGGGCTCCGGATGTTTCGACCACCTGGGGTTCTTGGACGTGCACTGGCATCGCACAGTACACGGGCCTATAGAATTTCGCCTCCATCGAAATTCTGCCGCCACGGCCGGGATCGAACCCGCGTCTTTCGGGACAGCAGCCGAGCGCCGTAACTATATACTGAGCCACCGCGGCGGGATTGTGAAAACTGTTGTCCCCAGTCGTTTTCTGTGCTACGACGTGCACGGTGTAGTATCCACCTTTCATGGATGGCATACATATACAGCGCAAAACGCCAACCTCACTGATCGGGGATATTTCATTGAACATTATGTTCCGAATGTAGCCTTCATCTCTGAATCGGCGGCCCTTGCTCAGCTGGCGATTGCATCGCATGCCGCACGATCGGAGTTACTGAAGAATTTGCTCCTCAGTGGACTCAGCAGCCTGCCTTGGACTTCGCACACAGCCATCAGTCAATCTTAGAAATCCTCCAGGTACCAGCTGCTGCCCATGACACGCCATCGTTGACAGATTCCAACGAAACGAGCTCCGCAGCGGCACTCATTGCGGCCGGGTTGGGCGCACAGTACCCTTCCAATGAGCTTTCAGCGTTGTACGCCAGGTGGCAGCACAGGAACATGAAAAAGGCGGATTTACGCCGAGTGGCGCTGCGGTCGCACTATGCCAAGGAGGCAGTACAGTCACTGGATAAGTTTTAAAACATATCCAGTGACTCTATGAGGCAGCAACGGCTGTGTCATAAGCGCCATAAGCTGCAGGAACAGGGAAAACTCGTCAGTCACGCACGCCAGCTAAATATTTGGTCGGTTTTACCCTGTCCGTTCTTCATCGGTTTGGTCAACTCGAAGAGCTTTTATTCGCGACTTATCTCTAGCCAAGCCGCCACGGTGGCTGAGTGGTTATGGCGCTCGCTTGCGGCCCGAAAGACGCGGGCTCGATCCCGGCCGCGGCGGTCGAATTTCGATGCAGGCGACATTCTAGAGGCCTGTGTACTGTGCGATGTCAGTGCACGTTAAAGAACCCAAGGTGGTCGAAATTTCCGGAGACCTTTACTACGGCGTCTCTCATAGCCTGAGTCGCTTTGAGACGTTAAACCCCATAAAGTAAAAACCATTTATCTCTAGCCAACGCAGCTTCCTGACACTCTCTGTCGTAGAGATCGCTAGAAGCTACCCGGCGCCTCCAATGCTCACTCGAAGAAGTCGCCCCGGTGACGGTTCTGGCTATTTGTCTCTGTGGCGTCAAGGCGGCGAGCGCTGGCCTTTGTTCAGCAAGTGCGAATCACGTGGTTAGTCAACTGACACAAGTGGCAAGTGCGGCGCAGCGGCGGAACGAGCGGTAACAGATGCGGCAAGTCAAGTGGTATGACGTCACAGCCACACCTGCGGCAAGCCTCCAGTTAGAGGTCAAATCCAAGCGTCATATGACTTTCAGCTTTGCATGCGGGAAGTGAAGCTTTGCTCCAAAATCAATTTTTCTAAAAAATGTGATGCCCCGTTCGTAGTACGGCGTTCCAAATGGTGCCATTGTCACCACTTCGCGCACTTCTGCGTGCGTTCCCAGATACCCTTAGAGCGTGTAGGGGTAGCGGTCTCGGTCACAGAGATGCCCTCGACTCAGCGTGGCAGGCTCAGCCGGAGACCAGCTACCAAGTGACAAGGGGGTTGGTTGGTCGTTTGGTGCCCAGCTTTCGCCGGTCGCAAGCCAGAAAATGGGTCGGAGCCAAAGGTTCACAAAAGAAAACAGTTTATACAGCTAAGAGACGATACAAAGGAATTTACGATCACTCGTATGAACACACAGAGAGATTCACAAATACAATGCAACGCGTGCAAAGTAACCCTTGAGAGAGATAACAAGTCAACAAAATCTTTGCACCTAAAGTGCACAAATACAGACAGAGACAAACAAACAAAGCACAATTTGTTCACCGGGAACTGCGACAGTCCAACGACCTGAGGAGCACGACGGGGCCGATCCGCAGACTGGCGCACGTTGCCTCGCTAGTCCTCCTTGGCTGGCCGAGTGGTGTTTTCCCGCGAGTCGAGCGGGCGCGCTTCTCGGAAGCTTGGAGGGCGGCTCGGGCTTACAGACAGCGGTTGCAGCCCCTCATTTATAGGCGCGGTCCGCGTCTGTTTGTTCTTCGCGCCAGGGCAGACGCGCACATACACGCAGCTTCATCTGCACAAACTCCTTCTCCTTCTTGCGCCCGGCGCGCGACCCCATTGGTCGAGCGCGGAAACCACCTTCTAGAACAATCTAAGTCATTCGCGGCACGCTCAGTCATCGGCGTCGGAGCGAAGGGGGGAGGGCATCACTTCGGCTCGCACCAGGTTACCCCTTTCCGTCGACAACAAGCAAAAACTTCTCCAACACTCGAGAAGAATTGACGCCGCGCGTGTCTATGTTTACTTTGGCGCCCCGACGGCGAGCTGAGTGAAAACTACCGTGCGCTCCGGGTTTCTTACCCGCTGTTTTTTTTTCTTTACCGCGCGGGCGCGATTGCTTAGGCGCAGCGTCGGTTTTTTTCGAACATGCGCCGAATTTTGTGACAGCCATACGCGCACGCGCGCGCGCGTTTGGGTGGGTGGGTTGGTGTCAGTTCATCCAGGGAGAGCAATGCTTTCGCATTCTCACACGTAAGCAGCCTTAATGCCGAATTTTTTGTTAGTCATGAAACTTAAATCGAAGTTTCATTCAGGCACAGAATCAGCCAGCGCCAGGGGTGTCAATTTGGTAGTTGTGATGTTTACAGTCCCGAAGCTGCACGTTAGCTATGAGGAACGCCGTTGTGGAGGAGGGCTCCGGATTAGTTTGTATTCCCTGCGGGTTCTTTAACGTGCACTGGGCATCGCGCAGCACATGGACGACCACCGCGGCCGCGATCCACTCGCGCGGGCTGGGGCTCAGCCGCCGCAGCGCGTCAGAGTCGACTGGGGATCGGCGGCCTTGAAAGAATTCGCGCACATGGAAGCAAAGTGCATAGTTAGGTGTGTCACGAAGTAAGCAGAATAAAAATTAATCACAGAGTAGTGTACAGTACCGAAACACAGCTTACTCATTTATTTGTGTCAATCAGAACAAGCG
This sequence comes from Amblyomma americanum, assembly GCF_052857255.1. Taxonomy (NCBI): domain Eukaryota; kingdom Metazoa; phylum Arthropoda; class Arachnida; order Ixodida; family Ixodidae; genus Amblyomma; species Amblyomma americanum. Next base: position 62,166,431 of record NC_135497.1, read on the forward strand.
TAATTTATGCAGAATGTCTACGCATTGAAAGTGCCTTCGTACATCATTTAAAGGACAACAAGAAAGCGGTGATCTCGCAGGCTGGGTATTGAGTTTGCCGGTCTCCCTTTTAATCGTCTGGGCCCTCCGTATTAGATGGCACTGCGGCCTGGTCACTCTAGGTGGAGTGCAGAGCTCTCTCATACGGCGTTGCGCATAACTTTTACGATCAGCAACAAAGTATTACAAGACCCTGGCGCTAAAGACAGCTATCGTTGTAAAATGATTAATTCGGACCGGTGTAGAGCGGCACAGTTAACCTGCGTTCCCTGAGTCAGATTCAAAGAAATTTGCAATAAGTGGAACGCATCATAACACGCGCGTGTCGTCCAGTATTCTATGAAAGTATGTATCAGTGTCTAAATGCAAAACTACAGCTTTGTTTTCTCACCGAGAGAAATCTGAAACACGACTGCCTCCTCAGCAGCGTCCGTATAGAAGCTCAATCAGAAAGGAGGCGAAACACAAAGGCGCTCGTGTGCTGTGCGATGTGAGTGCGCGGTAAAGATCCCCAGATGGTCGAAATTATTCTGTAGCCCTCCACTACGGCACCTCTTTCCACCCTCCTTTATACGCCCGATACACCACAGCTTTCGCACTCTAACTAGGATGAGTAGTAAGTGTTTTTTATTAAAATAATAATAAAAAGGGAGGAAAAGATTTTTGCTAGCCCCGGCATCTGCCTTAGATACTGAAGCACCTGAGCTCGGGCATCGGAAATAAAGGATAGCAGGAAGAATGGAGAAATGAAATGAAAGAGGTGAGGGAACAGGAAGAGAGGATAGGGCGAGAAGTAAAATACACAAACTACTCAGCAGTATTTAAACCGCACCTCATTTTTTTCGTTGGCCCACTCTACTCGATGTCAATGCCAGATTAACTTTCCCTAACCAGGGGATTCCCTTTCCCTCTGTCGTGGCAATATGAACACACAGTCCTGCGCGCTGGAAGCCTTCGCTGAAGGAAAGCTGCATCTCACGACCTGTGTTCTTGCTAGTCAATTCACTTCCGAATGGTGCTCCCGAACGACGGCGGCGAGTGTTTCACTGTTCATACGCTCGTGACCTTAGCTTTCGGGATTCTCTTCGGCTGTGGGAAAGGCCTCGTCTTCTCAGACGGAGATTTCGGCTTTCTGCGTTCCGCGGCCTCGGTGCCCTGCTCCGTCATAACATGTACGCTGCCTTTCCTCCCCCCGCATTAACGGCACGCCGTTAGTATGTACGCGCTTGGGCGCTGGAGGAAGCTAAAGGTTGATTTAGGCTCATAAACGCACTTGACGTCTTCTGCTCTGAATATCCCTCAGCTGAAATGAAAGCAAGCCGCTGAAGTACACTGCCTACTGTAGAAAACTAAACAGAGAAAAAACTTAGGCTGGATCGCATTTAACATGTATCGAAAACAACGTCCACTTATCAGTAAACTATTTTTGGGAACATCTCCGGCGACCATGTTTTCGCGACATTTATTTGGCCATTGATTTTTTTACTGGCCCAGCCAGTTGAGCGGCTTCACTTGGAGTGGAAAAGAATACGTGGCCCTCTGAGAGGAAAGGCACATCGTGCGGCGTTCACGGGACAGAAAGACACCGTAGCACTCGGCCGCAAGACAACACTTGGGCGCTCAGCGTTGCGAAACCCGCTGCGGTGGCTCTGTGGTGACGGCGTTCGGTTGCTGAACACGAAGACGGGAGTTCGATACCAGCCACGCCGGCAGCGTTTCGATGCAAGCGAACTGCTAAAGACGCCCGTAAGCTATGCGATTTCAGTGCACTTTAAAGATCCCCAGGTGGTCGAAGTTGAGATACTGGGGACCGCCAGGTGGCTGCCGGAGCAAAAGAACGCGTCTCACGTCAGCTTCGCTGTTTTCTACTGTTTTGTGCGGTTTTTCGACTGTTCATGGACTGAAAGTGCAGAAAACGGTTCATGAAGGTGTTGTGCACCATTTTCATCCACTTTTAGGGACTTCCGAGTCCGAAATTTGTGCTTGACACGGAGCGGCAGACGCTTCGCTGGGTCTCGCAGTAGGCCTAGCTCGAACCTGCCGCGCCTGGGCTAGGCTAGGCCTAGCGTCACAGTGCGCACATGGCTTCACCAACGCCGAGCCTGCCTGCAACAGCATGGTAAACCAATTCGGCGGAGAAGCAATCTCGCCTGAAGAATTCGCCACGGATCCTAGATGGACCAGGGCAGTCACAGCTCGTAAACTGGCGCACTCTGCATCGCTCCACGAGCCCGCCACCTCGAGCTCTCCTCTCAAGCCACCGGACGAACCCACCACACCGGCCTAGCCCGAGCAAGGCGTCTCCTCCACCAACTATAAAGCGTCAGGCTCCGCTGCCCAAGCTACCCGCCTCAGACCTGAAAATCATCTACCGCCCGAGTGTGGGCCTAGATCTCCTCAAACAGAATGGGGGCTACATCCTATCTTTCGTATGCACCACCCTGCAACTCCCCATAGAGGCAGTACGTCAACAAGACGTCATACGCATAAATCCTCGAAACAGCTCCTTCACCATGAGTACCCCATCAGAGAAATGAGCGGAATGCTACGTTAGACTACAGTCTCTTCAAATCTCCAACATGACCTACCCATTAAAGGCCTACATCGCCCAACCAGACAACGCCATCAGAGGCATTCTCTGCAACGCTATCTACGACCAGACGTCTGAAGAGATAGTTCAGGAACTTCAGACTTTCAAAAAAAAACAGTTGGTATGACATTATGGACGCTAGACGTTTGGGCAAGACTAATTCCATACTAGTCACATTCGTCAACACAAAGTCGGTTCCTAAGCAACTACGTTTTTACGAAGCCGTATATAACTGCTATCTCTTCCTGGCGAAAGCCGAGGCATGCTTCAACTGCCGGAAAGCCGGTCAAAGAAGCGACGTGTGTATACAACCCAAGTAAAATCTCTGCCAGAGCTCTGGAAAGCCTCATTCCGCAGTCGTGCCCCCCACGTGCGTTGCCAAATACATCATCTGCAATGGATCCCACTTCACGGGCTCCAAGGATTGCAAGCAGCGTTTCAACGGACCGGGCAACAAAAGGCCGACACCCAAGGATGATACGACAAAGAACGCAACTCTCCGGAAATCCAGCCGCAGGCAGCGATCAAGATCGAGAAGCCGTGCCAATTTCTGTCACAGGTTGCGGTCACAGTCCAAGTCCTTCCCACCCCTGACCAAACATCCCACGTCTGAGAAACAAGGAAGGACCGGCCAGTCAGTATCTGAAAAAACAGGTGAGCTGGGGTTCGCGTCTCCTTCCCTTGTACGTGAGAATAATTAACTTAAAGCACAGGTCGAACCGCAGAGAAAGCAAATCCAACATCAGAGTCCAAAAATCGATAGTCATAGCAAGCAACTTCAATTGCTACTACAAAGAATCCCGCCAACAGAGAAAATGAAGAACCCTCAAGATAACCCCTCTCTCACCCCGGTAGCTAGCCTACCGAACTCACCCACTGAAAGCACACCTGCCAAGCGCAGAGCAAAAGAAAACAGTACCACTGAGGACATCACAACATTAGGAACCCAGATCAACGCGACCACTATTCTTGAACAGAAAATGGAAAAGAAATTCGAAGCCATGAACAAAGACACACATGGACGAGCAATCTCAACAACAGAATGACGACGTTCGAGCAGAGATCTAGTGTCCATGACGCCATCACTGCTCCGGTGCAGAGCAAAACAGACCAACTGTTTCCCTCCACATAAATCAAATTGAACCCATTCGCTTTCATACCAGTGTATGATGGCAGCAAACCACGAGGAGTGCGGCAGTGGAATTGCAGTGGATATCGTTCCAAGCGAAGCAATCTGCAACTCCACATTCAATCTCTGTCTGATAAAGATATCCCCACAGTCATCGCACAACAGGAAACTCCAGCTCCTGTCATATTAGTCAACTGCACTTCACATCCGCCAATGAACAAACCCATTCAAAGGGTAGAAACCCTAGTTCACAGAGCATACTCCGCTGCAGATCACTCCATAGAGGTTGAAGACATAGATTGTCACCTAATAGAGCTCCTTCCCAAAACTAGAAATAGCACTAGCCGATAACATCCTCAACACATACAGCAGCCCGAAAGGCAAAGCAGCCCCCTCCTCGCAGCCATACGAAAAGCGCTCCATATCAGCACTAAACACCCGCTTATAGTGCTTGGTGGCTTTAATGCCAGACACGTCAGCTAGGGGCACACATTCAACTGCAGGAAAGGAGCACCGCTTTGGACACTAAATCAGAACGAGGGACTCACCCTGGTCAATAATGCGCAACATACGCGCATAGGTAGCAGCGTACAACACAACACCACTCCCGATCTCACACTAACACAGAATATCACAAAATGTTAGTGGTCGCACACGCAGACATCCCTAGGCAGGGAACACTACATAATTGAAGCCTCACTCTCGCTAAACTCACTCACTCCCTACATGAAAAAGAAGCTGCAGATCACATACTGCGACAAGTTTCGCAACCTCCGGAACGACGACCCAAACCAAGTCAAACACCTTGCGAGGTGGGTGGCAGAATCCAGAAAGGACGTCGCTACAGCGATATCTGAGATCCCGAGCAATCGCGAATCAGACGCGGTCGACAGCAGACTCCTTCACATGTGTGAGTCTCATTCCGGCTTGCAGAAACGATGGCTTCGTAAAAAACACAACAGATCACTGAAGTTAAGGATATCAGCCTTTATCAAGGAAATAGAGGCGCACGCGGCACAACTAACCCGTCACCAATGGGGTGAGCTTTGCAACCGCATCGTGGGCAACCTGGGCCTAAAAGACACATGTAAATTTCTGCGCTGCCACTTATAACCCCACAACACGAGCTGCACGCAACAGCGTAATGTAACGCACCTCATTCGCAGAATAGGCATGCATGATGAGATGATTCCCTGATTCAGAATCTAAAAGACAGGTACCTCACAACAAAGTCACAAATTAGCCCTCCCTTCCTACGTGGGCTTAGAAAACCCCGAGTACGACGCGGATATAACAACGTGGGAGGTTTGAGCAGCAATCTTCAAACTTCGCACAACGTCTGTGCCAGGAGCAGATAGGATCATAAGCAAAACGATACGAAATTTGGACGATAATTCCATCTGAGCCCTAAGAAAACTTTTCAACAAGCTCTGGAAGGAAGGTACTCTTCCATCCGACTGGACACACGCGAGGGTAACTTTCATCCCCAACCCCGGAAAACCGCTGGACCTGTTAAACCTCAGGCCAATCTCCCTCACCTCATGCATGGGAAAGCTATTTGAGCACGTAATCCTAAACAGACTACAAAATTACATGCAAACAAAAGAGCTCTTTCCCCACACAATGCTAGGATTCCGAAGCCATCTATCAACACACGATGTAATGGTTCAAATCTCAGAATAAATCCTACATCAGAGACATTGCATACGCACACGAGCACTGCTAGCCTTAGACCTCGTTAAGGGGTTTCACAATGTCCGACACACAGCCATACTGAACTCCTTATCCAATCTAGGAGTCGGGACTCGAACACATACCTACATAGCAGCTTTCCTACGAGACCGCACAGCGGAAATCAAACTAATTTCTATAGAGTGTCCCTCCTTTTCTCTGGGCAGCAGGGGGACACCCCAGGGGTCAGTCTTATCTTCCCTATTTTTCAACATCACTCTCATTCCCATGGCTCGCAAGCTAGAGCGCATCCCAAACCTCTCCCACTCCTTCTATGCACATGACATTGCCTTATGGACCACCATGAGCAATGTTGGGACCAATGAAGAAACCCTTCAAGCAGGTGCGGCGACGGTAGTGGAGTGCGCGGACTCTATAGGCCTCGCAAAGCTCCTCTGCAGTCTGAACTCTTGCTACTCCACCCGACCACGAACCGCAACAGGAAGGAAAACCCCTCCATACACGTCGAGGTCAATATCTACCAGTGCCAGAGGTTGAAATGATACGTATTCTAGGCATGTTCTTACAAAACAATGGACGCAACACGGAGACTATCTTCAAACTAACAATCACGACATATCAAACGATCCGACTGATTAGAAAAAAAGCCAACAAGCACCGAGGCATGTGCTCATATGACCTGAGGCGGCTTGTGCAGGCATTCGTGATTAGTCGGATGGCTTACTCCCTTCCCTCCTCTACCTCACAAAGGCGGAATAGTAGAGGGTATATGCACTAATAAGACAGGCATACAAGTCAGCCTTAAATATCCCACAACGTGCTCCCACCACCCATCCCCCACGTATGGGAGTGCACAATACACTACAAGAGCTAACTGAAGCTCATCGCATGGCTCAGATTGACAGGCTCTCCTCCATAAATGCAGGTAGGCACATTCTCGCCTATCTAAAGATTCAGCCAACAGGTCCACCCCCCAACAACACCCACGCCACCCCAAAACATATCAGGGACAGGCTCATAGCTCACCCTCTGCCCAAAACATACACCCAGTTCTCAACCAGGCCAGACGCGAAGCTCGTGCCGAGGCTTTACACAAAGCTCGTGCAAACGACAAAGACGCTGTCTACGTGGAGGCGGCAGAGAACACCCACAATTCGGCCTACGCCATCACCGTAGCATCGCATGACCTCAAACAGCCTCGCGCTCGATTAAGGCAACAACCTCACTTGAAGCTGAAGAAGCAGCCACAGCATTTGCCATTTCCTCCTCCGCTGCCACACTCATTCTGAGTGACCCTAAAACAGCAATCACTAATTTTTCATGGGGACAGATTCATTCTACCACCCGAAAAATTCTCAATTTTTGCTGCACAGAACCCCGACCAGTTCAAATTGTTTGGGTGCCAGCCACGCAGGCAACCCCGGCAACGAAGTGGCCCACTCTCTTGCTCGAGCGTACGTCAACCGAGCAGGGCACACCGTAGACGGGGGTAGCGCTAGGGACCGGCTCGCCACCTATTATGAAATAACCCTTCATTACAGGGAGCAGACTCGTCTATCCCCCGCCACACATCTCCCTCTCGAAAGAACAACAAACTACCTAAAGACAGCTCCAGGCTCGCACATTCCCTTCAACGGCTTTGTTAGCCCTTATCCACCCAGGCCAATACAGACCCGAATTTATTTATTTATTTATTTATTTACACAAACTGCTAATCCCATTTGGGATTGTTGCAGGAGGGCAAAATAGGGTTAGTAATAACATTTCAAAAATACATCATTTTCGTGAAGATCATAAAATAAACAACTAATAGTAAGGGTAAAGCAAAGGCACTGGAATTAACTATGGAAATGCAACCAACAATAAAACAACGCAGAATAACAGTACAACGAACTGTGTCATAACCATAACGAAACAAGGCAAATTAATCTCACAATAGGCGTCATGGCAGAGGTTACATCGAAATAGTTCCGAAAACAATACTGGTACTCTGTGTATACCTAAACAATCTCACTTTGTGGGGCTCTGAGAGCCAACTTTGACCCCATTTTATATATCAACCGATAATTCCAACCACCATCTCGCTAGAACACCACGTACAATGAGAGTTGGGAGACCGCGGTCTCCAGCTCCGAAACGGCCTCAAAAAGGCGGCTCGCAGAGAGTGCTGGAGAGGTCACCGCACGTCATGGACTGTTGGCCATCACCCGGGATCAAGAGCCAGACCAATCTTAATCAGTGACTCATCCATAAGGCTCATCAATAAAGTTTTCACCCACCTACCTGGCCGAAGTTATTCCGGAGCCCTCCACTACGGCACCTTTGTTCCTGTCTTCTTTCACTCCTTAATTCATCCCTTCCCTTAGGGTGTGGTTCAGATATCCACCGAGATCTGAGACAAACAGTGCGACATTTCCTTTCCTTAAAAACTAATAACCAAACCGCCGCATGTTTGCCGGCTCAGTGTGCTAGAACCATTTCGAAGCTTTTCGCGGCTTTTCCAACGTTGTAGACAGAACTCCCAAAAGGTGATGTTAATATCCCATGCGGCCGTTGAATTGCCGTGACACTATGTGCAAGTAGTCAGGTTATTACGAAGGCAAAGCGAACAGTACGAACTAGCTTTTAATCATACGTGGTGCATCTACGCACGCCGGAGGCCATTGCATGCTAGTAAAAGCTAGTGACACGACTGAATTCCTTATTCTGTCATCCATCGTACGCAATATGGATAATGGAGGAAAAAAAGTCTGTTTAGCACGCACTAATTTAGGACTGCCGCTCATTGCATATCCCTATGCATGCCAATGGCCGCCGCATTTGTTCACACTGAAAGCGTATACTGATTTCCGGACACTTTGTTGTCCACGCAGTGGTATAGCCCAGTTCCCGCTTTATTTACGTTTTCATGTATTTCGATCAAGTGCCTGTATATAGACGCGGGCTGCTTGGCTATCGTTCGGAAAAAGTTGCCGGCGAAAATATTCGCTGCGCTGTTGAGTGAGTCGGTGCGGGCAGGACGCGTTTTATCAGCCACGTGTCGTTCACTGATGAATCACGAGTGCAATGCTGCTGCGCGACACTTCCGCGGTGGAGGCGGCAGATTAAAGGGGACAGTATATACCGTGCTGGGTACCTCGGCCGCTTTCCCGAGAGCAAGGACGTCGACCTTCCCCAGGCTGCCGGCAGTGCACGCGTGGCCATCGTCGAATTGGAAGAGAAAACATTTCCGACATCCTCCGCCCAAAACCTGCGCCTGGACGCGCGCCCGCTATCGGGTGTGTACTGCAATTTTGTGCGCGCCGCTCGCCGAAAGCTCCGTTGTCGAGCTGCGTGCAATACAGCGTGCAGCGGTCGGAGCTTTCTCCACCTTTCCCGGCGGACTGCTTCGTGCGCTGTGCTTTTACGGAGATCCGGCCGTCGGGGAGGGAAGCGGGACGCTGTTCACATGTTTGCCCGGCCGAAAAGCCGCGAAGGCGCCCCGTAGTCGATTGCGGGCAGCTACGCGAGGAAAGGCGCACAATGCGTCGCTGCGTGATCGGCATGCCCTGCGCAGCCTCCGCGCCATTCGACACTTCCTGCAGTGAGGCGGCCGTGTGCGTGGCTTTTGACCTGCGGGCAAGCGCGGAAGGCAGAACGTTTTGGGAAAGAGAAGAGGGCAAAAAAAAAGAAAGAAACAGAGAAAGAAAGAAAGAAAGAAAGAAAGAAAGAAGGAAAGAAAGAAAGAAAGAACGTGCTTAGAAGCGAGGTTGTGTGCGCTTATTCTAACCAGTGTGTGTCAGATAGAGAGAGACTGATTAATTACACGCAGACCTGTTGTAATTATAATCAGCTCTAGCTCTGACCGGTGCAACCTCCTCGCCTTCCTTCGCCCATGCCTCTATCGGCGTTCTGCAAAGCGATTCCAGGGGCCAGATTGCGCAACCGTGACAAATTCTGTCACAAGTTATTGACAGTGACGTCAAAATGACGACACGATGAGACGTCACCACGTGACGCAACGAGGAATCAGCCAATTACTGCAGGGCGGAGCCCCGAGAGCTTTCGAGGGAGCGTCTGCTTAATTTTTCGTAAAAAGAAATGAGACATGAGCAACAATGAAAATAACTAATATTTTATTGCGCCAAAACATTGCGTTTGAAGTTTTGAAAATATTAAGCAAAACAAAAGCGTTCGAAGATGTGCTATTAAATTGGCTGGTGGGTAACTTTCGGTGCCGCGGAGGTGTGCTGACGGCAGTAAAAAGGCCGCTTTGCACGAAAGCAGCTGTTTCACGCCGTGTTTTTTTTTTTTTTTTGCTCGGCGTCTGGAATCGAGCTACTGTGCGGTTGACCTAAGTGCGCAGAAAATTTTCAGCGAATGCAGTGAAGGCTACGTGCCTGCCAAGTGAACTTGCAAGGAGCGCGTGGAACGAAATCTACGAAGACAACATGTTGAAGTGTGTGTTGTTCTGCTCTTTCGATCGATGACAAAATGCCAAAAGGTGAGGTGTTGCAGTATGTGACGAGTGGTTGTTTGTTTCTTTCCCCTTGGGAACACCCCTTGGGAAACAGAAGACGACCACGAAGTGCCATTTGCTGGGAAAAATAAAGTACTTTGCCAGCATAAGCGTGTCTATTTATATGTAGCTGTGTGTCACAGAGGTGACGACGGGTGGAGGAAGACGAAGACCTAGTGGGTGGATACGTGTCTGCTTCTAGGTCTGTGTTTTCGCTTTTCGCTGTCTTCTCGTGTGTGGCGTGGGTCGGACAGTGCCCTCCGTGCGACCGAATGCTGACGACGCCCCTACGGAGAAATTCCCGGCACGGCGGGCGCATTCTCAAGTGAGAAAACCCAACCGGAACCCTCAGGGGCAAGCTAGGCTTAGCTCGGCGCTGCCGAGCGAGGCCGCGCTACGCGTCTGCATGGATTCTGCGTTGTCGACGACGGCTACGCGGATGCCCGCTGTGTTGCCACCTGACGCAGCCTCCACGTCCACGCAATCGTCAGCGCCTCTAGGCCTCCAGCCTGCGCCGTCTTCCGATGCTACGACTTTGACCTGTGACATGGACTGCTCTACCGCCTCCGTGCCCGTGGCACTCCCTCAAGAAACTGTGCCCGTCGCGCCAGTTCAGTATTCCCACCAAGGGCCGTCACCAGCGTCTGAGCCTCCTCCACAGATGCCTCCCGTGAGTCAAGGCTCTCTTCCGCCTGCTGCGAACTCGTTCCGCGTTACCATCAAGCCTACATTGCGCTTTGATATGACTGCCATCCCTGCCCGGAATGTTCAAGCCACAATTGACCATGCCCTTGGCTCTTCGAACTACTGCGGGTTTGTCGTCCATCGCCCATCGAACACCATCACGGTAAACTTGTCATCCTTGATGGACGCCCAGAAACTTTGCGCAGTTACGCGAATCCCCCTGGATGACAGCAAGCATGTCCCGGTGCAAATATATTTTGCATCTGGTCCTGACACACTCCGCTGCATGGTTTATCATGTCGACAGCACGAGCCCTCCCGAGGAGGTGCGCGCAAATATTCGCTGCTCAACTCATGTTGTACTGCAAGCACGGCCTATGGGTCGCCGGGGCTCATACCTGCTCATCCTGCAAGGCCCGTTGACTCTCCCGAAGTACCTTACCTACTACGGTGCGATCGTCAAACCACAGCCCTTCCGACCTCGTCGTATTTTTTGCTATCACTGCCACAAAGAAGGACATATGCAAAATACCTGCCCTAATCCAGCAGCTGTGGCCGACATGAATGAACCACCAGCTCATTGTGCCCTGTGCAAATCGCCGGACCATGACATTCGCTCCCCCGCTTGTCCAAAGAAGAAGCAAGCGAAGAAGTTTCACAAGTCGCCTGCAAAAATGGATGTCCCTACAAGTAATCGCTTTGCAGCTCTCGCATGTGACGACAACGACTTCCCTGAACTTCCTTTATCTGAGCCTGCTGCTCACCATACGTCTCCTCGCCAGCGTACATATGCACAAGCGGCTCACCTTCCCGGATCAAATGGTACGCCCAAACGTTCAGTGCATCCATCACATGTGGATACTACAGATGAAGACACAGCTTTAGACAATGCAATCGCGGAGGCTCGCCGCCGACTAGACGAACTCACCCAGCGCCGGGAACAGCGTCGTTCTCAATCCTCTCGAAGAATTCTCATAACTCGGGAGCAATCATCAGAGGAATCACCTAGGGTAAGCACTGGCCCACAATCAGGTGCCGACCACCTGTTAGCCGTGACTACCCCGACAGTGGACAAGATATTAGCGCTGATGAAGCAGGTGACATCCCTCATCGTGGAAGCTCTTCGGCCTCGTCATGGATAGCGCATCATCGGTGGTGGTGCAGTGGAACTGTCGAGGTTTCGCTAATAAGGCCTCTGAAGTGAACATCCGCCTTCGCGACGGAAAGCTGAGGGCATGGGCGTTCCTACTGCAAGAGCATAATGCACTCCCACGCCTTTCAGGTTTCTGCGCATACCATTCACCATCTATCCCTGATCGCCGTTGCACCGCCTCCTCCCTCAGCCCAGGTAAATCTGCAATTTATATTCACAGTTCAGTTCCGCACACACCGCTCGACCTTTCACGGTGGTGCAACACACGTCAAGAGGTTGTCGCCCTTCTCGTAAAACCTGCACGCACACCCCTTATTCTAGTTTCTTTTTATAGTCGTCCTGGCTCCGCATCTCCCAATCTGGGATGGGTTCGTTTTCTACGTTCTACCAACTCGGGTATCCCTATTCTAGTTGGCGGTGACTTCAACGGCGCACACACTGCGTGGGGTTACCCATCGGATTCCTCAAGGGGTTCACACATCCAAGGGAGCTTTTCAGATCATTCCTTTCAACTTTTAAACCACCCGAATACTTCTACCCGCCCACGAGGTGGCCCGTATTCACCTGATTTGACTTGGTGGTTAGGCCCCGGTAACCCTCGTTGGGCTGTTGATTCTGATACTTGGGGTAGCGATCACAGCCCTATTTTTATCTCCCTCACGCCTACGCGTCTACGGAAAATACGCCGCACTGTACGAATAACATCATGGGATTCTGTACGCGCAGACAATCATTTATCTACATTCAACCCCTCTTCAGCATTGTCTACTCTATCTGATGTTCTCGCTACTCACACTATTACCACTACTGTAAATGAAGATGACCCAAACCCGGACATACATCTCTTGAATCTGTGGGCTCTTCGTCGCCAGGCGGATCTTTACGCTACTCGTCACCCCGATGACCCTTCGGCTCTTCCTACTCTTCACCGCGCTACCGCACGGGCGCGGCGCTATGCAAAGCGGCTAGGCAGGCAACGCTGGGCTGCATGGTGTGCCCGCCTGTCCTCTACGCAGGGCAATCGACATCTTTGGAGAGTGTTTCACGCCATGGAGCGCCCTTCTCAGGTTGCAGATTACACAGAGAGCATTCGCCTCGCGCTAAATGTGGATGAGGACACATTTGCACAACAAGCGGCCCGTCAATTTTTTCCAAACCATGACTGCACCGCTACGTCTCCACCTGACTTATCGGTAACAGAGCCCCCCGATGGGATTGCTTCTGACCTCACCATGGCAGAGCTGCTGGCCTCCATTGACCGTTTAAAAACTACTACTACTCCCGGGCACGACGGCATACCTAACTCCTTATTCCGTAACTTGGAAGGGAGGGCTTTGGAAACCCTACTTGATACTTTTAACGAAGTGTGGCTTTCTGGCATCATGCCGGGAGACTGGAAGCATTCTATTGTGGTTCCAATCCCCAAGTCAGGTCAGCCTCCAGTATCTCTCTCGGCCCTTCGTCCAATTTCCCTTACCCCTACCATCTGCAAGCTTTATGAAAACATTCTAGCCGCACGCTTATCATGGTGGCTGGAATCCCATGATTGTTACCCAGATTCCCAAATTGGTTTCCGCCCACATATTGGAACGGAGGACGGCCTTGCTACTTTGGCTGCTGACGTGCTTGACCACTCTCCACAGAGTCACCTTGTACGAACCGTAATCGCTACAGACATAACAAAGGCATATGATAACATCATTCACTCTGCCATTCTTGCCTCCCTTCAAACTCTTGGTCTCCCTCACCGGTTCCTCCTCTCCATTCACGCCTTTTTAGCAAATCGAACCTTCAGCGTGCGTGTCCACGGAAAGCCCTTTGGTAATTTCACTTCCAATAGAGGAGTGCCGCAGGGCTCCGTTCTCGCCCCCACATTATTTAATGTGGCTTTAATTCCTCTGGTTCGAGCCCTAGAGACCATCCCTTCTATCCGCGTGCTTGCATATGCCGATGATATCACCTTGTGGTGCTGTCATCCAGATGCGTCTATTCATCAGTCGGTCCTTCAACACGCGCTGGATGTATTGACATCTCGCCTCCCACCTTTGGGTCTAACACTCTCTCCTACTAAATCATGTTTCATTCGAATTGGAAATAAAGCCGCCTTACGGAAAGCTCCCCCTTTAAATTTTACGGTACATAATTCTCTGATTCCTCAGGTAGAAACTGTTCGTATTCTTGGTCTTCTCCTCCATACATCTGGGACTGGCACCCCGTGGCTGACAGCCACCCGTAAATCGGCTCACGCTACTCTAGGTCTGATTCGTCGCATAGCTATGCGCTCTGGTGGCGCACGTGCTCATACGGCCCGCCAGCTTGTGCGCTCTATCCTTCAGCCACGGATAGTATATCAGGCTCAATTTCAACGTCTCACCCGCAGACAGTGGGACTCCCTTGAAGCTATCAATCGTGAGGCTATGCGCGTCATAACATATCTGCCTCGTTTAACACCCATACCTGTGCTACAGGAGTTCGCCCAACTTAATACACTCAGTGAGATCATCGACCAACGGGTGGCAAATAGAGCTCGAAAACAGTCTCTCAAACTTCATCGTTTAAAGACACTTCCACCGTGGTCCTATTGCCAGCTCACTGACAATCGCCCCACTGTTTCCCCGTCGGTATCAGCAGCGTATCTGCCTGAAGGGTGCATATTATACACGGATGCATCTCATTCTGCAGAGAGGGGAGTTACTGCTGTGTATAGTCCATCTCATCCGCATCTCAACTCTCGCGCGACGTATACTGCGGATACGTGCACTCCCCTGGCATTGGAACTTCAAGCCATTTACAATGCCATTGCTTCCCTTCCGCTCGTTCCAACATTCAATACAGTTCATATTTACACCGACTCCCGCGCCGCCCTTAAACAGCTGAAGGCTGTTCGACGAACGTTCCAGATTTCACAATCTATTCATGTGCTCTGCGCAAAGTATCCATGTCCTGTGCGCATACACTGGATTCGCTGCCATGCCCAGGATCCACATAACATTCAAGCGGATGCTATGACTCATCTTCATACATTAGACGATCCGCCACCTTCCCCTCTTCCCCCAGATCCGTTCCTGTCCCACGTTTCCGATTCCGAAGTTCTGCGCCAGCGAACACGCGCTCTAATTCCTCCGTGTTCGCACCCTCTCCCCCGTAGTCTTACTCGGCAGGAGGAGGTATCCGTGCGCCGGATTCGGGCAGGGGCGGCTCTGACACCATCTGTCCGTCATCGGTGGCGTGCCAAAGATCTGCCACTACCTGACAGATGCCCTCACTGTGGCGCTGCACCGGACATATGTGATGTGCGGCACTTGTTGTGGACGTGCCCAGCGACGGCTGCTATCAGAAAACGGCTCCTCAGGGAGGTTGGCCTGCGGTGGAACCGCGAAAGCGACTTCGTGAAGTGGACAATGGACAACCGTTTCATTAACAACCTCTGCGACTACCTCAGCGCAACGGTTCTTCACTCCTTCTTTTAACTTTCAATCCCGTGCATTCCTTCCCCCCTTTCCTTTTTCAACTTATGCCTCATGGCACACTTCTCGAATAAAAAAAAAAAAAAGGTGACGACGGAACCCACCCCTTCTGCGCACTAACTTTAAAATTGCCTCAAACACCCGCTGTACGCATTTGCTCGCCGCCGGTTGTGCGATGCCGACGTGCGCCTCGCTACCAACGGCAGCCTGAAAGCCGCCCGTGGCAAAGAACCGCAGTGCACACAGCCCCTGTCGCCGCACCGACGGCGCACTTGCACGCAAGCCTCCCAGTTCATCGGCTTCTTCGTCGTCAAGCCACTCCACCGTCTGCTTCTCCAGTCGAAAAAGGCGTCGAAACGGCTCGTCCGGCAAGTCAAACATAATCAAACGTGTCTTCGTGCGCTCTCCTTCGCCGTTGCTCGCGCCGGCGCAGCCGCCTCAGGCCCGTTTCACATGCTGCGACTGGACCGAAAATATCCGGTGTAGTCGGTGAGGCCGCAGTGCGATTTTCGGTCCCTGCTTTCACATGCGACGCCGACACAACGAATTCGGTCAGAGGAATAGGCAAGGTTCCTTGATGTTTGCATAGGCAACCCATTATTAAACGCGACAGAAATATCACGCAGAATGTGTTGATGATTTTACGACCAGCGTATTTTTAGATGCAAGGCATTATTCCGTATGTTTTGATTAGAATAAACACTTTTCCTTCCACCGCGGTAACAGTTCCCACGTGACCGCACGTCGCACGCCGTCTCGGCGCTCCCCAATGGTCAGTCGCAGAGCGAACACACCGACGCTGCGACTGAATTCCAACCGGACGGAACTCGATCGCAAGCCGTCTGCGACTAGACCGACGACCCTCCCCAGTCGCATACCGACAGAATTCGCAGTGTCGCAGGCGAAAATCGCATGCATGTGAAACGGGCCTCACTCGTATCGCCTCCTACACCGCCGCCATTTTCTGTCACAAAGGCAACGGTCCAATTGACCGCTTCAAAACTGTGAAAAAAAACTGTCAAATAGCGGCTGCTTAACTAGGTGTGCAGCGTCATCACTTCTGCCACATCCGTGACGTCATCTGCAGCCACCCATGACGCAAAAAAGCAATATGGCCGCCGGCCACAACCGACCAATAGGAGCGAGGCTTATTAGGTCCGTTCGATTCGCCTGCACTCCCTGCACCAGTTCTGTAAAGTTCCGCAGTGGTGCCGTGGCGGTGCCGCGATGCAACCTCGCGGCAGCTAAGCGAGACGCACGTGTGTACTTTTACTGAACACGACTGATCAAGGTGCGCGCGCGCCGAATTGCATGTTAAGCGGTTGTTGCAACAACGTGTATCATGCGCTGTATGCACGTGTTTACTTTTTAGTTAACATAACCGGCTTCGAGTACTAATATAACTTTATTAGTAGAAAGGAAAGACGCCGGTTACGGTTACGGGTCCGTAGAAAGCACGATGGGCGAGAGACGCAAGGTGCCGACGAGGACCGATGTTCCCACTTCCGTCGCCACCTACTCGGGTTGTCACTCACGTTCCATGATAGTCAGCGGGCCCGTGTGAGGCACTGTTATCATCAACGAGTGGAATAATTTGAGTGTATCCGCCGTTTATCGCAAAGCGCAAGCCATCGTCGCGCAAGCGGTCGTCTGCTTCCATGGCGGCTGCAGCTGCACCATTTCGGCACCGACCGTTGAGGAGGTGCAGAGTTTTCCTGCACTTTCCTGAACTAGACCTGCACAACGTCGGCACTTTTTTGAAACGAATGGCGTCGTGCAGACGGCGCCATCTTGCACCGCTGAAACGAATGGCGAAGTGCAGCACCGCGAGAACCAGTTCACGTATAGTGCAGGCGAATCGAACGGACCTATTGACACCTTTGTGACAAGCTTTTTTTTCAATTTTCCTAATTGACAGTTAAGTAATCTGGCCTCAGGTTGCGAAACGCTTAGCGCCCGCCTGTAGCTTAACGCGCAGATTCAATAGCCTAGCCGGCGCGAACGCGGATTATTTCACGGGCGGCAAGACTTCGCAAACGCTGTTTCGCCTTAACACGATCAGCTTTGGCACATTATCTGGGTTTCACCGAAAACACGTGAGCGCATGTCAATATGAGCATTGACTAAACCGGCGGAGGTGTTTTTCTGCCACCTTTACAGCCATTGTGCTTACGTGCAGAGGAAAAGCAGGCATTGGGAAAGCGCTGGCTACGCAATCATGCGTACATTTTTTTTTTGATTTGCAGCCCAATGACATTTTTAGTCTCATTGCCTTGCTTGCCAGGCGTGCAAACTCGCGCAGCTTTGTCGTTTCGCGAGTGCAAAAAATTTCAACACTGAGCTGGAGTAACCGGGTTCGAACCCGACCACTGCGGCTGCGTTCCGATGGAGGCGAAACGCTAAGGCGCCCGTATGCTGTGCGATGTCAGTGAACGTTAAAGATCCCCAGGTGGTTGAAGTTATTCCGGAGTCCTCCACTACGGCACCACTTTCTTCCTTTCTTCTTTCACTCCTTCCTTTATCCCTTCCCTTACGGCGCGGTTCAGGTGTCCGCAGATATGCGAGACAGATACTACGCGACTTCCTTTCCCCAGAAACCAATTTTCATTTCACAATTCCCACACACGTCGACATAGCTCCGCACGACTGTGTCGTTTTATTAAGATATATGTACAAAAGACCATGTTGTTACATAGTGTGTGATCTGATCTTGCTCTGAAAAAAATGTGGCTGAATAATTTTATTTTTCTTATTAATTAAACGGGAAAATTACACTTTGACATCACATTAGCCAGTGTTTGGGTCCAGTGTATTGTGTCAGAAAACTTTCTCCGCACGATCACGTCGTTCCGTGAAGATAAATGTAAAAAGTTTGGTTGTGTTATATAGTGCGGGATGAGATGATGCGGGAAATATTTGGTTGATGTATTGCAATTAATTAATTACTCTTCTACGATGCTATAGCCACTCATGTCGATAAAGCATCCGGAGGTTAAAAGTAAAAAAAACCTAGTAAGAAACAAGAAAACATAAAAATACACATAAAAATAAAAAATAAAAATGAATGCACAAAAAAGTGAAAAAAAGGTTTAAGACTCACAACGTTTAAGTTTCTTCTTTAAGAGCGGGACGCGAAAGCGTGTTGCAGCGTTCCCAAGTGGTCCAAGGAATGCCATCGCCCGTTCGGTACGATTCCTTGCCCATTGGACAATTTCAGCACATATCTAGGTGGACAGCCTAACTGCGCGGTAAGGGAAAGAAAACAAAATGAAAATTGGTTTTAAGGAAAGGAAATGGCCCCTGCCTCACATATCTCGGAGGACACCCAAACTTGCGACAACACAGTGGGCGACTGACCACCTCGTCTTGAGCTGTCTACATGTATATAACTGGATATTTGCAAAGGCCAACACTTAAGGATCTGCACAAGTACCACGCCTACACCGCCAAGCTGCTGCATAGAGGGACGAAGCAGCAACACGGCGTTGACAC
Source organism: Amblyomma americanum (assembly GCF_052857255.1). Classification (NCBI taxonomy): domain Eukaryota; kingdom Metazoa; phylum Arthropoda; class Arachnida; order Ixodida; family Ixodidae; genus Amblyomma; species Amblyomma americanum. The sequence continues at coordinate 62,185,174 of NC_135497.1, forward strand.
GTCTACTGCAGCTCATCATACCATGCGCGCAAAGAGGCGTCTGGTGGCCAGCCCCCTGGACGACACTTAAGTTTCGATGCTGTGTCCACCAGGTCATCTGACACGCGGCGGCGCAACGCGTGACCCTCCACGGAGCAATACAAGCGCCATAGCGTCTTCATTGTGTCCCACGTGTTACGGCCACTGTCGGAAAGCGAAGCACTTAAAGCACGCCCAGACGCGCATGTGAACGCGACTCTTGCTGCACGCGCACATCTAGACGCCAAAGCACGTGCTCCCTCCTACGCGCTCCCTTAGATCCAAAAGGCACTAAATCTCAGACACAAGTAAACACACAACGTCTGGTACAACTAGAGCTCCAAAAAGGCACAGACGAAATTGGCCAACTATGCCCCACATTCCTTCAGTCAGCAGATCCACCCAATATACCTCCACCTAACCCGGAACTTGATGCCGACATCACCTTAAGCGAAGTCCGCATAGCATTCTTTAGTATTCACCGCTCTACGGCGCCGGAACCGGGTGGCATAACGTACAAGGCTTTACTCAATCTGGACGAAGTCTCCCTCCATGAAGTCACGGAGCTCATTAATAACCACTGGCACGCTGGGACGCTCCCATCAGCCTGGACCCATGCCAGTATGGCATTTATACCAAAACAGGACACATCCCTCACCCTTCAGAATTTGCGCCCCATCTCCTTAGAGGGACCCAGAAAGGGGGTTCCAATAAAGGTGTCATATGTGATGGATGTTAAAAGACGACGGTTTATAATTATCCTTCAGCACGAAATATTTTAATGCATTTTGTGGAAGCTGAGTTATATGCAGACAAAATTGAACTTCCGCGTCTTCGCGCCTTTCCCTCTCCTCTCGCAAGCCAAAACGGCGGCGCTCCTCCGCCGGCCCCACTAGTGCTCCTGTATATCTCCCTGCGGTTATATGAACTTATATGAGCTGAGTTATAGGAACTTCCGCGGGAGTTATATGATCTCCCTGCGGGAGCATATACAGGAACACAAGGCCCCACTAACTCGGCCCCTTCCCTACCTCCGCCGGTTTGGGCGCGCGCGGAGTGGCCGCGGCCGCGGCAGCGCGTGACGTCTGACTGAATTTGTCGCTGTGAGCCAATGATAACCCCCGCTGCTGACATCATTTGCAAGACGTGACGTCGTCTGCCAGGTTTTCGTGCGAAAGCCCGGCACCGCGCGTCGCCACGAGGTGCGAAAGCGGGAGTATTTAAAAATGTATTGTAAATTTCCTGCTCACTTCTCAGCTCTCGTACGCGGCATGGACGCCCGGTGGCCTGCAATCTACGCAGTGCAAGCATTTTGAAGCCGAACTCGAACATCCCTATCTGTGGCCCTTTAACGAGCTGTGTCGGCAAGCTCTTCGAGCACGTCATTCTCAATCCCCTGCAACCTTTCCTAGAAACAACAGGATATCTCTCCAACGTTCAATTTGGCTTCCGTCCAAACATCTCGGCGCAAGACGTACTTGTCGCCTTTAAAAAGTCACTCTGTTACACTAAGCGCCATACAACCGCTACGCGAACCATACTGGCCCTGGATGTTCATAAGGCTTTCGACACATTAAGCCATGACCATATCCTGACGACATTAGCCGCCACGGACTGCGGTACCCGCATATGGCAATATGTTCGGGCCTTACTTCAAGGACACACGGGAGCTATCCAACCAGATAATGTCGCCACCCAGCCTTTCCCTTTGCCTAACCGAGGAACCGCGCAAAGGTCGGTCCTATCAGCTTTGCTTTTTAGCACTGCCCTACCGCCACTGGCAAAGGCCCTTGCTGCTATCCCAGCGCTTCACACAGCCACATACGCAGATGATATAACTCTCTGGAATACGGGAGGATCCCTTGGAACAGCCCAGAGTATCCTGCAATCTGCCATATACATCACCACCACTCATTTAGACAACACAGGCCCCCGTTGCTCTCCAAATAAATCAAAACTCTTGAAGTTGAACCCCCCCCCCCCCCCGTGACCACCCCCTCCCCCCCCCCCCCCCATTGAACTGCACATAAACGGGAATCCAGGTCAAGATTCACGGTGTTTTCATTAATAACACACTCGATGCAACCTCCACCCCTCAGCTCTTGCAAAGACAGACCAAACAGGTCGCTGCACTAATCAGGTGCGTCTAAGCACGTAATCGTGGGCTGTCTGATACGCGAGACCCTCAATATGACAAATGCATTAATCATTAACCGCATTACAAACCACCTCCCATACCACATACTCACTCAGCGCCAAACACAACAGGCAGACATCCTAATACGCACGGCTGTCACCTCCGCCCTACGTCTTCAACGGAGGTTAGCACGAAACGTCTCCTTGCCACTGCTATCCACAACACCGTGATCGAAATAATAGAGGCTCAACGCACCAACCAATTAGTCCGCCTGAAACGCACGGAAACAGGACAATGCCTACTGCGACAGCTCAGTCTAAATCCACCCATTCCCACCCCAACACCTTGCAACTTACATTTCTCTGCGCACGCAGGATCACATATATCAGAAGCACCTACCGCGCAACATGAGCGCCAGCCTCCATCAGGGTAGGCGGCAGGCTCGAGCGAGCTATTACGCCAAAACATACAGCAACCGCTCCGATATCCTTTATGTCGACGCGGCAGAGAATTCTAAAGTATGATTTTTTCACGGCAGTCGCAGCCTATGAACACGTCACGGTGGGGGCCGCCGCCACAATATGAACCACTGATCTCCACTAGGAGGCTGGATGCCGCCTTCCCGCTTTCCGAAGTGCGCGCAAGTGACGCCAACGGAAGTTCAGTGGCACGTGCCAGAAGTTCGGTGTCTGCTGTGTATTTCAATGCAAAAAGTCGCGTTTTCCGACCTTCCGTCCTCAGTCTTTCGGGTTGTTTTCGTGTAAAGTCTACTGTAATATCAAAGGAATAAACAAGCTCAACGCGAAAAGTGTGAGCATTGTTTTGGGAATCCTGTAATTTCAGAGAAACTGAAGAAAACAGGCATGCAGGTCTCAAGCTGCCGTGGCAAAGGGGTATGTGTATTAAACATCGTGTCCTTATCTGGTTTTTGTCTTCCGAGCGTAATTAAGACAAGTAGTGGAATGACGATGAGCCTAGGTGATCTTAAAAACAAATTTTCGCGTAGCAAAGAACAGGCGAACGATGGCGCGGAAGACCTGACACTCGAAGAGCCATTCGTTATACAGATGCTGTAGTTTCAGTTTCGGCTTTGTGGCGGACGATGTCTCTTCTCGTCGATGGCGGTTGATGTTTATCGCTTCAGGGAGTCATTTCCCTTCCAGATGTGCTTTTAAGCTAACTCCTTAGCACAACCATGTTTCATCTACACAGCGCGAGAGAAATGACTGTCGAGAAACACGAACGCAGCAACGCATGTGACAAGCGCATGTGACAAGCATGTGACAAGTCAACTGCACCAAGCATCACGAATAAAAGCGAATTCCGGCATAATTTGCTACAGTACGAAACAGTACTTGATACACACCGTCTAAAAAGCAGTACTATATACATTTTGGACGCGCTAATGTGAAACCCCAGAACACCATTGGCACCTCAGCAAATAGTGGCCTCGCCCTCGCTCCAGTTATTCGGTCTAAACATAATTCGGTAAAATGATGGCTGCGAAGTCGGCTGCTTGGTGAAGGTTTCCAGCTATTCTTTCTTAAATTTCTCCCCCATTGATGGTACAGCTTGGCTTAGAGCGCGACAACGTGCATCGCAACAAAGAGCAGAGCTGGCGACTCTAGCGCAACGGGACGACACAGAGCTGACCAAACGAGGCTCCGTAAGTACTGTGTGTAGCGACGTTCTTTCGTCTGCTAGTGTCGTCCCAAAGCGATGCAATGGACCCCTGTTTGTGAAACGTCTTTCCCTAAGACTTTGCTGCTCTCCTCATGCAGTTGATAGCGCAACAGGTAGGCATTGTCATGAAAAAAGACGAGGACATCGAAAAGACAAAATGCTAAGTGGAAAACGAAAACGAAAACTGAAAAACCGTGCTGAGGTCTGATTTCATGCACTGCCAAAGGCAGACTTCCGGGACATGCCGCCCAACTTCCGGTGGCTTCACTTTCGGGCGCCTGATGCGACATCCAGCCCCCTAGTGGAGATCAGTCGTCTGAACTAAATCACCTGCAGAGGCACTTGCGCACTTGCGCACTTGCGCTTGCCCACTCCACCATTGACAAAAACATAACCGAAATTTCCAAATTCCCAGGCCGCATACCGCAGTTACCTAACCGGTGTGCCGACGCCGGCACACACCGTATTCTTTCCACAGCCACCTCTCTCGACCGAACGGTTACTCTGTCGTGGATCCCTGGGCATGCCTCGATCCCCGGCAATGAGCGCGTTCTTGCGATTACCCGAGAACTCTCCTCCCAAACAGCGGATGATCAGGCACCCAACCCTGCGCAAGAGGCCCCATCGGTCCTTTATACATATCATCAAATCACTGCATTCTACAAACTCAGCCGCATGACATTACCACCACTGCAGAGTACCTTGTCGCCATTTCCAGCACCACATTGTGACAATTACAGACGGGCTTCTTTAGTAAACCCTACCGTCACTCATGCTTCCGCCGCACATTTCCTCCTCATTGTAACACCGGTAGCGTTCCCAGATCAATACATTTCTATTACCTTTGGGAATGTCCTTCCATACAGGCAGTGCCCCCTCCCCATCCCCAATCCCGCTCATTCTACCTAGGATGCTGTTCTACGGACCACTTAGCCAGCCGGCCAGAAAAGGCTTGTGGATCGGACTTCATGTCAAGCACAAGCCTGTGGACTCCTGGATTACTACGGGACAACCCTGGAAGATTTTTTTAAAGCGAAAGATTTACTGACCGTAGGTTGAGCAGTTTCGCGTGATTCCTGGAAAGCCGTGCTGCGCATGCGTGAGGAGCACTGACGACACACGGACATTCCTCTCTCTCGCTCCCTAGTCACAACTGCGCATGCGCCCCTAGCAGCACCGAGCCACGGGTGTTCCAACCCTTCGCAGCGCCGCGCCTTAATTAATAATAAATAATTGATTTTGGGGGAAAGGAAATGGGGCAGTATCTGTCTCGAATATCGTTGGACACCTGAACAGCGCCGTAAGGGAAGGGATAAAGGAGGGAGTGAAAGAAGAAAGGAAGAAAGGGGTGCCGTAGTGGAGGGCTCCGGAATTATTTCGACCACCTGGGGATCTTTAACGTGCACTGACATGGCACAGCACACGGGCGTCTTAGCGTTTTTCCTTCATAAAAACGCAGCCGCAGCGGTCGGGTTCGAACCCGGGAACTCCGGATCAGTAGTCGAGCGCCCTAACCACTGAGCCTTTCCACAAAATCTAATTTTCAATTTTCAGTTTTCTCTTTCAACTTTTTCCCTCCCGCCTTTATACCTTCCTTTACGGTGCGGGTTGGGTGTCCGCCGAGATATGTGAGAAAGTTACTGTGCCATTTCCTTTCCTCAAAAACCAATCAAAACCCAAACAAAACAGGTGAGCCGACGGCGTTCTCGGAGTTCATTCGCGTTGACAACACTTTCGCTTTGTATATTCTGAATTAGCTGGGCTGATCCACATTAATTTTTTTCGCCTTATAAAAGTTGTTTCCGTCCGTCCATCCATCCCTCTAGACGTCGCGGCCGACTGGTCCGAGCTCCAGGGAGAGACAGCACAAGCAGTACTGGTCGATGATCTGAAATGTACACTGGCGTCGACAGCAAAGAGACAACGCTCGTCTGCGACACGTATGCACAGAGCTCCTTCAGGCACATAAGCGCGGTCCAGCCCGCTGGCAGATATACCGCGGCGCCATGTCTAACAAAATTGGGGCCGTTCAGCGCCTCGTCCGCATCCACCAGCGAAAACTGCTGTACAAGGCGCCGAAGCTCACGAGCGTTCCAGTTCGACCGGCTCCACCCGGGGCCTCGCATATCAGTACAGGTGTCAAGGACTCATTAAGTCTCCCACTGCGATTACGTAGCGCCAATGGATAATGAACACATCTAAATTTTCAGAAAATTCATTACTGTGACTTTCGTTAGCCTGCGCGTAAACACGCAACACGCGCCACCTGAAAGTTTAAAACGCGGCCAAACCCGTCATATGTTATCGTTATGTGATTGTCGCGCAGAAAAGCTCTAATTAGAACTATTACTCCAACGCCAACCGAATGCGTGGTGGCACTGGGAAAGAAGCAGAGCAACAGCGTTCAAAGGCTATTACATCTGCCAACGCGGTAGACTTTCCCTTGTACGCATCGCTTAACAGTATGGAATCCTCAATACATACACAGAAACCTCAAGTTACGGCCCAATGAACCCGCAATTTATCGCATTGCCTGCGAAGTGTAGCAGAGAAGTCTGCCAAAATAAACAAGATATTCAGAGGCTTTACTTAATGTTTCGTAACATAATTCGTCCGAAATTTTTCATCTAATGCATGTCGTCACTGATCCCATCAAACATCACGTTTCTTTAATGCAAGAGCCCGCAAGCCCGGCGAAGTGTACAAGAAATGCCCGGTAAAGTGCCGAGAAAATGTTTTCTCGCTGCCGAATCTCCACACACACACAAACAATTAAGGTAGCCAGCACGGTGTCTCGATCCGTAGACGGTCGGACTTAACGGGAACGCGTTTGTATAACTCGTTGCCATAGCAACTCTGATGTCAAGCGGAGGTGGTGTCCGCATACTCCGCTCTTGCGGCGCAACCCAAAAGGATAAGCAAGGAAGACCACTTTTGCATACGATAGTATGGACGCCAGGTCACGATGGAGTGGTAGGCAACCAAGTGACCGACAGGGTAGCTCGAGAGCATACGAAAAAGCCGAGCTTCCCGCGTAGGCGGCCCCGAGGTTTTCTTACCTATCCCTTAGGGATATACGGCGATTTTAGATTATTTTAAGGGGTTCAGAAGACGCTACCCCCCACCCCACAAATCACTTAGCAGGGAAGAGGCTGTAGCTTGGAGACAGCTGCAAACGGGTACCTACCGTAACCTGCATATACTAAGCAAAATTCACCCCACGCAATATAAAGATACATGTTCATGGTGTAACGAAACGCCCACGCTATATCATATTTCATGGGAATGTCCGAGAATACCCGTGGTCCCAGCAATACCAAACCCGAGTGCGGAGCAGTGGGAGGGATTGCTCTCCAGCGACCGCCGGAGCGACCAAATTGGTCTAATCCGGCGGGCCAAGCAGGCGGCGGCATCCAGCGGAGCCCTGGAATAGGGGCAGACGAGCCTGTGCAAGAGAAGATGACCCAAGTCATCTGACACCGCAGACGTACAAAACTAGAGCAAAATAAAGTTTATTCTCTCTCTTTCTCTCTCTCCAGTGTGAACGAGCCGCAAGGCATGCTGGGTACTCCGACTTCCGGATCGTTCGGCGAGATGCGTGTACAGTGCTTTGCTTGAATTCCGCTCTTCACGTGTTAATACGCGGGAATAAAGTCGTAAAAAAGGTGACCATGCTGTACGTCCGTTATTATGCCCGCGCTCGACGTTCCGTATTTGAATTAATGACGAAAGAGCGTTGCAAGTGCAAACGTTGCGGAGAGCGTCGTCTGTTCGCGCATAATTTTGGGACGCTTAATTTACGCGCTAAAAAGTTATCTTGTTGCTCGGCTGCTACATTGATCTCTAACATATGTTAGGGTACATATTTCCGAGAGCTTTCGCGCTACCAGGCGCTGAATATATAGACTACCAGCAGCCGTAGCCTAGCATTACGTGTACGAGCGCACTGCTGCGCACATTCTAGCAGAGTGGCTGCGACGGCGAAGAGCTTGCATCATGCAAGTCCTCGGAGGACTTGAGGTACTTTTTCTAAACAGCCGCGGTGGCCTAGTGGTTAGGGCACTCGGCTACCGAGTCGGAGGACCCGGGTTCAATGCAGGACGCGGCGGCCATGTTTCGATGGCGTTGGAGCGCGAAAGGCGACCGAGTGCTATGCCATAGAACCCTTCTAAACTAATCCGGAGCCCTTCCCTACGGCGTCCCTCATTGCCCATGTATCGCTTCTAGATGTGGCACCATACAATTTGCAATAGTTTGTCATTTTGTGGTCTGCAAAGCTTTCATGTACACTGCATTGGAGCTGCAAGGGTCTCTTGCCACGCGGTAGCACCGGAGCTGCGTTGCCTGCAAGCAAGGTAGACCGCGTTTTAGTTGCACTAAAATTGGCACATGCGGGACGTTGAGCTCGCCCCAAAAATCTGCACTTAAAGATGCTTGACAATCTTAGCAAAGGTGCACATGTTTCACTGTCGGTTATGTCCTTGTCAGCTCCACTGCTTTTGTCCAATATTTGCTATGGCTTATGGAATAATCACTGCATTAGCTGGCATGCATAACAACTGTCTAAAGAAACTGTATCGTCGGTGACGCAACGGCATTACAAATGTGTTTCATTTTCAGCACAACTGTATTGTTTCTGCCAGTACGAATTGCACCGAGCATGAGCCCATACTTTGTGGCTAAAAACCTCTAGTGATGTGTGTCAAGGGCATGAGATAGGCAAGTGATATAGCAGCTATTCCAGTGGTGAAATGGTGAGGTCAGACGGCTCGCAACGATAGTGCGCTAGAATAAGCCTTTATAAATGACCAAAGCATAAATCCCCAAAAAATCGCTGAAAGTAGATGCTAATGAGTCAAGAAAAAAAAAACAAAAAGAGGAAGAAACATTTTTACGTGATTTGGCATTACGTATAGCGGATGCCTCATATCGCATTTATCAACTCCGGTAAGCTTAGAGGAGCCTGAGCGTTGTCGCAGAGTGCGCCACGAAGCAAAAAAGGCTCCTAAACTCTAACGGCTTCATCGTCGGCCCGAAAGCAGGAATTCTGGCTTCAGTCTGCCGTTAGACGGACGCCTATTCCTTTGCGCCCTGCCTGCGGTGCGTGCGCTGCATGCTGTGACGAAGTCGCGCCGATCGACTCAGTGGCGAGGTTTTGCGGCGGTCAGGCAAACGCGACAGTGTATCTGCCGCTGATAGTGTGTGTGCCGAAAAAAACCGGCTGAGAGTCTACAGTGCTATTTAACGACGGCAGACAGTCGGCGAGGAACGGAGCTAGGCTGCCTGCCATAACTGGGCAGCAAAAGCCGCGTGTTTCAGTGCAGCACGGCTCTGCGCGTACGTCACTCAGCTATAGGCAGAGCAGTGCGCCTCATTAAAGGGAGTGCGGGCTGCGTGACAACGTGCCCACTTATGCAAACATGCATGGCTAAAGGTAAAGCAAAAACGACGAAAAGACAAGAGAAGCAGACGGGACACGTGCCGTGTTCTGTCGTTTACGCCAACCCAGCGCTCCCTCAGGATGCGGAGGGGATGAAAACAGGTCCCGAGCGCGAACTAGATGTGGAAGTTGAGACCGCGCGATTAGGACTAGAGTACGACACCACGGGCATTTGCTTATTTGCCTCTTGTCGTCATCCTAATCGTGCAGTCTTAACTTCCCTCGAGATGAACGAACCTGTCAGCAAGAACGATCTGTCTTCGAGATAGCTAAATCGAGTGGCTTATAATGCACAGTTTCCTGCATTCGTCTGCTGTTTATTGTCTGGTGTGCACTGCTTTCCACTTTTGTCAGAAGTTCGCTTCGCTGCCTGCAAACGCTTCAGATGTTTAACGCCGATGACAAAAAGGATGGCATCTATCGCTGCAGGAACAACAATAAACACCAGCCACAGCAACAGCAACGCAGCAGACGCGTGGCTTCGTTCCTGCCGTCGGTGGTCATCCTTCGGTAATGCCGAAGGATGAGGTGCCGGTCCGACGAAACGCTGCTTGCCTTCCCAAGTCTGGGTGCTCGTATGCGCTGAGCGACGCATGCTGAATAAAGTGCTTCCTGTTTCTCCTCCACCTCCCGCCTGTTAAACCGCCACACTCGTGTTGTACCACCAACCCATCTGCAGGTCCCGGTCACAGACTGTTCCTCTGGAAAAAGCCTGGAGGCACTGACATCGGTCCCTCTGCGGGCAGACTGAAAAGGCGGGAGTTGCCGCCACTACTCTGCATTGGCATGTTTTACGATGGCCAAGTACGGCCGTGTCATGGCATTCCGTTCCTGAGCAGGAGGTCGCGGAGTGGAATACCGGCGGCATTTCGGAGAAGCTGGCCCAGCCTCATCTGGAGCGGGTGTCGCCGCCGACAGAATACGTAACGAAGTGTTGGAACACCTCGGAGACGAATGCATTAACGACGTAGGGATGGCATTTTGCAATTCGCACGCTGCCCAATCGACAGCCATCTCAGAGCCACGCAGCAACTAACGTCTCCTTGCGCGCCCTCATCCATGTCCGCAATGACGTGAAAATATTTACTCACACCGAAGGCGTTAGAGCCTTTATTCACTCACGTGTAGCTTCCAGTAGTTGTAGTAGCATCCAGTAATGAGCCCAACAGGTCGCAATGCGACATGCCGTTTTTAATTTTTTGTCAACTGTCTCAATGTGCGACCGTACGCGCTATAAGCGACACAAGAAGACAACACATATACGACGCAAGGGCAAACTAACATTCACTTCTTTGCGCTTGTGTCGTGCGTGTCTTTTCTTCTTGTGTCGCTTATAGCGCGTACGTTCGCATAATGATCAACCAACTGGCCCCGGCGTTAGCTTTGCTGTCTTAATATCAACATCATTGAAACTTGCTTCGGTTGCCAGACTGGCGCGGGTCTGCGTCCATGGCGCCTCCGCGGCAATTGGCGCCGAGTGGCGCTGCGGTCGCACTATGCCAAGGAGGCAGTAGAGTCACTGGATAAGTTTTAAAACATATCCAGTGACTCTATGAGGCAGCAACGGCTGTGTCATAAGCGCCATAAGCTGCAGGAACAGGGAAAACTCGTCAGTCACGCACGCCAGCTAAAGATTTGGTCGGGTTTACCCTGTCCGTTCTTCATCGGTTTGGTCAACTCGACGAGCTTTTATTCGCGACTAATCTCTAGCCAAGCCGCCGCGGTGGCTGAGTGGTTATGGCACTCGGCTGCTGGCCCGAAAGACGCGGGTTCGATCCCGGCCGCGGCGGTCCAATTTCGATGAAGGGGACATTCTAGAGGTCCGTGTACTGTGCGATGTCATTGCACGTTAAAGAACCCCAGGTGGTCGAAATTTCCGGAGCCCTTCACTACGGCGTCTCTCATAGCCTGAGTCGCATTGGGACGTTAAACCACCCTAAACTATAAACCATTTTTCTCTAGCCAACGCAGCTTCCTGACGCTCTCTGTCGTAGGGATCGCTAGAAGCTACCCGGCGCCTCCAATGCTCAGTCGAAGAAGCCGCCCCGGTGAACGGTTCTGGCTATTTGTCTCTGTGGCGTCTAGGCGGCGAGCGCTGGCCTTTGTTCAGCAAGTGCGATTCACGTGGTTAGTCACGTGACACAAGTGGCAAGTGCGGCGCAGCGGCGGAACGAGCGGTAACAGATGCGGCAAGTCAAGTGGCATGACGTCACAGCCACACCTGCGGCGAGCCTCCAGTTAGAGGTCCAATCCAAACGTCATATGACTTTCAGCTTTGCATGCGCGAAGTGAAGCTTTGCTCCAAAAATCAATTTTTCTAAAAAATGTGATGCCCCGTTCGTAGTACGGCGTTCCAAATGGTGCCAAATGGTCGGAGCCAAAGGTTCACAAAAGAAAACAGTTTATACAGCTAAGAGAAGATACAAAGGAATTTACGATCACTCGTACGAACACACACAGAGAGATTCACAAATACAATGCAACGCGTGCAAAGTAACCCTTGAGAGAGATAACAATTCAACAAAATCTTTGCACCTAAAGTGCACAAATACAGAGAGAGACAAACAAACAAAACACAATTTGTTCACCGGGCACTGCGACAGTCCGACGACCTGAGGAGCACGACGGGACCGATCCGCTGACTGGCGCACGTTGCCTCGCTGGTCCGTCCTTGGCTGGTCGAGTGGTGTTCTCCCGGGAGTCGAGCGGGCGCGCTTCTCGGAAGCTTGAACGGCGGCTCGGGCTCACAGACAGCGGTTGCAGCCCCTCATTTATAGGCGCGGTCCGCGTCAGTTTGTTCTTCGCTCCAGGGCAGGCGCGCACATACACGCAGCTTCATCTGCACAAACTCCTTCTCCTTCTTGCGCCGGGCCCACGACCCCATTGGTCAAGCGCGGAAACCACCTTCTAGAACAATCTAAGTCATTCGCGGCACGCTCAGTCATCCGCGCCGGAGAGAAGGGGGGAGGGTATCACATCGGCGCGCACCAGGTTACCCCTTTCCGTCGACAACAAGCAAAAACTTCGCCAACATTCGAGAAGAATTGACGCCGCGCGTGTCTATGTTTACTTTGGCGCCCCGACGGCGAGCTGAGAGAAAACCACCGTGCGCTCCGGGGTTCTTCCCCGCTGTTTTTTTTTTACTTTACCGCGCGCGGGCGCGATTGCTTTGGCGCAGCGTCCGTTTGTTTCGAACATGCGCCGAATTTTGTGACAGCCATACGCGCACGCGCGCACGCGTTTGGGTGGGTTGGTGTCAGTTCATCCAGGGACAGCAATGCTTTCGCATTCTCACACGTAAGCACCCTTAATGCCGAATTTTTTGTTAGTCATGAAACTTATACCGAAGTTTCATTAAGGCACAGAATCAGGCAGCGCCAGGGGCGTCAGTTTGGTAGTGGTGAGGTTTTAGAGTCACGAAGCTGCACGTAAGCTATGACGAACGCCGTTGTAGAGGAGGGCTCCGGATTAATTTGTATTCCCTGCGGGTTCTTTAACGTGCTCTGGACATCGCGCAGCACATGGACGACCACCGCGGCCGCGATCCACTCGCGCGGCCTTGGACTCAGCCGCCGCAGCGCGTCAGAGTCGACTGGGGATCGGCAGCCTTGAAAGCATTCGCGCACATGGACGCAAAGCGCTTTGCTAGGGGTGTCACGAAGTAAGCAGAATAAAAATTAATCACAGAGTAGTGTACAGTACCGAAACACAGCTTACTCATTTATTTTTGTCAATCAGAACAGGCGTAATTTATGCAGAATGTCTACGCATTCAAAGTGCCTTCGTACATCATTTAAAGGACAACAAGAAGGCGGTGATCTCGCAGGCTGGGTATTAAGTTTGCCGGTCTCCCTTTTAATCGTCTGGGCCCTCCGTATTAGATGGCACTGCGGCTTGGTCACTCTAGGTGGAGTGCAGAGCTCTCTCATAAGGCGTTGCGCATAACTTTTGCGATCAGGAACAAAGTATTACAACACCCTGGCGCTAAGGACAGCTATCGTTGTAAAATGATTAATTCGGACCGGTGTAGAGCGGCACAGTTTACCAGCGTTCCCTGAGTCAGATTCAAAGAAATTTGCAATAAGTGCAACGCATCATAACACGCGCGTGTCGTCCAGAATTCTATGAAAGTATGTATCAGTGTCTAAATGCAAAACTACAGCTTTGTTTTGTCACCGAGCGCAAATCTGAAACACGACTGCCTCCTCAGCAGCGTCCGTATAGAAGCTCACTCAGAAAGGAGGCGAAACGCAAAGGCGCTCGTGTGCTGTGCGATTTCAGTGCACGGTATAGATGCCCAGATGGTCGAAATTATTCTGCAGCCCTCCACTACGGCACCTCTTTCTTCCTTTCTTCTTTCACTCCCACCTTTACACACCACCCTCCTTTATACGCCCGATACACCACAGCTTTCGCTCTCTAACTAGGATGAGTTGTAAGCGTACTTTTATTAAAATAATACTAAAAAGGGAGGAAAATATTTTTGCTAGCCCCGGCATCTGCCATAGATACTGAAGCACCTGAGCTGGGGCAGCGGAAATAAAGGATAGCAGGCATAATGGAGAAATGAAATGAAAGAGGTGAGGGAACAGGAAAGAGAGGATAGGGGGTGAAGTAATATACACAAACTACACAGCAGTATTTAAACCGAACCTCATTTTTTTCGTTCGCCCACCCTACTCAATGTAAATGTCAGATTAACTTTCCCTAACCAGGGGATTCCCTTTCCCTCTGTTGTGGCAATATGAACACACAGTCCTGCGCGCTGGAAGCATTCGCTGAAGGAAAGCTGCTTCTCACGACCTGTGTTCTTGCTAGTCAATTCACTTCCGGATGCTGCCCCCGATCGACGTCGGCGAGTGTTTCACTGTTCATACGCTCGTGACCTTAGCTTTCGGGATACTCTTCGGCTGTGGGAAAGGCCTCGTCTTCTGAAACGGCGATTTCGGCTTTCTGCGTTCCGCAGCCTCGGTGCCCTGCTCCGTCATAACATGTACGCTGCCTCTCCTACCCCCGCATTAACGGCACGCCGTTAGTATGTACGCGCTTGGGCGCTGGAGGAAGCTAAAGGTTGATTTAGGCTCATAAACGCACTTGACGTCTTCTGCTCTGAATATCCCTCAGCTGAAATGAAAGCAAGCCGCTGAAGTACACTGCCTACTGTAGAAAACTAAACATGGGAAAAAAACTTAGGCTGGATCGCATTTAACATGCCTCGGAAACAACGTCCTCTTATCAGTAAACTAATTTTGGAAACATCTCCGGCAACCAAGTTTTCGCGACATTTATTTGGCCATTGATTTTTTTACTGGCCCAGCCAGTTGAGCGGCTTCACTTGGAGTGGAAAAGAATACGTGGCCCTCTGAGAGGAAAGGCACGTCGTGCGGCGTTCACGGGACAGAAAGACACCGTAGCACTCGACCGCAAGACAACACTTGGGCGCTCAGCGTTGCGAAACCCGCTGCGGTGGCTCTGTGGTGACGGCGTTCGGTTGCTGAACACGAAGACGGGGGTTCGATACCAGCCACGCCGGCAGCGTTTCGATGCAAGCGAACTGCTAAAGACGCCCGTAAGCTATGCGATTTCAGTGCACTTTAAAGATCCCCAGGTGGTCGAAGTTGAGATACTGGGGACCGCCAGGTGGCTGCCGGAGCACAAGAACGCGTCTCACGTCAGCTTCGCTGTTTTCTACTGTTTTGTGCGGTTTTTCGACTGTTCATGGACTGAAAGTGCAGAAAACGGTTCATGAAGGTGTTGTGCACCATTTTCATCCACTTTTAGGGACTTCCGAGTCCGAAATTTGTGCTTGACACGGAGCGGCAGACGCTTCGCTGGGCCTCGCAGTAGGCCTAGCTCGAACCTGCCGCGCCTGGGATAGGCTAGGCCTAGCGTCACAGTGCGCACATGGCTTCACCAACGCCGAACCTGCCTGCAACAGCAGGGTAAACCAATTCGGCGGAGAAGCAATCCCGCCTGAAGAATTCGCCACGGATCCTAGATGGACCAGGGCAGTCACAGCTCGTAAACTGGCGCACTCGGCATCGCTCCACGAGCCCGCCACCTCGAGCTCTCCTCTCAAGCCACCGGATGAACCCACCACACCGGCCTAGCCCGAGCAAGGCGTTTCCTCCACCAACTATAAAGCGTCAGGCTCCGCTGCCCAAGCTACCCGCCTCAGACCTGAAAATCATCTACCGCCCGAGTGGGAGCCTAGATCTCCTCAAACAGAATGGGGGCTACATCCTATCTTTCGTATGCACCACCCTGCAACTCCCCATAGAGGCAGTACGTCAACAAGACGTCATACGCATAAATCCTCGAAACAACTCCTTCACCATCAGTGCCCCATCAGAGAACAGAGCGGAATGCTACGTTAGACTACAGTCTCTTCAAATCTCCAACATGACCTACCCATTAAAGGCCTACATCGCCCAACCAGACAACGCCATCAGAGGCATTCTCTACAACGCTGTCTACGACCAGACGTCTAAAGAGATAGTTCAGAAACTTCAGACTTTCAAAAAAAAATAGTTGTTATGACATTATGGACGCCAAACGTTTGGGCAAGACTAAGTCCATACTAGTCACTTTCGTCAACACAAAGTCGGTTCCTAAGCAACTACGTTTTTACGAAGCCGTATATAACTGCTATCTCTTCCTGGCGAAAGCCGAGGCATGCTTCAACTTCCGGAAAGCCGGTCAAAGAAGCGACGTCTGTATACAACCCAAGCAAAATCTCTGCTAGAGCTCTGGAGAGCCTCATTCCGCAGTCGAGCCACCCATGTGCGTAGCCAAATGCATCATCTGCAATGAATCCCACTTCACGGGCTCCAAGGATTGCAAGCAGCGTTTCAACCGACTGGGCAACAAAAGGCCGACACCCAAGGATGATACGACAAAGAACGCAACTCTCCGGGAATCCCGCCACAGGCAGCGATCAAGATCGAGAAGCCGTGCCAATTCCTGTCACAGGTTGCGGTCCCAGTCCAAGTCCTTCCCACCCCTGACCAAACATCCCACGTCTGAGAAACAAGGAAGGACCGGCCAGTCAGTATCTGACAAACAGGTGAGCTGGGGTTTGCGTCTCCTTCCCTTGTACGTGAGAATAATCAACTTAAAGCACAGGTCGAACAGCAGAGAAAGCAAATCCAACATCAGTGTCCAAAAATCGATAGTCATAGCAAGCAACTTCAATTGCTACTACAAAGAATCCCGCCAACAGAGAAAATGAAGAACCCTCAAGATAACCCCTCCCTCACCCCGGTAGCTAGCCTACCGAACTCACCCACTGAAAGCACACCTGCCAAGCGCAGAGCAAAAGAAAACAGTACCACTGAGGACATCACAACATTAGGAACCCCAGATCAACGCGACCACTATTCTTGAACAGAAAATGGAAAAGAAATTCGAAGCCATGAACAAAGACACACATGAACGAGCAATCTCAACAACAGAATGACGACGCTCGAGCAGAGATCTAGTGTCCATGACGCCATCATTGCTCCGGTGCTGAGTAAAACAGACCAACTGTTTCCCTCCACATAAATCAAATTGAACCCATTCGCTTTCATACCAGTGTATGATGGCAGCAAACCACGAGGAGTGCGGCAGTGGAATTGCAGAGGATATCGTTCCAAGCGAAGAAATCTGTAACTCCACATTCAATCTCTGTCTGATAAAGAAATCCCCACAGTCATCGCACAACAGGAAACTCCAGCTCCTGTCATATTAGTCAACTACACTTCACACCCGCCAATGAACAAACCCATTCAAAGGGTAGAAACCCTAGTTCACAGAGCATACTCCGCTGCAGATCACTCCATAGAGGTTGAAGACATAGATTGTCACCTGATAGAACTCCTTCCCAAAACTAGAAATAGCACTAGCCGATAACATCCTCAACACATACAGCAGCCCGAAAGGCAAAGCAGCCCCTCTCCTCGCAGCTACACGAAAAGCGCTCCATATCAGCGCTAAACACCCGCTTATAGTGCTTGGTGGCTTTAATGCCTGACATGTCAGCTGGGCGTACAAATTCAACTGCACGAAAGGAGCACAGCTCTGGACACTAATTCAGAACGAGGGACTCACCCTGGTCAATAACGCGCAACATACGCGCATAGGTAACAGCGTACAACACAACACCACTCCAGATCTCACACTAACACAGAATATCACAAAATGTTAATGGTCGCACACGCAGACATCCCTAGGCAGGGAACACTACATAATTGAAGCCTCACTCTCGCTAAACTCACTCACTCCCTACATGAAAAAGAAGCTGCAGATCACGTACTGGGACAAGTTTCAGAACCTCTGGAACGACGACCCCACCAAAATCAAACACCTTGCTAGGTGGGTGGCAGAACCCAGAAAGGACGTCGCTACAGCGACATCTGAGATCCCGAGCAATCGCGAATCAGACGCGGTCGACAGCAGACTCCTCCACATGTGGGAGTCTCACTCCGGCTTGCAGAAACGATGGCTTCGTAACAAACACAACAGATCTCTCAAGTTAAGGATATCAGCCTTTTTCAAGGAAATAGAGGCGCACGCGGCACAGCTAACCCGTCACCAATGGGGTGAGCTTTCCAAACGCATGGTGGGCAACCTGGGCCTAAGAGACACATGTAAATTTCTGCGCTGCCACTTAGAACCCCACAACACGACAAGCGCGCAACAGCGTAATGTAACGCACCTCATTCACAGAATAGGCATGCATGATGAGATGATGTCCTGATTCAGAATCTCAAAGACAGGTACCTCACAACAACTCACAAATTAGCCCTCCCTTCCTACGTGGGCTTAGAAAACCCCGAGCTCGACGCGGACATAACAACGTGGGAGGTTAGAGCAGCAATCTTCAAACTTCGGACAACGTCTGTGCCAAGAGCAGACAGGATCATAAGCAAAACGATACGAAATTTGGACGAGAATTCCAAGTTCTAACAAAACTTTACAACAAGCACTGGAAGGAAGGTACTCTTCCCTCCGAGTGGACCCACGCGAGGGTTACTTTCATCCCCAAGCCCGGGAAACCGCTGGACCTGTTAAACCTCAGGCCAATCTCCCTCACCTCATGCTTGGGAAAGCTATTTCAGCACGTAATCCTAAACAGACTACAAAATTACATGCAAACAAAAGAGCTCTTTCCCCACACAATGCTAGGATTCCGAAACCATCTATCAACACACGATGTAATGGTTCAAATCTGAGAATAAATCCTACATCAGAGACATTGCATACGCACACGAGCACTGATAGCCTTAGACCTCGTTGAGGGGTTTCACAATGTCCAACACACAGCCATACTGGACGCCTTATCCAATCTAGGAGTCGGGACTCGAACACATAACTACATAGCAGCTTTCCTACGAGACCGCACAGCGGAAATCAAACTAATTTCTATAGTGTCCCTCCTTTTCTCTGGGCAGCAGGGGGACACCCCAGGGGTCAGTCTTATCTTCCCTATTTTTCAACATCACTCTCATTCCCATGGCTCGCAAGCTAGAGCGCACCCCAAACCTCTCCCACTCCTTCTATGCAGATGACATTGCCTTATGGACCACCATGAGCAATGTTGGGACCATGGAAGAAACCCTTCACGCAGGTGCCGAGACGGTAGTGCAGTGCGCAGACTCTATAGGCCTCGCATGCTCCTGTGCAGTCTGAACTCTTGCTACTCCGCCCGACCCCGAACCGCAACCGGAAGGAAAACCCCTCCATACACGTCGAGGTCAATGTCTACCAGTGCCAGAGGTTGAAATGATAAGTATACTAGGCATGTTCTTACAAAACAATGGACGTAACACGGAGACTATCTCCAAACTAACAGTCACGATATATCAAACGATCCGACTGATTAGAAGAAAAGCCAGCAAGCACCGAGGCATGTGCTCATATGACCCGAGGCGGCTGGTGCAGGCATTGGTGATTAGTCGGATGGCTTACTCCCTTCCCTCCTCTACCTCACAAAGGCGAAAGAGGAGAGGGTATATGCACTAATAAGATAGGGATACAGGTCAGCCTTAAATATCCCACACCGTGCTCCCACCACCCATCCCTTACGTATGGGAGTGCACAATACACTACAAGAGCTAACTGAAGCTCATCGCATGGCTCAGATTGACAGACTCTCCTCCATAAATACAGGTAGGCACATTCTCGCCTCTCTAAAGATTCAGCCAACCGGTCCACCCCCCAACAACTCCCATGCCACCCCAACGCACATCAGGGACAGACTCCTAGCTCACCCTCTGCCCAAAAACGTACACCCAGTTCTCAACCAGGCCCGACGCGAAGCTCGTGCCAAGGCTTTACACAAAACTCGTGCAAACGACAATGACGCTGTCTACGTGGACGCGGCAGAGAACACCCACAATTCGGCCTACGCCATCACTGTAGCATCACATGACCTCAAACATCCTTGTGCTCGATTAAGGCAACAACCTCTCTTGAAGCCGAAGAAGCAGCCACAGCGTTTGCCATTTCCTCCTTCGCCGCCACACTCATTCTGAGTGACCCTAAAATAGCAATCACGAATTTTTCATGGGAACAGATTCCTTCTACCACCCGAAATATTCTCAATTCTTGCTGCACAGAACCCCGACCAGTTCAAATTGTTTGGGGGCCAGCCCACGCAGGCAATCCCGGCAACGAAGTGGCCCACTCTCTAGCTCGAGCGTACGCCAACCGAACAGGGCACACCGTAGACGGGGTAGCGCTAGGGACCGGCTCGTCACCTATCATGAAATAACCCTTCATTACAGGGAGCAGACTCGTCTATCCTCCGCCACACATCTCCCTCTCGAAAGAACAACAAACTACCTAAAGATAGCTCCAGGCTCGCACATTCCCTTCACCGGCTTTGTTAGCCCTTATCCACCCAGGCCAATACAGACCCGAATATATTTATTTATTTATTTATTTATTTATTTATTTATTTATTTATTTACACAAACTGCTAATCCCATTTGGGATTGTTGCAGGAGGGCAAAATAGGGTTAGTAATAACAGTTCAAAAATACATCATTTTGGTGAAGATCGTAAAATAAACAACT
Source organism: Amblyomma americanum (assembly GCF_052857255.1). Taxonomy (NCBI): domain Eukaryota; kingdom Metazoa; phylum Arthropoda; class Arachnida; order Ixodida; family Ixodidae; genus Amblyomma; species Amblyomma americanum. The sequence goes on from NC_135497.1 coordinate 62,205,512, forward strand.
AATAGTAAGGGTAAAGCAAAGGCACTGGAATTAACTATGGAAATACAGCCAAAAATGCAACAACGCAGAATAACAGTACAACGAACTGTATCGTAACCATATCGAAAGAAGGCAAATTAATCTCACAATTGGCGTCATGACAGAAGTTACATCGAAATAGTTCCGAAAACAATACTGGTAGTCTGTGTATACCTAAACAATCTCACATTGTGGGGCTCTGAGAGCCAACTTTGACCCCATTTTATATATTGTCGCCGACAAACGTAGGGCGGCACGAAATGGGGTTTTTTTTTAATCCGAAGGCCAGAGACCCAGCAGCGCGCGTTCGAACGGGAACGTCCTCCTCTTCGCTCCCACACGAGCCCAGTAATGCCGCTCGGCCGCATGGCGGCGCTCGCAGAATGTGAGCAGTGTGGCATTGCCCCCCTCCTTTCAAGAGGCATCGCCTCGATGCCTCCGGCAAGGGGGATAAAGAGTGTGGAAACACCGAAAGTGCGTTGGCGTGTGGTGGCAGCACTGAATGTGAACTCCGGGAGGGGCTAACGGGCGTAATACGGTTTCATGCGGGACACGTGGACGACTTCAGACTTGGGCGGGCGAGAAGACCGGACAACTCCTTGCGGGTACACTTCATAGTTCACATCGCTGAGTTGACATAGCACCTCGTAGGGGCCGAAGTAGCGCCGCAGAAGCTTTTTAGAGCGACCGCGCACACGTATAGGGCTCCATACCCAGACGTGCTCGCCGGGTTGGTAAATCACCTTCCTGTGGCGGAGGTTGTAACGCCGGGCGTCAGTTGTCTGCTGGTGGCGAATGCGTTGTCGAGCAAGGTGGCGAGCGGCTTCTGCATCGCGAACGAATTGGTCAGCGCCTGGGACAGACGAGGGGGTACAATCCGGGAGCAGCATGGCGTCAAGCATGGTCAGGGCATCTCGGCCATACACCAAACGGAAGGGGATGAAGCGCGTCGTTTCTTGGAGGGCGGTGTTGTACGCAAACGTGATGTAGGGAAGTATTTCATCCCAGTTGCGATGGTCAGCGTCGACATACATAGACATCATAGCTGTGATGGTCTTGTTCAGCCTCTCAGTACGTCCATGCGTTTGAGGATGGTAAGCAGTCGTTTTACTAAGACGGAGGACATCGTGTGTAAGAGCCGACGTAAACGCGGTTCCCCGGTCAGTTAATACAACCACGGGGGCGCCGTGGCGAAGCATGATGTGGTGAACAAAGAACTGTGCAATTTCTGCCGCGGTGCCACGGGGGAGAGCCTTTGTTTCACAATAGCGGCTTAGGTAGTCCGTGGCAACAGCAATATACCGGTTTCCCATGGAGGACACCGGGAATGGGCCCAGTAAGTCCATGCCGACTTGTTGGAATGGGATTTGCGGTGGATCAATTGGCTTCAGAAGGCCGGCCGGTTTTGTCGGTGGTACCTTCCGTCGTTGACACTCACGGCAGGTTCGAACGTAGCGTTGGACGACCGCAGCAAGCCGTGGCCAGTAGTACTTGTGGCGGAGGCGTCCCAATGTTCTGGAAAAACCGAGGTGGCCAGAAGAAAGGTCGTCGTGGCATGCAGCGAGAACTTCCTTACGAAGCACGGTTGGGACAAAGAGGAGATACGCAGTGTCGGTCGGACCGTAGTTTTTCTTGTAGAGGACTCCATCTATTAAGCAAAACGACGAAAGTCCGCGCGAGAAGTGTTTGGGCGGAGACGGAGCGGTTCCTTCGAGGTACTCGATTAGAGGCAGCAGTTCGCAGTTGGCCCTCTGGTGGTGGGCAAGGTCGGATGTGGTGACAGCGCCGAGGAAAGCAGAATCGTTGTCGGACTCATCTGGTGGGCACGGAAGAGGAGCTCGGGAGAGACAGTCTGCTTCGCTATGTTGCCGACCCGACTTATACACGATGGTGACGTCGAACTCTTGCAACCGAAGGCTCCACCGTGCAAGTCGCCCCGATGGATCTTTGAGGTTCGCAAGCCAGCACAAGGAGTGATGATCGCTGACGACTCGAAACGGGCGGCCGTACAGGTATGGACGAAATTTTGTGATTGCCCACACAACAGCGAGACACTCCTTTTCCGTTGTGGAATAATTCACTTCGGAACGGGACAAAGTGCGACTTGCGTATGCGATCACGCGTTCCACACCGTCTTGCCACTGCACAATCACCGCACCGAGGCCCACATTGCTGGCATCTGTGTGCAGTTCCGTGTCGGACTGCTCGTCGAAGCGGGCAAGGATAGGCGTAGATTGGAGGCGGGCCTTAAGCTCTATGAAAGCTTTTTCCTGATCTTGGCCCCAGAAGAAGGGTTCGGAGTCTTTTGTCAGGCGAGTCAGCGGCTCTGCGAGCTTGGAGAAGTTTTGAACGAACCTCCGATAATAGACGCAAAGCCCCAGGAAACGCCGCAAGCTTCGTTTATCTGTTGGCTGGGGAAATGCAGCAGCGGCGGCGGTCTTTTCTGGGTCGGGGCTAACGCCCTGAGCGCTCACAATGTGGCCAAGAAACTCGAGCTCCCTAAATGCGAAGTGGCACTTTTCAGGCTTGAGAGACAGACCCGCAGAACGAATTGCTTCGAAGACGGCGCGCAAACGTTTCAGGTGCTCCTCGAACGTGTCGGAGAAAATCACGACGTCGTCGAGATAGACAAGGTAGGACTGCCACTTCAGGTCAGTTAGTACGGTGTCCATCATACGTTGGAACGTCGCAGGGGCTGAACACAAGCCGAAAGGAAGCACCTTAAATTCGTATAGTCCGTCAGGAGTAACGAGGGCGGTCTTTTCTCGGTCACGTTCGTCAGCCTCGATTTGCCAATAACCGCTACGAAGGTCGAGTGACGAAAAGTAGGTAGCATGGCGGAGGCGGTCTAATGAGTCATCAATGCGCGGCATTGGATAGACATCTTTGTTGGTAACGTTATTGAGACGTCTATAATCTACACAGAACCGTAGGCTGCCGTCCTTCTTTGCGACGAGAACAACAGGTGACGCCCAGGGGCTCGTCGATGGTTGTATGACGTCGTCGTGGAGCATTTCGGCAACTTGGCGGCGGATAGCATCGCGCTCCTTCGACGAAACACGATAAGGACGCTGACATAGCGGTCTCTGGTCACTGTCGACGATAATACGGTGCTTAGTTATTGGCGTCTGGCGAACCTTGGATGTTGATGCAAAACAGTCGCGGAAAGAGTCAATAAGGCTTTCCACGCGGCGTTTCTGATTGGCCAGAAGGTCAGGGTTCACGTCGGTCCTAATGGCTGTTGCAGTGTCCTGTTCAGCTATTTCGGGGGCCGTTGTTGATAAGGCACATTGACCGGCATGCTCGCCAAGTTCTTCAAAATGGGCAATCACCGTGTTTTTCGTCAAATGTTGGGGTTCACAACTAAAGTTGGTCACTAAGAGCGTGGTACGCGCGTGAACAAGGTCGACAAGGGCGCGAGCAACGCAAACTTGCCGAGACAGTAGCAGCGACATATTCGCTTCGGCAATGCCCCGAGTACCGGAGCTGGTATCACACTGGACTGTGACAAACTTGCTTGGTCATCAGAGATGCGTAATGGTGCTCTGTGCGGCTTGGGGTCGGTATCAACGGCTCGCTGTGTCGAAAACGATACCAATTGCTCGTGCAGGTTGATGACCGCCCCATACTCTTTAAGGAAGTCCATGCCGAGAATCAGTTCTTTAGAGCACTCTCGTAGCACGGCGAAGGAGCCAGTGAAAGTTGCACCGCGGATCTTTATACGGCTGGTGCAGACGCCAACCGGAGTTACCACATGGCAACCAGCTGTGCGTATCTGCGGCCCATGCCAAGGTGTTAGAACCTTTCTGAGGGTTGCGGCTAGGTTACTACTCATGACAGAAAAGTCGGCTCCGGTATCGACGAGTGCAGATACGTCATAGCCATCGGCGGCAACAAGAATTTCGGCGGCGGAAACACTTGTTTGACAATTTGTCGGCGAGGGTTTTGGTGCCGTCGTCGATGGGGTCGTCGCTGAGGTCGTCGGTGAGGTCGGCGGTGGGATCGTCTTTAAGGTCCGCGGGTGGGGTCGTCGCATAAACTCGTCGGATGGAGGCTGTTCACTGTCTGCGGCAGCGGCGGTCCTACCCCCAGAGGACGCCGTCTTCAGTTTTCCCGGCGGGGAGACGTGCCTCTGAAATGGCCAGATGATGGTGCATGACTGGGTGGAGGAACTAGTCTTGGAGACGGCGACCTAGACTGGCGTCGTGGAGGCGTTGAGGGCAGCACATTATCGGCCAGGTACTACTCAATGTCTCGCGGTCTCTCACCATAGCGCGGTCGAGGTGCGCTCGGTGGAAATCCTCTTAATCCCATCCGCCGGTAGGGGCAGTTGCAGAGGATATGACCGGGCTCCCCGCAGTGGTAGCATAGTGGCCGGTTGTTGGGTGTGCGCCACACGTCAGCTTTTCGAACAGGGCGCGGGTCACGCAGCTCGGCGGAGGGAAAGTACCCCTGCGTTTGTTCGGCAGCAGGACGGAACGCATGTGGAACTGGCGCAGGTCTCCGCAGAGCTTCACTGTAGCTCATGATGTACGGCTTCGGCTGCGGGGTCCGTAGGGCTTCGTTGTAGCTGCTGGCATACGGCTCCGGCTGTGGTGCCGGTGGTGGCTGGACTGCTCGCCGAATTTCCTCGCGGACGGCATCGGCTACAGCTGCAACACTGGCAGGTGGAGCATCTAAGCGGAGGTTGCGCAGTTCTTTGCGAACTACACTCCGCACAAGCTCCCGAAGAGCCTCGTCCCCGGCGACTGGCAGGGACGCACAATAGTTGCTGGCCGCAACACTTCCCGGACGACCGTACTGCGCACTGCGTTCCTGTAAGGAACGTTCCATGCCTGTGGCTTCTTTAGCGAAGTCAGCGACGGTTCTTGGTGGGTCGCGTATGAGGCCAGCGAAGAGCTGCTCCTTCACACCACGCATGAGGTGGCGCACCTTGGTAGCCTCTGGCATGGCAGGGTCAGCCCGATTGAAAAGACGTGCCATGTCTTCAATAATCATAGCGACGCTTTCGTTCGCCTGCTGTGACCTGGTGCGAAGGGCGAGTTCGGCATTTTCCTTGCGTGCGTTTGTGCTGAAGGTAGCCAGCAACTGACGGCGGAACGCTTCCCAGTTCGTAAAGGATGCCTCATGGTTCTCGAACCATGTCTTCGCAGAGTATTGGAACGAGAAATAGACGTTTCGTAGTTTTCGGTCGTCGTCCCACAGGTTAAATGTGGCCACACGGTCAAAGCTGGACAACCAGTCCTCGACGTCCTCAAACCGATCGCCGTGGAAGGATGGTGGTGAGCGAGGGGTGAGAACTACAACGGGCGGGACAGTGCCGGAAGGCTGGCCTGTCTGACTGCCTGTAGTAGACGTCATGGTACGCACCGGCCTCGTCAGTGGCTGACACTCAGGTTGCAGGCCTCGCAGGCGGCGGCTCGCTTTGTGGACGGGTGTTGTGTCCAAGCGTCGCTGATCAGCGTCAGAGTTGCCCTCGGGGTGAGCGTTCATGGAACGACACCCAGCACCTCCACCAAAATGTCGCCGACAAACGTAGGGCGGCACGAAAAGGGTTTTTTTTTAATCCGAAGGCCAGAGACCCAGCAGCGCGCGTTCGAACGGGAACGTCCTCCTCTTCGCTCCCACACGAGCCCAGTAATGCCGCTCGGCCGCATGGCGGCGCTCGCAGAATGAGAGCAGTGTGGCAATATCTACGGAGAATTCCAACCATCATCTCGCTAGAACACCACGGACAAAGAGAGTTGGGAGACCGCGGTCTCCAGCTCCGAACCGGCCTCAAAAAGGCGGCTCGCAGAGAGTGCTGGAGAGGTCGCCGCACGTCATGGACTGTTGGCCATCACCCGGGATCAAGAGCCCGACCAATCTTAATCAGTAACTCATCCATAAGGCTCATCAATAAAGTTTTCACCCACCTACCTGGCCGAAGTTATTCCGGAGCCCTCCACTACGGCACCTTTGTTCCTGTCTTCTTTCACTCCCTCATTCTTCCCTTCCCTTAGGGTGCGGTTCAGATGTCCACCGAGATGTGAGACAAATAGTGCGCCATTTCCTTTCCTCAAAAACTAATAACCAAATCGCCGCATGTTTGCCGGCTCAGTGTGCCAGAACCATTTCGAAGCTTTTCGCGGCTTTTCCAACGTTGTAGGCAGAACTCCCAAAAGCTGATGTTAATATCCCATGCGGCCGTTGAATTGCCGTGACACTATGTGCAAGTAGTCAGGTTATTACGAAGGCAAAGCGAACAGTACGAACTAGCTTTTAACCTTATGTGGTGCATCGATGCACGCCGGAGGCCATAGCATGCTAGTAAAAGCTAGTGACACGACTGAATTCCTTATTCTGTCATCCATCGTACGTAATATGGATAATGGAGGAAAAAAAGTCTGTTCAGCACGCACTCATCTAGGACTGCCGCCATTAACATTAACATTATCATAACATTATTTTCGATTATCAGCACGGTTTTCGCAAGGGATTTTCTTGTGATACTCAGTTAGCTGGCTTTATTAATGACTTACATTTATCACTTGACGCGGGCTTTCAGGTCGACGCAGTGTTCCTGGATTACTCAAAAGCTTTCGATCGGGTTCCTCATCAAAGACTTCTACTGAAACTAGCACAGCTTAATATACACCCTAACATGCTCGCTTGGATTAAGGACTTTCTGTCATCTAGAACTCAGTTTACCTCCGTTAATAATTCTAACTCTTCCTCTGCTAATGTGACATCTGGGGTACCACAAGGAAGCGTGCTAGGGCCTTTGCTTTTTCTAATCTATATTAATGATTTACCTGCCTGTGTAACATCTAGACTTCGCCTTTTCGCTGATGACTGCGTAATTTACCGTAACATTACTACAGACAGTGACCGCCAATCTCTACAATCTGACCTGAACGCAGTAAGCTCTTGGTGCTCATCATGGTTAATGGCAATAAACGTTTCTAAAACTAAACTAATATCTTTCACTCGCCGTACAGCTCGCATTCCAACCACTTATATTCTAAATGACAATACTGTGGAACTAACATCAACATACAAGTACCTTGGGGTGCACCTTCAGTTTGACCTAACATGGCATCACCATATCGACCTCACCCTAGCATCTGCTAACCGCTCACTTGGTTTTCTTAAACGTAACCTCAGATACACCCCTATACACGTTAAAAAGCTTGCTTATATAACTCTAATACGCCCTAAAATCGAATATGCTGCGGCCATTTGGGACCCTATTCAAGCCTACGTTATCACTAACATTGAATCCTTGCAAAACCGTGCTGTTCGTTTCATATTTTCAGACTACTCACCCTTCACAAGCCTTTCAGCATGAAAAAAACGTGCCGAACTGGAAGATTTGTCATATCGCCGTAAACTTGCTCGCTTAACCCTTTTCCATAAGCTTTATCACCACCCATCCCTTCGCCGTGATTTGTTTCAGTCACCTGATGTTCTCTTTCCACGCCGTGATCATTCTTTCAAAGTTAAACGCGTAAACTGTCATTCATCGTCTTATGCCAATTCATTTATTCCCCGTACTATCACTGAATGGAATAGTTTGCCATCAGTCATCGCCACAGAAACTGACAATAAAAAATTCCAAGAGCTTCTTCGCTGTGACGGAAATGTGTAAATGTTTGCTGTTTTTGTTAGTGTTCAATTTTTCTTTGTGTGATGCCTTATGTTTTAATTAGCGTTTTTTTTTTACACTTACTTGTTGAAATGTATCGCGATTACTTATGATTGTACCCCCCCCCCCCCCTATGTAATACCCTCTTCTGGAGGGCCTTTAGGGGTAACTTGAATAAATAAATAAATAAATAAATAAATTGCATATCCGATGCATGCCAATGGCCGCCGCATTTGTTCACACTGAAAGCGTTTACTGATTTCCGGACACTTTGTTGTCCACGCAGTGGTATAGTCCAGTTCCCGCTTTATTTACGTTTTCATGTATTTCGATCAAGTGCCTGTGTATGGACGCCGGCTGCTTGACTATCGTTCGGAAAAAGTTGCCGGCGAAAATATTCGCTGCGCTGTTGAGTGAGTCGGTGCGGGAAGGACGCGTTTTATCAGCCACGCGTCGTTCACTGATGAATCACGGGTGCAATGCTGCTGCGCCACACTTCCGCGGTGGAGGCGGCAAATTAAAGGGGACAGTATATACCGTGCTGGGTACCTCGGCCGCTTTCCCGAGAGCAAGGACGTCGACCTTCCCCAGGCTGCCGGCAGTGCACGCGTGGCCAACGTCGACTTGGAAGAGAAAACTTTTCCCACATCCTCCGCACAAAACCTGCGCCTGGACGCGCGCCCGCTATCGGGTGTGTACTGCAATTTTGTGCGCGCCGCTCAGCGAAAGCTCCGTCGTCGAGCTGCGTGCAATAAAGCGTGCAGCGGGCGGAGCTTTCACCACCTTTCCCGGCGGACTGCTTCGTGCGCTGCGCTTTTACGGAGATCCGGCCGTCGGGGAGGGAAGCGGGACGCTGTTCACATGTTTGCCCGGCCGAAAAGCCGCGAAGGCGCCCCATAGTCGATTGCGGGCAGCTACGCGAGAAAAGGCGCAAAATGCGTCGCCGCGTGATCGGCATGCCCCGCGCCGCCGCTGCGCCTTTCGACACTTCCTCCACTGAGGCGGCCGTGTGTGTGGCTTTTGACCTGCGGGCAAGCACGGAAGGCAGAACGTTTTGGGAAAGAGTAGAGGGCAAAAAAAGAAAGAAAGACAGAAAGTAAGAAAGAAAGAAAGAAAGAAAGAAAGAAAGAAAGAAAGAACGTGCTTAGAAGCGAGGTTGTGTGCGCTGATTCTAACCAATGTGTGTCAGAGAGAGAGAGAGAGACTCATTAATTACACGCAAACCTGTTGTAATTATAATCAGGTCAAACTCTGACAGGTGCAACCTCCTCGCCTTCCTTCGCCCATGCCTCTATCGGTGTTCTGCACAGCGATTCCAGGGGCCAGATTACGCAACTGTGACAAATTCTGTCACAAGTTATTGACAGTGACGTCAAAATGACGACACGTTGAGACGTCACCACGTGACGCAACGAAAATCAGCCAATTACAGCAGGGTGGCGTCCCGAGAGCTTTCGAGGGAGCGTCTGCGATCTTCCTGCGATCTTCTTCCTCTTGAGCAGCAACAGAAAGCTCTATCGCTTTTCGCAGTGACGCTGCCTCGAGTCGGGCCTTCTTTTCTGCAGGAGCTTCTCGCGAAGATGGTGGCTGAGAGAGATATTTCGGGCAGCCGGGAAACACACTCGAGACAGCAGCTGGCTTCAGGCGGAACGCTGCAGCGGAACTTCGATAACGTTTCCAGTGTTCTCGTCCGTGTACGTTGCAAACCTGACGAAGTCACCAGTTTGAAAGTGTTTTTCACACACCTAAAAACAAAGTAAAACCACAAGTCCATTAGGTTTGGGCGACAGGCTTACAAAATTCGGCAAGCGAAATAACTGGGAAATAAAACTCCGCAAGCGAAGTAATAAGAAAGTGAAGAAAAAGTCCCCTCTCCGAAGCAAGCCATAAAAAAAAAAAGTCGTGTGAAGCACAATACCAAGGAAAAGGAGCAGCGCAAAAGCATGCAACCACAAAGAAGAAAGGACAAGACACGGAACAAAACGCGAAAACAGCGCTCGTGTCTTGTCCTTTCTTGCGTGGTTGCATGCTTTTGCGCTGCTCCTTCTCCTTGGTTCAAAATGCACTAACTAGGCTAAAAAGAAGTTTTACTGAAGCAAAAAGTTTAAGGCAAGCATCCTGAAAAACAGCACCAAAAGCGACGCTTACCACAGTGTGCTTGGTTGGCACAAAATCTTCGCGAGAAATAGCCTTTGTCCATGCTGCCGTTTGCGTCTCGTCGGCAGGAAACTTGTAGACGCGGACACTCGGACCACCATCATACTTTGATCTGCAGCCTGGGGCGCAGCAGCAGCCAGGCATTTCAGAACTGAGGCTACGCGGGTTCAAACACGCAAACGAAGCCTCTGCAGATGAAAAATCTTGCACAGTTCTTGAGCTCTTCCGTGAAAACGCGACACATTCACGTCAGCTAGCACCATGACCATGTGCGTACTGGTTGTCTCAGTGTTCCCAACCAACTTAGGATGCGGACTGGCATTACCTTTCAAGCGCAAGTAGAGTTTGATATTAAACATTGGTAAAGCCGCTGTTGAATGCAAGGATGCAAGGCTTAACACCACATTTATTTTTGCAATATTTCAAACTATAAACTCGTTAATATAAGCGTGGCAAAAATAAGAAAAGACCTTTCTTGAGTTTTATTTGAAGCGACACGAAAATAGCCAAGTTCGAGCCAAGCCAGGATAATTCCAAATCCGATCGAGGGAACAGAACTTTTCCACTTAGTTTTCTCCCAGATGGCGCTACGTCAACCTGCTGCGCGCTGCATCTCTTAGCAGTGACGTAGACGCTTGGCGAGGAGGTCATGCGGGGGCCTTGTAAAGTTATCTAGGTGGTATTGCATGGACGCCCGGTGGCCTGCAATCTACGTAGTGCAAGCAATTTAAAGCCGAGCTCAAACATCCCTTTCTGTGGCCCTTTAACGAGCTGTGTTGGCAAGCTCTTCGAGCACGTCATTCTCAATCGCCTGGAACCGTTCCTAGAAACAACGGGCTATCTCTCCAACGTTCAATTTTGCTTCCGTCCAAACATAGCGGCGTGAGACGTAGTTCTCGCCCTTAAAAAGTCTCTCTTTTACAGTAAGCGCCGTACAGCCGCTACGCGAGCCATACTGGCGCTGGATATTCATAAGTCTTTCGACACAATAAGCCATGACCACGTCCTGACGACATTAGCCACAACAGACTGCGGCACGCGCATATGGCAATGTGTTTGGGCCTTCCTTCAGGGGCGCACGGCAGAGCTCCAGCTTGGGGACGTCGCCTCCCAGCCTTTTCCCCTGCCTAACCAAGGAATCGCGCAAAGGTCGGTCCTATCACCTTTGCATTTTAACATTGCCCCCCATTGAACTGCACATAAACGGGAATCCAGGTAAAGATTCTCGGTCTTTTCATTAATAACACACTCGATGCAACCTCCCCCCTTCAGCTCTTGCAAAGATAGACCAAACAGGTCGCTGCACTAATCAGGTGCGTCGCAGCACGCAATCGTGGGCTGTCTGATACACGAGACCCTCAATATGACAAATGCATTAATCATTAGCCGCATTACAAACCACCTCCCATACCACATACTCACTCAGCGCCAAACACAACAGGCAGACATCCTAATACGCACGGCTGTCACCTCCGCCCTACGTCTTCCACGCAGGTTAGCACGAAACGTCTCCCCATGGCCACTGGTATCCACAACACCGTGATCGAAATAATAGAGGCTCAAGGCACCAACCAATTAGTCCGCCTGAAACGCACGGAAACAGGACAATGCCTATACTGCGACAGCTCCGTCTAAATCCACCCATTCCAACCCCAACACCTTACAACTGACATTTCTCTGCGCACGCAGGATCACATATATCAGAAGCCCCAACATGAGCGCCAGCCTCCATCAGGGTAGGCGGCAGGCTCGAGCGAGCTATTACGCCAAAACATACAGCAACCGCTCAGATATCCTTTATGTCGACGCGGCAGAGAATTCTAAAGTATGATTTTTTCACGGCAGTCGCAGCCTATGAACACGTCACGGTGGGGGCCGCCGCCACAATGTGAACCACTGATCTCCACTAGGTGGCTGGATGCCGCCTTCCCGCTTTCCGAACTGCGCGCAAGAGAAGCCAGCGGAAGTTCAGTGGCACGTGCCAGAAGTTCGGTGTCTGCTGTGTATTTCAATGCAAAAAGTCGCGTTTTCCGACCTTCCGTCCTCAGTCTTTCGCGTTGTTTTCGTGTAAAGTCTACTGTAATATCAAAGGAATAAACAAGCTCAACGCGAAAAGTGTGAGCATTGTTTTGGGAATCCTGTAATTTCAGAGAAACTGAAGAAAACAGGCATGCAGGTCTCACGCTGCCGTGGCAAAGGGGTATGTGTATTAAACACCGTGTCCTTATCTGGTTTTTGTCTTCCGAGCGTAATTAGGACAAGTAGTAGAATGACGATGAGCCTAGGTCATCTTAAAAACAAATTTTCGCGTAGCAAAGAACAGGCGAACGATGGCGCGGAAGACCTGACACTCGAAGAGCCATTCGTTATATGGCTGCTGTAGTTTCAGTTTCGGGTTGATGGAGGACGATGTCTCTTCTCGTCGATGGCGGTTGATGTTTATCGTTTCAGGGAGTCATTTCCCTTCCAGATGTGCTTTTAAGCTAACTCCATAGCACAGCCATGTTTCATCTACACAGCGCGAGAGAAATGACTGTCGAGAAACACGAATGCAGCAACGCATGTGACAAGCGCATGTGACAAGCATGTGACAAGTCGACTGCACCAAGCATCACGAATAAGAGCCTATTACGGCATACTTTGCTACACTACGAAAGAATAATTGATACACACCGTCAAAAAAGCAGTACATTTCGGGTGCGATGATGTGAACCAGTAGAATACCATCGGCACCTCAGCAGATAGTGGCCTCGCCCTCGCTCCAGTTATTCAGTCTAAACAGAATTCGGTAAAATGGTGACTGCGAAGTCTGCTGAGTGGTGAAGTATTCCACCTATTCTTTCTTTAATTTATCCCCCGCTGATGGTATAACTTGGAATTAGAGCGCGACAAAGTGCATCAACACAAAGAGCAGAGCTGGCGACGCTAGCGCAACGGGACGACACAGAGCTGAGCAGACGAGGCTCCGTACGTAGTGTGTGTAGCGACGTTCTGTCGTCTGCTAGTGCCATCCCATAGCGACGCAATGGACCCTTATTTTTGAAACGTCTTTCCCTAAGACTTTGCTGCTCTCCTCATGCCGTTGACTGCGCAACAGGTATGCATTGTCATGAAAAAAGACGAGAACATCGAAAAGACAAAATGCTAAGAGAAAAACGAAAACTAAAACTGAAAAACCGTGCTGAGATCCGATTTCGTGCACTGCCAAAGGCTGACTTCGGGGACATGCCGCTCAACTTCCGGTGGCTTCACTTTCGGGCGCCTGATGCGGCATCCAGCCCCCTAGTGGAGATCAGTGGTATGAACTAAATCACCTGCAGAGGCGGAAGGAGCCGCCATCGCACTTGCGCTTGCCCACTCCACCATTGACAAAAACGTAAGCGAAATTTGCAGATTCCCAGGCCGCATACCGCCGCTACCTAACGGGTTTGCCGACGCCGGCACACACCGTATTCTTGCCACAGCCACCTGTCTCGACCGAACGGTTACTCTGCCGTGGATCCCTGGACATTCCTCGATCCCCGGTAATGAGCGCGTTCATGCGATGGCCCGAGAACTCTCCCCCAAACCCCGGATGATCAGGCGCCCAACCCTGCGCAAGAGGCCCCATCGGTCCTTTATACATATCATCAAATCACCACATTCTACAAACTCAGCCGCATGACATTACCACCACCGCACAGTACCTTGTCGCCCTTATCCAGCGTCACATGGTGAGAATTACAGACGGGATGCTTTAGTAAACCCTACCGTCTCTCAAGCTTCCACACCACATTTCTTGCTCATTGTAACACCTGTGGCTTTCCCAGATCAACAGTTTTCTACTACCTTTGAGCAGTACCCCCCATCCGCAATCCCGCTCATTCTTCCTGGGAGGCTGTTTTACGGACCGCTCAGCCAGCCGGCGAGAAAAGGCTGGTGGATCGGACTTTATCTCAAGCACAAGCCTGTGGACTCCTGAACCAGTACGGGACAACCCTGGAAGATTTTTTTAAAGCGAAAGCTTTACTGGCCGCCGGTTGAGCAGTTTCGCGTGATCCCAGGAGAGCCGTGCTGCGCATGCGCGAGGAGCAGTGACCACACACGGAGCATTCCTCTTTCTCACTTTCTAGTCACAACTGCGCATGCTCCCCTAGTAGCACCGAGCCATAGGTCCACCCCTTCGCAGCGCCGCGCCTTAATTAATAATAAATAATTGATTTTGGGGGAAAGGAAATGGCGCAGTATCTGTCTCGAATATCGTTGGACACCTGAACCGCGCTGTAAGGGAAGGGATAAAGGAGGTAGTGAAACAAGAAAAAAAGAAAGGGGTGCCGTAGTGGATGGCTCCGGAATAATTTCGACCCCATGGGGATCTTTAACGTGCACTGATATCGCACAGCACACGGGCGTCTTAGCTTTTTTCCTTCATAAAAACGCAACCGCCGCGGTCGGGTTCGAACCCGGGAACTCCGGATCAGTAGTCGAGCGCCCTAACCACTGAGCCTTTCCACAAAATCTAATTTTGAATTTTCAGTATTCTCTTTCAACTTTTTCCCTCCCGCCTTTATCCCTTCCTTTACGGTGAGGGTCGGGTGTCCGAGATATGTGAAAAAGTTTCTGTGCCATTTCCTTTCCTCAAAAACCAATCAAAAACCAAACAAAACAGGTGAGCCGACGGCGTTCTCGGAGTTCATTCGTGTTGACAACACTGCAAAGACCGTTAATTTTCACTAAAGGAAAGGCGCACAACCGGCTCCGTTGGTCAGTGGAGACCTCGATCTCGCTTTCGCTTTGTATATCCTGGATTAGCTGGGCAGATCCACATTAATTTTTTTCGCCTTATGAAAGTTGTTTCCGTCCGTCCATCCATCCATCTAGACGTCGCGGCCGACTGGTCCCAGCTCCAGGGAGAGACAGCACAAGCAGTGCTGGTCGATGATCTGAAATGTACACTGGCGTCGACAGCAAAGAGACAACGCTCGTCTGCGACACGTATGCACAGAGCTCCTTCAGGCACATAAGCGCGGTCCAGCCCGCTGGCAGATATACCGGGGCGCCATGTCTAATAAAATTGGGGACCATTAAGCGCCTCGTGCGCATCCACCAGCGAAAACTGCTATACAAGGCGCCGAAGCTCACGAGCGTTCCAGCTCGACAGACTCCACCCAGGGCCTCGCATATCAGTACAGGTGTCAAGGACTCATTAAGTCTCCCACTGCGATTACGTAGCGCCAATGGATAATGAACACATCTAAATTTTCAGAAAATTCATTACTGTGACTTAAGTTAGCCTGCAAGTAAACACACAACACGCGCAACCTAAAAGTTTAAAACGCAGTCCACGGAAAAAACGCGGCCAAACCCGTCATATGTTATCGTTATGTGGTGGTCTCGCAGAAAAGCCCTCATTAGTACTATTACCCCAACGCCTGCCGAATACGTGGTGGCACCGGGGAAGAAGCAGTGCAATTTGAAACAGCGCTTAAAGGCTATTACGTCTGACAACCCGGTAGACTTTCCCTTGTACGCATCGCTTAACAACAGTATGGAATCCTCAATACATACACAGAAACCTCAAGTTACGGCGCAATGAACCCGCAATTTATCGCATTGCCTGCGAAGTGTAGCAGAGAAGTCTGCCAAAGTAAACAAGATATTCAGAGGCTTTACTGAAAGTTTCGTAACACAAGTCGTCCGAAATTTTTCATCTAATGCATGTCGTCACTGATGCCACCAAACGTCACGTTTCTTTAATGCAAGAGCCCGCAAGCACGGCGAAATGTACTAGAAATGCCCGGTAGAGTGCCGAGAAAATGTTTTCTCGCTGCCGAATCTCCGCACACACAAACAATCAAGGTAGCCAGCACGGTGTCTCGAGCCGTAGACGGTCGGACTTAACGGGCACGCGTTTGTCTCACTCGTTGTCATAGCAACCCTGACGTCAAGCGGCGGTGGTGTCCAATGTGAACCAGCCGCAAGGCATGCTGGGTACTCCGACTTCCAGATCGTTCGGCGAGATGCGTGTACAGTGCTTTGCTTGAATTCGGCTCTTCACGTGTTAATAGACGCGAATAAACTCGTAAAAATAGTGAGCATGCTTTACGTCCACTATTATGTCCGCGCTCAACGTTCCGTATTTGAATTAATGGCGAAAGAGCGTTGCAAGTACAAACGTTTCGGAATACGTCGTCTGTTCGCGCAGAAGTTTAGGAGGCCTAATTCACTCGCTAAAAAGTTCGCTTGTGTTTGCTCGGCTGCTACATTGATCTCTAACATATGTTAGGGTACATATTTCCGAGAAGTTTCGCGCTACCAGTCGCTGAATATATGGACTACCAGCAGCCGTAGCCTAGCATTACGTATACGAGCGCCCTGCTGCGCACATTCTAGCAGAGTGGCTGCGACGGCGAAGAGCTTGCATCATGCAAATCCTCCCAGAACTTGAGGCCCTTTTTCTACACCAGCCGCGGTGGCCTAGCGGTTAGGCCACTCGGCTACCGAGTCGGAGGACCCGGGTTCAATCCGGGGCGCAGCGGCCGCGTTTCGATGGCGTTGAAGCGCGAAATGCGCCCGAGTGCTCTGCCATAGAACCCTTCTAAACTAATCTAGAGCCCTTCACTACGGCGTCCCTCATTGCCCATGTATCGCTTCTAGACGTGGCACCACACAGTTTGCAATATTTTGTCATTTTCAAGTCTACAAAGCTTTCATGTACACTGCATCGGAGCTGCAAGGGTCTCTTGCCACGCGGTAGCACCGGAGCTGCGTTGCCTGCAAGCAAGGTAGGCCGCGTTTTAGTTGCCCTACAATTGGCACAGGCGGCACGTTGAGCTCGTCCCAATAATCTGCACTTAAATATGCTTCACAATCTCAGCAAAGGTGCACATGTTTCACAGTCGGTCATGTCCTTGTCAGCTCAACTGCTTTTGTCGAATGTTTGCTATGGCTTATAGAATAATCACTGCAATAGCTGGCATGCATAACAACTGTCTAAAGAAACTGTATCGTCTGTGACGCAACTTCATGACAAATGTGTCATTTTCAGCACTACTGTATTCTTTCTCGCCGTACGAATTGCACGGAGCATGCGCCCATACTTTGTGGCTGAAAACCTCTACTGATGTGCGTCAAGGGCATGAGATAGGCAAGTGATATAGCAGCTATTCCAATGCTAAAATGGTGAGGTGAGATTGCACGCAACGACAGTGCGCTAGAATAAGCCTTTATAAATGGCCATAGCATAAATCACAAAAAATCGCTGAAAGTAGCTGCTAATGAGTCAAGAAAAAAAAAGAGGAAGAAACAATTTTGCGCGATTTAACATTAAGTAGCGGATGCCTCTGATCGCATTTATCAACTCCGGTAAGCTTAGAGGAGTCTAAGCGTTGTCGCAGAGTGCGCCACGAAGCAAAAAAGGCTCCTAAACTCTAACGGCTTCATCGCCGGCCCGAAAGCTGGAATTCTGGCTTCATTCTCGCGTTAGACGGACGCCTATTCCTTTGCGCCCTGCCTGCGGTGCGTCCGCTGCATGCTGTGACGAAGTCGCGCCGATCGACTGAGTGGCGAGATTTTGCGGCGGTCAGGCAAACGCGACAATGTATCTGCCGCTGATAGTGCGTGTGTCGAAAAAACCGGCTGAGCGTCTACAGTGCTATTTAACGACGACAGACAGTCGGCGAGGAACGGTGCTAGGCTGCCTGCCATAACTGGGCAACAGAAGCCGCGTGGTTCAGTGCAGCACGGCTCCTCGAGTACGCCACTCAGCTATAGGCAGAGCTGTGCGCCCCATTAAAGCGAGTGCGGGCTGCGTGACAACGTGACCACTTACGCGAACATGCATGGCTAAAGGTAAGGCACAGACGACGAAAAGACAAGAGAAGCAGACGGGACACGTGCCGCGTTCTGTCGTTTACGCCAACCCAGCGCTCCCTCACGACGGATGCGGAGGGGATGAAAACAGGTCCCGAGTGCGAACTAGATGTGGAAGTTGAGACCACGCGATTAGGACGAGAGTATGACACCACGGGCATTTGTTTATTTGCCTCTTGTCGTCTTGCTAATCGTGCAGTCTTAACTTCCCTCGAAATGAACGAACCTGTCAGCAAGAACGATCTACCGTCCAGATAGCTAAATCGAGCAGCTTATAATGCACAGTTTCCTGCATTCGTCTGCTGTTTATTGTCTGGTGTGCACTGCTTTCCACTTTTGTCAGAACTTCGCTTCGCTGCCTGCAAACGCTTCAGATGTTTAACGCCGATGACAATAAGAATGCCATCTATCGCTGCAGGAACGACAATAAACACCGGCCACAGCAACAGCAACGCAGCAGACGCGTGGCTTCGTTCCTGCCGTCGGTGGTCAGCCTTCGGTGATGCCGAAGGATGAGGTTCCGGTCCGACGAAACGCTGCTTGCCTTCCCAAGTCTGGGTGCTCGTATGCGCTGAGCGACGCATGCTGAATAAAGTGCCTCCTGTTTCTCCTCCACCTCCCGCCTGTTAAACCCCCGCACTCGTGTTGTACCACCAACCCATCTGCAGGTCCCGGTCACAGACTGTTCCTCTGGAAAAAGCCTGGAGGCACTGCCATCGGTCCCTCTGCGGGCAGAGTGATAAGGCGGGAGTTGCCGCCACTACTCTGCATTTGCATGTTTTACGATGGGCAAGTCCGGCCGTGTCATGGCATTCCGTTCCTGAGCAGGAGGTCGCGGAGTGGAATACCGGCCGCATTTCGGAGAAGCTGGCCCAGCCTCATCCGGAGCGGGTGTCGCCGCCGACAGAATACGTAACGAAGTGTTGGAACACCTCGGAGACGAATGCATTAACGACGTAGGGCAGGCATTTTGCAATTCGCACGCTGCACAATCGACAGCAATCTCAGAGCCACGAAGCAACTAACGTCTCCTTGCGCGCCCTCATCCATGTCCGCAATGACGTGAAAATATTTACTCACACCGAGGGCGTTAGAGCCTTTATTCACTCACGTGTAGCATCCAGTACTTGTAGTAGCATCCAGTAATGAGCCCAACAGGTCGCAATGCGACATGTCGTTTTTAATTTTTTCTCAACTGTCTCAATGTGCGACCGTACACGCTATAAGCGACACAAGAAGACAACACACATACGACACAAGGGCAAACTAACATGCAGTTGTTTGCGCTTGCGTCGTGTGTGTGTTTTCTTCTTGTGTCGCTTATAGCGCGTACGTTCGCATAATGATCAACTAACTGGCCCCGGCGTTAGCTTTGCTGTCTTAATATCAACATCATTGAAACTTGGTTCGGTTGCCAGACTGGCGCGGGTCTGCGTCCATGGCGCCTCCACGGCAATTGGCGCCGAGTGGCGCTGCGGTCGCACTATGAAAAGGAGGCAGTAGAGTCACTGGATAAGTTTTAAAACATATCCAGTGACTCTATAAGCCAGCAACGGCTGTGTCATAAGAGCCATAAGCTTCAGGAACAGGGAAAACTCGTCAGTCACGCACGCCAGCTAAAGATTTGGTTGGCTTTACCCTGTCCGTTCTTCATCGGTTTGGTCAACTCGACGAGCTTTTATTCGCGATTTATCTCTAGCCAAGCCGCCGCGGTGGCTGAGTGGTTATGGCGCTCGGCTGCTGGCCCGAAAGACGCGTGTTCGATCCCGGCCGCGGCGGTCGAATTTCGATGAAGGCGACATTCTAGAGGCCCGTGTACTGTGCGATGCCAGTGCACGTTAAAGAACCCCAGGTGGTCGAAATTTCCGGAGCCCTTCACTACGGCATCTCTCATAGCCTGAGTCGCATTGGGACGTTTAACCCCCCTAAACAATAAACCATTTATCTCTAGCCAACGCAGCTTCCTGACGCTCTCTGTCGTAGGGATCGCTAGAAGCTACCCGGCGCCTCCAATGCTCAGTCGAAGAAGTCGCCGCGGTGAACCGTTCTGGCTATTTGTCTCTGTGGCGTCTAGGCGGCGAGCGCTGGCATTTGTTCAGCAAGTGCGAATCACGTGGTTAGTCACGTGACACAAGTGGCAAGTGCGGCGCCGCGGTGGAACGAGCGGTAACAGATGCGGCAAGTCAAGTGGTATGACGTCACAGCCACACCTGCGGCGAGCCTCCAGTTAAAGGTCAAATCCAAGCGTCATATGACTTTCAGCTTTGCATGCGGGAAGTGAAGCTTTGCTCCAAAAATCAATTTTTCTAAAAAATGTGATGCCCCGTTCGTAGTACGGCGTTCCAAATGGTGCCATTGTCACCACTTCGCGCACTTCTGCGTGCGTTCCCAGACACCCTTAGAGCGTGTGGGGGTAGCG
Source organism: Amblyomma americanum (assembly GCF_052857255.1). Lineage (NCBI taxonomy): Eukaryota > Metazoa > Arthropoda > Arachnida > Ixodida > Ixodidae > Amblyomma > Amblyomma americanum. Next base: position 62,225,584 of record NC_135497.1, read on the forward strand.
GTCTCGGTCACAGAGGATATGCCCTCGACTCAGCGTGGCAGGCTAAGCCGAAGACCAGCTACCAAGTGACAAGGGGGTTGGTTGGTCGTTTGGTGCCCAGCTTTCGCCGGTCGCAAGCCAGAAAATGGCTCGGAGCCAAAGGTTCACAAAAGAAAACAGTTTATACAGCTAAGAGACGATACAAAGGAATTTACGAGGGGACATCGTGCTAGAAAAACTAGCCACCCTGTATACGCAATGCCTTATGACCTCGACTGTACCAGAAGCTTGGAAGAATGCAGACATTATCTTAATTCATAAGAAGGGAGACGCCAAGGACTTGAAAAATTACAGGCCGATCAGCTTACTATCCGTTGCCTACAAAGTATTTACTAAGGTAATCGCTAATAGAGTGAGGGCCACGTTAGACTTTAATCAACCAAATGATCAGGCAGGCTTTCGTAAAGGATATTCCACAATAGATCATATTCACACTATCAATCAGGTGATAGAGAAATGTGCAGAATATAATCAACCTTTATATATAGCTTTCATTGATTACGAGAAAGCATTCGACTCAGTGGAAACCTCAGCAGTCATACAGGCATTGCGTAATCAGGGGGTAGAAGAGCCTTATGTCAAAATACTGGAAGATATATATAGCAACTGCACAGCTACTATAGCCCTCCATAAAGTAAGCAATAAAATTCCAATAAGAAAGGGCGTCAGGCAAGGAGACACGATCTCGCCAATGCTGTTCACCGCATGTTTAGAGGAGGTATTTCGAGGCCTGAATTGGGAACAGTTGGGAATAAGAATAAATGGAGAATACCTAAATAATCTGCGATTTGCTGATGACATTGCCTTGCTGAGTCCCTCAGGAGGTGAACTGCAAATCATGATCAATGAGTTAGACAGGCAGAGCAGATTGATGGGTCTAAAAATTAACATGCAGAAAACCAAGGTAATGTTCAACAGCCTAGCAAGGGAACAACAGTTCACAATCGGCAGCGAGAGCCTAGAAATTGTGACGGAATACGTCTACTTAGGGCAGGTAGTGACAGCTGATCCGGATCATGAGAGGGAGATATCTAGAAGGATAAGAATGGGGTGGAGCGCATATGGAAAATTCTCGCAGATCATGAGTGGCAGTTTACCAATTTCCCTCAAGAGGAAAGTGTACAACAGCATAATCTTACCGGTACTCACCTACGGGGCAGAAACGTGGAGGCTAACGAAAAGAGTTCAGCTTAAGTTAAGGACAACGCAGCGAGCCATGGAAAGAAAAATGATAGGTGTAACGTTAAGAGATTGGAAGCGGGCAGAGTGGGTGAGGGAACAAACACGGGTTAATGACATCCTAGGCGAAATCAAGAGAAAGAAATGGGCTTGGGCAGGGCATGTAATGCGAAGGCAAGATAACCGCTGGACCTTAAGGGTAACGGAGTGGATTCCAAGAGAAAGTAAGCGGAGCAGGGGGCGGCAGAAGGTTAGGTGGGCGGATGAGATTAAGAAGTTTGCAGGCAAAGGGTGGATGCAGCTGGCAAAGGATAGGGTTAATTGGCGAGACATGGGAGAGGCCTTTGCCCTGCAGTGGGTGTAGTAAGGCTGATGATGATGATGATGATGGTGGTGGTACGAACACACACAGAGAGATTCACAAATACAATGCAACGCGTGCAAAGTGACCTTTGAGAGAGATAACAATTCAACAAAATCTTTGCACCTAAAGTGCACAAATACAGTGAGAGACAAACAAACAAAACACATTTTGTTCACCGGGCACTGCGACAGTCCGACGACCTGAGGAGCACGACGGGGCCGATCCGCAGACTGGCGCACGTTGCCTCGCTGGTCCGTCCTTGGCTGGTCGAGTGGTGTTCTCCCGGGAGTCGAGCGGGCGCGCTTCTCGGAAGCTTGAACGGCGGTTCGGGCTAACAGAACATTCATTCATTCATTCATTCATTCATTCATTCATTCATTCATTCATTCATTCATTCATTCATTCATTTTTATTTGTTCTTCACAACATGACGTACACATTGTGAAAGGGGCCAAGAAGAAAAGCCGTTCCTTTACGGCTTGAAAGAAAAATCTTGGTCCCCCCTGGCATTGACGGCAACGAAGCAACACAATCCAGAAACAAATGTACAGAAAAAAATATACAGAAATTTACAGAGACAAACAAAATTATAACTTGGCATTTTTATGAAAGGTATGGCGACAAGCTCATGGAACGGTCGGGAAATAAAGACATGCAGTCATGATGAGAAACAGTGGCTAAATATCTGTACAAAGTGTTTTGTTTATGAAATGTGTGGTGTGTATTAGGGACATGCAAATTAATAAAACAACGCCTTCAGGTTCCGGAAATTTAGTCCTAAAATATCTGTTCCCGCTTTAATATGTTCATTTAGTAATCGAGGCAGGTTATTCCTAAGACTCTGAAACCCATAGTTCGTACGGCATTTTGGCACTTTCCAACGGTCTGTTGTCCTCGTATTGTAGGCCGCGTTGCCAATTAATTCTAAGTTCGATATGTCCAAAAACAGCCTTTGATTTTCCTTGATGCTGAGTTTATATTCGCGTAGGAGTTTATAATGATACATTTTAGTTATTGGAATGACCTTAAGATTTCTGAAGATAAATTTACTTGAGTAAAACTTAGGCAAATTATTAATGATCCGTAAAACCTTTTTTTGCATCCTTAAAAGACTACTAAGGTTTTTGTCGGTCGTTGTGCCCCAGATTAAATGAGAATAGTTCATGTAAGAAGAAAATAAGGCATAATAAATTGCTAGTTTTGCAGACATTGGAAAGACATAACGATTTCGACTGAGTATACCTGTTATGGAACATAATTTCTGCAAAATATGGTTTACGTGGTCATCCCATTGCAACGTCTTGGAAAAGAAAACGCCCAATACCTTTAATATTTCGACGCCCTCAATCCTTGTACCTCTAAACAGAAGATCGTAAACGGTAGATAGCTGCTTACCCTTAGGGTGAAAAATTACTGCTTTTGTTTTTTTGTATTAATATTCAGTTGATTACTGTCTGTCCAAGCTTCCAACTTTTTTAAGGCTATGTTTCCTTTAACGAACGCGTCAGCACAAGAGGATGAAGGCACAAATATACTAGTGTCGTCTGCATATATAACAAACTTCAGGTCAGATGATATACATATATATCATTAATGTATAAATTAAAGAGTAAGGGACCAAGAATACTTCCTTGAGGTACGCCTGCGACTATTGCTTTCTGATTAGATATTAAATGGCTTACTTGAACAAATTGTTTTCTGTGAGAGAGATAACTAATTAACATATTAAGTGCATGTCCTCTGATACCGTAGTGATGTAATTTATCAAAAAGAGTAGAGTGATTAATGTTGTCAAAAGCCTGCGTAAAGTCAACAAAAATCCCCAGAACGTAGTTTTTATCCTCGAAGTTTTGCAAAATGTATTCTTTTTGATCAAGAAGTGCCAGTTCTGTGGACCGATGTTTTTGGAAGCCATACTGCGATTTTGTGATTATATCATATTTGTGGCAGAAACGTGAAAGTTGTTTGAATAGGATTTTTTCCAGACCTTTAGAAAACACAGGCAATATTGATATGGGGCGGTAGTTCGAAACATCTCGGTCATCACCCTTTTTTTTTGTATAGCGGAATCACTCGAGCCACTTGCATTTTTGTTGGATAAACTGCAGTTGAAAGGCAAAGATTATATATGTAGGTTAGTATGGGACTTATAACGTCAAGGACATATTTCACTGGACTAATTTGCACATCGTCAGCGTCGCAGCTACGCGAATTTTTCAAATTTGCAAACACAGAGCAAACTTCTTGAATGTCGGTTGGTTCTAAGAAAAAAGTATTGGTGTTAGCTGTACTTTGCATTGTGTTGTTTCCTGAAGGGCGTGCAGTCACATTCCTGTTAACAAAGAACTCGTTAATAGCATTAACCATTGCGTCCCCTCTCAGCGTTTTTCCGTCATGTATAATCTCTACTACGGAATCTTTTTCCTGCCCACGTCCCATAAGAGCATTCATTTTACTCCATAATTCACTCATTCGACCTGAGCACATAGAAAAGTAACGAAAGTAGTAGGCGTCCCTGCACTTTTTCAGTTCTTGATTTAAAACATTACGGAAACGTTTAAAAGCTAGAAGGTCCGCCTCATTACGGGAATTCATAAATTTTTTGAAAAGTCGATCTTTTTTATGGATTTTTTTATGAAGTTCACGGGTCATCCTAGGTTTTTTATAATTTTTGTTTTTTACGCGTTCCTTACGAATGAAATGCTCTTTATAGATACATAAGAAACGACCCATAAACGCTTCATATGCAGCATTTGCATCAGCAATGTTCCGGATGTAGTCCCAGCTTGTAGTTTCTAACTCTGTACGGAAAGAGTCTAGTGTTTTCTGTGAAATCAACTGAGAAAACATCGCAGGGCTCTCTGTTGTATTAAACGGATTAGTGTCAACCTTACAACATATTGCCATATGGTCACTAATGGAACAGGGAAGAATAGCTGTAGTGATGGACCCTATATCACAATTAGCTAGGAACAAATCTATAGTAGTTTCTGAAGTAGGTGTCAACCGAGTAGCCATATTTATAAGGTTAGAGCAGGCATTGCTACTAAGCAGATTTTCAAATTCAACTTTCCTGGAGGTATTACATGACATGTCAATATTGAAGTCACCGCCAATAATGACATTATAATGATTTTCATTTACAAATGTTAACATATTGTCTAGGAACTCAAAAAAATCACACACATTGCCATCTGGAGGACGGTAGCATGCTGCAATAACGGACAGCGGTTGCAGCCCCTCATTTATAGGCCCAGTCCGCGTGTGTTTGTTCATCGCGCCAAGGCAGGCGCGCACATACACGCAGCTTCATCTGCACAAACTCCTTCTCCTTCTTGCGAGGGGCGCGCGACCCCATTGGTCGAGCGCGGAAACCACCTTCTAGAACAATCTAAGTCATTCGCGGCACGCCCAGTCATCGGCGCAGGAGCGAAGGGGGGAGGGTATCACTTCGGCGTGCACCAGGTTACCCCTTTCCGTCGACAACAAGCAAAAACTTCTTCAACATTCGAGAAGAATTGACGCCGCGCGTGTCTATGTTTACTTTGGCGCCCCGACGGCGAGCTGAGTGAAAACCACCGTCCGCTCCAGGGTTCTTCCCCGCTGTTTTTTTTTTTACTTTACCGCGCGCGGGCGCGATTGCTTAGGCGCAGCGTCGGTTTGTTTCGAACATGCGCCGAATTTTGTGACAGCCGTACGCGCACGCGCGCGCGCGTTTGGGTGGGTGGGTGGGTGGGTTGGTGTCAGTTCATCCAGGGACAGCAATGCTTTCGCATTCTCACACGTAAGCAGCCTTAATGGCGAATTTTTTGTTAGTCATGAAACTTATACCGAAGTTTCATTCAGGCACAGAATCAGCCAGCGCCAGGGGCGTCAGTTTGGTAGTGGTGACGTTTTAGAGTCCCGAAGCTGCACGTTAGCTATGACGAACGCCGTTGTCGAGGAGGGCTCCGGATTAATTTGTATTCTTTGCGGATTCTTTAACGTGCTCTAGACATCGCGCAGCACATGGACGACCACCGCGGCCGCGATCCACTCGCGCGGCCTTGGACTCAGCCGCCGCAGCGCGTCAGAGTCGACTGGGGATCGGCAGCCTTGAAAGAATTCGCGCACATGGAAGCAAAGCGCTTTGTCAAGGGTGTCACGAAGTAAGCAGAATAAAAATTAATCACAGAGTAGTGTACAGTACCGAAACACAGCTTACTCATTTATTTTTGTCAATCAGAACAAGCGTAATTTATGAAGAATGTCTACGGATTCAAAGTGCCTTCGTACGTCATTTAAAGGACAACAAGAAGGCGGTGATCTCGCAGGCTGGGTATTGAGTTTGCCGGTCTCCCTTTTAATCGTCTGGGCCATCCGTATTAGATGGCACTGCGGCTTGGTCACTCTAGGTGGAGTGCAGAGCTCTCTCATACGGCGTTGCGCATAACTTTTACGATCCATAACAAAGTATTACAAGACCCTGGCGCTAAAGACAGCTATCGTTGTAAAATGATTAATTCGGACCGGTGTAGAGCGGCACAGTTAACCTGCGTTCCCTGAGTCAGATTCAAAGAAATTTGCAATAAGTGCAACGCATCATAACACACGCTTGTCGTCCAGAATTCTATGAAAGTATGTATCAGTGTCTAAATTCAAAACAACAGCTTTGTTTTGTCACCGAGCGCAAATCTGAAACACGACTGCCTCCTCAGCAGCGTCCGTATAGAAGCTCAATCAGAAAGAAGGCGAAACGCAAAGGCGCTCGTGGGCTGTGCGATGTCAGTGCACGGTAAAGATCCCCAGATGGTCAAAATTATTCTGTAGCTCTCCACTACGGCACCTCTTTTTTCCTTTCTTCTTTCACTCCCTCCTTTATACACCAGCCTCCTTTATACGCCCGATACACCACAGCTTTCGCTCTCTAACTTGTATGAGTAGTAAGTGTTTTTTATTAAAATAATATTAAAAAGGGAGGAAAAGATTTTTGCTAGCCCCGGCATCTGCCTTAGATACTGAAGCACCTGAGCTCGGGCATCGGAAATAAAGGATAGCAGGAAGAATGGAGAAATGAAATGAAAGAGGTGAGGGAACAGGAAGAGAGGATAGGAGGAGAAGTAAAATACACAATCTACTCAGCAGTATTTAAACCGCACCTCATTTTTTTCGTTGGCCCACTCTACTCGATGTCAATGTCAGATTAACTTTCCCTAACCAGGGGATTCCCTTTCCCTCTGTCGTGGCAATATGAACACACAGTCCTGCGCGCTGGAAGCATTCGCTGAAAGAAAGCTGCTTCTCACGACCTGTGTTTTTGCTAGTCAATTCACTTCCGGATGCTGCCCCCGAACGACGGCGACGAGTGTTTCACTGTTCATACTCTCGTGACCTTAGCTTTCGGGATACTCTTCGGCTGTGGGAAAGGCCTCGTCTTCTCAGGCGGCGATTTCGGCTTTCTGCGTTCCGCAGCCTCGGTGCCCTGCTCCGTCATAACATGTACGCTGCCTCTCCTACCCCCGCATTAACGGCACGCCGTTAGTATGTACGCGCTTGGGCGCTGGAGGAAGCTAAAGGTTGATTTAGGCTCATAAACGCACTTGACGTCTTCTGCTCTGAATATCCCTCAGCTGAAATGAAAGCAAGCCGCTGAAGTACACTGCCTACTGTAGAAAACTAAACAGGGGAAAAAAACTTAGGCTGGATCGCATTTAACATGCCTCGGAAACAACGTCCTCTTATCAGTAAACTAATTTTGGAAACATCTCCGGCAACCAAGTTTTCGCGACATTTATTTGGCCATTGATTTTTTTACTGGCCCAGCCAGTTGAGCGGCTTCACTTGGAGTGGAAAAGAATACGTGGCCCTCTGAGAGGAAAGGCACGTCGTGCGGCGTTCACGGGACAGAAAGACACCGTAGCACTCGGCCGCAAGACAACACGTGTTCGCTCAGCGTTGCGAAACCCGCTGCGGTGGCTCTGTGGGGACGGCGTTCGGTTGCTGAACACGAAGACGCGGGTTCGATACCAGCCACGCTGGCAGCGTTTCGATGCAAGCGAACTGCTAAAGACGCCCGTAAGCTATGCGATTTCAGTGCACTTTAAAGATCCCCAGGTGGTCGAAGTTGAGATACTGGGGAAGGCCAGGTGGCTGCCGGAGCACAAGAACGCGTCTCACGTCAGCTTCGCAGTTTTCTACTGTTTTGTGCGATTTTTCGACTGTTCATGGACTGAAAGTGCAGAAAACGGTTCATGAAGGTGTTGTGCACCATTTTCATCCACTTTTAGGGAATTCCGAGTCCGAAATTTGTGCTTGACACTGAGCCCAGACGCTTCGATGGGCCTCGCAGTAGGCCTAGCTCGAACCTGCCGCGCCTGGGCTAGGCTAGGCCTAGCGTCACAGTGCGCACATGGCTGCACCAACGCCGAGCCTGCCTGCAGCAGCAGGGTAAACCAATTCGGCGGCGAAGCAATCTCGCCTGAAGAATTCGCCACGGATCCTAGATGGACCAGGGCCCTCACAGCCCGTAAACTGGCGCACTCGGCATCGCTCCACGATCCCGCCACCTCGAGCTCTCCTCTCAAGCCACCGGACGAACGCACCACACCGGCCTAGCCCGAGCAAGGCGTCTCCTCCACCAACTATAAAGCGTCAGGCTCCGCTGCCCATTCTGCCCGCCTCAGACCTGAAAATCATCTACCGCCTGAGTGGGGGCCTAGATCTCCTCAAACAGAATGGGATCTACATCCTATCTTTCGTATGCACCACCCTGCAACTCCCCATAGAGGCAGTACTTCAACAAGACGTCATACGCATAAATCCTCGAAACAACTCCTTCACCATCAGTACCCCATCAGAGAACACAGCGGAATGCTACGTTAGACTACAGTCTCTTCAAATCTCCATGACCTACCCATTAAAGGCCTACATCGCCCAACCAGACAACGCCATCAGAGGCATTGTCTACAACGCTATCTACGACCAGACGTCTGAAGAGATAGTTCAGGAACTTCAGACTAAAAAAAAAAACAGCTGGTATGACATTATGGACGCCAGACGTTTGGGCAAGACTAAGTCCATACTAGTCACTTTCGTCAACACAAAGTCGGTTCCTAAGCAACTACGTTTTCAAGAAGCCGTATATAACTGCTATCTCTTCCTGGCGAAAGCCGAGGCATGCTTCAACTGCCGGAAAGCCGGTCAAAGAAGCGACATGTGTATACAACCCAAGTAAAATCTCTGCCAGAGCTCTGGAGAGCCTCATTCCGCAGTCGAGCCACCCACGTGCGTAGCCAAATGCATCATCTGCAATGGATCCCACTTCACGGGCTCCAAGGATTGCAAGCAGCGTTTTAACCGACCGGGCAACAAAAGGCCGACACCCAAGGATGATACGACAAAGAACGCAACTCTCCGGGAATCCCGCCGCAGGCAGCGATCAAGATCGAGAAGCCGTGCCAATTCCTGTCACAGGTTGCGGTCCCAGTCCAAGTCCTTCCCACCCCTGACCAAACATCCCACGTCTGAGAAACAAGGAAGGACCGGCCAGTTAGTATCTGAAAAAACAGGTGAGCTGGGGTTCGCGTCTCCTTCCCTTGTACGTGAGAATAATCAACTTAAAGCACAAGTCGAACAGCAGAGAAAGCAAATCCAACATCAGAGTCCAAAAATCGATAGTCATAGCAAGCAACTTCAATTGCTACTACAAAGAATCCCGCCAACAGAGAAAATGAAGAACCCTCAAGATAACCCCTCTCTCACCCCGGTAGCTAGCCTACCGAACTCACCCACTGAAAGCACACCTGCCAAGCGCAGAGCAAAAGAGAACAGTACCACTGAGGACATCACAACATTAGGAACCCAGATCAACGCGACCACTATTCTTGAACAAAAAATGGAAAAGAAATTCGAAGCCATGAACAAAGACACACATGGACGAGCAATCTCAACAACAGAATGACGACGTTCGAGCAGAGATCTAGTGTCCATGACGCCATCACTGCTCCGGTACAGAGCAAAACAGACCAACTGTTTCCCTCCACATAAATCAAATTGAACCCATTCACTTTCATACCAGTGTATGATGGCAGCAAACCACGAGGAGTGCGGCAGTGGAATTGCAGAGGATATCGTTCCAAACGAAGCAATCTGCAACTCCACATTCAATCTCTGTCTGATACAGAAGTCCCCACAGTCATCGCACAACAGGAAACTCCAGCTCCTGTCATATTAGTCAACTACACTTCACACCCGCCAATGAACAAACCCATTCAAAGGGTAGAAACCCTAGTTCACAGAGCATACTCCGCTGCAGATCACTCCATAGAGGTTGAAGACATAGATAGTCACCTAATAGAGCTCCTTCCCAAAACTAGAAATAGCACTAGCCGATAACATCCTCAACACATACAGCAGCCCTCGCAGCCATACATCGCATACATACATCCTCGCAGCCATACGAAAAGCGCTCCATATCAGCGCTAAACACCCGCTTATGTTGCTTGGTGGCTTTAATGCCAGACACGTCAGCTAGGGGCACAAATTCAACTGCAGGAAAGGAGCACCGCTTTGGACACTAATTCAGAACGAGGGACTCACCCTGGTCAATAATGCGCAACATACGCGCATAGGTAGCAGCGTACAACACAACACCACTCCCGATCTCACACAAACACAGAATATCACAAAATGTTAGTGGTCGCACACGCAGACATCCCTAGACAGGGAACACTACATAATTGAAGCCTCACTCTCGCTAAACTCACTCACTCCCTACATGAAAAAGAAGCTGCAGATCACATACTGCGACAAGTTTCGCAACCTCCGGAACGACGACCCAAACCAAATCAAACACCTTGCGAGGTGGGTGGCAGAATCCTGAAAGGACGTCGCTACAGCGACATCTGAGATCCCGAGCAATCGTGAATCAGACGCGGTCGACAGCAGACTCCTTCACATGTGGGAGTCTCACTCCGGCTTGCAGAAACGATGGCTTCGTAAAAAACACAACAGATCACTGAAGTTAAGGATATCAGGCTTTATCAAGGAAATAGAGGCGCACGCGGCACAACTAACCCGTCACCAATGGGGTGAGCTTTGCGACCGCATCGTGGGCAACCTGGGCCTAAAAGACACATGTAAATTTCTGCACTTGCACTTAGAACCCCACAACACGAACAGCGCGCAACAGCGTAATGTAACGCACCTCATTCGCAGAATAGGCATGCATGATGAGATGATTCCCTGATTCAGAATCTCAAAGACAGGTACCTCACAACAAAGTCACAAATTAGCCCTCCCTTCCTACGTGGGCTTAGAAAACCCCGAGTTCGACGCGGACATAACAACGTGGGAGGTTTGAGCAGCAATCTTCAAACTTCGCACAACGTCTGTGCCAAGAGCAGACAGGATCATAAGCAAAACGATACGAAATTTGGACGATAATTCCATCTGAGCCCTAAGAAAACTTTTCAACAAGCTCTGGAAGGAAGGTACTCTTCCATCCGACTGGACAGACGCGAGGGTAACTTTCATCCCCAAGCCCGGAAAACCGCTGGACCTGTTAAACCTCAGGCCAATCTCCCTCACCTCATGCATGGGAAAGCTATTTGAGCACGTAATCCTAAACAGACTACAAAATTACATGCAAACAAAAGAGCTCTTTCCCCACACAATGCTAGGATTCCGAAGCCATCTATCAACACACGATGTAATGGTTCAAATCTCAGAATAAATCCTACATCAGAGACATTGCATACGCACACGAGCACTGCTAGCCTTAGACCTCGTTAAGGGGTTTCACAATGTCCAACACACAGCCATACTGGACGCCTTATCCAATCTAGGAGTCGGGACTCGAACACATACCTACATAGCAGCTTTCCTACGAGACCGCACAGCGGAAAGCAAACTAATTTCTATAGAGTGTCCCTCCTTTTCTCTGGGCAGCAGGGGGACACCCCAGGGGTCAGTCTTATCTTCACTATTTTTCAACATCACTCATTCCCATGGCTCGCAAGCTAGAGCGCATCCCAATCCTCTCCCACTCCTTCTATGCAGACGACATTGCCTTATGGACCATCATGAGCAATGTTGGGACCGTGGAAGAAACCCTTCAAGCAGGTGCGGAGACGGTAGTGGAGTGCGCAGACTCTATATGCCTCGGATACTCCTCTGCAGTCTGATCTCTTGCTACTCCACCCGACCCCGAACCGCAACAGGAAGGAAAACCCCTCCATACACGTCGAGGTCAATGTCTACCAGTGCCAGAGGTTGAAATGATACGTATCCTAGGCATGTTCTTACAAAACAATGGACGCAGCACGGAGACTATCTCCAAACTAACAATCACGACATATCAAACGATCCGACTGATTAGAAGAAAAGCCAACAAGCACCGAGGCATGTGCTCATATGACCTGAGGCGGCTGGTGCAGGCATTCGTGATTAGTCGGATGGCTTACTCCCTTCCCTCCTCTACCTCACAAAGGCGGAATAGTAGAGGGTATATGCACTAATAAGACAGGCATACAAGTCAGCCTTAAATATCCCACAACGTGCTCCCACCACCCATCCCCCACGTATGGGAGTGCACAATACACTACAAGAGCTAACTGAAGCTCATCGCATGGCTCAGATTGACAGACTCTCCTTCATAAATACAGGTAGGCACATTCTCGCCTATCTAAAGATTCAGCCAACAGGTCCACCCCCCAACAACACCCACGCCACCCCAACACACATCAGAGACAGACATAGCTCACCCTCTGCCCAAAAACATACACCCAGTTCTCAACCAGGCCAGACGCGAAGCTCGTGCCAAGGCTTTACACAAAGCTCGTGCAAACGACAAAGACGCTGTCTACGTGGACGCGGCAGAGAACACCCACAATTCGGCCTGCGCCATCACTGTAGCATCGCATGACCTCAAACAGCCTTGTGCTCGATTAAGGCAACAACCTCTCTTGAAGCCGAAGAAGCAGCCACAGCGTTTGCCATTTCCTCCTTCGCTGCCACACTCATTCTGAGTGACCCTAAAATAGCAATCACGAATTTTTCATGGGGACAGATTCATTCTACCACCCGAAAAATTCTCAATTCTTGCTGCACAGAACCCCGACCAGTTCAAATTGTTTGGGTGCCAGCCCACGCAGGCAATCCCGGCACCGAAGTGGCCCACTCTCTTGCTCGAGCGTACGTCAACCGAGCAGGGCACACCGTAGACGGGGGTAGCGCTAGGGACCGGCTCGCCACCTATCATGAAATAACCCTTCATTACAGGGAGCAGACTCGTCTATCCCCCGCCACACATCTCCCTCTCGAAAGAAACACAAACTACCTAAAGACAGCTCCAGGCTCGCACATTCCCTTCACCGGCTTTGTTAGCCCTTATCCACCCAGGCCAATACAGACCCGAATTTATTTATTTATTTATTTACACAAACTGCTAATCCCATTTGGGATTGTTGCATGAGGGCAAAATAGGGTTAGTAACAACATTTCAAAAATACATCATTTTCGTGAAGATCGTAAAATAAACAACTAATAGTAAGAGTAAAGCAAAGGCACTGGAATTAACTATGGAAATACAACCAAAAATACAACAACGCAGAATAACAGTACAACGAAGTGTATCATAACCATAACGAAACAAGGCAAATTAATCTCACAATAGGCGTCATGACAGAAGTTACATCGAAATAGTTCCGAAAACAATACTGGTAGTCTGTGTATACCTAAACAATCTCACTTTGTGGGCCTCTGAGAGCCAACTTGGACCCCATTTTATATATCTACCGAGAATTCCAACCACCACGTCGCTAGAACACCACGAACAAAGAGAGTTGGGAGACCGCGGTCTCCAGCTCCGAACTGGCCTCAAAAAGGCGGCTCGCATAGAGTGCTGGAGAGGTCGCCGCACGTCATGGACTGTTGGCCATCAACCGGGATCAAGAGCCAGACCAATCTTAATCAGTGACTCATCCATAAGGCTCATCAATAAAGTTTTCACCCACCTACCTGGCCGAAGTTATTCCGGAGCCCTCCACTATGGCACCTTTGTTCCTTTCTTCTTTCACTCCCTCATTCATCCCTTCCCTTAGGGAGCGGTTCAGATGTCCACCGATATGTGAGACAAATAGTGCGCCATTTCCTTTCCTTAAAAACTAATAACCAAACCGCCTCATGTTTGCCGGCTCAATGTGCGAGAACCATTTCTAAGCTTTTCGCGGCTTTTCCAATGTTGTAGACAGAACTCTTAAAAGCTGATGTTATTATCCCATGCGGCCGTTGAATTGCTGTGACACTGTGTGCAAATAGTCAGGTTATTACGAAGGCAAAGCGAACAGTACGAACTAGCTTTTAACCATACGTGGTGCATCGCCGCACGTCGGAGGCCATAGCTTGCTAGTAAAAGCTAGCGACACGACTGAATTCCTTATACTGTCGTCCATCGTTTCGTTCGCGTTGTGGAGAATGAAGGAATTAAAAAGTCTATTTAGAATGCACTCAGTTAGGACTGCCGCTCATTGCATATCCCGGTGCAAGCCAATGGCCGCCGCATTTGTTCACACTGAAAGCGTTTACTGATTTGCGGACACTTTGTTGTCCACGCAGTGGTATGGCCCAGTTCCCGTTTTATTTACGTTTTCATGTATTTCGATGAAGTGCCTGACTCTGTTATCAGTTGCGGGCGTTCTGCTTTATGAGTGGTGACGAAACCACGTAGGTAAGATTCAGAGCAGCAGGAAGCGAGCCGGAGAGTATATGGACGCCGGCTGCTGGGCTAACGTTCGGAAAAAGTTGCCGGCGAAAATATTCGACCCGCCGCGGTGGCTCAGTGGTTAGGGCGCTCGACTACTGAGCCGGAGTTCCCGGGTTCGAATCCGAACGCGGCGGCTGCGTTTTTATGGGAAAACGCTAAGGCGCCCGTGTGCTGTGCGATGTCAGTGCACGTTAAAGATCCCCAGGTGGTCGAAATTATTCCGGAGCCCTCCACTACGGCACCTATTTCTTCCTTTCTTCTTTCACTCCCTCCCTTATCCCTTCCCATACGGCGCGGTTCAGGTGTCCAACGATATATGAGACAGAGAGTGCGCCATTTCCTTTCCCCAAAAGCAAGCCAATTATTATTATTATTATTATTATTATTATTATTATTATTATTATTATTATTATTATTATTATTATAAATATTCGCTGCGCTGTTGAGTGAGTCGGTGCGGGCAGGACGCGTTTTATCAGCCACGTGTCGTTCACTGATGAATCACGAGTGCAATGCTGCTGCGCGACACTTCCGCGATGGAGGCGGCAAATTAAAGGGGACAGTATATGCCGTGCTGGGTACCTCGGCCGCTTTCCCGAGAGCAAGGACGTCGACCTTCCCCAGGCTGCCGGTAGTGCACGCGTGGCCAGCGTCGAATTGGAAGAGAAAACTTTTCCCACATCCTCCGCCCAAAACCGGCGCCTGGACGCGCGCCCGCTATCGGGTGTGTACTGCAATTGTGTGCGCGCCGCTCGGCGAAAGCTCCGTCGTCGAGCTGCGTGCAATACAGCGTGGAGCGGGCGGAGCTTTCTCCACCTTTCCCGGCGGACTGCTTCGTGCGCTGTACTTTTACGGAGATCCGGCCGTCGGGGAGGGAAGCGGTACGCTGTTCACTTGTTTGCCCGGCCGAAAAGCCGCGAAGGCGCCCCGTAGTCGATTGCGGGCAGCTACGCGAGAAAAGGCGCACAATGCGTCGCTGCGTGATCGGCATGCCCTGCGCAGCCTCCGCGCCTTTCGACACTTCCTGCAGTGAGGCGGCCGTGTGCGTGGCTTTTGACCTGCGGGCAAGCACGGAAGGCAGAACGTTTTGGGAAAGAGAAGAGGGAAAAAAAAGAAAGAAAGAGAGAGAGAGAGAAAGAAAGAGAGAGAAAGAAAGAACGTGCTTAGAAGCGAGGTTGTGTGCGCTTATTCTAACCAATGTGTGTCAGAGAGAGAGAGAGAGACTCATTAATTACACGCAGACCTGTTGTATATATAATCAGCTGTAGCTCTGACCGGTGCAACCTCCTCGCCTTCCTTCGCCCATGCCTCTATCGGTGTTGTGCACAGCGATTCCAGGGGCCAGATTCCGCAACCGTGACAAATTCTGTCTCAAGTTATTGACAGTGACGTCAAAATGACGACACGATGAGACGTCACCACGTGACGCAACGAGGAATCAGCTAATTACAGCAGGGCTGTGCCTTGAGAGCTTTCGAGGGAGCGTCTGCCTAATTTTTTGTAAAAAGAAATAAGACATGAGCAACAATGAAAATAACTAATATTTTATTTCGCCAAAACATTGCGTTTGAAGTTTTGAAAATATTAAGCAAAACAAAAAGCGTTCGAAGTTGTGCTATTAAATTGGCTAGTGGGTAACTTTCGGTGCCGCGGAGGTGTGCTGACGGCAGTAAAAAGGCCGCTTTGCACGAAAGCAGCTGTTTCACGAAGTGTTTTTCTTTTTTTTGCCCGGCGTCTGGAATCGAGCTACTGTGGGGTTGACCTAAGTGAGCAGAAAAATTTCAGCGAATGCAGTGAACGCTACGTGCCTGCCAAGTGAACTTGCAAGGAGCGCATGGAACGAAATCTACGAAGACAACATGTTGAAGTATGTCTTGTTCGGCTCTTTCGATCGATGACAAAATGCCGAAAGGTGAGGTGTTGCAGTATGTGACGAGTGGTTGTTTGTTTCTTTCCCCTTGGGAACACCCCTTGGGAAACAGAAGACGACCACGAAGTGCCATTTGCTGGGAAAAATAAAGTACTTTGCCAGCATAAGCGTGTCTATTTATATGTAGCTGTGTGTCACAGAGGTGACGACGGAACCCACCCCTTCTGCGCACTAACTTTAAAATTGCCTCAAACACCCGCTGTACGCATTTGCTCACCGCCGGTTGTGCGATGCCGACGTGCGCTTCGCTACCAACGGCAGCCTGAAAGCCGCCCGTGGCAAAGAACCGCAGTGCACACACCACCTGCCGCCGCACCGACAGCGCACTTGCACGCAAGCCTCCCAGTTCATCGGCGACTTCGTCGTCAAGCCACTCCACCGTCTGCTTCTCCAATCGAAAAAGGCGTCGAAACGGCTCGTCCGGCAAGTCAAACATAATCAAACGTGTCTTCGTGCGCTCTCCTTCGCCGTTGCTCGCGCCGGCGCAGCCGCCTCACTCGTATCGCCGCCTACACCGCCGCCATTTTCTGTCACAAAGGCAACGGTCAAGTTGACCGCTTCAAAACTGTGACAAAAAACTGTGAAATAGCGGTTCCGTAACTAGGTGTGCAGCGTCATCACTTCTGCCACATTAGTGACGTCATCTGCAGCCACCCATGACGCAGAAAAAGCAATATGGCCGCCGGCCACAACCGACCAATAGGAGCGAGGCTTATTAGGTCCTTTCGATTCGCCTGCACTCCCTGCACCAGTTCTCTAAAGTTCCGCAGCGGTGCCGTGGCGGTGCCGCGAGCGTGCAGCGCCAGTTCCAGCAGCTCAAGTGCTACCTAGTTCCAAAACGAATGGTCGAGTGCAGGCCTGGTCGTCTGCTAGCGTTGGCGTCGCCAACAAATTGCAGGCAGCAGCGTGGCGCCCAAATCAACGGCCTCCAACATCCCGAACCGCGTGAAGAATTTTCAAATAGCACATCGCAGCGAAGTGTTGCCATGAATCAGCCTGGATGCAACCTCGCGGCAGCTAAGCGAAACGCACGTGTGCAGTTTTACTGAACACGACTTATCAAGGTGCACGCGCGCCAACTTGCATGTTAAGCGGTTGTTGCAACAACGTGCATCATGCGCTGTATGCACGTGTTTACTTTTTAGTTAACATAACCGGCTTCGAGTACTAATATAACTTTATTAGTAGAAAGGAAAGACGCCGGTTACGGGTCCGTAGAGAGCACGATGGTCGAGAGACGCAAGGTGCCGGCGAGAGCCGCCGTTCCCACTTCCGTCGCCACCTTGTCGGGTTTCCACTCACGTTCCATGAGAGTCAGCGGGCCCGTGTGAGGCACGGTTATCATCGACGAGTGGAATAATTTGAGTATATCCGCCGTTTATCGCAAAGCGCAAGCCATCATCTCTCAAGCCGTCGTCTGCTTCCATGGCGGCTGCAGCTGCACCATTTCGGCACCGACCATTGAGGAGGTGCAGAGTTTTCCTGCACTTTCCTGAACTAGACCTGCACAACGTCTGCACTTTTTGAAACGAATGGCGTCGTGCAGACGGCGCCATCTTGCACCGCTGAAACGAATGGCGAAGTGCAGCACCGCGAGAACCAGTTCACGTATAGTGCAGGCGAATCGAACGGACCTATTGACACCTTTGTGACAAGTTTTTTTTTTCAATTTTCCTAATTGACAGTTACGTAATCTGCCATCAGGTTGCGAAACGCTTAACGCCCGCCTGTAGCTTAACGCGCCGATTCAATCACCTAGCCGGCGCGAACGCGGATTATTTCCCGGGCGGCCAGACTTCGCAAACGCTCTTTCGCCTTAACACGACCAGCTTTGGCACATTATCTGAGTTTCACCGTAAACACGTGAGCGCATGTCAATATGAGCATTGACTAAACCTGCGGAGGTGTTTTTCTGCCACCTTTACAGCCATTGTGCTTATGTGCAGAGAAAAAGCAGGCATTGGGAAAGCGCTGGCTACGCAATCCTGCGTACATTTTTTTTTTTCATTAGCAGCCCAATGACATTTTTAGTCTGATTGCGTTGCTTGCCAGGCGTGCAAACTCGCGCAGCTTTGTCGTTTCGCGAGTGCAAAAAATTTCAACACTGAGCTGGAGTAACCGGGTTCAAACCCGACCGCGGCGGCAGTGTTTCGATGGAGGCGAAATGCAAAAGGCGCCCGTGTGCTGTACCTGCCGCGGTGGCTCAGTGGTTAGGACGCTCGGCTACTGATCTGGAGTTCCCGGGTTCGAACCCGACCGCTGCAGCTGCGTTCCGATGGAGGAGAAACGCTAAGGCGCCCGTATGCTGCGCGATGTCAGTGCACGTTAAAGATCCCCAGGTGGTTGAAATTATTCCGGAGTCCTTCACTACGGCACCTCTTTCTTCCTTTCTTCTTTCGCTCCTTCCTTTATCCCTTCCCTTACGGCGCGGTTCAGGTGTCCGCTGATATGCGAGACAGATACTACGCGACTTCCTTTCCCCAGAAACCAATTTTCATTTCACAATTCCCACAGACGTCGACATAGCTTCTCCCCACGATTGTGTCGTTTTATAAAGATATATGTACAAAAGACGATGTTGTTACATAGTGTGTGATCTGATCTTGCTCTGAAAAAAAATTGGCTGCTTAATTTTATTTTTCTTATTAATTCAACGTGAAAATTACACTTTGACATCACAATAGCCTGTGTTTAGGTCCAGTGTTTTGTGTCAGAAAACTTTCTCCGCACGATCACGTCGTTCCGTGAAGATAAATGTAAAAAGTTTGGTTGTGTTAGATAGTGCGTGATGAGATGATGCGGGAAATATTTGGTTGATGTATTGCAATTAATTAATTACACTTCTACGGTGCTATAGCCACTTGTGTCGATATAGCATCCGGAGGTGAAAAGTAAAAAAAAACCTAGTAAGAAACAAGAAAATATAAAAATACACATCAAAATAAAAAATGAATGCACGAAAAATGAAAAAAAGATTTAAGACTCACAACGTTTAAGCTTCTTCTTTAAGAGCGGGCCGCGAAAGCGTGTTGAAGCGTTCCCAAGTAGTCCACGGAATGTCATCGCCCGTTCGGTACGATTCCTTGCGCTCGTCTACTGATCCGGAGTTCCCGGGTTCGAACCCGACCGCGGCGGCTGCGTTTTTATGGGGGAAAAACGCTAAGGCGCCCGTGTGCTGTGCGATGTCAGTGCACGTTAAAGATCCCCAGGTGGTCGAAATTATTCCGGAGCCCTCCACTACGGCACCTATTCTTCCTTTCTTCTTTCACTCCCTCCTTTATCCCTTCCCTTACGGCGCGGTTCAGGTGTCCAAAGATATATGAGACAGATACTGCGCCATTTCTTTTCCCCAAAAAACCCATTATTCCCATTGGACAATTTTAGCACATATCTCGGTGGACAGCCTAACTGCGCGGTAAGGGAAAGAAAACAAAATGAAAATTGGTTTTAGGGAAAGGAAATGGCCCCTGCCTCACATATCTCGGAGTACACCCAAACTTGCGATAACACATTCATTGGGCGACTGACCACCTCGTCTTGAGCTGTGTACATATATATAACTGGATATTTGCAAAGCACAACACTTAAGGATGTGCACAAGGACCACGCCTACTCCGCCAAGCTGCTGCATAGAGGGACGAAGCAGCAACACGGCGTTGACACGTCTACTGCAGCTCATCATGCCTTGCGCTCAAAGAGGCGTCTGGTGGCCAGCCCTCCGGACGACACTTTAGTTTCGATGCCATGTCCACCTGGTCATCTGACACGCGGCGGCGTAACGCGTGACCCTCCACGGAGCAATACAAACGCCATAGCGTATTCAGTACGTCCCACGTGTTGCGGCCACTGTCGAAAAGAGAAGCACTTAAAGCACGCCACAGACTCGCATGTGAACGCGACTCTTGCAGCACGCGCACATCTAGACGCCAAAGCACTTGGTCCCTCCTACGCGCTCCCTTAGATCCAAAAGGCACTAAATCTCAGACACAAGTAAAAGAACAACGTCTGATACAGGGCACAGACGAAATTGGCCAACTATGCCCCACATTCCTTCAGTCAGAAGATCCACCCAATCTACCCCCACCTAACCCGAAACTTGATGCCGACATCACCTTAAGCGAAGTCCGCATAGCAGTCTTTAGTATTCACCGCTCTACGGCGCCGGAACCGGGTGGCATAACGTACAGGGCTTTACTCAATCTGGACGAAGTCTCCCTCCAGGAAGTCGCGGAGCTCATTAATAACCACTGGCACGCTGGGACGCTCCCATCAGCATGGAACCATGCCAGTATGGCATTTATACCAAAACCGGGCACATTGCTCACCCTTCAAAATTTGCGCCCCATCTCCTTAGAGGGACCCAGAAAGGCGTTCCAAAAAAGGTGCCATATATGATGGATGTTAAAAGACGACGGTTCATAATTATCCTCCAGCACGGAATATTTTAATGCGTTTTGTGGAAGCTGAGTTATATGCAGACAAAACTTGAACTTCCGCGTCTTCGCGCCTTTCCCTCTCCTCTCGCACGCCAAAACGGCGGCGCTCCTCCGCCGGCCCCACTAGTGTTCCTGTATACCTCCCTGCGGGAGCATATACAGGAACACTAGGCCCCACTAACTCGGCCCCTTCCCTACCTCCGCCGGTTTGGGCGCGCGCGGAATGGCTGAGGCCGCGGCAACGCGGGACGTCTGACTAAATTTGGCGCTGTGAACCAATGATAACCCCCGCTGCTGACGTCATTTGCAAGACGTGACGTCGTCTGCCAGGTTTTCGTGCGAAAGCCCGGCACCACGCGTCGCCACGAGGTGCGAAAGCGGGGTATTTAAAAGTGTATTGTAAATTTCCTGCTCACTTCTCAGCTCTCGTACACGGCATGGACGCCCGGTGGCCTGCAATCTACGTAGTGCAAGCATTTTAAAGCCGAGCTCAAACATCCCTTTCTGTGGCCCTTTAACGAGCTGTGTCGGCAAGCTCTTCGAGCACGTCATTCTCAATCGCCTGGAACCGTTCCTAGAAACAACAGGCTATCTCTCTAACGTTCAATTTTGCTTCCGTCCAAACATAGCGGCGTGAGACGTACTTCTCGCCCTTAAAAAGTCTCTCCTTTACAGTAAGCGCCGTACAGCCGCTACGCGAGCCATACTGGCGCTGGATATTCTTAAGGCTTTCGACACAATAAGCCATGACCATGTCCTGACGACATTAGCCACCACGGACTGCGGCACGCGCATATGGCAATATGTTCGGGCCTTCCTTCAGGGGCGCACGGCAGAGCTCCAGCTTGGGGACGTCGCCTCCCAGCCTTTTCCCCTGCCTAACCAAGGAATCGCGCAAAGGTCGGTCCTATCACCTTTGCATTTTAACATTGCCCTAGCACCACTCGCAAAGGCCCTTGCTGCTATCACAGGGCTCCACACAGCCATATACGAAGATGATATAACTCTCTGGATAACGGGAGGATCCCTTGGAACAGCCCAGGGTTTCCTGCAATCTGCCATATACGTCACCACCATTCATTTAGACAACACAGGCCCCCGTTCTCCAAATAAATCAGAACTCTTGAAGTTGACCCGCCCCCCCCCCCTCCCCCATTGAACTGCACATAAACGGGAATCCAGGTCAAGATTCTCTGTCTTTTCATTAATAACACACTTGATGCAACCTCCACCCCACAGCTCTTGCAAAGACAGACCAAACAGGTCGCTGCATTAATCAGGTGCGTCGCAGCAAGCAATCGTGGGCTTTCTGATACGCGAGACCCTCAATATGACAAATGCATTAATCATTAGCCGCATTACAAACCACCTCCCATACCACATACTCACTCACCGCCAAACACAACAGGCAGACATCCTAATACGCACGGCTGTCACCTCCGCCCTATCTCTTCAACGGAGGTTAGCACGAAACGTCTCCTGGCCACTGCTATCCACAACACCGTGATCGAAATAATAGAGGCTCAACGCACCAACCAATTAGTCCGCCTGAAACGCACGGAAACAGGGCAATGCCTACTGGGACAGCTCCGTCTAAATCCACCTATTCCCACCCCACACCTTACAACTTACATTTCTCTGCGCACGCAGGATCACATATATCAGAAGCCCCTACCGCGCAACATGAGCGCCAGCCTCCATCAAAGTAGGCGGCAGGCTCGAGCGAGCTATTACGCCAAAACATACAGCAACCGCTCAGATATCCTTTATGTCGACGCGGCAGAGAATTCTAAAGTATGATTTTTTTTCACGGCAGTCGCAGCCTATGAAGACGGCATGGTGGGGGCCGCCGCCACAATATGAACCACTGATCTCCACAAGGTGACTGGATGCCGCCTTCCCGCTTTCCGAAGTGCGCGCAAGTGAAGCTAACGGAAGTTCAGTGGCATGTGCCAGAAGTTCGGTGTCTGCTGTGTATTTCAATGCAAAAAGTCGCGTTTTCCGACCTTCCGGCCTCAGCCTTTCGCGTTGTTTTCGTGTAAAGTCTACTGTAATATCAAAGGAATAAACAAGCTCAACGCGAAAAGTGTGAGCATTGCTTTGGGAACCCTGTAATTTCAGAGAAAGTGAAGAAAACAGGCATGCAGGTCTCAAGCTGCCGTGGCGAAGGGGTATGTGTATTAAACACCGTGTCCTTATCTGGATTTTGTCATCCGAGCGTAATTACGAGAAGTAGTGGAATGACGATGAGCCTAGGTAATCTTAAAAACAAATTTTCGCGTAGCAAAGAACAGGCGAACGATGGCGCGGAAGACCTGACACTCGAAGAGCCATTCGTTATACAGCTGCTGTAGTTTCAGTTTCCGGTTGGTGGCGGACGATGTCTCTTCTCGTCGATGGCGGTTGATGTTTATCGCTTCAGGGAGTCATTTCCCTTCCAGATGTGCTTTTAAGCTAACTCCATAGCACAGCCATGTTTCATCTACACAGCGCGAGAGAAATGACTGTCGAGAAACACGAATGCAGCAGCGCATGTGACAAGCGGTGTCCGAAGTCAACTGCACCAAGCATCACGAATAAAAGCCAATTACGGCATAATTTGCTACAGTACGAAACAGTACTTGATACACACCGTCAAAAAAGCAGTACTATATACATTTTGGACGCCCTAATGTGAAAGAGCAGAACATCATCGGCACCTCAGAAGATAGTGGCCTCGTCCTCGCTCCAGTTATTCGGTCTAAACATAATTCGTTAAAATGGTGACAGAAAACTCGGCTGCGTGGTGGAGGTTTCCACCTATTCTTTCTAAAATTTATCCCCCGCTGATGGTATAACTTGGAATCAGAGCGCGACAACGTGTATCACAACAAAGAGGAGAGGACGACGTTGGCGCAACGGGACGACACAGAGCTGAGCAGACGAGGCTCCGTACGTAGTGTGTGTAGCGACGTTCTGTCGTCTGCTAGTGTCGTCCCATAGCGACGCAATGGACCCTTATTTTTGAAACGTCTTTCCTGAAGAATTTGCTGCTCTCCTCATGCCGTTGACTGCGCAACAGGTAGGCATTGTCATGAAAAAAGACGAGAACATCGAAAAGACAAAATGCTAAGAGAAAAACGAAAACTAAAACTGGAAAACCGTGCTGAGCACCGATTTCGTACACTGCCAAAGGCTGACTTCGGGGACATGCCGCTCAACTTCCGGTGGCTTCACTTTCGATGCGCCCGATGCGGCATCCAGCATTCTAGTGGAGATCAGTGGTCTGAACTAAATCACCTGCAGAGGCGGAAGGAGCCGCCATCGCACTTGCGCTTGCCCACTCCACCATTGACAAAAACATAAGCGAAATTTGCAGATTCCCAGGCCGCATACCGCCGCTACCTAACGGGTGTGCCGACGCCGGCACACACCGTATTCTTGCCACAGCCGCCTCTCTCGACCGAATGGTTACTCTGTCGTGGATCCCTGGGCATTCCTCGATCCCTGGTAATGAGCGCGTTCATGCGATGGCCCGAGAACTCTCCCCCAAACCTTGGATGATCAGGCACCCAACCTTGCGCAAGAGGTCACATCGGTCCTTTATACATATCATCAAATCACCGCATTCTACAAACTCAGCCGCATGACATTAACACCACCGCACAGTACCTTCTCGCACTTTTTCAGCGCCACATGGTGAGAATAACAGACGGGCTGCTTTAGTAAACCCTACCGTCTCTCAAGCTTCCACACCACATTTCTTGCTCATTGTAACACCGGTGGCTTTCCAAGATCAACACTTTTCTACTACCTTTGAGCAGTACCCCCCATCCGCAATTCCGCTCATTCTTCCTGGGAGGCTGTTTTACGGACCGCTCAGCCAGCCGGCGAGAAAAGGCTGGTGGATCGGACTTCATCTCAAGCACAAGCCTGTGGACTCCTGGATTACTACGGGACAACCTTGGAAGATTTTTTTAAAGCGAAAGCTTCACTAGCCGTAGGTTGAGCAGTTTCGCGTGATCCCAGGAGAGCCGTGCTGCGCATGCGCGAGGAGCAGTGACCACACACGGAGCATTCCACACACAGAGCGCATGCGCCCCTAGTAGCACCGAGCCATGGGTGTTCCACCCCCTCGCAGCGCCGCGCCTTAATTAATAATAAATAATTGATTTTGGGGGGAAGGAAATGGCGCAGTATCTGTCTCGAATATCGTTGGACACCTGAACCGCGCCTTAAGGGAAGGGATAAAGGAGGGAGTGAAGGAAGAAAAAAAGAAAGGGGTGCCGTAGTGGAGGGCTCCAGAATAATTTCGACCCCCTGGGGATCTTTAACGTGCACTGACATCGCACAGCACACGGGCGTCTTAGCGTTTTTCCTTCATAAAAACGCAGCCGCCGCGGTCGGGTTCGAACCCGGGCACTCCGGTTCAGTAGTCGAGCGCCCTAACCACTGAGCCTTTCCACAAAATCTAATTTTCAATTTTCAGTTTTCTCTTTCAACTTTTTCCCTCCTGCCTTTATCCCTTCCTTTACGGTGCGGCTCGGGTGTCCACCGAGATATGTGAGAAAGTTTCTGTGCCATTTCCTTTCCTCAAAAACCAATCAAAAACCAAACAAAACAGGTGAGCCGACGGCGTTCTCGGAGTTCATTCGTGTTGACAACACTGCAAAGACCGTTAATTTTCACGAAAGGAAAGGCGCACAACCGGCTCCGTTGGTCAGTGGAGAACTCGATCTCGCTTTCGCTTTGTATATCCTCGATTAGCTGGGCTGATCCACAATAATTTTTTTCGCCTTATAAAAGTTGTTTCCGTCCGTCCATCCATCCATCTAGACGTCGCGGCCGACTGGTCCCAGCTCCAGGGAGAGACAGCACAAGCAGTACTGGTCGATGATCTGAAATGTACACTGGCGTCGACAGCAAAGAGACAACGCTCGTCTGCGACACGTATGCACAGAGCTCCTTCAGGCACATAAGCGCGGTCCAGCCCGCTGGCAGATATACCGGGGCGCAATGTCTAATAAAATTGGGGACCGTTCAGCGCCTCGTCCGCATCCACCAGCGAAAACTGCTATACAAGGCGCCGAAGCTCACGAGCGTTCCAGCTCGACCGGCTCCACCCAGGGCCTCGCATATCAGTACAGGTGTCAAGGACTCATTAAGTCTCCCACTGCGATTACGTAGCGCCAATGAATAATGAACACATCTAAATTTTCAGAAAATTCATTACTGTGACTTCCGTTAGCCTGCGCGTATACACACAACACGCGCAACCTAAAAGTTTAAAACACGGCCAAACCCTTCATCCCAACAGGCTACAGCAGCAGCCCACGCACTCCTGTAGTGGCTTTGCGTATGGGCATTAGAAAGATCCTTAAAAAAAGGATAAAAGGAACATTGTTCAAGATGTGCTAGAGAAACCACACACACAAAGAAGTGTGTACAAGGCAGAGACCAAGAATGAAAAAAAATAGTCAAGACAAACAACGAAAGGGTTTCTGAAAGGCTTCCGACGCTGGCGCACAGGTGGTCACAAGCTCCATATGCTAAACCCAAAACCTTAAAGGGGCGGAGACATCAAATTTTTGGTAGGAGTGTTCTTAGTTTCAAACATTGCATACTCCCACCCGGTGCGTGATACGTGCTCCGCAATTCAAATATGCACATTAAATATTATCGCATTATTTATACTGAGCGATTTCGGTTTCTGAGTGTTGGGGTGCATTATGACGTCACTCCCGAGGAAGAGCAGCAACCCTGGTCATGTGGGCTCCAAAAGTAGTGACACAGGGACCGCTGCATCGTCTGCTCTCGTACACATGCTGTGCATATCAGGGCCTTTCGAAATGCCGGCCAGTACTGCGATATGCTTTATTTTCGAATAGTTCAAATTATAAAACAGATATTTGAAATTACAATACAAACATGTTTCCACAAAATGCAGTGATGAAAAGAAACATTTCATTCCTCTTCATAATTCATCGCATCCTAAAGCTTATTCAGCATCTCAATGAATGAGGGAAAATCATGTAGAATGGTACAATTAGTCTGAGCCATAACTGTGTTCAGGAAAAAACATGACAGCTTGACTTTGTAAGCTGCCGAACGACAATCTTTCGGCTTTTCATTTCTCAACCTTTTGGCGAAGATCATAGCACCGAAGCGTGGCCTTGTGGTAGAGCATCCGCCTCACATTCGGAAGGTGCTGTGTTCAATTCCCAGTGCCGCCGGGTGCCCACCGGTTTTAAGATTTCCCCGCCATGGTGCTCGGCTCATCCAGGGTGAGATGCTTGGGAGAAGGGCCTTCGACCAAACCGTTGCCTTGACGGATCAGATAAGTTCCGCCGTCAAGCAACTCTAAATCCACCTCGTGCGGTAGAAGTCCATCTTTTTTTTTTAACCCGTCATGCACACCTGCCGATGCGTGTGAGCCAGCCACAACAGTAGCAAGCAAATACCGCTGCACTTTGCTCGAAGGCGGTTTGTGAGCGGAGAAAGCTATGGCACATCTCTCTTGAGGCTAGAGAAGTGAACATAAGTTTTGCAACTGGCACAAGGCGAGAGTTTTGGACTGCGGGTTTTAACCACGTGGAGACGTTTTTGTGCCCGCATTTGACGGGAATTTTGAGGCGCAGGCTATCCTTCCCACGCAGTGCACCCCTGGAGAGCCGAGCACTAGGCCGGGGGACCGCCTGTTCCTATTGGATTAATTGGCTGGTGGACCGGAGGCCGCGGGAATCGTACCCACGACCACCCGTAGCCGAGGCGAGCACTGAAGCACGAGGCCACAGCTGCGGTGGAGATGCTCTTGTCACAGTTCAGATACTGAAAAGGCGCATGACGTGATGTGGCATTGTTGAGAAACATTAATGGCACAAAAAATCTATGAACAGCAGCTTAAGATACAACAAAAGTGAGAGCATTAACAAGACGACCTCTTCCACACTCCCTTGTGACACTTCCAGCCGTGGAATGCTGCCCCAGATGCAGCATTCTTGACGGGACATGGGCCGCTTAACTCTTGTGTATGGGTTTCACCACACTAAAATCCCTGGCCGTAACGGACCCACAGATGCTGGCACATTTCAACTAGGAATCTGTGCAGGAATTTCAGCAGCTGTTTCCCTTCTAACTAGATGAAAAGTGCCTGGGTGATCCGGAGTGTTAGATTTGGAAGTTTGTTAAAATTATGCTCACAAGTTTTTGCTTTCTTTTAATGGTTCATAAGAGTGATGGCCATATGTGCTGACATTACATGTGCTTTCACAAAAGAAACAAACAACTCTACTTCGTGAAAATTCTGGAAAATTTCTAAACGGAACACTCTGCATGCTTTCAGAGGCTCCATACACTGCTCATTGTACTGCAAAAGAATACTTCAGGCTTTCAAGAAGGAACCCTTGAACAAGAGGGCTGACAAAGGTTGGTTTGCTTATCACTGAGAAGCACTGCCTTTTACTGCCTTTCCAATGAAGGCACACTCTGGCATCCCTTTCGATAGCAGCAATGGCACAGGACAAGCATCAAGCGATTTCCACAAAAAGTAACAGCTGTATACGACCTCGTCATCACAGCTCGAACCGCAGAGAAACTAGCCTCTATTTGTTTGTTTCTGCAATAGCCTACAAGATTGACGAGGCCTGAGAGCAAGATTTACAGATCGATTTTGATGCCACACTGGGGTGACGTGGCACCTCGCATCAGCATACTGAAAGTGCATGAATTCTGCATATTACTATGACTATGGCTTATTCCACAAAAAATACTTTTGAACGTAGCTGTGTCTATTGATATGCACGAGACCAAATTTATTGAGGAGTGTGGCAACCTGTACAGAACCAACCAGTATATACAATGCTCACTTACTTGAAGACAAGAAAAAGACAGCTAAAACAGACAGGCTGCCATGCCTAATACTCATTAGAAGCAAAAATATGTCATGTCAATAACAACGGACCGTGTGCTGGACACTCACATTATCGTTAAAACTCGCAGCAGACCTCTGCGTTAATTTCAGTCCGTCGTTTTCCTAGACTTGACCACTTTTTTGATGGTATCCCTCACAACTCTCCGATTTTTCTAGGTAAACGAAATTCCTCTTGACAATTCTAGGTTGCTAGACACCTTTTAAAACTGTCACAGCCTTTCCAAGAAATGCAGTAGAGCCTTGCTGTTCTGTTCTTGATTCGTGTAATCTGCAGTATCACAATACCAAAAATTATGCGTGTTGTGCTATTTTTATTCAGAATACAAATCCTGGATAACTTTTTGAAACGATTGCCTGGCATATATGTCCATAATTTTGTCAAATTCTGACCATATGATGCATTCAGATAGCAAGAGAAAATGCCAGCCAAGCTAGTCATCATTTTTGGATGCTTTGCCCACATGCATTTGAGCATTGCGAAGAAGACGCCGCTGCTGCCCTGCACAAAGTCAAAGACAAAGGCAAAGCATCTTAAGAGCAGCTGCGGCTCTTCCACAATGCACAAGTGTAACGGGACAAAGTATCTGAGAACGGTAAGAAATATTTGACGGACTGGACATGCCAAGAAACTTCACCCCCATGGAAAACAAAAATATGGAAACAACTTGCAAGCGCTAGCAAAGGAACTTTTCAAAATTTGTACCAGCACATTCACGAAGGTTTTAATGAAGTGAAAGTGCCAATAAATGCCAGGGACTAGGAAATGGCGCAACACCTGGACATAGAGACTGTCACGTGCAGACCAGCAAAACATTTTTTCATAGGGGCTAATTCAAGCTTGTTGCTAAAACATTGCATTCATAACATCCAAAAAAATATGAAGGGAGAAAAGGAGGGGGGGGGGCGAGACAAAAAAATAAAAGGGAAGGTGGCACAAACCTTTGCCTTAAAAATGCAAAAGGCCTTGTTTCGTACCATTTGCAGAAGCTATCAAGTCAGGATTTCGCATTCATTGAAAAGCAGTGTGCGTGGCAGACTAGCCAGCAATTAAATCACTGTAATATAATTACAGTAATTAAATTACTTTTCTCGGTAATTTTAAATGTAATTCATTAATTTTGTGGCCTGTAAATTTAGTAATGTAATGAACTACTGTCAAGCAGTAATTTAATGGAAAAGTAATTAATTACTAGCAATATTACTTTTGCTGCATACCGAGTCCATGCTTCTCCTCGCATCTGCCATGCTTTGGCCTCACGTTTGTGGAGATGAGCATATGCAAAGCAAAGGTAGGGTATATGGGGGTTTAATGTCCCAAATTTTCTGACCATGTCCTAAAAAATGGTACAAAGATTTGCTTTGGTTTAGTTTGGTTTATGAGGTTTAACGTCCCAAAGCAACTCAGGCTATGAAGGATGCCATAGTGAAGGGCTCCGGGTATTTTGACCACCTCGAGTTGTTTAAAGTGCACTGACATCGCACAGTACAGGGGCCTATAGCATTACACATCCACCGAAATGAGACTGCAGAGGCAGGGATCACACCAGTCTTTCGGGTCAGCAGCCGAGCACCATATAACCAATGAGCCGCAGCGGCTACCCCCAAAGATAGAATAAATTACGGTGGGCACTAGAGACTACTTCCATGCTTTGAAAGCGAAAAACATTCATTTTATAATTTATATTGTTTCCTTTCTTTCTAGTGGCACATCTACTCATTAGCATACAGTCATAGGGCAACACATTAAATGAATCATTACTAGCCACGAAGCAACGCGGTTTTGTGGCCAATGGGTTGCGCGATCACCTCACAGTCTGAAGGCCCTTGGTTCAATTCTCTGCACCCTCGGAAGAAATTTTTCTCTTTGCTGATGATGTCACTGGGGGTTGTGAACCACTTTTCGTGGACATCGACAACATAGCCGGGTATCGCATTAAAGTGCCACTTAAGGCTCTTGCCTTAAAAGTGCGGAACCAGTAATAGCCAGCACCCCAGGGAAGCGGCGTACGCAGACGAGAGGTGATGTGTGCGCAGGTGCCAGCACTGCTTTTGCGAAAAGTCTGCATATCAGTCACAGGACTGCTACGCATCTTCCTGCACTGCATACGGTCTCACACACAAACGCATTGCATGGCCACCAGAAGAGCGCCATGACCAAGGCATGCCATATGGCACCTTCGCACGGATGCACTGCGAGTGCTTGAGCAAGTACTCTGACATCGCCGCACTGACAAGAAATCTCAACTGACACGTCTAAGAAAGTCGGTCGTGAGTTGTCGGTTTTTTATGCCCTCATTTGAGGCCCTATTTCTAACTCAAGGGCAACAAAGGCAACAGCGTCCCAGTGACATGCAATTTATTTCCACCAACTTGCCTGCAGAACAAATCAATTGAACATCAACAGAACTGGCAGCCTCTCTGCACCCCTGTGCACTTCTGGGATGATGCGTGAATAAGCAGTCAATGTACTCCGGCTGTTTATGCGGATGACAAATTCTTCAAAATCAGGATGGTGGGACGATATTACACATTGAATGATGTACTTCTGATTGAAGAGTGATATGAGAAAGACCATCTACATCAGCAAAGTGGCTGTTCAAATTGAGTAAAGAGGGGCAAAATTTCCAACACCCATTTTCAAGCTCAGTGGCATGCAAACAAAAAACTCGAAATTTTCCACAAACCATGACCAATGCGCAACATTTTAGCATCGAAACTAAGTAATTTTCATTACATAAGGCAGGTAATTGTAATGTAATGTCGTTACTTTTTGAGACCAGTAATTTGTAATGTAATTTAATTACTTCTGTGATTTCTAGGAAATGAATTAGTAATAGAATTTAATTACTTTTCAAAAGTAATTTTGCCACGTATGGTGTGTGGTCAGCGGCTGCCTAGGGAACTTCTCAGTGTCCTTAAGTACTTACGCAAACAATGACACACCACCCAGTTCCCTGCATGTGACAATGTCCTTGAGAAAAAGGAATATTGTGACAAAGACGGCGAAGCTGGCTGTGGTGCGTTACAGAGCAGTCGCGCTAGGCCAACGGCCATTAAATTATAACTCTGCCATCGTTCATCGCGACTCACTCTTTGGACGGCCACCACGTAAATATATTATACACCACACAGCATTTGCATTGGAGGGAATGGCCAAGAGCATTTTCCATTTGGTTTTCTGCGTGTCAATGGAATATGTACACGTAGCTTTGGTGGCATGTTTTCTTCTCTACAATAATGCATAAAATACTACTACGCATGAATCACCATGTGATATTTGCCCACGGCCGCTAAATAATTTATAATTTTTTCTGTCATGCTGTTTCGGTTTCAACAGCCGAACAATGGCTGTGACGTCAAAGAGTACTTTTGTGTCACGTGAGGCATAGAAAAACGCCGATATAATCGCTGCTTCATCGTTATAATTTACTGCAAGGCTGAAGCCAGCCTTGCTCAAGGGCTGGAATGACAACTAATGTGGAAGCAGCGATTATATTGCATTTTTATGCCACACGTGACCTGCAGGCACACGTTGGCATCAAAGTCCTCATTGGGCTGTTGAAACTGAGACCGAAACAGTACGAGAAAGAAATCCTATTATAAACTATTTAGTGGATATAGGAGAATACCAGGTGGTAATTCATGTATAACAACGCCTTACGCTTCATTACAAACAAAAAACACGCACCCAAAAGTTAGGTGTCTATACTCCTTTAATTCTTTAGACCCACCATTCTGCTTACTGATCTTGCTTTGCAGTTCATCTGATGAACGACTTAGAGATATCACCTGAGAATTGCAGATTACTAAAATATTCTCCATTAACTCTTATCCGCAACTGTTCTGAATCCAGGCCTCGGAATAGAGAAGGTATTCCTGAATACCTCCTGTTTACAGGAGGTATTTTGTTGCAGAGGACGCATTGCGGAGAGTCATTTTTTTTTTTTGCACGATTGGTGATCTATTAGACACTGCAGTCCAAGACTTCTTCAGCACAGTTTGGTATTGACACTGTTGCTTCCATCATTGGCAAAACGCCATCCAATGAAAGTAACGCCTACATGGAAGCTGCAGACGGATAAACTTGTACTGTTGGAAAAAACTGCATGCGTGCTAGAGACTTGCTTGTTCACTCAAATACGGCCTAATAGAGCAGCTGGGACACGGGACCTGGCTTACGTACCTTCGAGGGCTGCACTCGTAGCTATGTGATTAAAAGGTTTCACCTGTGCATTCTTTGAAATGCCTCAGGTATCATCTTTTACCAGGTCAACGGATATACTCAGGCTGCTTTCAGTTTGGGCATATTCTTAAGTGGCGACCATCCGAATAATAAGCGGCGATGAACGATGGCAGTGAGATCATTCTAATGGCCACTCGCCTATAGCGCGACCTTTTTGTTCCCGCGCCACTGCCAGCTTCGTCGTTTTAGTGAGACTACCCGGGGCTGCCAAGCGATTGTCCCAATAGTGAATAGAAGAGCGAGTTGACGGGCTAGTTGGTATTGCATGGTGTAGGAACAGCGCTAAGAACAGGACAGAAGTCAAACATGGAAGCACATGGACGGGCGCTGACTATCAACTGAATCTTTATTTCAGAGCACAAACATATATAAGGTGGCAGCAAGGGGGTACAATCAGGTATGCGCGGTCACATGGAAACAGTGAGTAGTCACGTCAAATAATGAATTTAGACATCTGAGGCTGAGAGGGACGGAAGTGAAGAGGCGATATAACAGAAAAAACCGATAAAAAACTGCACGGTGTAGAGGGCCGTCACGCGAACTAAGAAAAAAATAGATGAAGGATTAAACAGGTTGCGAAAGTATGGCGAAAAAATGGGTTTATAAAAGTTTAAAACTCGTGGAAACGATAGTGAAAGAATAAAACCATTAAAAACAATAAAAATTGCTGTGTGCGGCTAAAAACATGTAAAGAGGGCGTTCAACATTTCTCAAGTTTAACAGGGGCCAAAAATTAAAAAGTCTAAAAAGTTTTTTGAAGGCAGTCAACAAAAAACGCCAAGAACCAAAGCACCATGAACCCCAAAGAACAAGAGAGAGGGGAAAAATATCTGCTAGAACACGAATACCCTAAGTTAAGTCACCTCTCAAAAGGTATGCCCAGCTGCCTTTAAGAACATCAATTCTTTCTCAGAAAGGCAGACGAACGGAGTGCTCACACAGCAGTCCTTGGCACGCCGGATTTCGATGGCTTCGATTATTTCTCTAGATAAGCGATCCCGTCCTTTGCCAATGATTGCGCACCCGTCGTAAACAGGGGTGCAGGTGTCGTAATTACACTTTTTGCAATGTTTTGCAAGGTTCCCGGTGATAGCTACCCTGCTCATATTATTGTGGTGCTCTTGTAGCCTGGTGTTTATACATCTCCCCGTTTGGCCTATGTATTTCTTTCCGCAGGACAGGGGAACTGAATATACAACACCTGTGGCGCATGAAACGTGGGCATTGTCATGCGTCTGCCCACAGCCACGAGGAACTCTACTACTGTTAACTCTCTTGCAGAGTGAGGAGAGCTTATGGGGTGCCGAAAACACCACGTCCGCGCCTGCTCGTTTGCCAACTTTTTTCAGGCTATGGCTGACGTTGTAGCTATCACCGGGAACCTTGCAAAACACCGGGAACCTTGCAAAACATTGCAAAAAGTGTAATTACGACACCTGCACCCCTGTTTACGGCGGGTGCGCGCTAAATACCGCTAAATAATTTATAATCGAATATTTCTGTCATGCTGTTTCGGTTTCAACAGCCGAATGAGACCTGTGACGTCTAAGAGAGGTTTTAGTACATATGAGGCAGAGAAAAACTGCGATATAATTGCTGCTTAATCGTTTTCATTTACTGCAGTACTGAGGCCAGCCTTCCTCAAGAGCAGGAATGACAACAAATGTAGAAGCACCAATTATATTGCAGTTTTTCACGCCTCACATGACCTACAACCTCTCTTTAAGGTCACTGTCGTCTTTCAGCTAGTGAAACTTGAACAGCACAAGAAAGAAATTCAGTTATAAATTATTTAGCAGCCATAGGAGCATACCACGTGGTAATTCGTGTATAATAATGCCTTACACCTCATTACAAAAAAAGATTGTCTTGGTTTATGGGGGTTTAATGTCCCAAAGCGACTCAGGCTATGAGGGACACTGTAGTGAAGGGCTCTGGAAATTTCGACCACTTGGGGTTCTTTAACGTGCACTGACATCACACAGTACATGGGCCTCTAGAATTTCGCCTCCATTAAAATTCAACCGCCGCGGCCGGGATTGAACCCACGTCTTTCGAGTCAGCAGCCAAACCCCATAACCACTGAGCCACCGCGGTGGCATCATTACATTAGAAAGAAGAAACCACGCACCCAAAAGTTAGGTGTCTATGCTCCCTTAAAGAGCACCAGGTGGTCAAAATTTCCGGAGCCCTTCACTACGGCGTCCCTCATAGCCTGAGTTGGTTTGGGACGTTAAACCCCCATAAGCCATAACCTTTCAGCAAATAACTGTCACCATTTCATTAAATAGCTTGTACCATACGTTCTCTGCTTCTTCGACCTACACATAGAGGAGGTGAGTGACTGTTTGAGGAGTCATAATGAAAACCTGAGCGGTCAAGTCGAGTCGCATGGGCAGCATTTCAGCGCTAATTCGTAAGTCGCCTGTGTGTATACATGCAACGATTTTTTTTTATTTCTGTGAAACGACCATTTCCTAGAGCAGGTTCATGGTAAAACTTCATTGCAATTTGCTGCTTGAAAATTCTTCCAAGTGTTTCAGGATTTTGGTGGTTGTTGGTGTCGGCGGCATGCAGTTGGTTGCAATTTCGTGACGACAGTAAAGCTATTGGACAATCGGGCCTGCACTCGACCATTCGTTTTGGAAGCGGACAGTGCCAAGCTGCATTTGAACCGCCTGAGATGTTGTTGCACGCTGCCGGCACCACCGCGGAACTTCACAGAACTAGTGCAGAGAGTGCAGCCAAATCAAAGAAACCTATCATGACCAATCTTAACAAAGTTGTAGTTTGGGCTTGTTCGTATAGCATATTAGAAGACATAGCGCAGCACAATGGGACAGAGAAAAGCACACAGGACAAGCGCTTATCCTGTGTGCTCCTTTTCTCTGTCCCATTGCGCTGCACTATGTCTTCTTCTAATATCACCACAATGACCTGTCACACACTGCAACAGTGCCTTGTGAGCTTTATGCACCTCACAAGCTTCCAAACAGTCAAATGACATCAAGCACATTGCCCACAATGTTCATCTCTTTAAGGGCTCTTTACACCATCAGCTGTAAAAAGATCTTAAGCTTAAAGGCTTTAAAATTAAGCTTGCTTCTCCAGCTGCCTCATGCGCTCCATTCTAGTTGGCTACCTGGGTCCAAGCGCCTTTCCCACGTAAAACCGATGCTCGGCGCAGGTGGCACAGCACTCATTTTAAAATTCTCACAGAAGGTTGAGGGCTCACCTTGTGGCGCCTTAGAGCCTTTGCTGCCTCAGCATTTTAACGTCCCATTTGTTCAGCCTCTGCGCCAGCAAGCCAACGCCGGACTCGAAGCAGGAATCGGGAAGGTCCGTGCATACCACAAAACTGCCAGTCAGTTTTTAAAGTCCTGTTTTCTGAAATAAATATGAATTTAAAAGAACATGTTTCGCGCTGCAGGCACCAAAGCGTAATCGCTTATCTCGCCGCAATTTTTGCACCTGTTTTAGAAAGCGAATTGTAACAGCAGAACACAACTGTAAAGGGCAGCATTAATTCAACACTCTACAGACTTTCCCAGCCGCGGGGCCACAAAAAAATGGAACCGCGTACAAAACTCATCGCACAAACGGTTAGTTCAACTGGACTGTGTTCAAAGGTTTCCCGCCTTTTTTAGGGAGCACGCAAAAGCTGGTAATTATGCGTGTTTTACATGACCATGAGTTCCATTGGGCTGGATTGACAAAAGGTATGAAACACGCTCAGCGCAAGCTCTTTTCGGTTGAACTGCGCAGAGCTTTAGAGCAGAACTTACGAAAAAACAAACGAGTCTTTCCCTCCGAGCCTTTGGGTCCACTGCCGGGCAAGCGGGCTCAGCGCTAGTCCTGGGTTATCTGCTAACACAAAATATTCGGGCGCAAGAAAGTTGACAACGGAATGCTGAGTGTCAGATAACAGGCAATCACTCAGTATGTGCATACCAAAAGATAGCAAGAACAAATTACTCACGTGCAACACGATCGCGCGCTCTTTCCGTCGACCGGCCATAATGCTACTGAAAACAATGCTCGGCTCGGCTCAAACATGGCTCAAACAGCAAAAAATTTTCCAGACGTGACGTCTTTGCTTCAAACCGGATGCGACGTCATGGGTTGAAATAACGCTTGCGTTATTTCGACCTGGTTGCAGCAGTCACTGCTCGGTTGCAGCCCCTCATTTATAGGCGCGGCCCGCGTCTGTTTGTTCTTCGCGCCAAGGCAGGCGCGCACATACACGCAGCTTCACCTGCACAAACTCCTTCTCCTTCTTGCGCCGGGCGCGCGACCCCATTGGTTGAGCGGGGAAACCACCTTCTAAAACAATCTAGGTCATTCGCGGCACGCTCAGTGATCGGCGCCGGAGCGAAGGGGGGAGGGTATCACTTCGGCGCGCACTAGGTTACCCCCTTTCCGTCGACAACAAGCAAAAACTTCTCCAACGTTCGAGAAGAATTGACGCCGCGCGTGTTTATGTTTACTTTGGCGCCTCGACGGCGAGCTGAGTGAAAGCCACCGTGTGGTCCAGGGTTCTTCCCCGCCGTTTTTTTTTTGTTCACTTTACCGCGCGCGGTCGAGATTGCTTAGGCGCAGCGTCGGTTTGTTTCGAACATGCGCCGAATTTTGTGACAGCCATACGCGCACGCGCGCGCGCGTTTGGGTGGGTGGGTGGGTGGGTTGGTGTCAGTTCATCCACGGACAGCAATGCTTTCGCATTCTCACACGTAAGCAGCCCTAATGCCGAATTTTTTGTTAGTCATGAAACTTATACCGAAGTTTCATTCAGGCACAGAATCAGCCAGCGCCAGGGGCGTCAGTTTGGTAGTGGTGAGGTTTAGAGTCCCGAAGCTGCACGTAAGCTATCACGAACGCCGTTGTGGAGGAGGGCTCCGGATTAATTTGTATTCCCTGCGGGTTCTTTACCGTGCTCTGGACATCACACAGCACATGGACGACCACCGCGGCCGCGATACACTCGCGCGGCCTTGGGCTCAGCCGCCTCAGCGCGTCAGAGTCGACTGGGGATCGGCAGCCTTGAAAGAATTCGGGCACATGGACGCAAAGCGCTTTGTCAGGGGTGTCACGAAGTAAGCGGAATAAAAATTAATCACAGAGCAGTGTACAGTACCGAAACACAGCTTACTCATTTATTCTTGTCAATCAGAACAAGCGTAATTTATGCAGAATGTTTACGCATTCAAATTGCCTTCGTACATCATTTAAAGGACAACAAGAAGGCGGTGATCTCGCAGGCTGGGTATTGAGTTTGCCGGTCTCCCTTTTAATCGTCTGGGCCCTCCGTATTAGATGGCACTGCGGCTTGGTCACTCTAGGTGGAGTGCAGAGCTCTCTCATTTGGCGTTGCGCATAACTTTTACGATCAGCAACAAAGTATTAAAAGACCC
Organism: Amblyomma americanum; assembly: GCF_052857255.1. NCBI lineage: Eukaryota > Metazoa > Arthropoda > Arachnida > Ixodida > Ixodidae > Amblyomma > Amblyomma americanum. The sequence goes on from NC_135497.1 coordinate 62,263,837, forward strand.
TGGCGCTAAAGACAGCTATCGTTGTAAAATGATTAATTCGGACCGGTGTAGACCGGCACAGTCAACCTGCGTTCCCTGAGTCAGATTCAAAGAAATTTGCAATAAGTGTAACGCATCATAACACGCGCGTGTCGTCCAGAATTCCATGAAAGTATGTATCAGTGTCTAAATGCAAAATTACAGCTTTGTTTTGTCACCGAACGCAAACCTGAAACACGACTGCCTCCTCAGCAGCGTCGATATAGAAGCTGAATCAGAAAGGAGGCGGAACGCAAAGGCGCTCTTGTGCTGTGCGATGTCAGTGCACGTTAAAGATCCCCAGATGGTCGAAATTATTCTGTAGCCCTCCACTACGGCACCTCTTTCTTCCTTTCTTCTTTCACTCCCTCCTTTATACACCAACCTCCTTTATACGCCCGATACACCACAGCTTTCGCTCTCTAACTAGGATGAGTAGTAAGTGTTTTTTATTAAAATAATAATAAAAAGAGAGGAAAAGATTTTTGCTAGCCCCGGCATCTACATCGATGCTGAAGCACCTGAGCTGGGGCAGCGTAAATACAGGATAGCAGGCAGAATGGAGAAATGAAATGAAAGAGGTGAGGGGACAGGAAGAGAGGATAGGGGGAGAAGTAATATACACAAACTACTCAGCAGTATTTAAACCGCACCTCATTTTTTTCGTTGGCCCACCCTACTCGATGTCAATGTCAGATTAACTTTCCCTATCCAGGATATTCCCTTTCCCTCTGTCGTGGCAATATGAACACACAGTCCTGCGCGCTGGAAGCACTCGCTGAAGGAAAGCTGCTTCTCACGACCTGTGCTTTTGCTAGTCAATTCACTTCCGGATGCTGCCCCCGAACGACGGCGGCGAGTGTTTCACTGTTCATACGCTCGTGACCTTAGCTTTCGGGATACTCTTCGGCTGTGGGAAAGGCCTCGTCTTCTCAGACGGCGATTTCGGCTTTCTGCGTTCCGCGGCCTCGGTGCCCTGCTCCGTCATAACATGTTGTACGCTGCCTCTCCTCCCCCCGCATTAACGGCACGCCGTTAGTATGTACGCGAAGGTGCGCTGGAGGAAGCTAAAGGTTGTTTTAGGCTCATAAACGCACCTGACGTCTTCTGGTCTGAATATCCCTCAGCTGAAATGAAAGCAAGCCGCTGAAGTACACTGCCTACTGTAGAAAACTAAACAGGGGAAAAAAACTTAGGGTCGATCGCATTTAACATGCCTCGGAAACAACGTCCACTTATCAGTAAACTAATTTTGGAAACATCTCCGGCGACCAAGTTTTCGCGACATTTATTTGGCCATTGATTTTTTTACTGGCCCAGTAAGTTGAGCGGCTTCACTTGGAGTGGAAAAGAATACGTGGCCCTCTGAGAGGAAAGGCACATCGTGCGGCGTTCACGGGACAGAAAGACACCGTAGCACTCGGCCGCAAGACAACACTTGGGCGCTCAGCGTTGCGAAACCCACTGCGGTGGCTCTGTGGTGACGGCGTTCGGTTGCTGAAAACGAAGACGGGGGTTGGATACCAGCCACGCCGGCAGCGTTTCGATGCAAGCGAACTGCTAAAGACGCCCGTAAGCTATGCGATTTCAGTGCACTTTAAAGATCCCCAGGTGGTCGAAGTTGAGATACTGGGGACCGCCAGGTGGCTGCCGGAGCACAAGAACGCGTCTCACGTCAGCTTCGCAGTTTTCTACTGTTTTGTGCGGTTTTTCGACTGTTCATGGACTGAAAGTGCAGAAAACGGTTCATGAAGGTGTTGTGCACCATTTTCATCCACTTTTAGGGACTTCCGAGTCCGAAATTTGTGTTTGACAAGGAGCGGCAGACGCTTCGCTGGGCCTCGCAGTAGGCCTAGCTCGAACCTGCCGCGCCTGGGATAGGCTAGGCCTAGCGTCACAGTGCGCACATGGCTTCACCAACGCCGAGCCTGCCTGCAGCAGCAGGATAAACCAATTCGGCGGAGAAGCAATCTCGCCTGAAGAATTCGCCACGGATCCTAGATGGACCAGGGCCTTCAAAGCCCGCAAACTGACGCACTGGGCATCGCTCCACGAGCCCGCCACCTCGAGCTCTCCTCTCAAGCCACCGGACGAACGCACCACACCGTCCTAGCCCGAGCAAGGCGTCTCCTCCACCAACCATAAAGCGTCAGGCTCCGCTGCCCAAGCTACCCGCCTCAGACCTGAAAATCATCTACCGCCCGAGTGGGGGCCTAGATCTCCTCAAACAGAATGGGGGCTACATCCTATCTTTCGTATGCACCACCCTGCAACTCCCCATTGAGGCAGTACTTCAACAAGACGTCATACGCATAAATCCTCGAAACAACTCCTTCACCATCAGTACCCGATCAGAGAACACAGCGGGATGCTACGTTAGACTACAGTCTCTTCAAATCTCCAACATGACCTACCCATTAAAGGCCTACATCGCCCAACCAGACAACGCCATCAGAGGCATTCTCTACACCGCTATCTACGACCAGACGTCTGAGATAGTTCAGCAACTTCAGACTTTCAAAAAAAACAGTTGGTATGACATTATGGACGCCAGACGTTTGGGCAAGACTAACTCCATACTAGTAACTTTCGTCAACTCAATGTCGGTTCCTAAGCAACTACGTTTTTACGAAGCCCTATATAACTGCTATCTCTTTCTGCCGAAAGCCGAGGCATGCTTCAACTGCCGGAAAGCCGGTCAAAGAAGCGACGTCTGTGTACAACCCAAGCAAAATCTCTGCTAGAGCTCTGTAGAGCCTCATTCCGCAGTCGAGCCACCCACGTGCGTAGCCAAATGCATCATCTGCAATGGATCCCACTTCACGGGCTCCAAGGATTGCAAGCAGCGTTTTAACCGACCGGGGAACAAAAGGCCGACACCCAAGGATGATACGACAAAGAACGCAACTCTCCGGGAATCCTGCCGCAGGCAGCGATCAAGATCGAGAAGCCGTGCCAATTCCTGTCACCGGTTGCGGTCCCAGTCCAAGTCCTTCCCACCCCTGACCAAACATCCCACGTCTGAGAAACAAGGAAGGACCGGCCAGTCAGTATATAAAAAAACAGGTGAGCTGGGGTTCGCGTCTCCTTCCCTTGTACGTGAGAATAATCAACTTAAAGCACAAGTCGAACAGCAGAGAAAGCAAATCCAACATCAGAGTCCAAAAATCGATAGTCATAGCAAGCAACTTCAATTGCTACTACAAAGAATCCCGCCAACAGAGAAAACGAAGAACCCTCAAGAAATCCCCTCTCTCACCCCGGTAGCTAGCCTACCGAACTCACCCACTGAATGCACACCTGCCGAGCGCAGAGCAAAACAAAACAGTACCACTGAGGACATCATAACATTAGGAACCCAGATCAACGCGACCACTTTTCTTGAACAGAAAATGGAAAAGAAATTCGAAGCCATGACCAAAGACACACATGGACGAGCAATCTCAACAACAGAATGACGACGCTCGAGCAGAGATCTAGAGTCCATGACGCCAGCACTGCTCCGGTGCAGAGCAAAACAGACCAACTGTTTCCCATCACATAAATCAAATTGAACCCATTCGCTTTCATACCAGTGTATGATGGCAGCAAACCACAAGGAACCACAAGGACTGCGGCAGTGTAATTGCAGAGGATATCGTTCCAAGCGAAGCAATCTGCAACTCCACATTCAAACTCTGTCTGATACAGAAGTCCCCACAGTCATCGCACAACAGGAAACTCCAGCTCCTGTCATATTAGTCAACTACATTTCACACCCGCCAATGAACAAACCCATTGAACAGGTAGAAAACCTAGTTCACAGAGCATACTCCGCTGCAGATCACTCCATAGAGGTTGAAGACATAGATTGTCACCTAATGGAGCTCCTTCCTAAAACTAGAAAAAGCACAAGCCGATAACATCCTCAACACATACAGCAGCCCGAAAGGCAAACCAGCCCTGCTCCTCGCAGCCATACGCAAAGCGCTACATATCAGCGCTAAACACCCGGTTATAGTGCTTGGTGACTTTATTGTCAGACACATCAGCTGGGGGTACAAATTCAACGGCAGGAAAGGAGCACAGCTCTGGACACTAATTCAGAACGAGGGACTCACCCTGGTCAATAATGCGCAACATGCGCGCATAGGTAACAGCGTACAACACAACACCACTCCCGATCTCACACTAACACAGAATATCACAAAATGTTAGTGGTCGCACACGCAGACATCCCTAGGCAGCGAACACTACATGATTGAAGCCTCACTCTCGCTAAACTCACTCACTCCCTACGTGAAAAAGAAGCTGCAGATCACATACTGGGACAAGTTTCGGAACCTCTGGAACGACGACCCCACCCAAATCAAACACCTTGCGAGGTGGGTGGCAGAATCCAGAAAGGACGTCGCTACAGCGACATCTGAGATCCCGAGCAATCGCGAATCAGACGCGGTCGACAGCAGACTCCTTCACATGTGGGAGTCTCACTCCGGCTTCCAGAAACGATGGCTTCGTAATAAACACAACAGTTCACTCAAGTTAATGATATCAGCCTTTATCAAGGAAATAGAGGCGCACGCGGCACAACTAACCCGTCACCAATGGGGTGAGCTCTGCAACCGCATGGTGGGCAACCTGGGCCTAAGAGACACATGTAAATTTCTGCGCTGCCACTTAGAACCCCACAAGACGAGCAGCGCGAAACAGCGTAATGTAACGCACCTCATTCACAGAATATGCATGCATGATGATGTCCTGATTCAGAATCTCAAAGACAGGTACCTCACAACAACTCACAAATTAGCCCTCCCTTCCTACGTGGGCTTAGAGAACCCAGAGCTCGACGCGGACATAACAACGTGGGAGGTTAGAGCAGCAATCTTCAAACTTCGCACAACGTCTGTGCCAAGAGCAGACAGGATCATAAGCAAAACGATACGAAATTTGGACGAGAATTCCATCCAAGCCCTAACCAAACTTTTGAACAAGCACTGGAAGGAAGGTACTCTTCCGTCCGACTGGACACACGCGAGGGTAACTTTCATCCCCAGTCCCGGAAAACCGCTGGACCTGTTAAACCACAGGCCAATCTCCCTCACCTCATGCTTGGGAAAGCTATTTGAGCACGTAATCTTAAACAGACTACAAAATTACATGCAAACAAAAGAGCTCTTTCCCCACACAATGCTATTATTCCGAAGCCATCTATCAACACACGATGTAATGGTTCAAATCTCAGAATAAATCCTACATCAGAGACATTGCATACGCACACGAGCACTGCTAGCCTTAGACCTCGTTAAGGGGTTTCACAATGTCCAACACACAGCCATACTGGACGCCTTATCCAATCTAGGAGTTGGGACTCGAACACATACCTACATAGCAGCTTTCCTACGAGACCGCACAGCGGAAATCAAACTAACTTCTATAGAGTGTCCCTCCTTTTCTCTGGGCCGCAGGGGGACACCCCAGGGGTCAGTCTTATCTTCCCTATTTTTCAACATCACTCTCATTCCCATGGCTCGCAAGCTAGAGCGCATCCCAAACCTCTCCCACTCCTTCTATGCAGACGACATTGCCTTATGGACCACCATGAGCAATGTTGGGACCATGGAAGAAACCCTTCAAGCATGTGCGGAGACGGCAGTGGAGTGCGCAGACTCTATAGGCCTCGAATGCTCATCTGCAGTCTGAACTCTTGCTACTCCACCCGACCCCGAACCGCAACAGGAAGGAAAACCCCTCCATACACGTCGAGGTCAATGTCTACCAGTGCCAGAGGTTGAAATGATACGTATCCTAGGCATGTTCTTACAAAACAATGGACGCAACACGGAGACTATCTTCAAACTAACAATCACGACATATCAAACGATCCGACGGATTAGAAGAAAAGCCAACAAGCACCGAGGCATGTGCTCATATGACCTGAGGCGGCTGGTGCAGGCATTCGTGATTAGTCGGATGGCTTACTCCCTTCCCTCCTCTACCTCACAAAGGCGGAATAGTAGAGGGTATATGCACTAATAAGACAGGCATACAAGTCAGTCTTAAATATCCCATAACGTGCTCCCACCACCCATCCCCTACGCATGGGAGTGCACAATACACTACAAGAGCTAACTGAAGCTCATCGCATGGCTCAGATTGACAGACTCTCCTCCATAAATACAGGTAGGCACATTCTCGCCTCTCTAAAGATTCAGCCAACAGGTCCACCCCCCAACAACACCCACGCCACCCCAACACACATCAGAGACAGACTCATAGCTCACCCTCTGCCCAAAAACGTACACCCAGTTCTCAACCAGGCCAGACGAGAAGCTCGTGCCAAGGCTTTACACAAAGCTCGTGCAAACGACAAAGATGCTGTCTACGTGGACGCGGCAGAGAAGACCCACAATTCGGCCTACGCCATCACTGTAGCATCGCATGACCTCAAACAGCCTTGTGCTCGATTAAAGCAACAACCTCTCTTGAAGCTGAAGAAGCAGCCACAGCGTTTGCCATTTCCTCCTTCACTGCCACACTCATTCTGAGTGACCCTAAAACAGCAATCACGAATTTTTCATGGGGACAGATTCATTCTACCACCCGAATAATTCTCAATTCTTGCTGCACAGAACCCCGACCAGTTCAAATTGTTTGGTTGCCAGCCCACGCAGGCAACCCCGGCAACGAAGTGGCCCACTCTCTTGCTCGAGCGTACGTCAACCGAGCAGGGCACACCGTAGACGGGGGTAGCGCTAGGGACCGGCTCGTCACCTATCATGAAATTACCCTTCATTACAGGGAGCAGACTCGTCTATCCCCCGCCACACATCTCCCTCTCGAAAGAACAACAAACTACCTAAAGAGAGAGAGAGAGAGAGAGAAAAACTTTATTGTTGGAGAGGAAGTCGGGGCACGCCCCTGGGTCTACGCACGACCCCACTGCACTCAAGCGTTTATGTCTCTTAGGTCCATAACACATAGGTCCTCCGAGCGCAGCAGGGTCTCCCAGTCCTCCCAGGTCTTGAGGTCCTCTAGGCCGCGCGGGGGAGGGTCCGCCGGGCAGAGGGAGAGGATGTGGAGGGAAGAGGCGAATGGTTCTGGGCACAAGGTGCAGGCAGGAGTGGGGAAGGAGGGCTGATAGTGGGCTAGGGTCAATTGTGAGGGGAGTGTGTGTGTCTGTAGTTTGCGCCAGAGTGTTGCGTGTTTGTTATCTAGGGAGGGGTGGGGCGGGGAGTAGAGCTGGCGCGAGGCTCTGTAGGCCTGCGTCATCTCGCTGAACGAGTGCATTCGCTCCCTCGCGAATCCCCGATCCGAGGCCACCTGAACCCGGTTTAAAGAACCTCGGGCTAAAATGTTGGCGGCCTCGTTTCCGGGATTACCGGATTGCGCAGACACCCATATAAGCTCTACATGGCGAGGTGGGGGTGCATCGGGCGAGCCCAGTATGCCAAAAGCAGGGACGTGGACTCGGCCTCGCGCAAAGTTTAGAATTGCAGTTTTAGAGTCTGTCAAAATGTACTGAGCTTCCGTGCGGGTGATGGCAATTGCGATGGCGGCTTCCTCTGCAGCCTCTGGGGTTGTGTCAGGGGGAGAGGTAGTGTGAGGAGGGCGGATGAAGAGCAGTCCACCACGGCTGCGGTTGCTTCGTCACCCGTGCAGGCGGCGTCCACCCATACGGCGTCCGGCTCGGAGCCGTACACTCGGTGGAGTGCCTTCGCACGGGCTCTGCGGCGCTGCTCAGGGTGTCAGGGGTGCATATTTTTTGGCACTGGCTTGATGACCAGCTCTCGGTGAAGGGATCGAGGAATGGGGAGGAAGGTTGGGTCTTTGGCCGGTATTCTGATTCCGATGGAGTCCAGGATATACCGGCCTGTGGAGGTTTGTGTAAGCCTTATGTATTGGGCCTGTCGATTGGTCTCTACGAGTTCCCCCCGATCGTGTTGTGGAGGCCCAGGCCTAGTAATCTGTCTGTGGGGGTGTTGAGGGGAAGATGAAGTGCGACTTTGAATGCCTTGCGTATCAAGGCATCCAAAGTATTTATGTCGTGTTTGGATAGTTCTAGGTATGGGGTAGTGTAGAGCACACGACTGAGGACAAAGGCATGAATGAGGCGACAGAGGTCGCGCTCCTTCATGCCTCTATGATGGCCCGAAACTGTGCGGATGAGATGCGATATCGCGCCTGCAACCTGCTTGGAGACAGCTCCAGGCTCGCACATTCCCTTCGCCGGCTTTGTTAGCCCTTATCCACCCAGGCCAATACAGACACGAATTTATTTATTTATTTATTTATTTATTTATTTATTTACACAAACTGCAAATCCAATTTGGGATTGTTGCAGGAGGGCAAATTGGGTTAGTAATAACAGTTCAAAAATACATCATTTTGGTGAAGATGGTAAAATAAACAACTAATAGTAAGGATAAAGCAAAGGCACTGGAATTAACTATGGAAATACAACCAAAAATACAACAACGCAGAATAACAGTACAACGAACTGTACCATAACCATATCGAAACAAGGCAAATTAATCTCACAATAGGCGTCATGACAGAAGTTACATCGAAATAGTTCCGAAAACAATAGTGGCACTCTGTGTATACCTAAACAATCTCACTTTGTGGGGCTCCGAGAGCCAACTTTGACCCCATTTTATATATCTACCGAGAATTCACACCACCATCTCCTTAGAACACCACGGACAAAGAGGGTTTGGAGATCGCGGTCTCCAGCTCCGAACCGGCCTCAAAAAGGCGGGTCGCAAAGAGTGCTGGAGAGGTCGCCGCACGTCATAGACTGTTGGCCATCACCCGGGATCAAGAGCCAGACCAATCTTAATCAGTGACTCATCCATAAGGCTCATCAATAAAGTTTTCACCCACCTACCTGGCCGAAGTTATTCCGGAGCCCTCCACTACGGCACCTTTGTTCCTGTCTTCTTTCACTCACTCATTCATCCCTTCCCTTAGGGTGCGGTTCAGATGTCCACCGAGATGTGAGACAAATAGTGCGCCTTTTCCTTTCCTCAAAAACTAATAACCAAACCGCTGCATGTTTGCCGGCTCAGTGTGCGAGAACCATTTCGAAGCTTTTCGCGGCTTTTCCAACGTTGTAGACAGAGCTCCCAAAGGCTGATGTTAATATCCCATGCGGCCGTTGAATTGCCGTGACACTATGTGCAAGTAGTCAGGTGATTACGAAGGCAAAGCGAACAGTACGAACTAGCTTTTAACCATACGTGATGCATCGACGCACGCCGGAGGCCATAGCATGCTAGTAAAAGCTAGTGACACGATTGAATTCCTTATTCTGTCATTCATCGTACGCTTGTTAATAATGGAGGAAAGAAAGTCTGTTTAGCACGCACTAATTTAGGACTGCCGCTCATTGCATATCCCGATGCATGCCAATGGCCGCCGCATTTGTTCACACTGAAAGCGTTTACTGATTTCCGGACACTTTGTTGTCCACGCAGTGGGATAGCCCAGTTCCCGTTTTATTTACGTTTTCATGTACTTCGATCAAGAGCCTTACTCTGTTATCAGTTGCGGGCATTCTGCTTTATGAGTGGTGACGCAACCACGTTGGTAAGATTCAGAGCAGCAGGACGCCGGCTTCTTGGCTATCGTTCGGAAAAAGTTGCCGGCTAAAATATTCGCTGCGCTGTTGAGTGAGTCGGTGCGGGCAGGACGCGTTTTATCAGCCACTTGTCGTTCACTGATGAATCCCGAGTGCAATGCTGTTGCGCGACACTTCCGCGGTGGAGGCGGCAAATTAAAGGGGACAGTATATACCGTACTGGGTACCTCGGCCGCTTTACCGAGGGCAAGGACGTCGACCTTCCCCAGGCTGCCGGTAGTGCACGCGTGGCCAACGTCGAATTGGAAGAGAAAACTTTTCCCACATCCTCCGCCCAAAACCGGCGCCTGGACGCGCGCCCGCTGCACCAGTTCTGTAAAGTTCCGCAGTGGTGCTGTGGCGGTGCTGCGAGCGTGCAGCGCCAGTTCCAGCAGTTCAAGTGCTGCCTACTTCCAAAACGAATGGTCGAGTGCAGGCCTGGTCGTCTGCTAGCCTTGGCGTCGCGAACAAATTGCAGCCAGCAGCGTGGCGCCCAAATCAACGGCCTCCAACATCCCGAATCGCGTGAAGAATTTTCAAACAGCACATCGCAGCGAAGTGTTGCCATGAATCAGCCTCGATGCAACCTCGCGGCAGCTAAGCGAAACGCACGTGTGTACTTTTACTGAACACGACTGATCAAGGTGCGCGCGCGCCGACTTGCATGTTAAGCGGTTGTTGCAACAACGTGCACCATGCGCTGTATGCACATGTTTACTTTTTAGTTAACAACAACCGGCTTCGAGTACTAATATAACTATTAGTAGAAAGGAAAGACACAGGTTACGGTTACGGGTCCGTAGAGAGCACGATGGTCGAGAGACGCAAGGTGCCGGCGAGGGCCGCCGTTCCCACTTCCGTCGCCGCCTTCCCGGGTTGCCACTCACGTTCCATGAGAGTCAGCGGGCCCGATGAGGTTATCATCGACGAGTGGAATAATTTGAGTATATCCGCCGTTTATTGCAAAGCGCAAGCCATCGTCGCGCAATCGGTCGTCTGCTTCCATGGCGGCTGCAGCTGCACCATTTCGGCACCGACCATTGAGGAGGTGCAGAGTTTTCCTGCACTTTCCTGAACTAGACCTGCACAACGTCTGCACTTTTTTGAAACGAATGGCGTCGTGCAGACGGCGCCATCTTGCACCGCTGAAACGAAAGGCGAAGTGCAGCACCGCGAGAACCAGTTCACGTATAGTGCAGGCGAATCGAACGGAGCTATTGACACCTTTGTGACAAGTTTTTTTTTTAATTTTCCTGATTGACAGCTACGTAATCTGGCCTCAAGTTGCGAAACGCTTAGCGCCCGCCTATAGCTTAACGCGCCGATTCAATCACCTAGCCGGCGCGAGCGCGGATTATTTCCCGGGCAGCCAGACTTCGCAAACGCTCTTTCGCCTTAACACGACTAGCTTTGGCACATTATTTGGGTTTCACCGTAAACACGTGAGCGCATGTCAATATGAGCATTGACTAAACCGGCGGAGGTGTTTTTCTGCCACCTTTACAGCTATTGTGCTTACGTGCAGAGAAAAAGCAGGCATTGGGAAAGTGCTGGCTGCGCAATCCTGCGTACATTTTTTTTTTCATTTGCAGCCCAATGACATTTTTAGTCTCATTGCATTGCTTGCCAGGCGTGCAAACTCGCGCAGTGCGCGCAGCTTTGTCGTTTCGCGAGTGCAAAAAATTTCAACACTGAGCTGGAGTAACCGGGTTCAAACCCGACCGCGGCGGGTGCGTTCCGATGGAGGCGAAACGCTAAGGCGCCCGTATGCTGCGCGATGTCAGTGCACGTTAAAGAGCCCCAGGTGGTCGAAATTATTCCGGAGTCCTCCACTACGGCACCACTTTCTTCCTTTCTTCTTTCGCTCCTTCCTTTATCCCTTCCCTTACGGTGCGGTTCAGGTGTCCGCTGATATGCGAGACATACTACGCGACTTCCTTTCCGCAGAAACCAATTTTCATTTCACAATTTCCACAGACGTCGACATAGCTTTTCCGCACGATTGTGTCGTTTTATAAAGATATATGTACAGAAGACGATGTTGTTACATAGTGTGTGATCTGATCTTGCTCTGCAGAAAATTTGGCTGATTAATTTTATTTTTCTTATTAAACTGGAAAATTTTACTTTGACATCACAATAGCCAGTGTTTAGGTCCAGCGTTTTGTGTCAGAAAACTTTCTCCGCACGATCACGTCGTTCCGTGAAGATAGATGTAAAAAGTTTGGTTGTGTTAGATAGTGCGTGATGAGATGATGTGGGAAATATTTGGTTGACGTATTAAAATTAATTAATTACACTTCTACGATGCTATAGCCACTCGTGTCGATATATCATCCGGAGGGGAAAAGCAAAAAAAACCTAGTAAGAAACAAGAAAACATAAAAATACACATAAAAAATAAAAATGAATGCGCAAAAACTGCAAAATGATTTACGACTCACAACGTTTAAGCTTCTTTACGTGCGGGACGCGAAAGCGTGTTGCAGCGTTCTCAAGTGGTCCACGGAATGCCATCGCCCGTTCGGTACGATTCCTTGCCCATTGGACAATTTTAGCACATATCTCGGTGGACAGCCTAACTGCGCGGTAAAGGAAAGAAAACAAAATAAAAATTGGTTTTAAGGAAAGGAAATGGCCCCTGCCTCACATATCTCGGAGGACACCCAAACTTGCGACAACACATTGGGCGACTGACCACCTCGTCTTGAGCTGTGTACATATATATAACTGGATATTTGCAAAGCGCAACACTTAAGGATCTGTACAAGGACCACGCCTACACCGCCAAGCTGCTGCATAGAGGGACGAAGCAGCAACTCGGCGTTGACACGTCTACTGCAGCTCATCATGCCATGCGCGCAAAGAGGAGTCTGGTGGCCAGCCCTCTGGACGACACTTAAGTTTCGATGCTGTGTCCACCAGGTCATCTGACACGCGGTGGCGCAACGCGTGACCCTCCACGGAGCAATATAAGAGCCATAGCGTATTCAGTACGTCCCACGTGTTGCGGCCACTGTCGAAAAGAGAAGCACTTAAAGCACGCCACAGACTCGCATGTGAACGCGACTCTTGCAGCACGCGCACATCTAGACGCCAAAGCACGTGGTCCCTCCTACGCGTTCTCTTAGATCCAAAAGGCACTAAATCGCAGACACAAGTAAACAAACAACGTCTTATACAACTAGAGCTCCAAAAAGGCACAGACGAAATTGGCCAACTATGCCCCACATTTCTTCAGTCAGCAGATCCACCAAATCTGCCCCCCCGTAACCCGGAACTTGATGCCGACATCACCTTAAGCGAAGTCCGCATAGCACTCTTTATTATTCACCGCTCTACGGCGCCGGAACCGGGTGACATAACGTACAAGGCTTTACTCAATCTGGACGAAGTCTCCCTCCAGGAAGTCATGGAGCTCATTAATAACAACTGGCACGCTGGGACGCTCCCATCAGCCTGGACCCATGCCAGTACGGCATTTATACCAAAACCGGGCACATCCCTCACTCTTCAAAATTTGCGCCCCATCTCCTTAAAGGGACCCAGAAAGGGGGTTCCAATAAAGGTGCCATATGTGATGGATGTTAAAAGACGACGGTTCATAATTATCCTCCAGCACGAATTATTTTAATGCGTTTTGTGGAAGCTGAGTTATATGAAGACAAAACTTGAACTTCCGCGTCTTCGCGCCTTTCCCTCTCCTCTCGCACGCCAAAACGGCGGCGCTCCTCCGCCGGCCCCACTAGTGTTCCTGTATATCTCCTTGCGGGAGCATATACAGGAACACTAGGCCCCACTAACTCGGCCCCTTCCCTACCTCCGCCGGTTTGGGCGCGCGCGGAGTGGCCGCGGCCGCGGCAGCGCGTGACGTCTGACTGAATTTGGCGCTGTGAACCAATGATAACCCCCGCTGCTTACGTCATTTGCAAGACGTGATGTCGTCTGCCAGGTTTTCGTGCGAAAGCCCGGCACCGCGCGTCGCCACGAGGTGCGAAAGCGGGAGTATTTAAAAATGTATTGTAAATTTCCTGCTCACTTCTCAGCTCTCGTACGCGGCATGGTCGCCCGGTGGCCTGCAATCTACGTAGTGCAAGCATTTTAAAGCCGAGCTCAAACATCCCTTTCTGTGGTCGTTTAACGAGCTGTGTCGGCAAGCTCTTCGAGCACGTCATTCTCAATCGCCTGGAACCGTTCCTAGAAATAAAAGGCTATCTCTCCAACGTTCAATTTTGCTTCCGTCTAAACATAGCGGCGTGAGACGTACTTCTCGCCCTTAAAAAGTCTCTCTTTTACAGTAAGCGCCGTACAGCCGCTACGCGAGCCATACTGGCTCTGGATATTCATAAGGCTTTCGACACAATAAGCCATGACCATGTCCTGACGACATTAGCCACCACGGACTGCGGCACGCGCATATGGCAATATGTTCGGGCCTTCCTTCAGGGGCGCACGGCAGAGCTCCAGCTTGGGGACGTCGCATCCCAGCCTTTCTCCTTACCTAACCAAGGAATCGCGCAAAGGTCGGTCCTATCACCTTTGCATTTTAACATTGCCCTAGCACCACTGGCAAAGGCCCTTGCTGCTATCCCAGGGCTCCACACAGCCATATACGCAGATGATATAACTCTCTGGACAACTGGAGGATTCCTTGGAACAGCCCAGGGCTTCCTGCAATCTGCCATAGACGTCACCACCACTCATTTAGACAACACAGGCCCCCGTTGCTCTCCCCCCCCAGTGACCTCCCCCTCCCCCCCCCCCCATTGAACTGCACATAAACGGGAATCCAGGTAAAGATTCTCGGTCTTTTCATTAATAACACACTCGATGCAACCTCCACCCTTCAGCTCTTGCAAAGACAGACCAAACAGGTCGCTGCACTAATCAGGTGCTTCGCAGCAAGCAATCGTGGGCGGTCTGATACGCGAGACCCTCAATATGACAAATGCATTAATCATTAACCGCATTACAAACCACCTCCCATACCACATACTCACTCACCGCCAAACACAACAGGCCGACATCCTAATACGCACGGCTGTCACCTCCGCCCTACGTCTTCCACGCAGGTTAACACGAAACGTCTCCTGGCCACTGGTATCCACAACACCGTGATCGAAATAATAGAGGCTCAACGCACCAACCAATTAGTCCGTCTGAAACGCACGGAAACAGGACAATGCCTACTGCGACAGCTCCGTCTAACTCCACCCAATCCCACCCCAACACCTTACAACTTACATTTCTCTGCGCACGCAGGATCACATATATCAGAAGCCCCTACCGCGCAACATGAGCGCCAGCCTCCATCAGGGTAGGCGGCAGGCTCGAGCGAGCTATTACGCCAAAACATACAGCAACCGCTCCGATATCCTTTATGTCGGCGCGGCAGAGAATTCTAAAGTATGATTTTTTTCACGGCAGCCGCAGCCTATGAAGACGTCACGGTGGGGGCCGCCGCCACAATGTGAACCCCTGATCTCCACTTGGTGGCTGGATGCCGCCTTCCCGCTTTCCGAAGTGCGCGCAAGAGAAGCCAACGGAAGTTCAGTGGCACGTGCCAGAAGTTCGGTGTCTGCTGTGTATTTCAATGCAAAAAGTCGCGTTTTCCGACCTTCCGTCCTCAGTCTTTCACGTTGTTTTCGTGTAAAGTCTACTGTAATATCAAAGGAATAAACAAGCTCAACGCGAAAAGTGTGAGCATTGTTTTGGGAATCCTGTAATTTCAGAGAAACTGAAGAAAACAGGCATGCAGGTCTCACGCTGCCGTGGCAAAGGGGTATGTGTATTAAACACCATGTCCTTATCTGGTTTTTGTCTTCCGAGCGTAATTAGGACAAGTAGTGGAATGACGATGAGCCTAGGTCATCTTAAAAACAAATTTTCGCGTAGCAAAGAACAGGCGAACGATGGCGCGGAAGACCTGACACTCGAAGAGCCATTCGTTATACAGATGCTGTAGTTTCAGTTTCGGGTTGGTGGCGGACGATGTCTCTTCTCGTCGATGGCGGTTGATGTTTATCGCTTCAGGGAGTCATTTCCCTTCCAGATGTGCTTTTAAGCTAACTCCTTAGCACAACCATGTTTCATCTACACAGCGCGAGAGAAATGACTGTCGAGAAACACGAATGCAGCAACGCTTGTGACAAGCGCATGTGACAAGCATGTGACAATTCAACTGCACCAAGCATCACGAATAAGAGCCTATTACGGCATACTTTGCTACACTACGAAAGAATAATTGATACACACCGTCAAAAAAGCAGTACTATATACATTTCGGGTGCGATGATGTGAACCAGTAGAATACCATCGGCACCTCAGCAGATAGTGGCATCGCCCTCGCTCCAGTTATTCGGTCTAAACATAATTCGTTAAAATAGTGACTGAAAACTCGGCTGCGTGGTGGAGGTTTCCACCTATTTTTTCTAAAATTTATCCCCCGCTGATGGTATAACTTGGAATCAGAGCGCGACAACGTGTATCACAACAAAGAGGAGAGGACGACGTTGGCGCAACGGGACGACACAGAGCTGAGCAGACGAGGCTCCCTACGTAGTGTGTGTAGCGACGTTGTGTCGTCTTCTAGTGTCGTCCCATAGCGACGCAATGGAGCCTTATTTTTGAAACGTCTTTCCTGAAGACTTTGCTGCTCTCCTTATGTCGTTGACTGCGCAACAGGTAGGCATTGTCATGAAAAAAGTCGAGAACATCGAGAAGACAAAATGCTAAGTGGAAAACTAAAACTGAAAAACCGTGCTGAGCATCGATTTCGTGCACTGCCAAAGGCTGACTTCCGGGACATGCCGCCCAACTTCCGGTGGCTTCACTTTCCATGCGCCCGATGCGGCATCCAGCATCCTAGTGGAGATCAGTGGTCTGAACTAAATCACCTGCAGAGGCGGAAGGAGCCGCCATCGCACTTGCGCTTGCCCACTCCACCATTGACAAAAACATAACCGAAATTTGCAGATTCCCAGGCCGCATGCCGCCGCTACCTAACGGGTTTGCCGACGCCGGCACACACCGTATTCTTGCCACAGCCACCTGTCTCGACCGAACGGTTACTCTGCCGTGGACCCCTGGACATTCCTCAATCCCCGGTAATGAGCGCGTTCATGCGATGGCCCGAGAACTCTCCCCCAAACCCCGGATGATCAGGCGCCCAACCCTGCGCAACAGGCCCCATCGGTCCTTTATACATATCATCAAATCACCACATTCTACAAACTCAGCCGCATGACATTATCACCACCGCACAGTACCTTGTCGCCCTTATCCAGCGCCACATGGTGAGAATAACAGACGGGCTTCTTTAGTAAACCTTACCTACCGTCTCTCAAGCTTCCACACCACATTTCTTGCTCATTGTAACACCTGTGGCTCTCCCAGATCAACACTTTTCTACTACCTTTGAGCAGTACCCCCCATCCGCAATCTTGCTCATTCTTCCTGGGAGGCTGTTTTACGGACCGCTCAGCCAGCCGGCGAGAAAAGGCTGGTGGATCGGACTTTATCTCAAGCACAAGCCTGTCGACTCCTGAACCAGTACGGGACAACCCTGGAAGATTTTTTTAAAGCGAAAGCTTTACTGGCCGCCGGTTGAGCAGTTTCGCGTGATCCCAGGAGAGTCGTGCTGCGCATGCGCGAGGAGCAGTGACCACACACGGAGCATTCCTCTTTCTCGCTTTCTAGTCACAACTGCGCATGCGCCCCTAGTAGCACCGAGCCATGGGTGTTCCACCCCTCCGCAGCGCCGCGCCTTAATTAATAATAAATAATTGATTTTGGGGGAAAGGAAATTGCGCAGTATCTGTCTAGAATATCGTTGGACACCTGAACCGCGCCGTAAGGGAAAGAATAAAGGAGGGAGTGAAAGAAGAAAAAAAGAAAGGGGTGCTGTAGTGGAGGGCTCCGGAATAATTTCGACCCCCTGGGGATCTTTAACGTGCACTGATATCGCACAGCACACGGGCGTCTTAGCTTTTTCCCATCATAAAACGCAACCGCCGCCATCGGATTCGAACCCGGGAAGTCCGGATCAGTAGTCGAGCGCCCTAACCACTGAGCCTTTCCACAAAATCTAATTTTCAATTTTCAGTTTTCTCTTTCAACTTTTTCCCTCCCGCCTTTATCCCTTCCTTTACGGTGCGGGTCGGGTGTCCACCGAGATATGTGAGAAAGTTTCTGTGCCATTTCCTTTCCTCAAAAACCAATCAAAAACCAAACAAAACAGGTGAGCCGCCTGCGTTCTCGGAGTTATTTGCGTTGACAACACTGCAAAGACCGTTAATTTTCACGAAAGGAAAGGCGCACAACCGGCTCCGTTGGTCAGTGGAGAACTCGATCTCGCTTTCGCTTTGTATATCCTGGATTAGCTAGGCTGATCCACATTAATTTTTTTCGCCTTCTAAATGTTGTTTCCGTCCGTCCATCCATCCATCTAGACGTCGCGGCCGACTGGTCCCAGCTCCAGGGAGAGACGGCACAAGCAGTACTGGTGGATGATCTGAAATGTACACTGGCGTCGACAGCAAAGAGACAACGCTCGTCTGCGACACGTATGCACAGAGCTCCTTCAGGCACATGAGCGTGGTCCAGCCCGCTGGCAGATATACCGGGGCGCCATGTCTAACAAAATTGGGGGCCGTTCAGTGGCTCGTCCGCATCCACCAGCGAAAACTGCTGTACAAGGCGCCGAAGCTCACTGAGCATTCTAGCTCGACCGACTCCACCCAAAGCCTCGCGCATCAGCACAGACGTCAATGACGCATTAAGTCTCCCACTGCGATTACGTGGCGCCCATCGATAACAAACACATCTAAATCTTCATAAAATTAATTACTGTGGCTTGCGTTAGCCGGTGCACAAACACACAAGACGCGCAACCTAAAAGTTTAAAACGCAGTCCACGGAAAAAACGCGGCCAAACCCGTCATATGTTATCGTTATGTGATGGTCTCGCAGAAAAGCCCTCATTAGTACTGTTACCCCAACGCCAACCGAATACGTGGTGGCACCGGGGAAGAAGCAGTGCAATTTGAAACAGCGCTTAAAGGATATTACGTCTGAAAACCCGGTAGACTTTCCCTTGTACGCATCGCTTAACAACAGTATGGAATCCCCAATACATACACAGAAACCTCAAGCTACGGCCCAGTGAACCCGCAATTTAACGCATTGACTGCGAAGTGTAGCAGACAAGTCTGCCAATGCACACAAGATATTCAGAGGCTTTACTGAATGTTTCCTAAGCTAATTCGTCCAAAATTTCTCATCTAATACATGCCGTCACTGATCCCATCAAACGTCACGTTTCTTTAATGCAAGAGCCCGCAAGCACGGCGAAGTGTACTAGAAATGCCCGGTAAAGTGCCGAGAAAATGTTTTCTCGCTGCCGAATATCCGCACACACAAACAATCAAGGTAGCCAGCACGGTGTCTCCAGCCGTAGACGGTCGGACTTAACGGGCACGCGTTTGTCTCACTCGTTGTCATAGCAACCCTGACGTGAAGCGGCGGTGGTGTCCAATGTGAACCAGCCGCAAGGCATGCTGGGTACTCCGACTTCCAGATCGTTCGGCGAGATGCGTGTACAGTGCTTTACGTCCACTATTATGTCCGCGCTCAACGTTCCGTATTTGAATTAATGACGAAAGAGCGTTGCAAGTACAAACGTTTCGGAATGCGTCGTCTGTTCGCGCAGAAGTTTAGGAGGCCTAATTCACTCGCTAAAAAGTTCGCTTGTGTTTGCTCGGCTGCTACATTGATCTCTAATGTGTGTTAGGGTGCATATTTCCGAGAAGTTTCGCGCTACCAGGCGCTGAATATATGGACTACCAGCAGCCGTAGCCTAGCATTAAGTATACGAGCGCAATGCTGCGCACATTATTGCAGAGTGGCTGCGACGGCGAAGAGCTTGCATCATGCAAATCCTCGCAGGACTTGAGGTACTTTTCCTACACCAGCCGCGGTGGCCTAGTGGTTAGCGCACTCGGCTACCGAGTCGGAGGACCCGGGTTCAATCCGGGGCGCAGCGGCCGCGTTTCGATGGCGTTGAAGCGCTAAAGGCGCCCGAGTGCTGTACGTGCGATAGAACCCTTATAATCTAATCCGGAGCCCTTGACTACGGCATCCCTCATTGCCCATGTATCGCTTCTAGACGTGGCACCATACAATTTGCAATATTTTGTCATTTTCTAGTCTACAAAGCTTTCATGTGCACTACATCGGAGCTGCAAGGGTCTCTTGCCACGCGGTAGCACCGGAGCTGCGTTGCCTGCAAGCAAGGTAGCCCGCGTTTTATTTGCACTAAAATTGGCACATGCGGCACGTTGAGCTCCTCCCAAAAATCTGCACTTAAAGATGCTTGAGAATCTCAGCAAAGGTGCACATGTTTCACTGTCGGTTATGTCCTTGTCAGCTCAACTCCTTTTGTCCAATATTTGCTATGGCTTATGGAATAATCACTGCATTAGCTGGCATGCATAAGAACTGTCTAAAGAAACTGTATCGTCTGTGACGCAACTGCATGACAAATGTGTGTCATTTTCAGCACAACTGTATTGTTTCTGCCAGTACGAATTGCACCGAGCAAGCGCCCATACTTTGTGGCTGAATACCTCTACTGATGTGCGTCAAGGGCATGAGATAGGCAAGTGATATAGCAGCTATTCCAGTGGTGAAATGGTGAGGTCAGACGGCACGCAACGATAGTGCGCTAGAATAAGCCTTTATAAGTGACCAAAGCATAAATCCCAAAAAAATCGCTGAAAGTAGGAGAGGAAGAAACATTTTTGCGTGATTTGGCATTAAGTATAGCGGATGCCTCGGATCGCATTTATCAACTCAGGTAAGCTTAGAGGAGTCTGAGCGTTGTAGCAGAGTGCGCCACGAAGCAAAAAAGGCTCCTAAACTCTAACGGCTTCATCGTCGGCCCGAAAGCTGGAATTCTGGCTTCAGTCTCGCGTTAGACGGACGCCTATTCCTTTGCGCACTGCCTGCGGTGCGTGCGCTGCATGCAGTGACGAAGCCGCGCCGATCGACTCAGTGGCGAGATTTTGCGGCGGTCAGGCAAACGCGACAGTGTATCTGCCGCTGATAGTGTGTGTCACTCAGCTATAGGTAGAGCTGTGCGTCTCATTAAAGGGAGTGCGGGCTGCGTGACAACGTGCCCACTTATGCGAACATGCATGGCTAAAGGTAAAGCACAAACGACGAAAAGACAAGAGAAGCAGACGGGACACGTGCCGTGTTCTGTCGTTTACGCCAACCCAGCGCTCCCTCAGGACGGATGCGGAGGGGATGAAAACAGGTCCCGAGCGCGAACCAGATGTGGAAGTTGAGACCGCGCGATTAGGACGAGAGTTCGACACCACGGGCATTTGCTTATTTGCCTCTTGTCGTCATCCTAATCGTGCAGTCTTAACTTCCCTCGAAATGAACGAACCTGTCAGCAAGAACGATCTGCCTTCGAGATAGCTAAATCTAGTGGCTTATAATGCACAGTTTCCTGCATTCGTCTGCTGTTTATTGTCTGGTGTGCACTGCTTTCCACTTTTGTCAGAACTTCGCTTCGCTGCCTGCAAACGCTTCAGATGTTTAACGCCGATGACAATAAGAATGCCATCTATCGCTGCAGGAACGACAATAAACACCGGCCACAGCAACAGCAACGCAGCAGACGCGTGGCTTCGTTCCTGCCGTCGGTGGTCAGCCTTCGGTGATGCCGAAGGATGAGGTTCCGGTCCGACGAAACGCTGCTTGCCTTCCCAAGTCTGGGTGCTCGTATGCGCTGAGCGACGCATGCTGAATAAAGTGCCTCCTGTTTCTCCTCCACCTCCCGCCTGTCAAACCGCCACACTCGTGTTGTACCACCAACCCATCTGCAGGTCCAGGTCACAGACTGTTCCTCTGGAAAAAGCCTGGAGGCACTGCCATCGGTCCCACTGCGGGCAGACTGAAAAGGCGGGAGTTGCCGCCACTACTCTGCATTTGCATGTTTTACGATGGCCAAGTACGGCCGTGTCATGGCATTCCGTTCCTGAGCAGGAGGTCGCGGAGTGGAATACCGGCCGCATTTCGGAGAAGCTGGCCCAGCCTCATCCGGAGCGGGTGTCGCCGCCGACAGAATACGTAACGAAGTGTTGGAACACCTCGGAGACGAATGCATTAACGACGTAGGGATGGCATTTTGCAATTCGCACGCTGCCCAATCGACAGCCATCACAGAGCCACGAAGCAACTAACGTCTCCTTGCGCGCCCTCATCCATGTCCGCAATGACGTGAGAATATTTACTCACACCGAGGGCGTTAGAGCCTTTATTCACTCACGTGTAGCATCCAGTACTTGTAGTAGAATCCAGTAATGAGCCCAAAAGGTCGCAAACCTGTCGTTTTTAATTTTTTGTCAACTGTCTCAATGTGCGAACGTACGCGCTATAAGCGATTCAAGAAGACAACACACATAGGACACAAGGGCAAACTAATATGCAGTTGTTTGCGCTTGCGTCGTGTGTGTGTTTTCTTCTTGTGTCGCTTATAGCGCGGACGTTCGCATAATGATCAACTACCTGGCCCCGGCGTTAGCTTTGCTGTCTTAATATCAACATCATTAAAACTTGCTTCGGTTGTCAGACTGGCGCGGGTTTGCGTCCATTGCGCCTCCACGGCAATTGGCGCCGAGTGGCGCTGCGGTCGCACTATGCCAAGGAGGTAGTAGAGTCACAGGATAAGTTTTAAAACATATCCAGTGATTCTATGAGGCAGCAACGGCTGTGTCATAAGCGCCATAAGCTGCAGGAACAGGGAAAACTCGTCAGTCACGCACGCCAGCTAAAGATTTGGTTGGCTTTACCCTGTCCGTTCTTCATCGGTTTGGTCAACTCGACGAGCTTTTATTCGCGACTTATCTCTAGCCAAGCCGCCGCGGTGGCTGAGTGGTTATGGCGCTCGGCTGCTGGCCCGAAATACGCGGGTTCGATCCCGGCCGCGGCGGTCGAATTTCGATGAAGGCGACATTCTAGAGGCCCGTGTACTGTGCGATGTCAGTGCACGTTAAAGAACCCGAGGTGGTCGAAATTTCCGGAGCCCTTCACTACGGCGTCTCTCATTGCCTGAGTCGCATTGGGACGTTAAACCACCCTAAACTATAAACCATTTATCTCTAGCCAACGCAGCTTCCTGACGCTCTCTGTCGTAGGGATCGCTAGAAGCTACCTGGCGCCTCCAATGCTCAGTCGAAGAAGTCGCCCCGGTGAACTGTTCTGGCTATTTGTCTCTGTGGTGTCTAGGCGGCGAGCGCTGGCCTTTGTTCAGCAAGTGCGAATCACGTGGTTAGTCACGTGACACAAGTGGCAAGTGCGGCGCAGCGGCGGAACGAGCGGTAACAGATGCTGCAAGTCAAGTGGTATGACGTCACACCCACACCTGCGGCGAGCCTCCAGTTAGAGGTCAAATCCAAGCGTCATATGACTTTCAGCTTTGCATGCGGGAAGTGAAGCTTTGCTCCAAAAATCCATTTTTCTAAAAAATGTGATGCCCCGTTCGTAGTACGGCGTTCCAAATGGTGCCATTGTCACCACTTCGCTCACTTCTGCGTGCGTTCTCAGACACCCTTAGAGCGTGTGGGGGTAGCGATCTCGGTCACAGAGGAGATGCCCTCGACTCAGCGTGGCAGGCTAAGCCGGAGACCAGCTACCAAGTGACAAGGGGGTTGGTTGGTCGTTTGGTGCCCAGCTTTCGCCGGTCGCAAGCCAGAAAATGGGTCGGAGCCATAGGTTCACAAAAGAAAACAGTTTATACAGCTAAGAGACGATACAAAGGAATTTACGATACTCGTACGAACACACACAGAGAGACTCACAAATACAATGCTACGCGTGCAAAGTAACCCTTGAGAGATAACAATTTAACAAAATCTTTGCACCTAAAGTGCACAAATACAGAGAGAAACAAACAAACAAACAAAACACAATTTGTTCACCGTGCACTGCGACAGTCCGACGACCTGAGGAGCACGACGGGGCAGATCCGCAGACTGGCGCACGTTGCCTCGCTGGTCCGTCCTTGGCTGGTCGAGTGGTGTTCTCACGGGAGTCGAGCGGGCGCGCTTCTCGGAAGCTTGAACGGCGGCTCCGGCTAACAGACAGCGGTTGCAGCCCCTCATTTATAGGCGCAGTCAGCGTGTGTTTGTTCTTCGCGCCAAGACAGGCGCGCACATACACGCAGCTTCATCTGCACAAGCTCCTTCTCCTTCTTGCGCCGGGCGCGCGACCCAATTGGTCGAGCGCGGAAACCACCTTCTAGAACAATCTAAGTATATTCGCGGCACGCTCAGTCATCGGCGCCGGAGCGAAGGGGGGAGGGTATCACTTCGGCGTGCACCAGGTTACAGCTTTCCGTCGACAACAAGCAAAAACTTCTCCAACATTCGAGAAAAATTGACGCCGCGCGTGTCTATGTTTACTTTGGCGCCCCGACGGCGAGCTGAGTGAAAACCACCGTGCGCTCCAGGGTTCTTCCCCGCTGTTTTTTTTTTTACTTTACCGCGCGCGGGCGCGATTGCTTAGGCGCAGCGTCGGTTTGTTTCGAACATGCGCTGAATTTTGTGACAGCCATACGCGCACGCGCACGCGTTTGGGTGGGTGGGTGGGTGGGTTGGTGTCAGTTCATCCAGGGACAGCAATGCTTTCGCATTCTCACACGTAAGCAGCCTTAAAGGCGAATTTTTTGTTAGTCATGAAACTTATACAGAAGTTTCATTCAGGCACAGATTCAGCCAGCGCTATGGGCGTCAGTTTGCTAGTGGTGAGGTTTTAGAGTCCCGAACCTGCACGTAAGCTATGACAAACGCCGTTGTGGAGGAGGGCTCCGGATTAATTTGTATTCCCTGCGGGTTCTTTAACGTGCTCTGGACATCGCGCAGCACATGGACGACCACCGCGGCCGCGATCCACTCGCGCGGCCTTGGGCTCAGCCGCCGCAGCCCGTCAGAGTCGACTGGGGATCGGCAGCCTTGAAAGAATTCGGGCACATGGACGCAAAGCGCTTTGTCAGGGGTGTCACGAAGTAAGCAGAATAAAAATTAATCACAGAGTAGTGTATAGTACCCAAACACAGCTTACTCATTTATTTTTGTCAATCTGAACAAGCGTAATTTATGCAGAATGTCTACGCATTCAAAGTGCCTTCGTACATCATTTAAAGGACAACAAGAAGGCGGTGATCTCGCAGGCTGGGTATTGAGTTTGCCGGCCTCCCTTTTAATCGTCTGGGCCCTCCGTATTAGATGGCACTGCGGCTTGGTCACTCTAGGTGGAGTGCAGAGCTCTCCATATGACGTTGCGCATAACTTTTATGAACAGCAACAAAGTATTACAAGACCCTGGCGCTAAAGACAGCTATCGTTGTAAAATGATTAATTCGGACCGGTGTAGAGCGGCACAGTTAACCTGCGCTACCTGAGTCAGATTCAAAGAAATTTGCAATAAGTGCAACGCATCATAACACGCGTGTGTCGTCCAGAATTCTATGAAAGTATGTATTAGTGTCTAAATGCAAAACTACAGCTTTCTTTTCTCACCGAGCGCAAATCTGAAACAAGACTGCCTCCTCAGCAGCGTCCGTATAGAAGCTCAATCAGAAAGGAGGCGAAACGCAAAGGCGCTCGTGTGTTGTGCGATGTCAGTGCACGGTAAAGATCCCCAGATGGTCGAAATTATTCTGTAGCCCTCCACTACGGCACCTCTTTCTTCCTTACTTCTTTCACTCCCACCTTTATACACCACCCTCCTTTACACGCCCGATACACCACAGCTTTCGCTCTCTAACTAGGATGAGTAGTAAGTGTTTTTTATTAAAATAATAATAAAAAGGGAGGAAAAGATTTTTGCTAGCCCCGGCATCTGCCATAGATACTGAAGCACCTGAGCTGGGGCAGCGGAAATAAGGGATAGCAGGCAGAATGGAGAAATGAAATGAAAGAGGCGAGGGAACAGGAAAGAGAGGATAGGGGAGAAGTAATATACACAACCTACTCAGCAGTATTTAAACCACACCTCATTTTTTTCGATGGCCCACCCTACTCGATGTCAATGTAAGATTAACTTTCCCTAACCTGGGGATTCCCTTTCCCTCTGTCGTGGCAATATGAACACACAGTCCTGCGCGCTGGAAACATTCGCTGAAGGAAAGCTGCTTTTCACCACCTGTGTTTTTGCTATTCAATTCACTTCCGGATGCTGCCCCCGAACGACGGCGGCGAGTGTTTCACTGTTCATACGCTCGTGACCTTAGCTTTCGGGATACTCTTCGGCTGTGGGAAAGGCCTCGCCTTCTCAGACGGCGATTTCCGCTTTCTGCGTTCCGCGGCCTCGGTGCCCTGCTCCGTCATAACATGTTGTACGCTGCCTCTCCTCACCCCGCATTAACGGGACGCCCGTTAGTATGTACGCGCTTGGACGCTGGAGGAAGCTAAAGGTTGATTTAGGCTCATAAACGCACTTGACGTCTTCTGCTCTGAATATCCCTCAGCTGAAATGAAAGCAAGCCGCTGAAGTGCACTGCCTACTGTAGAAAACTAAACAGGGGAAAAAAACTTATGCTGGATCGCATTTAACATGCCTCGGAAACAACGTCCACTTATCAGTAAACTAATTTTGGAAACATCTTCGGCGACCAAGTTTTCGCGACATTTATTTGGCCATTGATTTTTTCACTGGCCCAGCCAGTTGAGCGGCTTCACTTGGAGTGGAAAAGAATATGTGGCCCTCTGAGAGGAAAGGTACGTCGTGCGGCGTTCACGGGACAGAAAGACACCGTAGCACTCGGCCGCAAGACAACACGTGTTCGCTCAGCGTTGCGAAACCCGCTGCGGTGGCTCTGTGGTGACGGCGTTCGGTTGCTGAACACGAAGACAGGGGATCGATACCAGCCACGCCGTCAGCGTTTCGATGCAAGCGAACTGCTAAAGACGCCCGTAAGCTATGCGATTTCAGTGCACTTTAAAGATCCCCAGGTGGTCGAAGTTGAGATACTGGGGACCGCAAGGTGGCTGCCGGAGCACAAGAGCGCGTCTCACGTCAGCGACGCAGTTTTCTACTGTTTTGTGCGGTTTTTCGACTGTTTATGGACTGAAAGTGCAGAAAACGGTTCATGAAGGTGTTGTGCACAATTTTCATTCACTTTTAGGGACTTCCGAGTCCCGAAATTTGTGCTTGACACGGAGCGGCAGACGCTTCGCTGGGCCTCGCAGTAGGCCTAGCTCGAACCTGCCGCGCCTGGGCTAGGCTAGGCCTAGCGTCACAGTGCGCACATGACTTCACCAACGCCGAGCCTGCCTGCAGCAGCAGGGTAAACCAATTCGGCGGAGAAGCAATCTCGCCTGAAGAATTCGCCACGGATCCTAGATGGACCAGGGCCCTCACAGCCCGTAAACTGGCGCACTCGGCATCGCTCCACGAGCCCACCACCTCGAGCTCTCCTCTCAACCCACCGGACGAACGCACCACACCGGCCTAGCCCGAGCAAGGCGTCTCCTCCACCAACTATAAAGCGTCAGGCTCCGCTGCCCCAAGCTACCCGCCTCAGACCTGAAAATCATCTGCCGCCCGAGTGGGGGCCTAGATCTCCTCAAACAGAATGGGGCTACATCCTATCTTTCGTATGCACCACCCTGCAACTCCCCATAGAGGCAGTACGTCATACGCATAAATTTTCGAAACAACTCCTTCACCATCAGTACCCATCATAGAACAGAGCGGAATGCTACGTTAGACTCCAGTCTGTTCAAATCTCCAACATGACCTACCCATTAAAGGCCTACATCGCCCAAGCAGACAACGCCATCAGAGGCATTCTCTACAAACGCTATCTACGACCAGACGTCTGAAGAGATAGTTCAGGAACTTCAGACTTTCAAAAAAAAACAGCTGGTATGACATTATGGACGCCACACGTTTGGGCAAGACTAAGTCCATACTAGTCACTTTCGTCAACACAAAGTCAGTTCCCAAGCAACTACGTTTTTACGAAGCCGCATATAACTGCTATCTCTTCCTGGCGAAAGCCGAGGCATGCTTCAACTGCCGGAAAGCCGGTCAAAGAAGCGACGTCTGTATACAACCCAAGCAAAATCTCTGCCAGAACTCTGGAGAGCCTCATTCCGCAGTCGAGCCACCCACGTGCGTAGCCAAATGCATCATCTGCAATGGATCCCACTTCACGGGCTCCAAGGATTGCAAGCAGCGTTTCAATCGACCGGGCAACAAAAAGCCGACACCCAAGGATGATACGACAAAGAACGCAACTCTCCGGGAATCCCGCCGCAGGCAGCGATCAAGGTCGAGAAGCCGTGCCAATTCCTGTCACAGGTTGCGGTCCCAGTCCAAGTCCTTCCCACCCCTGAACCAACATCCCACGTCTGAGAAACAAGGAAGGACCGGCCAGTCAGTATCTGAAAAAACAGGTGAGCTGGGGTTCGCGTCTCCTTCCCTTGTACGTGAGAATAATCAACTTAAAGCACAGGTCGAACAGCAGAGAAAGCAAATCCAACATCAGAGACCAAAAATCGATAGTCATAGCAAGCAACTTCAATTGCTACTACAAAGAATCCCGCCAACAGAGAAAATGAAGAGCCCTCATGATAACCCCTCTCTCACCCCGGTAGCTAGCCTACCGAACTCACCCACTGAAAGCGCACCTGCCAAGCGCAGAGCAAAAGAAAACAGTACCACTGAGGACATCACAATATTAGAAACCCAGATCAACGCGACCACTATTCTTGAACAGAAAATGGAAAAGAAATTCGAAGCCATGAACGAAGACACACATGGACGAGCAATCTCAACAACAGAATGACGACGCTCGAGCAGAGATCTAGTGTCCATGACGCCATCACTGCTCCGGTGCAGAGCAAAACAGACCAACTGTTTCCCTCCACATAAATCAAATTGAACCCATTCGCTTTCATACCAGTGTATGATGGCAGCAAACCACGAGGAGTGCGGCAGTGGAATTGCAGAGGATATCGTTCCAAGCGAAGCAATCTGCAACTCCACATTCAATCTCTGTCTGATACAGAAGTCCCCACAGTCATCGCACAACAGGAAACTCCAGCTCCTGTCATATTAGTCAACTACACTTCCCACCCACCAATGAACAAACCCATTCAAAGGGTAGAAACCCTAGTTCACAGAGCATACTCCGCTGCAGATCACTCCATAGAGGTTGAAGACATAGATTGTCACCTAATAGAGCTCCTTCACAAAACTAGAAATTGCACTAGGCGATAACATCCTCATACGAAAAGCGCTCCATATCAGCGCTAAACACCCGCTTATAGTGCTTGGAGGCTTTATTGCCAGACACGTCCGGTGGGGGTACAAACTCAACTGCAGGAAAGGAGCACAG
The DNA here is from genome assembly GCF_052857255.1 of Amblyomma americanum. Lineage (NCBI taxonomy): Eukaryota > Metazoa > Arthropoda > Arachnida > Ixodida > Ixodidae > Amblyomma > Amblyomma americanum. The sequence continues at coordinate 62,292,870 of NC_135497.1, forward strand.
CTCTGGACACTAATTCAGAACGAGGGACTCACCCCGGTCAATAATGCGCAACATACGCGCATAGGTAACAGCGTACAACACAACACCACTCCCGATCTCACACTAACACAGAATATCACAAAATGTTATTGGTCGCACACGCAGACATCCCTAGGCAGGGATCACTACATAATTGAAGCCTCAATAATAAAATAAATAAATAAATAAATAAATTCGGGTCTGTATTGGCCTGGGTGGATAAGGGCTAACAAAGCCGGTGAAGGGAACGTGCGAGCCTGGAGCTGTCTTTAGGTAGTTTGTTGTTCTTTCGAGAGGGAGATGTGTGGCGGGGGATAGACGAGTCTGCTCCCTGTAATGAAGGGTTATTTCATGATAGGTGACGAGCCGGTCCCTAGTGCTACCCCTGTCTACGGTGTGCCCTGTTCGGTTGACGTACACTCGAGCAAGAGAGTGGGCCACGTCGTTGCCGGGGTTGCCTGCGTGGGCTGGCACCCAAACAATTTGAACTGGTCGGGGTTCTGTGCAGCGAGAATTGAGAATTTTTCGGGTGGTAGAATGAATCTGTCCCCATGAAAAATTCGTGATTGCTATTTTAGGGTCACTCAGAATGAGTGTGGCAGCGAAGGAGGAAATGGCAAATGCTGTGGCAGCTTCTTCGGCTTCAAGAGAGGTTGTTGCCTTAATCGAGCACTAGGCTGTTTGAGGTCATGCGATGCTACACTGATGGCGTAGGCCGAATTGTGGGTGTTCTCTGCCGCGTCCACGTAGACAGCGTCTTTGTCGTTTGCATGAGCTTTGTGTAAAGCCTTGGCACGAGCTTTGCGTCGGGCCTGGTTGAGAACTGGGTGTACGTTCTTGGGCAGAGGGTGAGCTATGAGTCTGTCCCTGATGTGTGTTGGGGTGGCGTGGGTGTTGTTGGGGGGTGGACCTGTTGGCTGAATCTTTAGAGAGGCGAGAATGTGCCTACCTGTATTTATGGAGGAGAGTCTGTCAATCTGAGCCATGCGATGAGCTTCAGGTAGCTCTTGTAGTGTATTGTGCACTCCCATACATAGGGGATGGGTGGTGGGAGCACGTTGTGAGATATTTAAGGCTGACTTGTATGCCTGTCTTATTAGTGCATATACCCTCCACTATTCCGCCTTTGTGAGGTAGAGGAGGGAAGGGAGTAAGCCATCCGACTAATCACGAATGTCTGCACCAGCCGCTTAGGTCATATGAGCACATGCCTCGGTGCTTGTTGGCTTTTCTTCTAATCAGTCGGATCGTTTGATATGTCGTGATTGTTAGTTTGGAGATAGTCTCCGTGTTGCGTCCATTGTTTTGTAAGAACATGCTTAGGATACGTATCATTTCTACCTCTTGCACTGGTAGACATTGACCTCGACGTGTATGGAGGGGTTTTCCTTCCTGTTGCGGTTCGGGGTCGGGTGGAGTAGCAAGAGTTCAGACTGCAGAGGAGCATGCGAGGCCTAAAGAGTCTGCGCACTGCACTACCGTCTCCGCACCTGCTTAAAGGGTTTCTTCCATGGTCCCAACATTTCTCATGGTGGTCCATAAGGCAATGTCATCTGCATAGAAGGAGTGGGAGAGGTTTGGGATGCGCTCTAGCTTGCGAGCCATGGGAATGAGAGTGGTGTTGAGAAATAGGGAAGATAAGTCTGACCCCTGGGGTGTCCCCCTGGTGCCCAGAGAAAAGGAGGGACACTCTATAGAAATTAGTTTGATTTCCGCTGTGCGGTCTCGTAGGAAAGCTGCTATGTAGGTATGTGTTCGAGCCCCGACTCCTAGATTGGATAACGCGTCCAGTATGGCTGTGTGTTGGACATTGTGAAACCCCTTAACGAGGTCTAAGGCTAGCAGTGCTCGTGTGCGTATGCAATGTCTCTGACGTAGGATTTATTCTGAGATTTGAACCATTACATCGTGTGTTGATAGATGGTTTCGGAATTCTAGCATTGTGTGGGGAAAGAGCTCGCTTGTTTGCATGTAATTTTGTAGTCTGTTTAGGATTACTTGCTCAAATAGCTTTCCCAAGCATGAGGTGAGGGAGATTGGCCTGAGGTTTAACAGGTCAAGCGGTTTTCCGGGCTTGGGGATGAAAGTTACCCTCGCGTGTGCCAGTCGGATGGAAGAGTGCCTTCCTTCCAGTGCTTGTTGAAAAGTTTTGTTAGGGCTTGGATGGAATTCTCGTCCAAAGTGACTAGTATGGACTTAATCTTGCCCAAACATCTGGCGTCCATAATGTCATACCAACTGTTTTTTTTGAGTCTGAAGTTCCTGAACTATCTCTTCAGACGTCTGGTCGTAGATAGCGTTGTAGAGAATGCCTCTGATGGCGTTGTCTGGTTGGGCGATGTAGGCCTTTAATGGGTAGGTCATTGAGATTTCAAGAGACTGTAGTCTAACGTACCATTCAGCTCTGTTCTCTGATGCGGTACTGATGGTGAAGGAGTTGTTTCGAGGATTTATGCGTATGACGTCTTGTTGAAGTACTGCCTCTATGGGGAGTTGCAGGGTGGTGCATACGAAAGATAGGATGTAGATCCCATTCTGTTTGAGGAGATCTAGGCCCCCACTCAGGCGGTAGATGATTTTCAGGTCTGAGGCGGGCAGATTGGGCAGCGGAGCCTGAAGCTTTATAGTTGGTGGAGGAGACGCCTTGCTCGGGCTAGGCCGGTGTGGTGCGTTCGTCCGGTGGCTTGAGAGGAGAGCTCGAGGTGGCGGGATCGTGGAGCGATGCCGATTGCGCCAGTTTACGGGCTGTGAGGGCCCTGGTCCATCTAGGATCCGTGGCGAATTCTTCAGGCGAGATTGCTTCTCCGCCGAATTGGTTTACCCTGCTGCTGCAGGCAGGCTCGGCGTTGGTGAAGCCATGTGCGCACTGTGACGCTAGTCCAAGCCTAGCCCAGGCGCGGCAGGTTCGAGCTAGGCCTACTGCGAGGCCCATCGAAGCGTCTGCCGCTCCGTGTCAAGCACAAATTTCGGACTCGGAAGTCCCTAAAAGTGGATGAAAATGGTGCACAACACCTTCATGAACCGTTTTCTGCACTTTCAGTCCATGAACAGTCGAAAAACCACACAAAACAGTAGAAAACTGCGAAGCTGACGTGAGACGCGTTCTTGTGCTCCGGCAGCCACCTGGCCTTCCCCAGTATCTCAACTTCGACCACCTGGGGATCTTTAAAGTGCACTGAAATCGCATAGCTTACGGGCGTCTTTAGCAGTTCGCTTGCATCGAAACGCTGCCGGCGTGGCTGGTATCGAACCCCCGTCTTCGTGTTCAGCAACCGAACGCCGTCACAACAGAGCCACCGCAGCGGGTTTCGCAACGCTGAGCGAACACGTGTTGTCTTGCGGCCGAGTGCTACGGTGTCTTTCTGTCCCGTGAACGCCGCACGACGTGCCTTTCCTCTCAGAGGGCCACGTATTCTTTTCCACTCCAAGTGAAGCCGCTCAACTGGCTGGGCCAGTAAAAAAATCAATAAGCAAATAAATGTCGCGAAAACATAGTCGCCGGAAATGTTTCCAAAATTAGTTTACTGATAAGTGGACGTTGTTTCCGAGGCATGTTAAATGCGATCCAGCCTAAGTTCTTTTCGCCTGTTTAGTTTTCTACAGTAGGCAGTGTACTTCAGCGGCTTGCTTTCATTTCAGCTCAGGGATATTCAGAGCAGAAGACGTCAAGTGCGTTTATGAGCCTAAATCAACCTTTAGCTTCCTCCAGCGCCCAAGCGCGTACATACAAACGGCGTGCCGTTAATACGGGGTGAGGAGAGGCAGCGTACAACATGTTATGACGGAGCAGGGCACCGAGGCCGCGGAACGCAGAAAGCGGAAATTGCCGCCTGAGAAGACGAGGCCTTTCCCACAGCCGAAGAGTATCCCGAAAGCTAAGGTCACGAGCGTATGAACAGTGAAACACTCGTCGCCGTCGTTCGGGGGCAGCATCCGGAAGTGAATTGAATAGCAAGAACACAGGTCGTGAAAAGCAGCTTTCCTTCAGCGAATGCTTCCAGCGCGCAGGACTGTGTGTTCATATTGCCACGACAGAGGGAAAGGGAATCCCGTGGTTAGGGAAAGTTAATCTGACATTGACATCGAGTAGGGTGGGCCAACGAAAAAAATGAGGTGCGGTTTAAATACTGCTGAGAAGATTGTGTATATTACTTCTCCCCCTATCCTCTCTTCCTGTTCCCTCACCTCTTTCATATCATTTCTCCATTCTGCCTGCTATCCTTTATTTCCGATGCCCGAGCTCAGGTGCTTCAGTATCTAAGGCAGATGCCGGGGCTAGCAAAAATCTTTTCCTCCCTTTTTATTATTATTTTAATAAAAAACACTTACTACTCATCCTAGTTAGAGAGCGAAAGCTGTGGTGTATCGGGCGTATAAAGGAGGGTGGTGTATAAAGGACGGAGTGAAAGAAGAAAGGAAGAAAGAGGTGCCGTAGTGGAGGGCTACTCTGGGGATATTTACCGTGCACTGCAATCGCACAGCACACGAGCGCCTTTGCGTTTCGCCTCCTTTCTGATTGAGCTTCTATATGGACGCTGCTGAGGAGGCAGTCGTGTTTCAGATTTGCGCTCGGTGACAAAACAAAGCTGTAGTTTTGCATTTAGACACTGATACATACTTTCATAGAATTCTGGACGACACACGCGTGTTATGATGCGTTGCACTTATTGCAAATTTCTTTGAATCTGACTCAGGGAACGCAGGTTAACTGTGCCGCTCTACACCAGCCCCAATTAATCATTTTACAACGATAGCTGTCTTTAGCGCAAGGGTCTTGTAATACTTTGTTGCTGATCGTAAAAGTTATGCGTAACGCCATATGAGAGAGCTCTGCACTCCACCTAGAGTGACCAAGCCGCAGTGCCATCTAATACGGAGGGCCAAGACGATTAAAAGGGAGACCGGCAAACTCAATACCCAGCCTGCGAGATCACCGCCTTCTTGTTGTCCTTTAAATGATGTACGAAGGCGCTTTGAATGCGTAGACATTCTTCATAAATTACGCTTGTTCTGATTGACAAAAATAAATGAGTAAGCTGTGATTCGGTACTGTACACTACTCTGTGATTAATTTTTATTCTGCTTACTTCGTGACACCCCTGACAAAGCGCTTTGCTTCCATGTGCGCGAATTCTTTCAAGGCTGCCGATCCCCAGTCGACTCTGACGCGCTGCAGCGGCTGAGCCCAAGGCCGCGCGAGTGGATCGCGGCCGCGGTAGTCGTCCATGTGCAGCGCGATGTCCAGAGCACGTTAAAGAACCCGCAGAGAATACAAATTAATCCGAAGCCCGCCTCGACAACGGCGTTCGTCATAGCTAACGTGCAGCTTCGGGGCTCTGAAACGTCACCACTACCAAACTGACGCCCCTGGCGCTGGCTGATTCTGTGCCTGAATGAAACTTCGGTATAAGTTTCGTGACTAACAAAAAATTCGCCATTAAGGCTGCTTACGTGTGAGAATGCGAAAGCATTGCTGTCCCTGGATGAACTGACACCAACCCACCCACGCCCCCCACCCAAACGCGCGCGCGCGTGCGCGTATGGCTGTCACAAAATTCGGCGCATGTTCGAAACAAACCGACGCTGCGCCTAAGCAATCGCGCCCGCGCGCGGTAAAGTAAAAAAAAAAAACAGCGGGGAAGAACCCTGGAGCGGACGGTGGTTTTCACTCAGCTCGCCGTCGGGGCGCCAAAGTAAACATAGACACGCGCGGCGTCAATTCTTCTCGAATGTTGGAGAAGTTTTTGCTTGTTGTCGACGGAAAGGGGTAACCTGGTGCGCGCCGAAGTGACACCCTCCCCCCTTCGCTCCGGCGCCGATGACTGAGCGTGGCGCGAATGACTTAGATTGTTCTAGAAAGTGGTTTCCGCGCTCGACCAATGGGGTCGCGCGCCCGTCGCAAGAAGGAGAAGGAGTTTGTGCAGATGAAGCTGCGTGTATGTGCGCGCCTGCCTTGTCGCGCTGAAAAAACACACGCGGACTGCGCCTATAAATGAGGGGCTGCAACCGCTGTGTTAGCCCGAACCGCCGTTCAAGCTTCCGAGAAGCGCGCCCGCTCGACTCCCGGGAGAACACCACTCGACCAGCCAAGGACGGACCAACGAGGCAACGTGCGCCAGTCTGCGGATCGGCCCCGCTGCGTTGTCCTTAACTTAAGCTGAACTCTTTTCGTTAGCCTCCACGTTTCTGCCCCGTAGGTGAGTACCGGTAAGATTATGCTGTTGTACACTTTCCTCTTGAGGGAAATTGGTAAACTGCCACTCATGATCTGCGAGAATTTTCCATATGCGCTCCACCCCATTCTTATCCTTCTAGTTATCTCCCTCTCATGATCCGGATCAGCTGTCACTACCTGCCCCAAGTAGACGTATTCCGTCACAATTTCTAGGCTCTCGCTGCCGAATGTGAACTGTTGTTCCCTTGCTAGGCTGTTGAACATTACCTTGGTTTCCTGCATGTTAATTTTTAGACCCATCAATCTGCTCTGCCTGTCTAACTCATTGATCATTATTTGCAGTTCACCTCCTGAGTGACTCAGCAAGGCAATGTCATCAGCAAATCGCAGATTATTTAGGTATTCTCCATTTATTCTTATTCCCAACTGTTCCCAATTCAGGCCTCGAAATAATTCCTCTAAACATGCGGTGAACAGCATTGGCGAGATCGTGTCTCCTTGCCTGACGCCCTTCCTTATCGGAATTTTATTGCTGACTTTATGGAGGACTATAGTAGCTGTGCAGTTGCTATATATATCTTCCAGTATTTTGACATAAGGCTCTTCTACCCCCTGATTACGCAATGCCTGTATGACTGCTGAGGTTTCCACTGAGTCGAATGCTTTCTCGTAATCAATGAAAGCTATATATAGACGTTGATTATATTCTGCGCATTTCTCTATCACCTGATTGATAGTGTGAATATGATCTATTGTGGAATATCCTTTACGAAAGCCTGCCTGATCATTTGGTTGATTAAAGTCTAACGTGGCCCTCACTCTATTAGCGATTACCTTAGTAAATACTTTGTAGGCAACGGATAGTAAGCTGATCGGCCTGTAATTTTTCAAGTCCTTGGCGTCTCCCTTGTTATGAATTAAGATAATGTTTGCATTCTTCCAAGCTTCTGGTACAGTCGAGGTCATAAGGCATTGCGTATACAGGGTGGCTAGTTTTTCTAGCACGATGTCCCCTCGTAAATTCCTTTGTATCGTCTCATAGCTGTATAAACTGTTTTCTTTTGTGAACCTTTGGCTCCGAGCCATTTTCTGGCTTGCGACCGGCGAAAGCTGGGCACCAAACGACCAACCAACCCCCTTGTCACTTGGTAGCTGGTCTTCTGCTTAGCCTGCCACGCTGAGTCGAGGGCATATCCTCTGTGACCGAGACCGCTACCCCCACACGCTCTAAGGGTGTCTGGGAACGCACGCAGAAGTGCGCGAAGTGGTGACAATGGCACCATTTGGAACGCCGTACTACGAACGGGGCATCACATTTTTTAGAAAAATTGATTTTTGGAGCAAAGCTTCACTTCCCGCATGCAAAGCTGAAAGTCATATGACGCTTGGATTTGACCTCTAATGGGAGGCTCGCCGCAGGTGTGGCTGTGACGTCATACCACTTGACTTGCCGCATCTGTTACCGCTCGTTCCACCGCTGAGCCGCACTTGCCACTTGTGTCACGTGACTAACCACGTGATTCGCACTTGCTGAACAAATGCCAGCGCTCGCCGCCTAGACGCCACAGAGACAAATAGCCAGAACCGTTCACCGCGGCGACTTCTTCGACTGAGCATTGGAGGCGCCGGGTAGCTTCTAGCGATCCCTACGACAGAGAGCGTCAGGAAGCTGCGTTGGCTAGAGATAAATGGTTTATTGTTCAGGGGGGTTAAACGTCCCAATGCGACTCAGGCTATGAGAGACGCCGTAGTGAAGGGCTCCGGAAATTTCGACCACCTGGGGTTCTTTAACGTGCACTGACATCGCACAGTACACGGGCCTCTAGAATGTCGCCTTCATCGAAATTCGACCGCCGCGGCCGGGATCGAACCCGCGTCTTTCGGGCCAGCAGCCGAGCGCCATAACCACTCAGCCACCGCGGCGGCTTGGCTAGAGATAAGTCGCGAATAAAATCTCGTCGAGTTGACCAAACCGATGAAGAACGGACAGGGTAAAGCCAACCAAATCTTTAGCTGGCGTGCGTGACTGACGAGTTTTCCCTGTTCCTGCAGCTTATGGCGCTTATGACACAGCCGTTGCTGCCTTATAGAGTCACTGGATATGTTTTAAAACTTATCCAGCGACTCTACTGCCTCCTTTTCATAGTGCGACCGCAGCGCCACTCGGCGCCAATTGCCGTGGAGGCGCCATGGACGCAGACCCGCGCCAGTCTGGCAACCGAACCAAGTTTCAATGATGTTGATATTAAGACAGCAAAGCTAACGCCGGGGCCAGTTGGTTGATCATTATGCGAACGTACGCGCTATAAGCGACACAAGAAGAAAACACACACACGACGCAAGCGCAAACAACTGCATGTTAGTTTGCCCTTGTGTCGTATGTGTGTTGTATTCTTGTGTCGCTTATAGCGTGTACGGTCGCACATTGAGACAGTTGACAAAAAATTAAAAACGACATGTCGCATTGCGACCTGTTGGGCTCATTACTGGATGCTACTACAAGTACTGGATGCTACACGTGAGTGAATAAAGGCTCTAACGCCCTCGGTGTGAGTAAATATTTTCACGTCTCTGCGGACATGGATGAGGGCGCGCAAGGAGACGTTAGTTGCTGCGTGGCTCTGAGATTGCTGTCGATTGGGTAGCGTGCGAATTGCAAAATGCCACCCCTACGTCGTTAATGCATTCGTCTCCGAGGTGTTCAAACACTTCGTTACGTATTCTGTCGGCGGCGACACCCGCTCCGGATGAGGCTGGGCCAGCTTCTCCGAAATGCGGCCGGTATTCCACTCCGCGACCTCTTGCTCAGGAACGGAATGCCATGACACGGCCGTACTTGGCCATCGTAAAACATGCAAATGCAGAGTAGTGGCGGCAACTCCCGCCTTTTCACTCTGCCCGCAGAGGGACCGATGGCAGTGCCTCCAGGCTTTTTCCAGAGGAACAGTCTGCGACTGGGACCTGCAGATGGGTTGGTGGTACAACACGAGTGTGGCGGTTTAACAGGCGGGAGGTGGAGGAGAAACAGGAAGCACTTTATTCAGCATGCGTCGCTCAGCGCATACGAGCACCCAGACTTCGGAAGGCAAGCAGCGTTTCGTCGGACCGGAACCTCATCCTTCGGCATCACCGAAGGCTGACCACCGTCGGCAGGAACGAAGCCACGCGTCTGCTGCGTTGCTGTTGCTGTGGCCGTAGTTTATTGTCGTTCCTGCAGCGATAGATGGCATTCTTATTGTCATCGGCGTTAAACATCTGAAGCGTTTGCAGGCAGCGAAGCGAAGTTCTGACAAAAGTGAAAAGCAGTGCACACCAGACAATAAACAGCAGACTAATGCAGGAAACTGTGCATTATAAGCTGCTCGATTTAGCTATCTGGACAGTAGATCGTTCTTGCTGACAGGTTCGTTCATTTCGAGGGAAGTTAAGACTGCACGATAACAATGACGACAAGAGGCGAATAAACAAATGCCCGTGGTGTCGTACTCTCGTCCTAATCGCGTGGTCTCAACTTCCACATCTAGTTCGCACTCGGGACCTGTTTTCATCCCCTCCGCATCCGTCCTGAGGGAGCGCTGGGTTGGCGTAAACGACAGAACGCGGCACGTGTACCGTCTGCTTCTCTTGTCTTTTCGTCGTGCTACTAGGGGCGCATGCGCAGTTGTGACTAGAAAGCGAGAAAGAGGAATGCTCCGTGTGTGGTGACTGCTCCTCGCGCATGCGCAGCACAGCTCGCCTGGGATCACGCGAAACTGCTCAACCGGCGGCCAGTAAAGCTTTCGCTTTAAAAAAATCTTCCAGGGTTGTCCCGTACTGGTTCAGGAGTCCACAGGCTTGTGCTTGAGATAAAGTCCGATCCACCAGCCTTTTCTCGCCGGCTGGCTGAGCGGTCCGTAAAACAGCCTCCCAGGAAGAATGAGCAAGATTGCGGATGGGGGGTACTGCTCAAAGGTAGTAGAAAAGTGTTGATCTGGGAGAGCCACAGGTGTTACAATGAGCAAGAAATGTGGTGTGGAAGCTTGAGAGACGGTAGGGTTTACTAAAGCATCCCGTCTGTTATTCTCACCATGTGGCTCTGGATAAGGGCGACAAGGTACTGTGCGGTGGTGGTAATGTCATGCGGCTGAGTTTGTAGAATGTGGTGATTTGATGATATGTATAAAGGACCGATGGGGCCTCTTGCGCAGGGTTGGGCGCCTGATCATCCGGGGTTTGGGGGAGAGTTCTCGGGCCATCGCATGAACGCGCTCATTACCGGGGATCGAGGAATGTCCAGGGATCCACGGCAGAGTAACCGTTCGGTCGAGACAGGTGGCTGTGGCAAGAATACGGTGTGTGCCGGCGTCGGCAAACCCGTTAGGTAGCGGCGGTATGCGGCCTGGGAATCTGCAAATTTCGCTTACGTTTTTGTCAATGGTGGAGTGGGCAAGCGCAAGTGCGATGGCGGCTCCTTCCGCCTCTGCAGGTGATTTAGTTCATACCACTGATCTCCACTAGGATGCAGGATGCCGCATTGGGCGCATCGAAAGTGAAGCCACCGGAAGTTGAGCGGCATGTCCCCGAAGTCAGCCTTTGGCAGTGCACGAAATCGGATCTCAGCACGGTTTTTCAGTTTTAGTTTTCGTTTTTCTCTTAGCATTTTGTCTTTTCGATGTTCTCGTCTTTTTTCATGACAATGCATACCTGTTGCGCAGTCAACGGCATGAGGAGAGCAGCAAAGTCTTAGGGAAAGACGTTTCAAAAATAAGGGTCCATTGCGTCGCTATGGGATGGCACTAGCAGACGACAGAACGTCGCTACACACACTACGTACGGAGCCTCGTCTGCTCAGCTCTGTGTCGTCCCGTTGCGCTAGCGTCGCCAGCTCTGCTCTTTGTTGTGATGCACGTTGTCGCGCTCTAATTCCTAGTTATACCATCAGCGGGGGATAAATTTAAGAAATAATAGGTGGAATACTTCACCACTCAGCAGACTTCGCAGTCACCATTTTACCGAATTCTGTTTAGACCGAATAACTGGAGCGAGGGCGAGGCCACTATCTGCTGAGGTGCCGATGGTATTCTACTGGTTCACATCATCGCACCCGAAATGTATATAGTACTGCTTTTTTGATGGTCTGTATCAATTATTCTTTCGTAGTGTAGCAAAGTATGCCGTAATAGGCTCTTATTCGTGATGCTTGGTGCAGTCGACTTGTCACATGCTTGTCACATGCGCTTGTCACATGCGTTGCTGCATTCGTGTTTCTCGACAGTCATTTTTCTCGCGCTGTGTAGATGAAACATGGCTGTTTTATGGAGTTAGCTTAAAAGCACGTCTGGAAGGGAAATGACTCCCTGAAGCGATAAACATCAACCGCCATCGACGAGAAGAGACATCGTCCGCCATCAACCCGAAACTGAAACTACAGCAGCTCTATAACGAATGGCTCTTCGAGTGTCAGGTCTTCCGCGCCATCGTTCGCCTGTTCTTTGCTACGCGAAAATTTGTTTTTAAGATGACCTAGGCTCATCGTCATTCCACTACTTGTCCTAAATATGCTCGGAAGACAAAAACCAGATAAGGACACGGTGTTTAATACACATACCCCTTTGCCACGGCAGCGTGAGACCTGCATGCCTGTTTTCTTCAGTTTCTCTGAAATTACAGGATTCCCAAAACAATGCTCAAACTTTTCGCGTTGAGCTTGTTTATTCCTTTGATATTACAGTAGACTTTACACGAAAACAACGCGAAAGACTGAGGACGGAAGGTCGGAAAACGCGACTTTTTGCATTGAAATACACAGCAGACACCGAACTTCTGGCACGTGCCACTGAACTTCCGTTGGCTTCACTTGCGCGCACTTCGGAAAGCGGGAAGGCGGCATCCAGTCACCTTGTGGAGATCAGTGGTTTATATTGTGGCGGCGGCCCCCACCGTGACGTCTTCATAGGCTGCGACTGCCGTGAAAAAATCATACTTTGGAATTCTCTGCCGCGTCGACATAAAGGATATCTGAGCGGTTGCTGTATGTTTTGGCATAATAGCTCGCTCGAGCCTGCCGCCTACCCTGATGGAGGCTGGCGCTCATATTGAGCGGTAGGGGCTTCTGATATATGTGATCCTGCGTGCGCAGAGAAATGTAAGTTGTAAGGTGTTGGGTGGGAATAGGTGGATTTAGACGGAGCTGTTGCAGTATAGGCATTGTCCTGTTTCCGTGCGTTTCAGGCGGACTAATTGGTTGGTGCCTAGAGCCTCTATTATTTCGATCACGGTGTTGTGGATACCAGTGGCCAGGAGACGTTTCGTGTTAACCTGCGTGGAAGACGTAGGGTGGAGGTGACAGCCGTGCGTATTAGGATGTCTGCCTGTTGTGTTTGGCGGTGAGTGAGCATGTGGTATGGGAGGTGGTTTGTAATGCGGCTAATGATTAATGCATTTGTCATATTGAGGGTCTCGTGTATCAGACAGCCCACGATTGCGTGCTGCGACGCACCTGATTAGTGCAGCGACCTGTTTGGTCTATCTTTGCAAGAGCTGAAGGGGGGAGGTTGCATCGAGTGTGTTATTAATGAAAAGACCGAGAATCTTGACCTGGATTCCCGTTTATGTGCAGTTCAATGGGGGGCAATGTTAAAATGCAAAGGTGATAGGACCGACCTTTGCGCGATTCCTTGGTTAGGCAGGGGAAAAGGCTGGGAGGCGACGTCCCCAAGCTGGAGCTCTGCCGTGCGCCTCTGAAGGAAGGCCCAAACATATTGCCATATGCGCGTTCCGCAGTCTGTGGTGGCTAATGTCGTCAGGACATGGTCATGGCTTATTGTGTCGAAAGACATGAATATCCAGCGCCAGTATGGCTCGCGTAGCGGCTGTACGGCGCTTACTGTAAAAGAGAGACTTTTTAAGGGCGAGAAGTACGTCTCACGCCGCTATGTTTGGACGGAAGCAAAATTGCACGTTGGAGAGATAGCCTGTTGTTTCTAGGAACGGCTCCAGGCGATTGAGAATGACGTGCTCGAAGAGCTTGCCAACACAGCTCGTTAAAGGGCCACAGAAAGGGATGTTTGAGCTCGGCTTTAAAATGCTTGCACTACGTAGATTGCAGGCCACCGGGCGTCCATGCAATACCACCTAGATAACTTTACCAGGCCCCCGCATGACCTCCTCGCCAAGCGTCTACGTCACTGCTAAGAGATGCAGCGCGCAGCAGGTTGACGTGGCGCCCTCTGGGAGAAAACTGACTAAGCGGAAAACTTCTGTTCCCTCGATCGGATTTGGAATTATCCTGGCTTGGCTCGAACTTGGCTATTTTCTTGTCGCTTCAAATAAAACTCAAGAAAGCTCTTTTCTTATTTTTGCCACGCTTATATTAACGAGTTTATAGTTTGAAATATTGCAAAAATAAATGTGGTGTTAAGCCTTGCATCCTTGCTGTCAACTGCGGCTTTAACAATGTTTAATATCAAACTCTACTTGCGCTTGAAAGCTAATGCCAGTCCGCATCCTAAGTTGGTTGGGAACACTGAGACAACCAGTACGCACATGGTCATGGTGCTAGCTGACGTGAATGTGTCGCGTTTTCACGGAAGAGCTCAAGAACTGTGCAAGCTTTTTCATCTGCAGAGGCTTCGTTTGCGTGTTTGAACCTGCGTAGCCTCAGTTCTGAAATACCTGGCTGCTGCTGCGCCCCAGGCTGCAGATCAAATTATGATGGTGGTCCGAGTGTCCGCGTCTACAAGTTTCCTGCCGACGAGACGCAAAGGGCAGCATGGACAAAGGCTATTTCTCGCGAAGATTTTGTGCCAACCAAGCACACTGTGGTAAGCGTCGCTTCTGGTGCTGTTTTTCAGGATGCTTGCCTTAAACTTTTTGCTTCAGTAAAACTTCTTTTTAGCCTAGTTAGTGCATTTTGAACCAAGGAAAAGAAGCAGCGCAAAAGCATGCAACCACGCAAGAAAGGACAAGACACGAGCGCTGTTTTCGCGTTTTGTTCCGTGTCTTGTCCTTTCTTCTCTTGTGGTTGCATGCTTTTGCGCTGCTCCTTTTCCTTGGTTTTGTGCTTCACACGACATTTTTTTTTATGGCTTGTTTCGGAGAGGGGACTTTTTCTTCACTTTCTTATTACTTCCCTTGCGGAGTTTTATTTCGCAGTTATTTCGCTTGCCGAATTTTGTAAGCCTGTCGCCCAAACCTAATGGACTTGTGGTTTTACTTTGTTTTTAGGTGTGTGAAAAACACTTTCAAACTGGTGACTTCGTCAGGTTTGCAACGTACACGGACGAGAACACTGCAAACGTTATCGAAGTTCCGCTGCAGCGTTCCGCCTGAAGCCAGCTGCTGTCTCGAGTGTGTTTCCCGGCTGCCCGAAATATCTCTCTCAGCCACCATCTTCGCGAGAAGCTCCTTCAGAAAAGAAGGCCCGACTCGAGGCAGCGTCACTGCGAAAAGCGATAGAGCTTTGTTGCTGCTCAAGAGGAAGAAGATCGCAGGAACAAAATTTGCAGTTTTGGGGAGCTGTGTTCTGCCCTTCCGAAGCTTAAGACTTCTGACTTCTGGACTGTGGTCACTACGCAGGCAAAGGTTTTGTTCCTGGAGCTCTCCCTCGACCAAGCTCCCGCAGTGCGTTCATCAGTGGTGGTTTTAGACGACCTGTCTGTTCAGGTGTTTCTCGGAGGGTCCCGTCTCCACAATCTTGGAGACGAATGTGTGCCGTCACAAATGAAGGATTTAAGGGAGCTTGATAAAGTGCTGCAGTCTGTTGAAAAGCTGCAGAGTTGTGCTAGTGGCAGCGAAAAGGAACACCAGCTTCTCGCAACTGTGCTAATGCTCCTGGATGAGGTGAACAAGGATTATGAGCTCCAAGAACATCATGGATGGAACTTACAGGTACTGAAATTTGTGCGAAGCCAAGTGGAGCTTGTTTTGAAAAATGTGCCTCGATATCCACCAGATGTACTCGTGTTTTCAGGTCTGCTGTATACCATTTCTCCACATGCATACAGGTTCATCAGAAGCTCGCTTAAAATTAAGCTGCCGCACCCAGACACTATTCGACGACTGTGTTCGTCATATCACATGAATCCAGCACTTGAACAGCAAGATCCTTGTTTCTTGAACTATGCTAAAACTGTATTGCAAGCAATGGCCGAGCATGAGCGCACTGTGACATTAATGATGGATGAGATCCATCTTCAAACCTATTTTGAGTACAAAGCGGGCTTCCTTACAGGTGCCGCAGCCAATAGTTCCGATCCGGCTAAAACAGCATATGTGTTCATGCTACAAAGCCTTTTGTCAAGCAACAAGGATGTTGTTCACATTTTCCCAGTCGCACAGATAGATGCAAAAGCACTGCATCTATTTTTGCACAAGCTCATTACTGACCTTGAGTCACTTGGATTTAAGGTACCAGTTGTTGTTTCAGACAACAATGCTATCAATCGGATAGCCATGACATTTTTTGCTAGCCCCCCCCAAAGCCAGTATAGTTTACACACACCCAGCTGTTTCCTCTCGTCCACTGTTTTTCATTTTGGACCCTGTGCACCTTTCGAAGTCAATTAGGAACAATTGGCTAAACCAGAGAAACAGTGGAAAGTGTATATATTACCCTGATCCAAGCAGCAATGACCCAAAGCCACCTATTCTTACGGCATCATTTAAATCTTTGTGTGATCTGCATGAAGCTGTGCAAAATAACCTTTTAAAGCTGGCACCAACACTCTCACTGAAAGCACTGAACCCATCAACTATGGAGCGCCAGAACGTTAAGCGTGCTCTCAGGATTTTTAATGAATGGACAGCAGCTGCACTGCAATGTTCCGCTGTACAACATGCTAAAGGAACAGCAGATTTCATAAACACCATTTTGACATGGTGGCGAATAGTGAATGTAAAGACGCCAAGAAAAGGTGAACGCCTGCGTGATGAAATGCAGTCTCCGATGGCGTCAACAACATGTCCACAGCTTGAATTTTTGAGGTAAATACCAGAGTGGCTAGACTACTGGGCTAGCCTCAGACACGATGCTGGCCACCTGACGAAAGAAACTCACATGGCTTTTGGCCACACGAGCCACGCTCTGCATGGGATCGCTTTACACTGCCTGTAAGAGCTGGGATTTCGGTATGTGCTCCTTGGAAAATTTCAAACAGATTGCCTTGAGGATAGATTCGGGAAGTATCGCCAGCTATCCGGAGCCCAATACCATGTCTCGATCAGGCAGATTTATGAATCTGAGAACAAGCTAAGGCTTCAAAAAGTACTGGACATGCCTGATCTTGACATTATTGCAGAACCGATCTCCGTCATAAGTGTTGAATCACTTTGTGCACAGTTCAGTATAGCAGTGACCAATGCTGATGTAGCAAAAAAATCGTCGATGATTCCCGCTGTTACGTATGTTGCGGGATACTGTGCCCATGCAACACTGAAAAAGCTCATGTGTATGTCGTGCAAGGACAATCTCGTCCTGGATAACACGAGTTTGGACCATGATGACACACTGCTCCTTTCAGGCATGACAAGAGGAGGATTAAAGTTTCCACGAGATGTCGTAGTGAACGCTGTACTTTATACAGAAATAGTCCTTGACAAATTGAGGAGTGAGCATCATCATCATCATCATCAGCCCTACTACACCCACTGCAGGGCAAAGGCCTCTCCCATGTCTCTCCAATTAACCCTATCCTTTGCCAGCTGCATCCACCCTTTGCCTGCAAACTTCTTGATCTCATCCGCCCATCTAACCTTCTGCCGCCCCCTGCTACGCTTACTTTCTCTTGGAACCCACTCCGTTACCCTTAAAGACCAGCGGTTATCTTGCCTTCGCATTACATGCCCTGCCCAAGCCCATTTCTTTCTCTTGATTTCGACTAGGATGTCATTAACCCGTGTTTGTTCCCTCACCCACTCTGCCCGCTTCCGATCTCTTAACGTTACACCTATCATTTTTCTTTCCATGGCTCGCTGCGTTGTCCTTAACTTAAGCTGAACTCTTTTCGTTAGCCTCCACGTTTCTGCCCCGTAGGTGAATACCGGTAAGATTATGCTGTTGTACACTTTCCTCTTGAGGGAAATTGGTAAACTGCCACTCATGATCTGCGAGAATTTTCCATATGCGCTCCACCCCATTCTTATCCTTCTAGTTATCTCCCTCTCATGATCCGGATCAGCTGTCACTACCTGCCCTAAGTAGACGTATTCCGGCACAATTTCTAGGCTCTCGCTGCGAATTGTGAACTGTTGTTCCCTTGCTAGGCTGTTGAACATTACTTTGGTTTTCTGCATGTTAATTTTTAGACCCATCGATCTGCTCTGCCTGTCTAACTGCCTGTCTAACTGCCTGTCTAACGTGAGGAGTGAGCAGTATGCATCCAAATTTCTGGCTCTTCCAAATCAGAAGGAGGCCCTTGTTTCTCTTGTGTCAACCATTCTCCACGATTCTGGATACCTTGATACGTGTGATTCTGATCATTCGCCAGAAAAAGTCATGCACCATATTTTGAGTGCTGCTGCCAACATGCTGTTAAATAATCTGTGGAAAACGAAAAACAACACAACAGTGTCGAAGGGGCAGCGAAAAATGCAAACTCTAAAGAGTTGAGGATTGATGACTGTATCGTTTAATGGCAAGTGTTTCTGAGATAGCGGACCTTTCTTGCACGCCTGATTACATTATAAAGATAGCTTTGTATTAAGGCATTTTATAATCTGTACATGTTCTTTTCATACTTAGCAACTGCAGCTATAGAACATTTGATAGAACTGTAGTGAGTGGTAACTTGTGTACCAAATTTTTTTCCCTTCTGTATGATGGACTTGTAAATGCAAATGGGTATGTTTGTTCCTGTTTCATACAGTATGGCACTGAACAAATTGTACTGGATTCTTGTGTGCGCATCTCACCAAATCACACAACTTGGTGACAGCTATATTCTTTGTGTATGTGTGTGTGAGTGTGAAGTGCTTAAATAAACTCTTTATTCACTGTATTCGTTGCAACTTTTTTTAGAAATCTTGCTGGTTTGTTGTGAAACATCCGTGCAACGTGAAGTAGTATAGCATAACATATGAAGGAAGCTGACAGTCAATGCAACCAAGGAAAGCATAGGGGAATGTTCGATTTTTACTGAAGTGGTTATGAGTGGGAAGTGAATAGTGTAATCATTTTATGGATGCAAGACAACGGACTAGGAAGAATTAAAAAAAAGTCAAAGGAGCTACAACTGGGGCTAGTTGGAAATGCATTATTGAAGGGGATGATAAGCGCTGTCAAAATACGAGAAGGGACGAACAAACAGGACAAAGCGCTTTCTAGCAACTGTTTATTCTATGAAGAAACATGAATATATATACACATGTTAACGTCAAATCATGCGCAGAAGAGGGAAGACCGCACCGCATTGACAAGAGCGATATGAAGAAAGATATAAAATAGAATAAAAACGAACACGTGCCTTTACAACAGCCGAAGATTACTTATCTTGAGGTAGTTTAATTCAGTACTCCCTAACAGCACCGAAGCGGAGCTGACGCATTGCTTATCTGGAGCAACATGCATAGCGAAGGCGTCGATTATTTCGCGTTCCCGCCTGTTCCTGAAGAATACATATTCTAATCAGAAACCGTTAAATACTAATATTACGCTGGCACAAAACACGCAGTATTTTGAGAAATGGGTGCCCGACGGGCAACCGGAAAAACCGCGTGGGGTGAAGCTGACTTACAGGCCCATCTGCTGTGTGTGACGTCACGGACGCGTGCGGAGGCCTTGAGCTAGTCTAGGTGGTATTGGTCCATGCCGCGTACGAGAGCTGAGAAGTGAGCAGGAAATTTACAATACATTTTTAAATACTCCCGCTTTCGCACCTCGTGGCGACGCGCGGTGCCGGGCTTTCGCACGAAAACCTGGCAGACGACGTCACGTCTTGCAAATGACGTCAGCAGCGGGGGTTATCATTGGTTCACATCGCCAAATTCAGTCAGACGTCACGCGCTGCCGCGGCCGCGGCCACTCCGCGCGCGCCCAAACCGGCGGAGGTAGGGAAGGGGCCGAGTTAGTGGGGCCTAGTGTTCCTGTATATGCTCCCGCAGGGAGATATACAGGAACACTAGTGGGGCCGGCGGAGGAGCGCCGCCGTTTTGGCGTGCGAGAGGAGAGGGAAAGGCGCGAAGACGCGCAAGATCAAGTTTTGTCTGCATATAACTCAGCTTCCACAAAACGCATTAAAATAATTCGTGCTTGAGGATAATTATGAACCGTCGTCTTTTAACATCCATCACATATGGCACCTTTATTGGAACCCCCTTTCTGGGTCCCTTTAAGGAGATGGGGCGAAAATTTTGAAGGGTGAGGTATGTGCCTGGTTTTGGTATAAATGCCATACTGGCATGGGTCCAGGCTGATGGGAGCGTCCCAGCGTGCCAGTGGTTATTAATGAGCTCCATGACTTCCTGGAGGGAGACTTCGTCCAGATTGAGTAAAGCCTTGTACGTTATGCCATGCGGTTCCGGCGCCGTAGAGCGGTGAATACTAAAGAGTGCTATGCGGACTTCGCTTAAGGTGATGTCGGCATCAAGTTCTGGGTTAGGAGGGGGTAGATTGGGTGGATCTGCTGACTGAAGGAATGTAGGGCATGTTTGGCCAATTTCGTCTGTGCCCTTTTGGAGCTCTAGTTGTATCAGACGTTGTTTGTTTACTTGTGTCTGAGATTTAGTGCCTTTTGGATCTAAGGGAGCGCGTAGGAGGGAGCACGTGCTTTGGCGTCTAGATGTGCGCGTGCAGCAAGAGTCGCGTTCACATGCTCGTCTGGGCGTGCTTTAAGTGCTTCGCTTTTCGACAGTGGCCGCAACACGTGGGACACACTGAAGACGCTATGGCGCTTGTATTGCTCCGTGGAGGGTCACGCGTTGCGCCGCCGCGTGTCAGATGACCTGGTGGACACAGCATCGAAACTTAAGTGTCGTCCGGAGGGCTGGCCACCAGACGCCTCTTTGCGCGCATGGCATGATGAGCTGCAGTAGACGTGTCAACGCCGTGTTGCTGCTTCGTACCTCTATGCAGCAGCTTGGCGGTGTAGGCGTGGTTATTGTGCACATCCTTAAGTGTTGCGCTTTGCAATTATCCAGTTATATATATGTACACAGCTCAAGACGAGGTGGTCAGTCGCCCAATGTGTTGTCGCAAGTTTGGGTGACCTCCGAGATATGTGAGGCAGGGGCCATTTCCTGTCCTTAAAACCAATTTTCATTTTGTTTTCTTTCCCTTACCGCACGGTTAGGCTGTCCACCGAGATATGTGCTAAAATTGTCCAATGGGCAAGGAATCGTACCGAACGGGCGATGGCATTCCGTGGACCACCCGTGAACGCTGCAACACGCTTTCGCGTCCCGCTCTTAAAGAAGAAGCCTAAACGTTGTGAGTCGTAAATCATTTTTCAGTTGTTGCGCATTCATTTTTTATTTTTTAAGTGTATTTTTATGTTTTGTTTTTCTTACTAGGTTTTTTTTTTACTTTTCACCTCCGGATGCTATATCGACACAAGTGGCTATAGCACCGTAGAAGTGTAATTAATTGCAATACGTCTACCAAATATTTCCCACATCATCTCATCACGCACTATCTAACACAACCAAACTTTTTACATTTATCTTCACGGAACGACATGATCGTGCGGAGAAAGTTTTCTGACACAAAACACTGGACCTAAACACTGGCTATTGTGATGTCAAAGTATAATTTTCCCGTTTAATTAATAAGAAAAATAAAATTATTCAGCCACATTTTTTTCAGAGCAAGATCAGATCACACACTATGTAACAACATCGTCTTTTGTCCATATATCTTTATAAAACGACACAATCGTGCGGAGAAGCTATGTCGACGTCTGTGGAAATTGTGAAATGAAAATTGGTTTCTGGTTAAAGGAAGTCGCGTAGTATCTGTCTCGCATATCAGCGGACACCTGAACCGCGCCGTAAGGGAAGAGATAAAGGAAGGAGCGAAAGAAGAGAGGAAGAATGAGGTGCCCTAGTGGAGGACTCCGGAATAATTTCAACCACCTGGGGATCTTTAACGTGCACTGACATCGCGCAGCATACGGGCGCCTTAGCGTTTCGCCTCCATCGGAACGCAGCCGCAGCGGTCGGGTTCGAACCCGGGAACTCCAGATCTGTAGCCGAGCGTCCTAACCACTGAGCCACTGCGGCTGGTACAGCACACGGGCGCCTTTTGCATTTCGCCTCCATCGAAACGCTGCCGCCGCGGTCGGGTTTGAACCCGGTTACTCCAGCTCAGTGTTGAAATTTTTTGCACTCGCGAAACGATAAAGCTGCGCGCACTGCGCGAGTTTGCACGCCTGGCAAGCAATGCAATGAGACTAAAAATGTCATTGGGCTGCAAATGAAAAAGAAATGTACGCAGGACTGCGTAGCCAGCGCTTTCCCAATGCCTGCTTTTTCTCTGCACGTAAGCACAATGGCTGTAAAGGTGGCAGAAAAACACCTCCGCAGGTTTAGTCAATGCTCATATTGACATGCGATTACGTGTTTACGGTGAAACCCAGATAATGTGCCAAAGCTGGTCGTGTTAAGGCGAAAGAGCGTTTGCGAAGTCAGGCCGCCCGGGAAATAATCCGCGTTCGCGCCGGCTAGGTGATTGAATCGGCGCGTTAAGCTATAGGCGGGCGCTAAGCGTTTCGCAACTTGAGACCAGATTACGTAACTGTCAATTAGGAAAATTGAAAAAAAAACTTGTCACAAAGGTGTCAATAGGTCCGTTCGATTCGCCTGCACTATACGTGAACTGGTTCTCGCGGCGCTGCACTTCGCCATTCGTTTCAGCGGTGCAAGATGGCGCCGTCTGCACGACGCCATTCGTTTCAAAAAAGTGCAGACGTTGTGCAGGTCTAGTTCAGGAAAGTGCAGGAAAACTCTGCACCTCCTCAATGGTCGGTGCCGAAACGGTGGAGCTGCAGCCGCCATGGAAGCACACGACCGCTTGCGCGACGATGGCTTGCGCTTTGCGATAAACGGCGGATATACTCAAATTATTCCACTCGTCGATGATAACAGTGCCTCACAGGGACACGCCGACTCTCATGGAACGTGAGTGGCCACCCGAGAAGGCGGCGACAGAAGTGGGAACGGCGGCCCTCGCCGGCACCTTGCGTCTCTCGACCATCGTGCTCTCTACGTACCCCTAACCGGCGTCTTTCCTTTCTACTAATAAAGTTATATTAGTACTAGAAGCCGGTTATGTTAACTAAAACGTAAACCCGTGCATACAGCGCATGATGCACGTTGTTGCAACAACCGCTTAACATGCAAGTCGGTGCGCGCGCACCTTGATCAATCGTGTTCAGTAAAAGTACACACGTGCGTTTCGCTTAGCTGCCGCGAGGTTGCATCGAGGCTGATTCATGGCAACACTTCGCTGCGATGTGCTGTTTGAAAATTCTTCACGCGGTTCGGGATGTTGGAGGCTGTTGATTTGGGCGCCACGCTGCTGCCTGCAATTTGTTGGCGACGCCAAGGCTAGCAGACGAACAGGCCTGTGCTCGACCATTCGTTTTGGAAGTAGGCAGCACTTGAACTTCTGGAACTGGCGCTGCGCGCTCGCGGCACCGCCACGGCACCGCTGCGGAACTTTACAGAACTGGTGCAGGGAGTGCAGGCGAATCGAACGGACCTAATAAGCCTCGCTCCTATTGGTCGGTTGTGGCCGGCGGCCATATTGCTTTTTCTGCGTCATGGGTGGCTGCAGATGACGTCACAGATGTGGCAGAAGTGATGGCGTGTCACACCTAGTTACGCAACCGCTATTTGACAGTTTTTTGTCACAGTTTTGAAGCGGTCAATTTGACCGTTGCCTTTGTGACAGAAAATGGCGGCGGTGTAGGCGGCGATACGAGTGAGGCGGCTGCGCCGGCGCGAGCAACGGCGAAGGAGAGCGCACGAAGACACGTTTGATTATGTTTGACTTGCCGGACGAGCTGTTTCGACGCCTTTTTCGACTGGAGAAGCAGACGGTGGAGTGGCTTGACGACGAAGTCGCCGATGAACTGGGAGGCTTGCGTGCAAGTGCGCTGTCGGTGCGGCGACAAGGGCTGTGTGCACTGCGGTTCTTTGCCACGGGCGGCTTTCAGGCTGCCGTTGGTAGCGAGGCGCACGTCGGCATCGCACAACCGGCGGTGAGCAAATGCGTACAGCGGGTGTTTGAGGCAATTTTAAAGTTAGTGCGCAGAAGGGGTGGGTTCCGTCGTCACCTCTGTGACACACAGCTACATATAAATAGACACGCTTATGCTGGCAAAGTACTTTATTTTTCCCAGCAAATGGCACTTCGTGGTCGTCTTCTGTTTCCCATGGGGTGTTGCCAAGGGGAAAGAAACAAACAACCACTCGTCACATACTGCAACACCTCACCTTTTGGCATTTTGCCATCGATCGAAAGAGCAGAACAACACACACTTCAACATGTTGTCTTCGTAGATTTCGTTCCATGCGCTCCTTGCAAGTTCACTTGGCAGGCACGTAGCCTTCACTGCATTCGCTGAAATTTTTCTGCGCACTTAGGTCAACCGCACAGTAGCTCGATTCCAGACGCCGAGCAAAAAAAAAAAAAAAAACACGGCGTGAAACAGCTGCTTTCGTGCAAAGCGGCCTTTTTACTGCCGTCAGCACACCTCCGCGGCACCGAAAGTTACCCACCAGCCAATTTAATAGCACAACATCGAACGCTTTTTGTTTTGCTTAATATTTTCAAAACTTCAAACGCAACGTTTTGGCGCAATAAAATATTAGTTATTTTCATTGTTGCTCATGTCTCATTTCTTTTTACAAAAAATTAAGCAGACGCTCCCTCGAAAGCTCTCGGGGCGCCGCCCTGCAGTAATTGGCTGATTCCTCGTTGCGTCACGTGGTGACGTCTCATCGTGTCGTCATTTTGACGTCACTGTCAATAACTTGTGACAGAATTTGTAACAGTTGCGCAATCTCTGGAATCGCTGTGCAGAACACCGATAGAGGCATGGGCGAAGGAAGGCGAGGAGGTTGCACCGGTCAGAGCTAGAGCTGATTATAATTACAACAGGTCTGCGTGTAATTAATGAGTCTCTCTCTCTCTGACACACATTGGTTAGAATAAGCGCACACAGCCTCGCTTCTAAGCACGTTCTTTCTTTCTTTCCTTTGTTGCAAAGGGTTGCAAGCCCCAAGGGTAGCGTTGGCCTGGCGGCCTGGGGCAAAGCTGGTAACATCCGAAGGTCCCGGCAAAGGATGAGTCGACTGGCAACAGAACAACTTGTTTATTCTGGCATCGCAAAAGAGCAGCCGGTCAGGGCGACCACGTTACTCGAAGGAAGAAATCGAAGTCTCCCTTGGGCGTCCGGGGCAGCTGCTTTTATACCCACGGAGTCGAGGGCAAGAAGGAACGGCTTGGGATGAGTCGCACTAGACGGCGACGCACGGACATGTTGAGACGTGAAGTGACGCGTCCGCCGGGCCGGCGCCGGTCAGACCTCCTCGCCTCCCAGTTGGGGAGCTCCTCTCCCCGGCTGCCGCGCTTTGACAAGCGTGGGCACCAACATGCACACACACACACACACACACGCACACACGACGACACCTGGCATTGAAACCTGCCTGGACGCGCTTGGCGGGAGGCGTTACGGCAGCACTGAACGGGCCCAAAATGACCGCCACTTTGAACGAAGCCCCGGCGTCCGTTGCATCCGCGCCGGCTATACCGCGCGTCGTAGGCGAAACGTAACAGACCGCCCCGCCGGGAGAAGGAGATCCCGATGGTCAGGGGACTGCATCCGCTGTCCGGAGGGATGTCGCTCGATGATGCTCGTAATCGAAACCGGTCGTCCCTCGACGTTGCTTGAGCGCAGCGCACAGAGAAGGCCTCGTTCTCAGGTTCAGGTTCACACAGGGCACTGCAAAGTCACTTCGGGAGAGTTGCCATTTTTGTGCTCGTTCCCAGCAAGCGTTAGAACTACGCCGAAACGCAACCGCTCAGTCAGCAAGCACGAGACAACCCTCACTAAGCTCTGCCAGGCTCTTTCCCCTTTTATACTACTGCCTAGTTCCTTACAGTAGTCAAGCAGCACTCAGAAGGCGTCCACAAATTGGAAAATTGCACTAGAAAACACATAATCACTTTGAAACACTAAACAAAAGCAATATGTAAAAAATCCTGCCTCAGGAAGAAAACATCAGTAACAAACAACTTTGAGGCGGATTCCCACGTTAGGGGCCTCGACTTAAGCCATCGGCGTTACCGTTGAGACTCCCCTTTTTGTAACGCACCTCAAAGGAATATTGTTGCAAAGCGAGGCTCCAGCGCAGGAGGCGGCCATTTTTGGGAGAGATGGTCTGCAGCCATTGGAGAGGGCAGTGATCCGTCTCAATGATAAACCTCGAGCCGGCTAGGTAGCATGACAATTTCTGAACGGCCCACACGAGACACGCACACACTTTCTCGGTGGCGCTGTACGCCTGCTCACGAGAGGTCAGCTTACGACTAGCATACAGGACGGGGTGTTCCACTTCTCCATTGTCCCTTTGGCACAGTACAACGCCCATGCCTCGCTCACTAGCATCGCACTGAACAACGAACCCTTTTGTGTAGTGTGGCGATCGTAGCACAGGCTGGCTTGTTAGGGCGCTCTTTAGGGCGCTGAAAGCTCTTTCCTTTGTCTCGCCCCAGACGACTGTTTGGGGCTCTGTTTTTCTTAGAGCATCCGTCAGGGGAGCCGCGATATCGGAGTACCTGGGGATGTACCTCTGATAGTAGCCGGCGACACCTAAGAACGACCGAATATCGGTCTTCGCGCGCGGTTGCGGGAAGTCTCGCACAGCGGCCACCTTTATTTCAGAGGGGCGGCGACGACCCTGTCCAATCACATGACCGAGGTAGACAACCTCGGCCTGTGCTAATTGGCACTTGGGAGCCTTGACTGTCAAGCCCGCTTCGCGCAGGCGGGTTAGCACTGCCCGCAAGTGTGCCATATGCTCAGACCAGGATGCGGAGAATATCGCTACGTCGTCTAAATACGGTAAAGCGAATTCTTCCTGTCCCCGCAACACTTTGTCCATGAGGCTTGAAAAGCAGTATGGCGCGTTCTTCAAACCAAAACTCAAAACTTTAGGACGGAATGTTCCCATTGGTGAAATGAACGCCGCATACCTACTAGCCTCTTCTGTAAGTGGAACCTGCCAATAACCCCTGACAAGATCTAGGGTGGAAATAAACTGAGCGCTACTAACTTTCTCAAGGCGCTCCTCGATGTTAGGGATCGGATAAATTTGATCCTTAGTGATGGAATTAAGCCTGCGGTAGTCGACGCAAGGACGAGGTTCCTTGCCCGGTACCTCAACTAAAATCAAAGGGGAGGTATAATCACTCTCACCCGCCTCAATAACACCGAGCTGTAGCATTTTCTTTACCTCAGCCTCCATAATATCGCGCTGGCGGGGTGACACCCGGTACGCCTTGGATCGTACTGGCTCTGGGGAGGTAAGTTCTATATCATGAGTAAGGACAGAAGTCCTACCAGGCCTCTCAGAGAACTGACCTTGAAACTCTTGTAAGAGTTGGTGTAGTTCGGGTTTCTGCTCAGGCGACAGCGGTGCTTTACTGAGTAAGTCACTAATGACCTGATCAGTGTCTTCCCTGTTCGTCACTGAGCTTAGTCCCGGAAGCTCGACCGGAAGCTCTTCTAACTTTCCCGTGTCGGGCATTTCCTCTCCAGTACCTGGTGCCTTCAATGCTACAGGCTCATTTTTATTCAGTTCGGACGTGCTCTGAGTATCAGCTTGCTGCGCCTCCGACCCTTTCTCATTGTTCGACAACGTCGGCCCTGCAACTACCGCCTTTGCAGTGAGCTCCCGAACTCTCGATCTGGTTAAGGCCTGAACGCTAGCCTCACCAAACAAAAGCCCCTTCTCGCGCAGGAGGTGATCGGACCTGTTCGAAAATAGGTACGGGTACTGGGGGGGGGGGGGGGGGGCAGCATAGATGACACTACGGCCTCCGTCTCAAGTTCTCCGAAAGGTCCTTCAATAAGCACTTTTGCTACGGGCAGACACACGCTATGAGCTTCCACGGCTTGCTTGATCCATGCGCACTCGCCCGTGAACATATCGGGTTCTACGTAAGAGGGGTGAACTACATCTATTGTAGCTGCAGAATCACGAAGCACTCGGCACTCTTTCCCGTTCACGAGGAAGTCTCGCATGTAAGGCTCGAGAAGCTTCATGTTCTCGTCAGTGCTACATAATGAAAAACACACGACTTTTCTTTTTGTTTCTGGACACTGCGCCGAAAAGTGACCCGGCTTCTGGCACGTATAACACACGCGCGCTTGCCTCCTGTCGAACCGCTTTCTGCGTTCGGCTTCGGCTGCCGCCGTCTCCTTACGTTCGGTCGGACTGCTTTCACTCGCATCCGCACTACGTGTGTCCCCCCTTGCTCTCATGGGTGTGAACTTCGGCCTCTCAGACTTGGAGCCAAATTCACCCTTTTGACCGTCCTTAGCTCCGCGAGCCCGACGCGTCACAAACTCCTCGGCTAGCTCGGCGGCTTTAGCCACTATACTAACGTCTGGCCTATCCAAGACCCAGTACCGCACGTTCTCAGGTAACCGACTATAAAACTGTTCTAGCCCGAAACACTGCAGAATTTTCTCGTGGTCACCAAACGCTTTCTCTTCTTTGAGCCACTCCTGCATGTTTGACATAAGCCTGTAGGCAAACTCTGTATATGACTCACTTCTGCCTTTTTCATTTTCCCGAAACTTCCGACGGAACGCCTCCGCTGACAGCCTGTACTTTTTTAGCAGACTCGATTTCACTTGGTCGAAATCCTCTGCCTCCTCTCTCTTCAAGCGAGCGACTACGTCAGCCGCCTCGCAGGGTAACAAAGTGTGCAAGCGCTGTGGCCACGTTTCCCGAGAGAACCCCTGCTTCTCGCACGTTTGCTCAAAGTTAACCAGGAACAAACCAATGTCCTCTCCAAGCTTAAATGGCCGCATCAGGTCAGTCATTTTGAACGATACCCGTTCTCCTGCACCGTGTGCCTGACTTCCATTACGAGCGCGTTCCATCTCTACCTCGAGACGCTTCATTTCCAAAGCGTGTTGACGGTCGCGCTCTTCTTTCTCTTTATCTTTTTGTTCTTTACGTTCGCGCTCGTCTTTCTCTTTTTGCTCTTTACGTTCGCGCTCGTCTTTCTCTTTTTGCTCTTTACGTTCGCGCTCGTCTTTATCTTTTTGCTCCCTCTCCTCAATGGTCTCAAGGCATTCCGACAGCTCGTCACCCTCAGCCTCCAACTCAAGAATAGCCCTTAGCAGTTCTGGTTTTCTGAGTTTGTCTGAGACATCCAGACCCAACTCTCTTGCAAGCTCCAGCAATTTCGGTTTGCGCAAAGACTTCAAATCCATGGCTGCTCCGAATGCTGCTTTCTCTACTGCCTACTATTGTCTTGCCGCAAACTAACCCGGCAGCAACGACAACACAATTACCAGCTCTGTTTCTGACACTAACAAAAGCCTGGCAAAACTCAGAAGAAGAAAGTCCCGCACTCACCAAACCTCGCAGCCAAGAATTCAGCGCAGTCGTTCCGCTGCAGACAACCAGTCATCACACAGGGCTCGTTGCACTGCTCCCGGATGGTCGTTGAGCTGCTCAGCATACAGTTGACCGCATATCTTCGCTGCTGGCCTCCGTTGTCGGGATCTCACCGCTGGCAACCAGTTGTTGCAAATAGGTTGCAAGCCCCAAGGGTAGCGTTGGCCTGGCGGCCTGGGGCAAAGCTGGTAACATCCGAAGGTCCCGGCAAAGGATAAGTCGACTGGCAACAGAACAACTTGCTTATTCTGGCATCGCAAAAGAGCAGCCGGTCAGGGCGACCACGTTACTCGAAGGAAGAAAGGAAGTCTCCCTTGCGCGTCCGGGGCAGCTGCTTTTATACCCACGGAGTCGAGGGCAAGAAGGAACGGCTTGGGATGAGTCGCACTAGACGGCGACGCACGGACATGTTGAGACATGAAGTGACGCGTCCGCCGGGCCGGCGCCGGTCAGACCTCCTCGCCTCCCAGTTGGGGAGCTCCTCTCCCCGGCTGCCGCGCTTTGACAAGCGTGGGCACCAACATGCACACACACACACACACGCACACACGACGACACGTGGCATTGAAACCTGCCTGGACGAGCTTGGCGGGAGGCGTTACGGCAGCACTGAACGGGCCCAAAATGACCGCCACTTTGAACGAAGCCCCGGCGTCCGTTGCATCCGCGCCGGCTATACCGGGCGTCGTAGGCGAAACGTAACACCTTCTTTCTTTCTTTCTCTCTCTCTTTCTTTTTTTGCCCTCTTCTCTTTCCCAAAACGTTCTGCCTTCCGCGCTTGCCCGCAGGTCAAAAGCCACGCACACGGCCGCCCCACTGCAGGAAGTGTCGAAAGGCGCGGCGGCTGCGCAGGGCATGCCGATCACGCAGCGACGCATTGTGCGCCATTTCTCGCGTAGCTGCCCGCAATCGACTACGGGGCGCCTTCGCGGCTTTTCGGCCGGGCAAACATGTGAACAGCGTCCCGCTTCCCTCCCCGACGGCCGGATCTCCGTAAAAGCGCAGCGCACGAAGCAGTCCGCCGGGAAAGGTGGAGAAACCTCCGCCCGCTCCACGCTGTATTGCACGCAGCTCGACGACGGAGCTTTCGCCGAGCGGCGCGCACAAAATTGCAGTACACACCCGATAGCGGGCGCGCGTCCAGGCGCAGGTTTTGGGCGGAGGATGCGGGAAAAGTTTTCTCTTCCAACTCGACGATGGCCACGCGTGCACTGCCGGCAACCTGGGGAAGGTCGACGTCCTTGCTCTCGGGAAAGCGGCCGAGGTACCCAGCACGGTATATACTGTCCCCTTTAATTTGCCGCCTCCACCGCGGAAGTGTCGCGCAGCAGCATTGCACTCGTGATTCATCAGTGAACGACACGTGGCTGATAAAACGCGTCCTGCCCGCACCGACTCACTCAACAGCGCAGCGAATATTTATTATAATAATAATAATAATAATAATAATAATAATAATAATAATAATAATAATAATAATAATAATAATAATAATAATAATAATAATAATTGGCTTTTGGGGAAAGGAAATGGCGCACTATCTGTCTCATATATCGTTGGACACCTGAACCGCGCCGTATGGGAAGGGATAAGGGAGGGAGTGAAAGAAGAAAGGAAGAAATAGGTGCCGTAGTGGAGGGCTCCGGAATAATTTCGACCACCTGGGGATCTTTAACGTGCACTGACATCGCACAGCACACAGGCGCCTTAGCGTTTTTCCTCCATAAAAACGCAGCCGCCGCGGTCGGGTTCGAGCCCGGGAACTCCGGCTCAGTAGTCGAGCGCCCTAACCACTGAGTCACCGCGGCGGGTCGAATATTTTCGCCGGCAACTTTTTCCGAACGATAGCCAAGCAGCCGTCGTCCATATACTCTCCGGCTCGATTCCTGCTGCTCTGAATCTTACCAACGTGGTTTCGTCACCACTCATAAAGCAGAACGCCCGCAACTGATAACAGAGTCAGGCACTTCATCGAAATACATGAAAACGTAAATAAAACGGGAACTGGGCCATACCACTGCGTGGACAACAAAGTGTCCGCAAATCAGTAAACGCTTTCAGTGTGAACAAATGCGGCGGCCATTGGCTTGCATCGGGATATGCAATGAGCGGCAGTCCTAACTGAGTGCATTCTAAATAGACTTTTTAATTCCTTCATTCTCCACAACGCGAACGAAACGTCGGATTACAGTATAAGGAATTCAGTCGTGTCGCTAGCTTTTACTAGCAAGCTATGGCCTCCGACGTGCGGCGATGCACCACGTATGGTTAAAAGCTAGTTCGTACTGTTCGCTTTGCCTTCGTAATAACCTGACTATTTGCACATAGTGTCACAGCAATTCAACGGCCGCATGGGATAATAACATCAGCTTTTGGGAGTTCTGTCTACAACATTGGAAAAGCCGCGAGAAGCTTCGAAATGGTTCTCGCACACTGAGCCGGCAAACATGAGGCGGTTTGGTTATTAGTTTTTGAGGAAAGGAAATGGCGCACTATTTGTCTCACATCTCGGTGGACATCTGAACCGCGCCCTAAGGGAAGGGATGAATGAGGCAGTGAAAGAAGAAAGGAACAAAGGTGCCATAGTGGAGGGATCCGGAATAACTTCGGCCAGGTAGGTGGGTGAAAACTTTATTGATGAGCCTTATGGATGAGTCACTGATTAAGATTGGTCTGGCTCTTGATCCCGGGTGATGGCCAAGAGTCCATGACGTGCGGCGACCTCTCCAGCACTCTCTGCGAGCCGCCTTTTTGAGGCCGGTTCGGAGCTGGAGACCGCGATCTCCCAACCCTCTTTGACCGTGGTGTTCTAGCGAGATGGTGGTTGGAATTCTCGATAGATATATAAAATGGGGTCAAAGTTGGCTCTCAGAGCCCCACAAAGTGAGATTGTTTAGGTATACACAGACTACCAGTATTGTTTTCGGAACTATTTCGATGTAACTTCTGTCATGACGCCTATTGTGAGATTAATTTGCCTAGTTTCGATATGGTTATGATGCAGTTGGTTGTACTGTTATTCTGCGTTGTTGTATTTTTGGTTGTATTTCCATAGTTAATTCCAGTGCCTTTGCTTTACCCTTACTATTAGTGTTTTATTTTGCGATCTTCACCAAAATGATGTATTTTTGAACTGTTATTACTAACCCTATTTTGCCCTCCTGCAACAATCCCAAATGGAATTAGCAGTTTGTATAAATAAATAAATAAATAAATAAATAAATAAATAAATAAATTCGGGTCTGTATTGGCCTGGGTAGATAAGGGCTAACAAAGCCGGTGAAGGGAATGTGCGAGCCTGGAGCTGTCTTTAGGTAGTTTGTTGTTCTTTCGAGAGGGAGATGTGTGGTGGGGGAAAGACGAGTCTTTGTTCCCTTTAATGGAGGGCTATTGAATGATAGCTGACGAGCCGGTCCCTAGCGCTACCCGGTGTACGGTGTGCCGTGCTCGGTTGACGTACGCTCGAGCAAGAGAGTGGGTCACTTCATTGCCGGGGTTGCCTGCGTGGGATGTCATCCAAACAATTTGAACTGGTCGGGGTTCTGTGCAGCAAGAATTGAGAATTTTTCGGGTGGTAGAATGAATCTGTCCCCATGAAAAATTCGTGATTGCTGTTTTAGGGTCACTCAGAATGAGTGTGGCAGCGGAGGAGGAAATGGCAAACGCTGTGGCTGCTTCTTCAGCTTCAAGTGAGGTTGTTGCCTTAATCGAGAACAAGGCTGTTTGAGGTCATGCGATGCTAGAGGGATGGCGTAGGCCGAATTGTGGGTGGTCTCTGCCGCGTCCACGTAGAGAGCGTCTTTGTCGTTTCCATGAGCTTTGTGTAAAGTCTTGCTTGGCACGAGCTTCGCCTCTGGCTTGGTTGTGAACTGGGTGTGGGTTTGTGAGCAAAGGGTGAACTATGAGTCTGTCCCTGATGTGTGTAGGGGTGGCGTGGGTGTTGTTGGGGGGTGGACCTGTTGGCTGAATCTTTAGAGAGGCGAGAATGTGCCTACCTGAATTTATCGAGGAGAGTCTGTCAATCTGAGCCATGCAATGAACTTCAGTTAGCTCTTGTAGTGTATTGTGCACTCCCATACGTAGGAGACGGGTGGTGGGAACAGGTTGTGGGAGATTTAAGGCTGACTTGTATGCCTCTCTTATTAGTCATATACCCTCACCTCTTCCGCCTTTGTGAGGTAGAGGAGGGAAGGGAGTAAGCCATCCGACTAATCACGAATGCCTGCACCAGCCACCTCAGGTCATATGAGCACATGCCTCGGTGCTTGTTGGCTTTTCCTCTAATCAGTCGGATGGTTTGATATGTCGTGACTGTTAGTTTGGCGATAGTCTCCGTGTTGCGTCCATTGTTTTGTAAGAACATGCCTAGGATACGTATCATTTCAACATCTGGCACTGGTAGACATTGACCTCGACGTGTATGAAGGTGTTTTCCTTCCTGTTGCGGTTCGGGGTCGGGTGGAGTAGCAAGAGTTCAAACTGCAGGGGAGCATCCGAGGCGTATAGAGTCTGCGCACTCCCCTACCGTCTCCGAACCTGCTTGAAGGGTTTCTTCCACGGTCGCAACATTGCTCATGGTGGTCCATAAGGCAATGTCGTCTGCATAGAAGGAGTGGGAGAGGTTTGGGATGCGCTCTAGCTTGCGAGCCATGGGAATGAGAGTGATGTTGAAAAATAGGGAAGATGGCTGTGTGTTGGACATTGTGAAACCCCTTAACGAGGTCTAAGGCTAGCAGTGCTCGTGTGCGTATGCAATGTCTCTGATGTAGGATTTATTCTGAGATTTGAACCATTACATCGTGTGTTGATAGATGGCTTCGGAATCCTAGCATTGTGTGGGGAAAGGGCTCTTTTGTTTGCATGTAATTTTGCATTCTGTTTAGGATTACGTGCTAAAATAGCTTTTCCAAGCATGAGGTGAGAAAGATTGGCCTGAGGATTAACAGGTCCAGCGGTTTTCCGGGTTTGGGGATGAAAGTAACCCTCGCGTGGGTCCACTCGGAGGGAAGAGTTCCTTCCTTCCAGTGCTTGTTGAGAAGTTCTGTTAGGGCTTGGACGGAGTTCTCGTCCAAATTTCGTATCGTTTTCCTTGTGATCCTGTCTGCTCTTGGCACAGACGTTGTGCGAAGTTTGAACATTGCTGCTCTAACCTCCCAAGCTGTTATGTCCGCGTCGAGCTCGGGGTTTTCTACGCCCAAGTAAGAAGGGAGGGGTAATTTGGGAGTTGTTGTGAGGTACCTGTCTTTGAGATTCTGAATCAGGACATCATCATGCATGCCTATTCTGTGAATGAGGTGCGTTAGATTACGCTGTTGTGCGCTGTTCGTGTTGTGGGGTTCTAAGTGGCAGCGCAGAAATTTACATGTGTCTCTTAAGCCCAGGTTGCCCACCACGCGGTTGCAGAGCTCACCCCATTGGTGACGGGTTAGTTTACCGGGTGTGCCTCTATTTCCTTGATAAAGGCTGATATCCTTAACTTTAGTGATCTGTTGTGTTTGTTACGAAGCCATCGTTTCTGCAAGCCGGAGTGAGATTCCCACATATGAAGGAGTCTGCTGTCGACCGCGTCTAATTCGCGATTGCTCGGGATCTCAGATTTCGCTGTAGCGACTTCCTTTCTGGGTTCTGCCACCCACCTCGCAAGGTGTTTGATTTGGGTGGGATCGTGGTTCCGGAGGTTCCGAAACTTGTCCCAGTATGGGATCTGCAGCTTCTTTTTCATGTAGGGAGTGAGTGAGTTTAGCGAGAGTGAGGCTTCAATTATGTAGTGTTCGCTGACTAGGGATGTCTGCGTGTGTGACCACTGACATTTTGTGATATTCTCAGTTAGTGTGAGATCGGGAATGGTGTTGTTTTGCACGCTGTTAGCTATGGGCGTATGTTGCGCATTATTGACCAGGATGAGTCCCTCGTTCTGAATTAGTGTCCAGAACTGTGCTCTTTTCCTGCAGTTGAATTTGTACCCCCAGCTGACGTGTCTGGCATTAAAGCCACCAAGCACTATAAGCGGGTGTTTAGCACTGATATGGAGCGCTTTTCGTATGGCTGCGAGGAGAGGGGCTGCTTTGCCTTTCGAGCTGCTGTATGTGTTGAGGATGTTATCGGCTAGTGCTGTTTCTAGTTTTGGGAAGGAGCTCTATTAGGTGACAATCTATGTCTTCAACCTCTATGGACTGATCTGCAGCGCAGTATGCTCTGTGAACAAGGGTTTCTACCCTTTGCATGGGTTTGTTCATTGGCGGGTGTGAAGTGTAGTTGACTAATCTGACAGGAGCTGGTGTTTCCTGTTGTGCGATGACTGTGGGGACTTCTGTATCGGACAGAGATTGAACGTGGAGTTGCATATTGCTTCGCTTGGAACGATATCCTCTGCAATTCCACTGCCGCATTCCTTGTGGTTCCTTGTGGTTTGCTGCCATCATACACTGGTATGAAAGCGAATGGGTTCAATTTGATTTATGTGGAGGGAAACAGTTGGTCTGTTTTGTTCTGCACCTGAGCAGTGATGGCGTCATGGACACTAGATCTCTGCTAGATCTAGTGCTAGATCTAGGACTAGATCTCTGCTCGAGCGTCGTCATTCTGTTGTTGAAATTGGTCGTCCATGTGTGTCTTTGTTCATGGCTTCGAATTTCTTTTCCATTTTCTGTTCAAGAAAATTGGTCGCGATGATCTGGGTTCCTAATGTTATGATGTCCTCAGTGGCACTGTTTTGTTTTGCTCTGCGCTTGGCAGGTGTACTTTCAGTGGGTGAGTTCGGTATGCTAGCTATCGTGGTGAAAGAGGTGATATCTTGAGGGTTCTTCATTTTCTCTGTTGGCGGGATTCTTTGTAGTAGCAATTGAAGTTGCTTGCAATGACTATCGATTTTTGGACACTGATGTTGGATTTGCTTCCTTTGCTGTTCGACCTGTGCTTTAAGTTGATTATTCTCACGTACAAGGGAAGGAGACGCGAACCCCAGCTCACCTGTTTGTCAGATACTGACTGGCCGGTCCTTCCTTGTTTCTCAGACGTGGGATGTTTGGTCAGAGGTGGGAAGGACTTGGACTGGGACCGCAACCTGTGGCAGGAATTGGCACGGCTTCTCGATCTTGATCGCTGCCTGCGGCGGGATTCCCGGAGAGTTGCGTTCTTTGTCGTATCATCCTTGGTTGTCGGCCTTTTGTTGCCCTGTCGGTTGAAAAGCTGCTTGCAATCCTTGGAGCCCGTGAAATGGGATCCATTGTAGATGATGCATTTGGCTACGCACTTGGGTGGCTCGACTGGAGAATGAGGCTCTCCAGAGCTCTGGCAGAGATTTTGCTTGGGTTGTATACAGACGTCGCTTCTTTGACCGGCTTTCAGGCAGTTGAAGCATGCTTCGGCTTTCGCCAGGAAGAGATAGCAGTTATATACGGCTTTGTAAAAACGTAGTTGCTTATGGACCGACTATGTGTGGACGAAAGTGACTAGTATGGACTTAGTCTTGCCCAAACGTCTGGCGTCCTTAATCTCATGCCAACTGCTTTTTTTGAAAGTCTGAAGTTCCTGAACTATCTGTTCAGACGTCTGGTCGTAGATAGCGTTGTAGAGAATGCCTCAAATGGTGTTGTCTGGTTGGGCGATGTAGGCCTTTAATGGGTAGGTCATGTTGGAGATTTGAAGAGACTGTAGCCTAACGTAGCATTCCGCTCTGTTCTTTGATCGGGTACTGATGGTGAAGGAGTTGTTCCGAGGATTTATGCGTATGACGTCTTGTTGACGATCTGCCTCTATGGGGAGTTGCAGGGTGGTGCATACGAGGGATAGGATGTAGCCCCCATTCTGTTTGAGGAGATCTAGGCCCCCACTCGGGCGGTAGATGTTTTTCAGGTCTGAGGCGGGTAGCTTGGACAGCGGAGCCTGATGCTTTATAGTTGGTGGAGGAGACGCCTTTCTCGGGCTAGGCCGGTGTGGTGGGTTCGTCCGGTGGCTTGAGAGGCGAGGTCGAGGTGGCCGGCTCGTGGAGCAATGCCGAATGCGCCAGTTTACAGGCTGTGAGGGCCCTGATCCATCTAGGATCCGTGGCGAATTCTTCAGGCGAGATTGCTTCTCCGCCGAATTGGTTTACCCTGCTGCTGCAGGCAGGCTCGGCGTTGGTTAAGCCATGTGCGCACTGTGACGCTAGGCCTAGCCTAGCCCAGGCGCGGCAGGTTCCAGCTAGGCCTACTGCGGGGCCCAGCGAAGCGTCTGCCGCTCCATGTCAAGCACAAATTTCGGACTCGGAAGTCCCTAACAGTGTATAAAAATGGTGCACAACACCTTCATGAACCGTATTCTGCACTTTCAGTCCATGAACAGTCGAAAAACCGCACAAAACAGGTAGAAAACTGCGAAGCTGACGTGAGACGCGTTCTTGTGCTCCGGCAGCCACCTGGCGGTCCCCAGTATCTCAACTTCGACCACCTGGGGATCTTTAAAGTGCACTGAAATCGCATAGCTTACGGGCGTCTTTAGCAGTTCGCTTGCATCGAAACGTTGCCGGCGTGGCTGGTATCGAACTCCCGTTTTCGTGTTCAGCAACCGAACGCCGTCACCACAGAGCCACCGCAGCGGGTTTCGCAACGCTGTGCGAACACGTGTTGTCTTGCGGCCGAGTGCTACGGTGTCTTTCTGTCCCGTGAACGCCGCACGATGTGCCTTTCCTCTCAGAGGGCCACGTATTCTTTTCCACTCCAAGTGAAGCCGCTCAACGGGCTGGGCCAGTAAAAAAATCAATGGCCAAATAAATGTCGCGAAAACATGGTCGCCGGAAATGTTACCAAAATTAGTTTACTGATAAGTGGACATTGTTTCCAAGGCACGTTAAATGCGATCCAGCCTAAGTTTTTTCCCCTGTTTAGTTTTCTACAGTAGGCAGTGTACTTCAGCGGCTTGCTTTCATTTCAGCCGAGCGATATTCAGACCAGAAGACGTCAAGTGCGTTTATGAGCCTAAATCAACCTTTAGCTTCCTCCAGCGCCCAAGCGCGTACATACTAACGGCAAGCCGTTAATGCGGGGGGAGGAGAGGCAGCGTACAACATGTTATGACGGAGCAGGGCACCGAGGCCGCGGAACGCAGAAAGCCGAAATCGCCGTTTCAGAAGACGAGGGCTTTCCCACAGCCGAAAAGTATCCCGAAAGCTAAGGTCACGAGCGTATGAACAGTGAAACACTCGCCGCCGTCGTTCGGGGGCAGCATCCGGAAGTGAAATGACTAGCAAGAACACAGGTCGTGAGAAGCAGCTTTCCTTCAGCGAATGCTTCCAACGCGCAGGACTGTGTGTTCATATTGCCACGACAGAGGGAAAGGGAATCCCCTAATTAGGGAAAGTTAATCTGACATTTACATTGGGTAGGATGGGCGAACGAAACAAATGAGGTGCAGTTTAAATACTGCTGAGTAGTTTGTGTATATTACTTCTCCCCCTATCCTCTCTTCCTGTCCCCTCTCCTCTTTCATTTCAGTTCTCCATTCTGCCTGCTATCATTTATTTACGCTGCCCCAGCTCAGGTGCTCCAGTATCTATGGCAGATGCCGGGGCTAGCAAAAATCTTTTCCTCCCTTTTTATTATTATTTTAATAAAAAACACTTACTACTCATCCTAGTTAGAGAGCAAAAGCTGTGGTGTATCGCGCGTATAAAGGAGGGTGGTGTATAAAGGTGGGAGTGAAAGAAGAAAGGAAGAAAGAGGGGCCGTAGTGGAGGGCTACAGAAACGAGACGTTTGGTGGGATCAGGGACGGCATTTATTAGATGAAAAATTTTGGACGAATTAGCTTAGGAAACTTTCAGTAAAGCCTCTGAATATCTTGTGTGCATTGGCAGACTTGTCTGCTACACTTCGCAGGCAATGCGTTAAATTGCGGGTTCACTGGGCCGTAGCTTGAGGTTTCTGTGTATGTATTGGGGATTCCATACTGTTGTTAAGCGATGCGTACAACGGAAAGTCTACCGGGTTTTCAGACGTAATAGCCTTTAAGCGCTGTTTCAAATTGCACTGCTTCTTCCCCGGTGCCACCACGTATTCGGTTGGCGTTGGGGTAACAGTACTAATGAGAGCTTTTCTGCGAGACCATCACATAACGATAACATATGACGGGTTTGGCCGCGTTTTTTCCGTGGACTGCGTTTTAAACTTTTAGGTTGCGCGTCTTGTGTGTTTGTGCACCGGCTAACGCAAGCCACAGTAATTAATTTTATGAAGATTTAGATGTGTTATCGATGGGCGCCACGCAATCGCAGTGGGACACTTAATGCGTCATTGATGCCTGTGCTGATGCGCGAGGCTCTGGGTGGAGTCGGTCGAGCTAGAACGCTCAGTGAGCTTCGGCGCCTTGTACAGCAGTTTTCGCTGGTGGATGCGGACGAGCCACTGAACGGAGCCTGAAGGAGCTCTGTGCATACGTGTCGCAGACGAGCGTTGTCTGTTTGCTGTCGACGCCAGTGTACATTTCAGATCATCGACCAGTACTGCTTGTGCCGTCTCTCCCTGGAGCTGGGACCAGTCGGCCGCGACGTCTAGATGGATGGATGGACGGACGGAAACAACTTTTATAAGGCGAAAAAAATTAATGTGGATCAGCCCAGCTAATCCAGGATATACAAAGCGAAAGCGAGATCGAGTTTTCCACTGACCAACGGAGCCGGTTGTGCGATTTTCCTTTCGTGAAAATTAGCGGTCTTTGCAGTGTTGTCAACGCGAATAACTCCGAGAACGCCGTCGGCTCACCTGTTTTGTTTGGTTTTTGATTGGTTTTTGAGGAATGGAAATGGCACAGAAACTTTCTCACATATCTCGGTGGACACCCGACCCGCACCGTAAAGGAAGGGATAAAGGCGGGAGGGAAAAAGTTGAAAGAGAAAACTGAAAATTGAAAATTCGATTTTGTGGAAAGGCTCAGTGGTTAGGGCGCTCGACTACTGATCCGGAGTTCCCGGGTTCGAACCCGACCGCGGCGGTTGCGTTTTTATGAAGGAAAAAAGCTAAGACGCTCGTGTGCTGTGCGATATCAGTGCACGTTAAATACCAGGGGGTCGAAATTATTCCGGAGCCCTCCACTACGGCACCCCTTTCATTTTTCTTCTTTCACTCCCTCCTTTATTCCTTCCCTTACGGCGCGGTTCAGGTGTCCAACGATATTCGGGACAGATACTGCGCCATTTCCTTTCCCCCAAAATCAATTATTTATTATTAATTAAGGCGCGGCGCTGCGAAGGGGTGGAACACCCGTGGCTCGGTGCTACTGGGGGCGCATGCGCAGTTGTGAATAGAAAACGAGAAAGAGGAATTCTTCGTGTGTGGTCACTGCTCCTCGCGCATGCGCAGCACGGCTCTCCTGGGATCACGCGAAACTGCTCAACCGGCGGCCAGTAAAGCTTTCGCTTTAAAAAAATCTTCCAGGGTTGTCCCGTAGTAATCCAGGAGTCCACAGGCTTGTGCTTGAGATAAAGTCCGATCCACCAGCCTTTTCTCGCCGGCTGGCTGAGCGGTCCGTAAAACAGCTTCCCAGGAAGAATGAGCGGGATTGCGGATGGGGGGTACTGCTCAAAGGTAGTAGAAAAGTGTTGATCTGGGAACGCCACAGTGTTACAATGAGCAAGAAATGTGGTGTGGAAGCTTGAGAGACGGTAGGGTTTACTAAAGCAGCCCATCTGTTATTCTCACCATGTGGCGCTGGATAAGGGCGACAAGGTACTGTGCGGTGGTGGTAATGTCATGCGGCTGAGTTTGTAGAATGTGGTGATTTGATGATATGTATAAAGGACCGATGGGGCCTCTTGCGCAGGGTTGGGCGCCTGATCATCCGGGGTTTGGGGGAGAGTTCTCGGGCCATCGCATGAACGCGCTCATTACCGGGGATCGAGGAATTCCCAGGGATCCACGACAGAGTAACCGTTCGGTCGAGAGAGGTGGCTGTGGCAAGAATACGGTGTGTGCCGGCGTCGGCACACCCGTTAGGTAGCGGCGGTATGCGGCCTGGGAATCTGCAAATTTCGCTTATGTTTTTGTCAGTGGTGGAGTGGGCAAGCGCAAGTGCGATGGCGGCTCCTTCCGCCTCTGCAGGTGATTTAGATCAGACCACTCATCTCCACTATGATGCTGGATGCCGCATCGGGCGCATCGAAAGTGAAGCCACCGGAAGTTGAGCGGCATGTCCCGGAAGTCAGCCTTTGGCAGTGCACGAAATCGGAGCTCAGCACGGTTTTTCAGTTTTTGTTTTCGTTTTCCACTTAGCATTTTGTCTTTTCGATGTTCTCGTCTTTTTTCATGACAATGCCTACCTGTTGCGCAGTCAACGGCATGAGGAGAGCAGCAAAGTCTTCAGGAAAGACGTTTCAAAAATAAGGGTCCATTGCGTCGCTATGGGACGACACTAGCAGACGACAGACCGCCGCTACACACACTACATACGGAGCCTCGTCTGCTCAGCTCTCTGTCGTCCCGTTGCGCTAGCGTCGTCAGCTCTCCTCTTTGTTGTGATACACGTTGTCGCGCTCTAATTCCAAGTTATACCATCAGCGGGGGATAAATTTTAGAAAGAATAGATGGAAACCTCCACCACGCAGGCGAGTTTTCAGTCACCATTTTAACGAATTATGTTTAGACCGAATAACTGGAGCGAGGACGAGGCCACTATCTTCTGAGGTGCCGATGATGTTCTGCTCTTTCACATTAGGGCGTCCAAAATGTATATAGTACTGCTTTTTTGACGGTGTGTATCAAGTACTGTTTCGTACTGTAGCAAATTATGCCGTAATTGGCTTTTATTCGTGATGCTTGGTGCAGTTAACTTGTCACATGCTTGTCACATGCGCTTGTCACATGCGTTGCTGCATTCGTGTTTCTCGACAGTCATTTCTCTTCCGCTGTGTAGATGAAACATGGCCGTGCTATGGAGTTAGCTTAAAAGCACATCTGGAAGGGAAATGACTCCCTGAAGCGATAAACAT
Organism: Amblyomma americanum; assembly: GCF_052857255.1. NCBI lineage: Eukaryota > Metazoa > Arthropoda > Arachnida > Ixodida > Ixodidae > Amblyomma > Amblyomma americanum. The sequence continues at coordinate 62,334,637 of NC_135497.1, forward strand.
CAACCGCCATCGACGAGAAGAGACATCGTCCGCCACCAACCCGAAACTGAAACTACAGCAGCTGTATAACGAATGGCTCTTAGAGTGTCAGGTCTTCCGCGCCATCGTTCGACGGTTCTTTGCTAAATAATTGGTTTTTGGTGGAATGGAAATGGCGCAGTATCTGTCTCATAAATCGTTGGACACCTGAACCGCGCCGTAAGGGAAGGGATAAAGGAGGGAGTGAAAGAAGATAGGAACGAATAGGTCCGTAGTGGAGGGCTCCGGAATAATTTCGACCACCTGGGGATCTTTAACGTGCACTGACATCGCACAGCACACGGGCGCCTTAGCGTTTTTCCTCCATAAAAACGCAGCCGCCGCTGTCGGGTTCGAACCCGGGAACTCCGGATCAGTAGTCGAGCGCCCTAACCACTGAGCCACCGCGGCGGGGCTTCTTTGCTACGCGAAAATTTGTTTTTAAGATGATGTTTTTAAGGCTCATCGTCATTCCACTACGTGTCCTAATTACGCTCGGAAGACAAAAACCAGATAAGGACACGGTGTTTAATACACATACCCCTTTGCCACGGCAGCGTGAGACCTGCATGCCTGTTTTCTTCGGTTTCTCTGAAATTACGGGATTCCCAAAACAATGCTCACACTTTTCGCTTGGAGCTTGTTTATCCCCTTGATATTACAGTAGACTTTACACGAAAACAACGCGAAAGTCTGAGGACGGAAGGTCGGAAAACGCGACTTTTTGCATTGAAATACGCAGCAGACACCGAACTTCTGGCACATGCCACTGAAATTCCGTTGGCTTCTCTTGCGCGCACTTCGGAAAGCGGGAAGGCGGCATCCAGTCACCTTGTGGAGATCAGTGGTTTATATTGTGGCGGCGGCCCCCACCATGCCGTCTTCATAGGCTGCGACTGCCGTGAAAAAATCATACTTTAGAATTCTCTGCCGCGTCGACATAATGGATATCGGAGCGGTTGCTGTATGTTTTGGCGTAATAGCTCGCTCGAGCCTGCCGCCTACCCTGATGGAGGCTGGCGCTCATGTTGCGCGGTTGGGGCTTCTGATATATGTGATCCTGCGTGCGCAGAAAAATGTAAGTTGCAATGTGTTGGGGTGGGAATGGGTGGATTTAAACGGAGCTGTCGCAGTAGGCATTGTCCTGTTTCCGTGCGTTTCAGGCGGACTAATTGGTTGGTGCGTTGAGTCTCTATTATTTCGATCACGGTGTTGTGGATACCAGTGGCCAGGAGACGTTTCGTGTTAACCTCCGTTGAAGACGTAGGGCGGAGGTGACAGCCGTGCGTATTAGGATGTCTGCCTGTTGTGTTTGGCGCTGAGTGAGTATGTGGTATGGGAGGTGGTTTGTAATGCGGCTAATGATTAATGCATTTGTCATATTGAGGGTCTCGCGTATCAGAAAGCCCACGATTGCGTGCTTAGACGCACCTGATTAGTGCAGCGACCTGTTTGGTCTGTCTTTGCAAGAGCTGAAGGGTGGAGGTTGCATCGAGTGTGTTATTAATGAAAAGACCGAGAATCTTTACCTGGATTCTTGTTTATGTGCAGTTCAATGGGGGGGGGGGGGGGAGGTCACTGGGGGGTGGGCATTCAACTTCAAGAGTTCTGATTTATTTGGAGAGCAACGGGGGCCTGTGTTGTCTAAATGAGTGGTGGTGACGTCTATGGCAGATTGCAGGAAGCCCTGGGCTGTTCCTAGGGATCCCCCAGTTGTTCAGAGAGTTATATCATCTGCGTATATGGCTGTGCGGAGCCCTGGGATAGCAGCAAGGGCCTTTGCCAGTGGTGCTAGGGCAATGTTAAAATGCAAAGGTGATAGGACCGACCTTTGCGCGATTCCTTGGTTAGGCAGGGGAAAAGGCTGGGAGGCGACGTCTTCAAGCTGGAGCTCTGCCGTGCGCCCCTGAAGGAAGGCCCGAACATATTGCCATATGCGTGTGCCGCAGTCCGTGGTGGCTAATGTCGTCAGGACATGGTCATGGCTTATTGTGTCGAAAGCCTTATGAATATCCAGCGCCAGTATGGCTCGCGTAGCGCCTGTACGGCGCTTACTGTAAAGGAGAGACTTTTTAAGGGCGAGAAGTACGTCTCACGCCGAGATGTTTCGACGGAAGCAAAATTGAACGTTGGAGAGATAGCCTTTTGTTTCTAGGGATTGAGAATGACGTGCTCGAAGAGCTTGCCAACACAGCTCGTTAAAGGGCCACAGAAAGGGATGTTTGAGCTCGGCTTTAAAATGCTTGCACTACGTAGATTGCAGGCCACCGGGCGTCCATGCCGCGTACGAGAGCTGAGAAGTGAGCAGGAAATTTGCAATACATTTTTTAAATACTCCCGCTTTCGCACCTCGTGGCGACGCGCGGTGCCGGGCTTTCGCACGAAAACCTGGCAGACGACGTCACGTCTTGCAAATGACGTCAGCAGCGGGGGTTATCATTGGTTCACAGCGACGAATTCAGTCAGACGTCACGCGCTGCCGCGGCCGCGGCCACTCCGCGCGCGCCCAAACCGGCGGAGGTAGGGAAGGGGACTAGTTAGTGGGGCCAAGTGTTCCTGTATATGCTCCCGCAGGGAGATATACAGGAACACTAGTGGGGACGGCGGAGGAGCGCCGCCGTTTTGGCTTGCGAGAGGAGAGGGAAAGGCGCGAAGACGCGGAAGTTCAAGTTTGGTCTGCATATAACTCAGCTTCCACAAAACGCATTTAAATAATTCGTGCTGGAGGATAATTATGAACCGTCGTCTTTTAACATCCTTCACATATGGCACCTTTATTGAAACCCCTTTCTGGGTCCCTTTAAGGAGATGGGGCGCAAATTTTGAAGGGTGATAATAATAATAATAATTGGTTTTTGGGGAAAGGAAATGGCGCAGTATCTGTCTCAAACAACGTTGGACACTTGATCCGCGCCGTAAGGGAAGGGACAAGGGAGGGAGTGAAAGAAGAAGGGAAGAAGGAGGTGCCGTAGTGGAGGGCTCCGGAATAATTTCGACCACCTGGGGATCTTTAACGTGCACTGACATCGCACAGCACACGGGCACCTTAGCGTTTTTCCTCCATGAAGGTTGAGGGATGTGCACGGTTTCGGTATAAATGCCATACTGGCATGGGTTCAGGCTGATGGGAGCGTCCCAGCGTGCCAGTGGTTATTAATGAGCTCCGTGACTTCCTGGAGGGAGACTTCGTCCAGATTGAGTAAAACCTTGTACGTTATGCCATCCGGTTCCGGCGCCGTAGAGCGGTGAATACTAAAGAGCGCTATGCGGACTTCGCTTAAGGTGATGTCGGCATCAAGTTCCGGGTTAGGTGGGGGTAGATTGGGTGGATCTGCTGACTGAAGGAATGTGGGGCATAGTTGGCCAATTTCGTCTGTGCCCTGTATCAGACGTTGTTTGTTTACTTGTGTCTGAGATTTAGTGCCTTTTGGATCTAAGGGAGCGCGTAGGAGGGACCACGTGCTTTGGCGTCTAGATGTGCGCGTGCTGCAAGAGTCGCGTTCACATGCGCGTCTGGGCGTGCTTTGGGTGCTTCGCTTTTCGACAGTGGCCGCAACACGTGGGACACACTGAAGACGCTATAGCGCTTGTATTGCTTCGTGGAGGGTCACGCGTTGCGCCGCCGCGTGTCAGATGACCTGGTGGACATGGCATCGAAACTAAAGTGTCGTCCGGAGGGCTGGCCACCAGACGCCTCTTTGAGCGCAAGGCATGATGAGCTGCAGTAGACGTGTCAACGCCGTGTTGCTGCTTCGTCCCTCTATGCAGCAGCTTGGCGGTTTAGGCGTGGTCCTTTTGCACATCCTTAAGTGTTGCGCTTTGCAAATATCCAGTTATATATATGTACACAGCTCAAGACGAGGTGGTCAGTCGCCCAATGTGTTGTCGCAAGTTTGGGTGTCCTCCGAGATATGTGAGGCAGGGGCCATTTCCTTTCCTTAAAACCAATTTTCATTTTGTTTCCTTTCCCTTACCGCGCGGTTAGGCTGTCCACCGAGATATGTGCTAAAATTGTCCAATGGGCAAGGAATCGTACCGAACGGGCGATGGCATTCCGTGGACCACTTGGGAACGTGCAACACGCTTTCGCGTCCCGCTCTTAAAGAAGAAGCTTAAACGTTGTGAGTCTTAAACCTTTTTTTCACTTTTTTGTGCATTCATTTTTTATTTTTTATTTTTATGTGTATTTTTATGTTTTCTTTTTCTTATTAGGTTTTTTTTTTACTTTTCACCTCCGGATGCTATATCGACACAAGTGGCTATAGCACCGTAGAAGTGTAATTAATTAATTGCAATACGTCAACCAAATATTTCCCACATCATCTCATCACGCACTATCTAACACAACCAAACTTTTTACATTTATCTTCACGGAACGACATGATCGTGCGGAGAAAGTTTTCTGACACAAAACACTGGACCTAAACACTGGCTATTGTGATGTCAAAGTATAATTTTCCCGTTTTATTAATAAGAAAAATAAAATTAATCAGCCAAATTTTCTTCAGAGCAAGATCAGATCACACACTATGTAACAACATCGTCTTTTGTACATATATCTTTATAAAACGACACAATCGTGCGGAGAAGCTATGTCGACGTCTGTGGGAATTGTGAAATGAAAATTGGTTTCTGGTTAAAGGAAGTCGCGTAGTATCTGTCTCGCATATCAGCGGACACCTGAACCGCGCCGTAAGGGAAGAGATAAAGGAAGGAGAGAAAGAAGAAAGGAAGAAAGAGGTGCCCTAGTGGAGGACTCCGGAATAATTTCAACCACCTGGGGATCTTTAACGTCCACTGACATCGCGCAGCATACGGGCGCCTTAGCGTTTCGCGTCCATCGGAACGCACCCGCAGCGGTCGGGTTTGAACCCGGTTACTCCAGCTCAGTGTTGAAATTTTTTGCACTCGCGAAACGATAAAGCTGCGCGCACTGCGCGAGTTTGCACGCCTGGCAAGCAATGCAATCAGACTAAAAATGTCATTGGGCTGCAAATGAAAAAAAAATGTACGCAGGATTGCGTAGCCAGCGCTTTCCCAATGCCTGCTTTTTCTCTGCACGTAAGCACAATGGCTGTAAAGGTGGCAGAAAAACACCTCCGCAGGTTTAGCCAATGCTCATATTGACATGCGATTACGTGTTTACGGTGAAACCCAGATAATGTGCCAAAGCTGGTCGTGTTAAGGCGAAAGAGCGTTTGCGAAGTCAGGCCGCCTGGGAAATAATCCGCGTTCACGCCGGCTAGGTGATTGAATCGGCGCGTTAAGCTACAGGCGGGCGCTAAGCGTTTCGCAACCTGATGCCAGATTACGTAACTGTCAATTAGGAAAATTGAAAAAAAACTTGTCACAAAGGTGTCCATAGGTCCGTTCGATTCGCCTGCACTATACGTGAACTGGTACTCGCGGCGCTGCACTTCGCCATTCGTTTCAGCGGTGCAAGATGGCGCCGTCTGCACGACGCCATTTGTTTCAAAAAAGTGCAGACGTTGTGCAGGTCTAGTTCAGGAAAGTGCAGGAAAACTCTGCACCTCCTCAATGGTCGGTGCCGAAATGGTGCAGCTGCAGCCGCCATGGAAGCAAACGACCGCTTGCGCGACGATGGCTTGTGCTTTGCGATAAACGGCGGATATACTGAAATTATTCCACTCGTCGATGACACCAGTGCCTCACACGGGCCCGCCGACTCTCATGGAACGTGAGTGGCCACCCGAGAAGGCGGCGACGGAAGTGGGAACGGCGGCCCTCGCCGGCACCTTGCGTCTCTCGCCCATCTTGCTCTCTACGAACCCGTAACCGTAACCTGTGTCTTTCCTTTCTACTAATAAAGTTATATTAGTGCTCGAAGCCGGTTATGTTAACTAAAAAGTAAACACGTGCACACAGCGCATGATGCACGTTGTTGCAACGCGCGCGCACCTTGATCAGTCGTGTTCAGTAAAAGTACACACGTGCGTTTCGCTTAGCTGCCGCGAGGTTGCATCGAGGCTGATTCATGGCAACACTTCGCTGCGATGTGCTGTTTGAAAATTCTTCACGCGGTTCGGGATGTTGGAGGCCGTTGATTTGGGCGCCGCGCTGCTGGCTGCAATGTGTTGGCGATGCCAAGGCTAGCAGACGACCAGGCCTGCACTCGACCATTCGTTTTGGAAGTAGGCAACACTTGAACTGCTGGAACTGGCGCTGCACGCTCGCGGCACCGCCACGGCACCACTGCGGAACTTTACAGAACTGGTGCAGGGAGTGCAGGCGAATCGAAAGGACCTAATAAGCCTCGCTCCTATTGGTCGGTTGTGGCCGGCGGCCATATTGCTTTTTCTGCGTCATGGGTGGCTGCAGATGACGTCACGGATGTGGCAGAAGTGATGACGTTGCACACCTAGTTAAGCAGCCGTTATTTGACATTTTTTTGTCACAGTTTTGAAGCGGTCAACTTGACCGTTGCCTTTGTGACAGAAAATGGCGGCGGTGTAGGCGGCGATACGAGTGAGGCGGCTGCGCCGGCGCGAGCAACGGCGAAGGAGAGCGCACGAAGACACGTTTGACTATGTTTGACTTGCCGGACGAGCTGTTTCGACGCCTTTTTCGACTGGAGAAGCAGACGGTGGAGTGGCTTGACGACGAAGTCGCCGATGAACTGGGAGGCTTGCGTGCAAGTGCGCTGTCGGTGCGGCGGCAGGTCGTGTGTGCACTCCGGTTCTTTGCCACGGGCGGCTTTCAGGCTGCCGTTGGTAGCTAGGCGCACGTCGGCATCGCACAACCGGCGGTGAGCAAATGCGTACAGCAGGTGTTTGAGGCAATTTTAAAGTTAGTGCGCAGAAGGGGTGGGTTCCGTCGTCACCTCTGTGACACACAGCTACATATAAATAGAGACGCTTATGCTGGCAAAGTACTTTATTTTTCCCAGCAAATGGCACTTCGTGGTCGTCTTCTGTTTCCCAAGGGGCGTTCCGAAGTTGAAAGAAACAAACAACCACTCGTCACATACTGCAACACCTCACCTTTCGGCATTTTGTCATCGATCGAAAGAGCCGAACAACACATACTTCAATATGTTGTCTTCGTAGATTTCGTTCTGCGCACTTAGGTCAACCGCACAGTAGCTCGATTCCAGACGCCGCGCAAAAAAAAAAAAACACTTCGTGAAACAGCTGTTTTCGTGCAAAGCGGCCTTTTTACTGCCGTCAGCACACCTCCGCGGCACCGATAGTTACCCGCCAGCCAATTTAATAGCACAACTTCGAACGCTTTTTGTTTTGCTTAATATTTTCAAAACTTCAAACGCAATGTTTTGGCGAAATAAAAAATTAGTTATTTTCATTGTTGTTCATGTCTTATTTCTTTTTACAAAAAATTAAGCAGACGCTCCCTCGAAAGCTCTCGGGACGCCGCCCAGCAGTAATTGGCGGATTCCTCGTTGCGTCACGTGGTGACGTCTCATCGTGTCGTCATTTTGACGTCACTGTCAATAACTTGTGACAGAATTTGTCACGGTTGCGCAATCTGGCCCCTGGAATCGCTGTGCAGAACACCGATAAAGGCATGGGCGAAGGAAGGCGAGGAGGTTGCACCGGTCAGAGTTTGGCCTGATTATAATTACAACAAGTTTGCGTGTAATTAATGAGTCTCTCTCTCTCTCTCTGACACACATTGGTTAGAATCAGCGCACACAACCTCGCTTCTAAGCACGTTCTTTCTTTCTTTCTTTCTTTCTTTCTTACATTCTCTCTTTCTTTCTCTTTTTGCCCTCTTCTCTTTCCCAAAACGTTCTGCCTTCCGCGCTTGCCCGCAGGTCAAAAGCCACGCACACGGCCGCCTCACTGGAGGAAGTGTCGAAAGGCGCGGAGGCTGCGCAGGGCATGCCGATCACGCAGCGACGCATTGTGCGCCTTTTCTCGCGTAGCTGCCCGCAATCGACTACGGGCGCCTTCGCGGCTTTTCGGCCGGGCAAACATGTGAACAGCGTCCCGCTTCCCTCCCCGACGGCCGGATCTCCGTAAAAGCGCAGCGCACGAAGCAGTCCGCCGGGAAAGGTGGAGAAAGCTCCGCCCGCTGCACGCTGTATTGCACGCAGCTCGACGACGGAGCTTTCGCCGAGCGGCGCGCACAAAATTGCAGTACACACCCGATAGCGGGCGCGCGTCCAGGCGCAGGTTTTGGGCGGAGGATGTGGGAAAAGTTTTCTCTTCCAATTCGACGTTGCCCACGCGTGCACTGCCGGCAGCCTGGGGAAGGTCGACGTCCTTGCTCTCAGGAAAGCGGCCGAGGTACCCAGCACGGTATATACTGTCCCCTTTAATTTGCCGCCTCCACCGCGGAAGTGTCGCGCAGCAGCATTGCACTCGTGATTCATCAGTGAACGACACGTGGCTGATAAAACGCGTCCTGCCCGCACCGACTCACTCAACAGCGCAGCGAATATTTATAATAATAATAATAATAATAATAATAATAATAATAATAATAATAATAATAATAATAATAATAATAATAATAATAATAATAATAATAATAATAATAATAATAATGATAATAATAATAATAATAATAATATAATAATAATAACAATAATAATAATATTAATAATAATAATAATAATATTAATAATAATAATAATAATAATAATAATAATAATAATTGGCTTTTGGGGAAAGGAAATGGCGCACTATCTGTCTCATATATCGTTGGACACCTGAACCGCGCCGTATGGGAAGCGATAAGGGAGGGAGTGAAAGAAGAAAGGAAGAAATAGGTGCCGTAGTGGAGGGCTCCGGAATAATTTCGACCACCTGGGGATCTTTAACGTGCACTGACATCGCACAGCACACGGGCGCCTTAGCGTTTTTCCTCCATAAAAACGCAGCCGCCGTGGTCGGGTTCGAACCCGGGAACTCCGGCTCAGTAGTCGAGCGCCCTAACCACTGAGCCACCGCTGGTCGAATATTTTCCCCGGCAACTTTTTCCGAACGATAGCAAAGCAGCCGGCGTCCATATACTCTCCGGATCGCTTCCTGCTGCTCTGAATCTTACCAACGTGGTTTCGTCACCACTCATAAAGCAGAACGCCCGCAACTGATAACAGAGTCAGGCACTTCATCGAAATACATGAAAACGTAAATAAAACGGGACTGGGCCATACCACTGCGTGGACAACAAAGTGTCCGCAAATCAGTAAACGCTTTCAGTGTGAACAAATGCGGCGGCCATTGGCTTGCACCGGGATATGCAATGAGCGGCAGTCATAACTGAGTGCATGCTAAATAGACTTTTTAATTCCTTCATTCTCCACAACGCGAACGAAACGTTGGATGACAGTATAAGAAATTCAGTCGTGTCGGTAGCTTTTACTAGCAAGCTATGGCCTCCGACGTGCGGCGATGCACCACTTATGTTTAAAAGCTAGTTCGTACTGTTCGCTTTGCCTTCGTAATAACCTGACTATTTGCACATAGTGTCACAGCAATTCAACGGCCGCATGGGATAATAACATCAGCTTTTAGGAGTTCTGTCTACAACATTGGAAAAGCCGCGAAAAGCTTCGAAATGGTTCTCCCACACTGAGCCGGCAAACATGAGGCGGTTTGGTTATTATTTTTTGAGGAAAGGAAATGGCGCACTATTTGTCCGACATCTCGGTGGACATCTGAACCGCGCCCTAAGGGAAGGGATGAATGAGGGAGAGAAAGAAGAAAGGAACAAAGGTGCCATAGTGGAGGGATCCGGAATAACTTCGGCCAGGTAGGTGGGTGAAAACTTTATTGATGAGCCTTATGGATTAGTCACTGATTAAGATTGGTCTGGCTCTTGATCCCGGGTGATGGCCAACAACCCATGACGTGCGGCGACCTCTCCAGCACTCTCTGCGATCCGCCTTTTTGAGGCCGGTTCGGAGATGGAGACCGCGATCTCCCAACCCTCTTTGTCCGTGGTGTTCTAGCGAGATGGTGGTTGGAATTCTCGGTAGAAATATAAAATAGGGTCAAAGTTGGCTCTCAGAGCCCCACAAAGTGAGATTGTTTAGGTATACACAGAATACCAGTATTGTTTTCGGAACTATTTCGATGTAACTTCTGTCATGACGCCTATTGTGAGATTAATTTGCCTAGTTTCGATATGGTTATGATGCAGTTGGTTGTACTGTTATTCTGCGTTGTTGTATTTTTGGTTGTATTTCCATAGTTAATTCCAGTGCCTGTGCTTTACCCTTACTATTAGTGTTTTATTTTACGATCTTCACCAAAATGATGTATTTTTGAACTGTTATTACTAACCCTATTTTGCCCTCCTGCAACAATCCCAAATGGGATTAGCAGTTTGTATAAATAAATAAATAAATTCGGGTCTGTATTGGCCTGGGTGGATAAGGGCTAACAAAGCCGGTGAAGGGAATGTGCGAGCCTGGAGCTGTCTTTAGGTAGTTTGTTGTTCTTTCGAGAGGGAGATGTGTGGTGGGGGATAGACGAGTCTTTGTTCCCTTTAATGGAGGGCTATTTAATGATAGCTGACGAGCCGGTCCCTAGCGCTACTCGGTGTACGGTGTGCCGTGCTCGGTTGACGTACGCTCGAGCAAGAGAGTGGGCCACTTCATTGCCGGGGTTGCCTGCGTGGGATGTCATCCAAACAATTTGAACTGGTTGGGGTTCTGTGCAGCAAGAATTGAGAATTTTTCGGGTGGTAGAATGAATCTGTCCCCATGAAAAATTCGTGATTGCTGTTTTAGGGTCACTCAGAATGAGTGTGGCAGCGGAGGAGGAAGTGGCAAACGCTGTGGCTGCTTCTTCAGCTTCAAGTGAGGTTGTTGCCTTAATCGAGAACAAGGCTGTTTGAGGTCATGCGATGCTAGAGGGATGGCGTAGGCCGAACTGTGGGTGGTCTCTGCCGCGTCCACGTAGACAGGGTCTTTGTCGTTTCCATGAGCTTTGTGTAAAGTCTTGCTTGGCACGAGCTTCGCCTCTGGCTTGGTTGTGAACTGGGTGTGGGTTTGTGGGCAAAGGGTGAACTATGAGTCTGTCCCTGATGTGTGTTGGGGTGGCGTGGGTGTTGTTGGGTGGTGCACCTGTTGGCTGAATCTTTAGAGAGGCGAGAATGTGCCTACCTGAATTTATCGAGGAGAGTGTCAATCTGAGCCATGCGATGAACTTCAGTTAGCTCTTGTAGTGTATTGTGCACTCCCATACGTAAGAGACGGGTGGTGGGAACACGTTGTGGGAGATTTAAGGCTGACTTGTATGCCTGTCTTATTAGTCATATACCCTCACCTCTTCCGCCTTTGTGAGGTAGAGGAGGGAAGGGAGTAAGCCATCCGACTAATCACGAATGCCTGCACCAGCCACCTCAGCTCATATGAGCACATGCCTCGGTGCTTGTTGGCTTTTCTTCTAATCAGTCGGATGGTTTGATATGTCGTGATTGTTAGTTTGGAGATAGTCTCCGTGTTGCGTCCATTGTTTTGTAAGAACATGCCTAGGATACGTATCATTTCAACCTCTGGCACTGGTAGACATTGACCTCGACGTGTATGAAGGGGTTTTCCTTCCTGTTGCGGTTCGGGGTCGGGTGGAGTAGCAAGAGTTCAAACTGCAGAGGAGCATCCGAGGCGTATAGAGTCTGCGCACTCCACTACCGTCTCCGAACCTGCTTGAAGGGTTTCTTCCACGGTCCCAACATTGCTCATGGTGGTCCACAAGGCACTGTCGTCTGCATAGAAGGAGTGGGAGAGGCTTGGGATGCGCTCTAGCTTGCGAGCCATGGGAATGAGAGTGATGTTGAAAAATAGGGAAGATAAGACTGACCCCTGGGGTGTCCCCCTGCTGCCCAGAGAAAAGGAGGGACACTCTATAGAAATTAGTTTGATTTCCGCTTTGTGGTCTCGTAGGAAAGCTGCTATGTAGGTATGTGTTCGAGCCCCGACTCCTAGATTGGATAAGGCGTCCAGTATGGCTGTGTGTTGGACATTGTGAAACCCCTTAACGAGGTCTAAGGCTAGCAGTGCTCGTGTGCGTATGCAATGTCTCTGATGTAGGATTTATTCTGAGATTTGAACCATTACATCGTGTGTTGATAGATGGCTTCGGAATCCTAGCATTGTGTGGGGAAAGGGCTCTTTTGTTTGCATGTAATTTTGCAGTCTGTTTAGGATTACGTGCTAAAATAGCTTTCCCAAGCATGAGGTGAGGGAGATTGGCCTGAGGATTAACAGGTCCAGCGGTTTTCCGGGTTTGGGGATGAAAGTAACCCTCGCGTGGGTCCACTCGGAGGAAAGAGTACCTTCCTTCCAGTGCTTTTTGAGAAGTTCTGTTAGGGCTTGGACGGAGTTCTCGTCCAAATTTCGTATCGTTTTCCTTGTGATCCTGTCTCCTCTTGGCACAGACGTTGTGCGAAGTTTGAACATTGCTGCTCTAACCTTCAAGCTGTTATGTCCGCGTCGAGCTCGGGGTTTTCTACGCCCAAGTAAGAAGGGAGGGGTAATTTGGCAGTTGTTGTGAGGTACCTGTCTTAGAGACTCTGAATCAAGACATCATCATGCATGCTTATTCTTTGAATGAGGTGCGTTAGATTACGCTGTTGTGCGCTGTTCGTGTTGTGGGGTTCTAAGTGGCAGCGCAGAAATTTACATGTGTCTCTTAAGCCCAGGTTGCCCACCACGCGGTTGCAGAGCTCACCCCATTGGTGACGGGTTAGTTTACCGGGTGTGCCTCTATTTCCTTGATAAAGGCTGATATCCTTAACTGTAGTGATCTGTTGTGTTTGTTACGAAGCCATCGTTTCTGCAAGCCGGAGTGAGATTCCCACATATGAAGGAGTCTGCTGTCGACCGCGTCTAATTCGCGATTGCTCGGGATCTCAGATGTCGCTGTAGCGACGTCCTTTCTGGGTTCTGCCACCCACCTCGCAAGGTGTTTGATTTGGGTGGGATCGTGGTTCCGGAGGTTCCGAAACTTGTCCCAGTATGGGATCTGCAGCTTCTTTTTCATGTAGGGAATGAGTGAGTTTAGCGAGAGTGAGGCTTCAATTATGTAGTGTTCGCTGCCTAGGGATGTCTGCGTGTGCGACCACTGACATTTTGTGATATTCTCAGTTAGTGTGAGATCGGGAACGGTGTTGTGTTGCACGCTGTTACCTATGGGCGTATGTTGCGCATTATTGACCAGGGTGAGTCCCTCGTTCTGAATTAGTGTCCAGAACTGTGCTCCTTTCCTGCAGTTGAATTTGTACCCCCAGCTGACGTGTCTGGCATTAAAGCCACCAAGCACTATAAGCGGGTGTTTAGCACTGATATGGAGCGCTTTTCGTATGGCTGCGAGGAGAGGGGCTGCTTTGCCTTTCGAGCTGCTGTATGTGTTGAGGATGTTATCGGCTAGTGCTAATTCTAGTTTTGGGAAGGAGCTCTATTAGGTGACAATCTATGTCTTCAACCTCTATGGAGTGATCTGCAGCGCAGTATGCTCTGTGAACAAGGGTTTCTACCCTTTGAATGGGTTTGTTCATTGGCGGGTGTGAAGTGTAGTTGACTAATCTGTCAGGAGCTGGAGTTTCCTGTTGTGCGATGACTGTGGGGACTTCTGTATCGGACAGAGATTGAACGTAGAGTTGCATATTGCTTCGCTTGGAACGATATCCTCTGCAATTCCACTGCCGCATTCCTTGTGGTTCCTTGTGGTTTGCTGCCATCATACACTGGTATGAAAGCGAATGGGTTCAATTTGATTTATGTGGAGGGAAACAGTTGGTCTGTTTTGTTCTGCACCTGAGCAGTGATGGCGTCATGGACACTAGATCTCTGCTCGAGCGTCGTCATTCTGTTGTTGAAATTGGTCGTCCATGTGTGTCTTTGTTCATGGCTTCGAATTTCTTTTCCATTTTCTGTTCAAGAAAAGTGGTCGCGATGATCTGGGTTCCTAATGTTATGATGTCCTCAGTGGAACTGTTTCGTTTTGCTCGGCGCTTGGCAGGTGTACTTTCAGTGGGTGAGTTCGGTATGCTAGCTATCGTGGTGAAAGAGGGGATATCTTGAGGGTTCTTCATTTTCTCTGTTGGCGGGATTCTTTGTAGTAGCAATTGAAGTTGCTTGCAATGACTATCGATTTTTGGACACTGATGTTGGATTTGCTTCCTTTGCTGTTCGACCTCTGCTTTAAGTTGATTATTCTCACGTACAAGGGAAGGAGACGCGAACCCCAGCTCACCTGTTTGTCAGATACTGACTGGCCGGTCGTTCCTTGTTTCTCAGATTCTCAGACTTGGGATGTTTGGTCAGAGGTGGGAAGGACTTGGACTGGGACCGCAACCTGTGGCAGGAATTGGCACGGCTTCTCGATCTTGATGGCTGCCTGCGGCGGGATTCCCGGAGAGTTGCGTTCTTTGTCGTATCATCCTTGGGTGTCGGCCTTTTGTTGCCCGGTCGGTTGAAAAGCTGCTTGCAATCCTTGGAGCCCGTGAAATGGGATCCATTGCAGATGATGCATTTGGCTACGCACTTGGGTGGCTCGACTGGGGAATGAGGCTCTCCAGAGCTCTGGCAGAGATTTTGCTTGGGTTGTATACAGACGTCGCTTCTTTGACCGGCTTTCAGGCAGTTGAAGCATGCTTCGGCTTTCGCCAGGGAGAGATAGCAGTTATATACAGCTTTGTAAAAACGTAGTTGCTTATGAACCGACTATGTGTTGACGAAAGTGACTAGTATGGACTTAGTCTTGCCCAAACGTCTGGCGTCCATAATCTCATGCCAACTGCTTTTTTTGAAAGTCTGAAGTTCCTGAACTATCTGTTCAGACGTCTGGTCGTAGATAGCGTTGTAGAGAATGCCTCAAATGGCGTTGTCTGGTTGGGCGATGTAGGCCTTTGATGGGTAGGTCATGTTGGAGATTTGAAGAGACTGTAGCCTAACGTAGCATTCCGCTCTGTTCTTTGATCGGGTACTGATGGTGAAGGAGTTGTTCCGAGGATTTATGCGTATGACGTCTTGTTGACGATCTGCCTCTATGGGGAGTTGCAGGGTGGTGCATACGAGGGATAGGATGTAGCCCCCATTCTGTTTGAGGAGATCTAGGTCCCCACTCGGGCGGTAGAAGATTTTCAGGTCTGAGGCGGGTAGGTTGGGTAAGCGGAGCCTGATGCTTTATAGTTGGTGGAGGAGACGCTTTTCTCGGGCTAGGCCGGTGTGGTGGGTTCGTCCGGTGGCTTGAGAGGCGAGCTCGAGGTGGCGGGCTCGTGGAGCAATGCCGAGTGCGCCAGTTTACAGGCTGTGAGGGCCCTGATCCATCTAGGATCCGTGGCGAATTCTTCAGGCGAGATTGCTTCTCCGCCAAATTGGTTTACCCTGCTGCTGCAGGCAGGCTCGGCGTTGGTTAAGCCATGTGCGCACTGTGACCCTAGGCCTAGCCTATCCCAGGCGCGGCAGGTTCGAGCTAGGCCTGCTGCGAGGCCCAGCGAAGCGTCTGCCGCTCCGTCTCAAGCACAAATTTCGCACTCGGAAGTCCCTAAAAGTGGATGAAAATGGTGCACAACACCTTCATGAACTGTTTCCTGCACTTTCAGTCCATGAACAGTCGAAAAACAGCACAAAACAGGTAGAAAACTGGGAAGCTGACGTGAGACGCGTTCTTGTGCTCCGGCAGCCACCTGGCGGTCCCCAGTATCTCAACTTCGACCACCTGGTGATCTTTAAAGTGCACTGAAATCGCATAGCTTACGGGCGTCTTTAGCAGTTCGCTTGCATCGAAACGCTGCCGGCGTGGCTGGTATCGAACTCCCGTCTTCGTGTTCAGCAACCGAACGCCGTCACCACAGAGCCACCGCAGCGGGTTTCGCAACGCTGAGCGCCCAAGTGTTGTCTTGCGGCCGAGTGCTACGGTGTCTTTCTGTCCCGTGAACGCCGCACGACGTGCCTTTCCTCTCAGAGGGCCACGTATTCTTTTCCACTCCAAGTGAAGCCGCTCAACTGGCTGGGCCAGTAAAAAAATCAATGGCCAAATAAATGTCGCGAAAACATGGTCGCCGGAAATGTTACCAAAATTAGTTTACTGATAAGTGGACATTGTTTCCGAGGCACGTTAAATGCGATCCAGCCTAAGTTTTTTCAGCTGTTTAGTTTTCTACAGTAGGCAGTGTACTTCAGCGGCTTGCTTTCATTTCAGCCGAGCGATATTCAGACCAGAAGACGTCAAGTGCGTTTATGAGCCTAAATCAACCTTTAGCTTCCTCCAGCGCCCAAGCGCGTACATACTAACGGCGAGCCGTTAATGCGGGGTGGAAGAGAGGCAGCGTACAACATGTTATGACGGAGCAGGGCACCGAGGCCGCGGAACGCAGAAAGCCGAAATCGCCGTTTCAGAAGACGAGGCCTTTCCCACAGCCGAAAAGTATCCCGAAAGCTAAGGTCACGAGCGTATGAACAGTGAAACACTCTCCGCCGTCGTTCGGGGGCAGCATCCGGAAGTGAAATGACTAGCAAGAACACAGGTCGTGAGAAGCAGCTTTCCTTCAGCGAATGCTTCCAGCGCGCAGGACTGTGTTCATATTGCCACGACAGAGGGAAAGGGAATCCCCTGGTTAGGGAAAGTTAATCTGACATTTACATTGAGTAGGGTGGGCGAACGAAACAAATGAGGTGCAGTTTAAATACTGCTGAGTAGTTTGTGTTTATTTCTTCTCCCCCTATCCTCTCTTCCTGTTCCCTCACCTCTTTCATTTCATTTCTTCATTCTGCCTGCTATCCCTTATTTCCGCTGCCCCAGCTCAGGTGCTTCAGTATCTATGGCAGATGCCGGGGCTAGCAAAAATCTTTTCCTCCCTTTTTATTATTATTTTAATAAAAAACACTTACTACTCATCCTAGTTAGAGAGCGAAAGCTGTGGTGTATCGGGCGTATAAAGGAGGGTGGTGTATAAAGGTGGGAGTGAAAGAAGAAAGGAAGAAAGAGGTGCCGTAGTGGAGGGCTACAGAATAATTTCGACCATCTGGGGATATTTACCGTGCACTGACATCGCACAGCACACGAGCGCCTTTGCGTTTCGCCTCCTTTCTGATTGAGCTTCTGTACGGACGCTGCTGAAGAGGCAGTCGTGTTTCAGATTTGTGCTCGGTGACAAAACAAAGCTGTAGTTTTGCATTTAGACACTGATACATACTTTCATAGAATTCTGGACGACACACGCGTGTTATGATGCGTTGCACTTATTGCAAATTTCTTTGAATCTGACTCAGGGAACGCAGGTTAACTGTGCCGCTCTACACCGGTCCGAATTAATCATTTTACAACGATAGCTGTCTTTAGCGCCAGGGTCTTGTAATACTTTGTTGCTGATCGTAAAAGTTATGCGCAACGCCAAATGAGAGAGCTCTGCACTCCACCTAGAGTGACCAAGCCGCAGTGCCATCTAATACGGAGGGCCCAGACGATTAAAAGGGAGACCGGCAAACTCAATACCCAGCCTGCGAGATCACCGCCTTCTTGTTGTCCTTTAAATGATGTACGAAGGCACTTTGAATGCGTAGACATTCTTCATAAATTACGCTTGTTCTGATTGACAAAAATAAATGAGTAAGCTGTGTTTCGGTACTGTACACTACTCTGTGATTAATTTTTATTCTGCTTACTTCATGACACCCCTGACAAAGCGCTTTGCTTCCATGTGCCCGATTTCTTTCAAGGCTGCCGATCCCCAGTCGACTCTGACGCGCTGGGGCGGCTGAGTCCAAGGCTGCGCGAGTGGATCGCGGCCGCGGTGGTCGTCCATGTGCTGCGCGATGTCCAGAGCACGTTAAAGAACCCGCAGGGAATACAAATTAATCCGGAGCCCTCCTCCACAACGGCGTTCGTCATAGCTTACGTGCAGCTTCGTGACTCTAAAACCTCACCACTACCAAACTGACGCCCGTGGCGCTGGCTGATTCTGTGCCTGAATGAAACTTCGGTATAAGTTTCATGATTAACAAAAAATTCGGCATTAAGGCTGCTTACGTGTGAGAATGCGAAAGCATTGCTGTCCCTGGATGAACTGATACCAACCCACCCACCCACCCAAACGCGCGCGCGCGTGCGCGTATGGCTGTCACAAAATTCGGCGCATGTTCGAAACAAGCCGACGCTGCGCCTAAGCAATCGCGCCCGCGCGCGGTAAAGTAAAAAGAAAAACAGCAAGGAAGAACCCCGGAGCGCACGGTGGTTTTCTCTCAGCTCGCCGTCGGGGCGCCAATGTAAACATAGACACGCGCGGCGTCAATTGTTCTCGAATGTTGGAGAAGTTTTTGCTTGTTGTCAACGGAAAGGGGTAACCTGGTGCGCGCCGAAGTGATACCCTCCCCCCTTCGCTCCGGCACCGATGACTGAGCGTGCCGCGAATGACTTAGATTGTTCTAGAAGGTGGTTTCCGCGCTCGACCAATGGGGTCGCGCGCCCGGCGCAAGAAGAAGGAGTTTGTGCAGATGAAGCTGCGTGTATGAGCGCGCCTGCCCTGGCGCGAAGAAAAAACAGACGCGGACCGCGCCTATAAATGAGGGGCTGCAACCGCTGTCTGTTAGCCCGAGCCGCCGTTCAAGAACACCACTCGACCAGCCAAGGGCGGACCAGCGAGGCAACGTGCGCCAGTCTGCGGATCGGCCCCGTCGTGCTCCTCAGGTCGTCGGACTGTCGCAGTGCCCGGTGAACAAATTGTGTTTTGTTTGTTTGTCTCTCTCTGTATTTGTGCACTTAAGGTGCAAAGATTTTGTTAAATTGTTATCTCTCAAGGGTTACTTTGCACGCGTAGCATTGTATTTGTGAATCTCTCTGTGTGTGTTCGTACGAGTGATCGTAAATTCCTTTGTATCGTCTCTTAGCTGTATAAACTGTTTTGTTTTGTGAACCTTTGGCTCCGATCAATTCTCTGGCTTGCGACCGGCGAAAGCTGGGCACCAAACGACCAACCAACCCCCTTGTCACTTGGTAGCTGATCTCCGGCTGAGCCTCCCACGCTGAGTCGAGGGCATCTCCTCTGTGACCGAGACCGCTACCCACACACGCTCTAAGGGTGTCTGGGAACGCACGCAGAAGTGCGCGAAGTGGTGACAATGGCACCATTTGGAACGCCGTACTACGAACGGGGCATCACAGTTTTTAGAAAAATTGATTTTGGAGCAAAGCTTCACTTCCTGCATGCAAAGCTGAAAGTCATATGACGCTTGGATTTGAGCTCTAACTGGAGGCTCGCCGCAGGTGTGGCTGTGACGTCATACCACTTGACTTGCCGCATCTGTTACCGCTCGTTCCGCCGCTGCGCCGCACTTGCCACTTGTGTCACGTGACTAACCACGTGATTCGCACTTGCTGAACAAAGGCCAGCGCTCGCCGCCTAGACGCCACAGAGACAAATAGCAAGAACAGTTCACCGGGCAAACTTCTTCGACTGAGCATTGGAGGCGCCGGGTAGCTTCTAGCGATCCCTACGACAGAGAGCGTCAGGAAGCTGCGTTGGCTAGAGATAAATGGTTTATAGTTTAGGGGCGTTTAGCGTCCCTAAGCGACTCAGGCTATGTGAGACGCCGTAGTGAAGGGCTCCGAAAATTTGGACCACCTGGGGTTCTTTAACGTGCACTGACATCGCGCAGTACACGGGCCTCTAGAATGTCGCCTCCATCGAAATTCGACCGCCGCGGCCGGGATCGAGCCCGCGTCTTTCGGGCCAGCAGCCGAGCGCCATAACCACTCAGCCACCGCAGCGGCTTGGCTAGAGATAAGTCGCGAACAAAAGCTCGTCGAGTTGACCAAACCGATGAAGAACGGACAGGGTAAAGCCGACCAAATCTTTAGCTAGCGTGCGTGACTGACGAGTTTTCCCTGTTCGTGCAGCTTATGGCGCTTATGACACAGCCGTTGCTGCCTCATGGAGTCACTGGATATGTTTTAAAACTTATCCAGTGACTCAACTGCCTCATTTGCATATTGCGACCGCAGCGCCACTCGGCGCCAATTGCCGTGGAGGCGCCATGGACGCAGACCCGCGCCAGTCAGGCAACCGAAGCAAGTTTCAATGATGTTGATATTAAGACAGCAAAGCTAATGCCGGGGCCAGTTGGTTGACCATTATGCGAACGTACGCGCTATAAGCGACACAAGAAGAAAACACACACGACGCAAGCGCAAACAACTGCATGTTAGTTTGCCCTTGTACCGTATGTGTGTTGTCTTGTGTCGCTTATAGCGCGTACGTTCGCACATTGAGACAGTTGACAAAAAATTAAAAACGACATGTCGCATTGTGACCTGTTGGGCTCATCACTGGATGCTACTACAAGTACTGGATGCTACACGTGAGTGAAGAAAGGCTCTAACGCCCTCGATGTGAGTAAATATTTTCACGTCATTGCGGATATGGATGAGGGCGCGCAAGGTGACGTTAGTTGCTGCGTGGCTCTGAGATTGTTGTCGATTGGGCAGCGTACAAATTGCAAAATGCCATCCCTACGTCGTTAATGCATTCGTCTCCGAGGTGTTTCAACACTTCGTTATGCATTCTGTCGGCGGCGACACCCGCTCCAGATGAGGCTGGGCCAGCTTCTCTTGTCCGAAATGCGGCCAGTAATACACCGCGCGACCTCCTGCTCAGGAACGGAATGCCACGACACGGCCGGACTTGGCCATCGTAAAACATGGAAATGCAGAGTAATTGCGGCAACTCCCGGGTTTTCACTCTGCCCGCAGAGAGACCGATGGCAGTGCCTCCAGGCTTTTTCCAGAAGAACAGTCTGTGACCGGGACCTGCAGATGGGTTGGTGGTACAACACGAGCGTGGTGGTTTAACAGGCGGGAGGTGGAGGAGAAACAGGAGGCGCTTTATTCAGCATGCGTCGCTCAGCGCATACGAGCACCCAGACTTGGGAAGGCAAGCAGCGTTTCATCGGACCGGCACCTCATCCTTCGGCATCACCGAAGGCTGACCACCGACGGCCGGAACGAAGCCACGCGTCTGCTGCGTTGCTGTTGCTGTGGCCGGTGTTTATTGTTGTTCCTGCAGCGATAGATGCCATTCTTATTGTCATCGGCGTTAAACGTCTGAAGCGTTTGAAGGCAGCGAAGCGAACTTCTGACAAAAGTGGAAAGCAGTGCACACCTGACAATAAACATTAGACGAATGCAGGAAACTGTGCATTATAAGCCACTCGATTTAGCTATCTGGACGGCAGATCGTTCTTGCTTACAGGTTCTTCCATTTCGAGGGAAGTTAAGACTGCACGATTAAGATGACGACAAGAGGCAAATAAGCAAATGCCCGTGGTGTCGTACTCTCGTCCTAATCGCGTGGTCTCCACTTCCACATCTAGTTCGCACTCGGGACCTGTTTTCATCCCCTCCGCATCCGTCCTGAGGAAGCGCTGGGTTTGCGTAAACGACAGAACGCGGCACGTGTCCCGTCTGCTTCTCTTGTCTTTTCGTCGTCTGTGCCTTACCTTTAGCCATGCATGTTTTCATAAGTGGGCACGTTGTCACGCAGCCCGCACTCGCTTTAATGGGGCGCACAGCTCTGCCTATAGCTTAGTGGCGTACTCACAGAGCCGTGCTGCACTGAACCACGCTGCTTCTGTTGCCCAGTTATGGCAGGCAGCCTAGCTCCGTTTCTCGCCGACTGTCTATCGTCGTTAAATAGCACTGTTGACTCTCAGCCGGTTTTTTCGGCCAACACACTATCACCGGCAGATACACTGTCGCGTTTGCCTGACCGCCGAAAAATCTCGCCACTGAGTCGATCGGCGCGATTCGTCACAGCATGCAGCGGACGCACCGCAGGCAGGGCGCAAAGGAATAGGCGTCCGTCTAACGCGAGACTGAAGCCAGAATTCCAGCTTTCGGGCCGACGATGAAGCCGTTAGAGTTTAGGAGCCTTTTTTGCTTCGTGGCGGACTCTGCAACAACGCTCAGACTCCTCTAAGCTTACCGGAGTTGATAAATGGGATCCGCGCCATCCGCCAAATCACGCAAAATGTTTCTTCCTCTTTTTGTTTTTTTTCTTGACTCATTAGCATCTACTTTCAGCGATTTTTTTGGATTTATGCTTTGGTCATTTATAAAGGCTTTTCTAGCGCACTATCGTTGCGTGCCGTCTGACCTCACCATTTCGCCACTGCAATAGCTGCTATATCACTTGCCTATCTTATGCCCTTGACGCACATCAGTAGAGGTTTTCAGCCACAAAGTATGGGCGCATGCTCGGTGCAATTCGTACTGGCAGAAACAATACAGTTGTGCTGAAAATGACACACATTTGTCGTGCAGTTGCGTCACAGACGATACAGTTTCTTTAGACAGTTGTTATGCATGCCAGCTAATGCAGTGATTATTCCATAAGCCATAGCAAATATTGGACAGAAGCAGTTGAGCTGACAAGGGCATAACCGACAGTGACACATGTGCACCTTTGCTAAGATTGTCAAGCATCTTTAAGTACAGATTTATGGGAGGAGCTCAACGTGCCGCATGTGCCAATTTTAGTGCAACTAAAACGCGGCCTACCTTGCTTGCAGGCAACGCAGCTCCGGTGCTACCGCGTGGCAAGAGACCCTTGCAGCTCCGATGCAGTGTACATGAAAGCTTTGTAGACTAGAAAATGACAAAATATTGCAAATTGTATGTTGCCACGTCTAGAAGCGATACATGGGCAATGAGGGATGCCGTAGTCAAGGGCTCCGGATTAGTTTATAAGGGTTCTATCGCACGTACAGCACTCGGGCGCCTTTAGCGCTTCAACGCCATCGAAACGCGGCCGCTGCGCCCCGGATTGAACCCGGGTCCTCCGACTCGGTAGCTGAGTGCCGTACCCACTAGGCCACCGCGGCTGATGTAGGAAAAGTACCTCAAGTCCTGCGAGGATTTTCATGATGCAAGCTCTTCGCCGTCGCAGCCACTCTGCAAGAATGTGCGCAGCAGTGCGCTCGTATACGTAATGCTAGGCTACGGCAGCTGGTAGTACATATATTCAGCGCCTGGTAGCGCGAATGCTCTCGGAAATATGTACCCTAACATATGTTAGAGACGAGGCGCTGAACGGCCCCCAATTTTGTTAGACATGGCGCCGCGGTATATCTGCCAGCGGGCTGGACCGCGCTTATGTGCCTGAAGGAGCTCTGTGCATACGTGTCGCGGACGAGCGTTGTCTCTTTGCTGTCGACGCCAGTGTACATTTGAGATCTTCGACCAGTACTGCTTGTGCTGTCTCTCCCTGGAGCTGGGACCAGTCGGCCGCGACGTCTAGATGGATGGATGGACGGACGGAAACAACTTTTATAAGGCGAAAAAAATTAATGTGGATCAGCCCAGCTAATCCAGGATATACAAAGGGAAAACGAGATCGAGGTCTCCACTGACCAACGGAGCCGGTTGTGCGCCTTTCCTTTCATGAAAATTAACGGTCTTTGCAGTGTTGTCAACGCGAATGAACTCCGAGAACGTCGTCGGCTCACCTGTTTTGTTTGGCTTTTGATTGGTTTTTGAGGAAAGGAAATGGCACAGAAACTTTCTCACATATCTCGGTGGACACCGGACCCGTGCCGTAAAGGAAGGGATAAAGGCTGGAGGGAAAAAGTTGAAAGAGAAAACTGAAAATTGAAAATTAGATTTTGTGGAAAGGCTCAGTGGTTAGGGCGCTCGACTACTGATCTGGAGCTCCCGGGTTCGAACCCGACCGGGGCGGCTGCGTTTTTAGGAAGGAAAAACGCTAAGACGCCCGTGTGCTGTGCGATGTCAGTGCACGTTAAAGATCACCAGGTGGTCGAAATTATTCCGGAGACCTCCACTACGGCACTCCTTTCTTCCTTTCTTTTTCACTCCCTCCTTTATCCCTTCCCTTACGGCGCGGTTCAGATCTCCAACGATATACGAGACAGATATTGCGTCATTTCCTTTCCCCCAAAATCAATTGTTTATTATTAATTAATACGCGGCGCTGCGAAGGTGTGGAACACCCGTGGTTCAGTGCTAATTGGGGCGCATGCGCAGTTGTGACTAGGGAGCGAGAGAGAGGAATGCTCCCTGTGTCGTCAGTGCTCCTCGCGCATGCGCAGCACGACTCTCCAGGAATCACGGGAAACTGCTCAACCTACGGCCAGTAAAGCTTTCGCTTTAAAAAAATCTTCCAGGGTTGTCTCGTAGTAATCCAGGAGTCCACAGGCTTGTGCTTGACATGAAGTCCGATCCACCAGCCTTTTCTGGCCGGCTGGCTGAGCGGTCCGTAAAACAGCATCCTAGGAAGAATGAGCGGGATTGAGGATGGGGGGGGGGGGGGGGGGGTACTGCCTGTGAGGAAGGACTTTCCCAGAGGTAATGGAAAAGTGTTGATCTGGGAACGCCACCGGTGTTACAATGAGGAGGAAATGTGCGGTGGAAGCATGAGAGACGGTAGGGTTTACTAAAGCAGCCCGTCTGTAATTGTCACAATGTGGCGCTGGATAAGGGCGATAAGGTACTCTGCAGTGGTGGTAATGTCATGCGGCTGAGTTTGTAGAATGCAGTGATTTGATGATATGTATAAAGGACCGATGGGACCTCTTGCGCAGGGTTGGGTGCCTGATCATCCGGGGTTTGGAAGGAGAGTTCCCGGGCCATCGCAAGAACGCGCTCATTGCCGGGGATCGAGGCATGCCCAGGGATCCACGTCAGAGTAACCGTCCGGTCGAGAGAGGTGGCTGTGGCAAGAATACGGTGTGTGCCGGCGTCTGCACACCCGTTAGGTAACGGCGGTATGCGGCCTGGGAATCTGCAAATCTTTAGAGTATCCTGCAGATTGCAGGATACTCTGGGCTGTTGCATGGGATCCTCCCGTATTCCAGAGAGTTATATCATCTGCCTATGTGGCTGTGAGAAGCGCTGGGATAGCAGCAAGGGACTTTGCCAGTGGCGGTAGGGCAGTGTTTTTAAAAAGCAAAGCTGATAGGACCGACCTTTGCGCGGTTCCTCGGTTAGGCAAGGGGAAATGCTGGGTGGCGACATTCTCTAGTTGGATCGCTCCCGTGTGTCCTTGAAGGAAGGCCCGAACATATTGCCATATGCGGGTACCGCAGTCCGTGGTGGCTAATATCGTCAGGATATGGTCATGGCTTAATGTGTCAAAAGCCTTATTAATATCCAAGGCCAGTATGGCTCGCGTAGCGGTTGTACGGCGCTTAGTGTAACAGAGAGACTTTTTAAAGGCGAGAAGTACGTCTTGCGCCGAGATGTTTGTACGGAAGCCAAATTGAACGTTGGAGAGATAGCCTGTTGTTTCTAGGAACGGTTGCAGGGGATTGAGAATGACGTGCTCGAAGAGCTTGCCGACACAGCTCGTTAAAGGGCCACAGAAAGGTATGTTTGAGCTCGGCTTTAAAATGCTTGCAATACGTAGATTGCAGGCCACCGGGCGTCCATGCCGCGTACGAGAGCTGAGAAGTGAGCAGGAAATTTGCAATACATTTTTAAATACTCCCGCTTTCGCACCTCGTGGCGACGCGCTGTGCCGGGCTTTCGCACGAAAACCTGGCAGACGACGTCACGTCTTGCGAATGACGTCAGCAGCGGGGGTTATCATTGGTTCACAGCGCCAAATTCAGTCAGACGTCACGCGCTGCCGCGGCCGCGGCCACTCCGCGCGCGCCCAAACCGGCGGAGGTAGGGAAGGGGCCGAGTTAGTGGGGCCAAGTGTTCCTGTATATGCTCTCGCAGGGAGATATACAGGAACACTAGTGGGGCCGGCAGAGGAGCGCCGCCGTTTTGGCGTGCGAGAGGAGAGGGAAAGGCGCGAAGACGCGGAAGTTCAAGTTTTGTCTGCATATAACTCAGCTTCCACAAAACGCATTAAAATAATTCGTGCTGGAGGATAATTATGAACCGTCGTCTTTTAACATCCATCACATATAGCACCTTTATTGGAACCCCCTTTCTGGGTCCCTTTAAGGAGATGGGGCGCAAATTTTGAAGGGTGTGGGATGTGGCCGGTTTTGGTATAAATGCCATACTGGCATGGGTCCAGGCTGATGGGAGCGTCCCAGCGTGCCAGTGGTTACTAATGTGCTCCATGACTTCCTGGAGGGAGACTTCGTCCAGATTGAGTAAAGCCTTGTACGTTATGCCATCCGGTTCCGGCGCCGTAGAGCGGTGAATACTAAAGAGTGCTATGCGGACTTCGCTTAAGGTGATCTCGGCATCAAATTCCGGGTTAGGTGGGGGCAGATTGGGTGGATCTGCTGACTGAAGGAATGTGGGGCATGTTTGGCCAATTTCGTCTGTGCCCCTTTGGAACTCTAGTTGTATCAGACGTTGTGTGTTTACTTGTGTCTGAGATTTAGTGCCTTTTGGATCTAAGGGAGCGCGTAGGAGGGACCACGTGCTTTGGCGTCTAGATGTGCGCGTGCTGCAAGAGTCGCGTTCACATGCGCGTCTGGGCGTGCTTTAAGTGCTTCGCTTTTCGACAGTGGCCGCAACACGTGGCACACTGAAGACGCTATGGCGCTTGCATTGCTCCGTGGAGGGTCATGCGTTGCGCCGCCGCGTGTCAGATCACCTGGTGTACACAGCATCGAAACTTAAGTGCCGTCCGGAGGGCTGGCCATCAGACGCCTGTTTGCGCGCATGGCATGATGAGCTGCAGTAGACGTGTCAACGCCGTGTTGCTGCTTCGTCCCTCTATGCAGCAGCTTGGCGGTGTAGGCGTGGTCCTTGTGCACATCCTTAAGTGTTGCGCTTTGCAATATCCAGTTACATATATGTACACAGCTCAAGACGAGGTGGTCAGTCGCCCAATGTGTTGTCGCAAGTTTGGGTGTCCTCCGAGATATGTGAGGCAGGGGCCATTTCCTTTCCTTAAAACCAATTTTCATTTTGTTTTCTTTCCCTTACCGCGCGGTTAGGCTGTCCACCGAGATATGTGCTAAAATTGTCCAATGGGCAAGGAATCGTACCGAACGGGCGATGGCATTTCGTGGACCACTTGGGAACGCTGCAACACGCTTTCGCGTCCCGCTCTTAAAGAAGAAGCTTAAACGTTGTGAGTCTTAAACCTTTTTTTCATTTTTTGTGCTTTCATTTTTTATTTTTTATTTTCTATGTGTATTTTTAGATTTCTTGTCTCTTACTAGGTTTTTTTTTGCTTTTCCCCACCGGATGATATATCGACACGAACGGTTATAGCATCGTAGAAGTGTAATTAATTAATTGCAATACATCAACCAAATATTTCCCACATCATCTCATCACGCAATATCTAACACAACCAAACTTTTTACATTTATCTTCACGGAACGAGGCGATCGTGCGGAGAAAGGTTTCTGACACAAAACACTGGACCTAAACACTGGCTATTGTGATGTCAAAGTGTAATTTTCCCGTTTATTAATAAGAAAAATGAAATTATTGAGCCAAATTTTTTTCAGAGCAAGATCAGATCACACACTATGTAACAACATGGTCTTTTGTACATATATCTTTATAAAACGACACAATCGTGGGGAGAAGCTATGTCGACGTCTGTGGGAATTGTGAAATGAAAATTGGTTTCTGGGGAAAGGAAGTCGTGTAGTATCTGTCTCGCATATCAGCGGACACCTGAACCGCGCCGTGAGGGAAGGGGTAAAGGAAGGAGTGAAAGAAGAAAGGAAGAAAGAGGTGCCGTAGTGGAGGACTCCGGAATAATTTCAACCACCTGGGGATCTTTAACGTGCCCTGACTTCGCACAGCAAACGGGCGCCTTAGCGTTTCGCCTCCATCGGAACGCAGCCGCAGCGGTCGGGTTCGAACCCGGGAACTCCAGATCAGTAGCCGAGCGTCCTAACCACTGAGCCACCGCGGCAGGTACAGCACACGGGCGCCTTTTGCATTTCGCCTCCATCGAACCGCTGCCGCCGCGGTCGGGTTTGAACCCGGTTACTCCAGCTCAGTGTTGAAATTTTTTGCACTCGCGAAACGACAAAGCTGCGCGAGTTTGCACGCCTGGCAAGCAATGCAATCAGACTAAAAATGTCATTGGGCTGCAAATGAAAAAAAAAATGTACGCAGGATTGCGTAGCCAGCGCTTTCCCAATGCCTGCTTTTTCTCTGCACGTAAGCTCAATGGCTGTAAAGGTGGCAGAAAAACACCTCCGCAGGTTTAGCCAATGCTCATATTGACATGCGCTCACGTGTTTACGGTGAAACTCAGATAATGTGCCAAAGCTGGTCGTGTTAAGGCGAAAGAGCGTTTGCGAAGTCTGGCCGCCCGGGAAATAATCCGCGTTCGCGCCGGCTAGGTGATTGAATCGGCGCGTTAAGCTATAGGCGGGCGCTAAGCGTTTCGCAACCTGATGCCAGATTACGTAACTGTCAATTAGGAAAATTGAAAAAAAAAAACTTGTCACAAAGGTGTCAATAGATCCGTTCGACTCGCCTGCACTATACGTGAACTTGTTCTCGCGGTGCTGCACTTCGCCATTCGTTTCAGCGGTGCAAGATGGCGCCGTCTGCACTACGCCAGTCGTTTCAAAAAAGTGCAGACGTTGTGCAGGTCTAGTTCAGGAAAGTGCAGGGAAACTCTGCACCTCCTCAATGGTCGGTGCCGAAATGGTGCAGCTGCAGCCGCCATGGAAGCAGACGACCGCTTGCGCGACGATGGCTTGTGCTTTGCGATAAACGGCGGATATACTCAAATTATTCCACTCGTCGATAGTAACAGTGCCTCACACGGGCCCGCCGACTCTCATGGAACGTGAGTGGCCACACGAGAAAGCGGCGACGGAAGTGGGGACGGCGGCCCTCGCCGGCACCTTGCGTCTCTCGACCATCGTGCTCTCGACGGACCCGTACCCGGCGTCTTTCCTTTTTACTAATAAAGTTATATTAGTACTCGAAGCCGGTTATGTTAACTAAAAAGTAAACACGTGCACACAGCGCATGATGCACGTTGTTGCAACGCGCGCGCACTTTGATCAGTCGTGTTCAGTAAAAGTACACACGTGCGTTTCGCTTAGCTGCCGCGAGGTTGCATCGAGGCTGATTCATGGCAACACTTCGCTGCGATGTGCTGTTTGAAAATTCTTCACGCGGTTCGGGATGTTGGAGGCCGTTGATTTGGGCGCCACGCTGCTGGCTGCAATTTGTTAGCGACGCCAAGGCTAGCAGACGACCAGGCCTGCACTCGACCATTCGTTTTGGAAGTAGGCAGCACTTGAACTGCTGGAACTGGCGCTGCACGCTCGCGGCACCGCCACGGCACCGCTGCGGAACATTACAGAACTCATGCAGGGAGTGCAGGCGAATCGAAAGGACCTAATAAGCCTCGCTCCTATTGGTCGGTTGTGGCCGGCGGCCATATTGCTTTTTTGCGTCATGGGTGGCTGCAGATGACGTCACGGATGTGGCAGAAGTGATGACGTTGCACACCTAGTTGCGCAGCCGCTATTTGACATTTTTTTGTCACAGTTTTGAAGCGGTCAATTTGACCGTTGCCTTTGTGACAGAAAATGGCGGCGGTGTAGGCGGCGATACGAGTGAGGCGGCTGCGCCGGCGCGAGCAACTGCGAAGGAGAGCGCACGAAGACACGTTTGATTATGTTTGACTTGCCGGACGAGCTGTTTCGACGCCTTTTTCGACTGGAGAAGCAGACGGTGGAGTGGCTTGACGACGAAGTCGCCGATGAACTGGGAGGCTTGCGTGCAAGTGCGCTGTCGGTGCGGCGACAGGGGCTGTGTGCACTGCGGTTCTTTGCCACGGGCGGCTTTCAGGCTGCCGTTGGTAGCGAGGCGCACGTCGGCATCGCACAACCGGTGGTGAGCAAATGCGTACAGCGGGTGTTTGAGGCAATTTGTAAAGTTAGTGCGCAGAAGGGGTGGGTTCCGTCATCACCTCTTTGACACACAGCTACATATAAATAGACACGCTAATGCTGGCAAAGTACTTTATTTTTCCCAGCAAATGGCACTTCGTGGTCGTCTTCTGTTTCCCAAGGGGTGTTCCCAAGGGGAAAGAAACAAACAACCACTCGTCACATACTGCAACACCTCACCTTTTGGCATTTTGTCATCGATCGAAAGAGCTCAACAACACATACTTCAACATGTTGTCTTCGTAGATTTCGTTCCATGCGCTCCTTGCAAGTTCACTTGGCAGGCACGTAGCCTTCACTGCATTCGCTGAAATTTTTCTGCGCACTTATGTCAACCGCACAGTAGCTCGATTCCAGACGCCGCCCAAAAAAAAAAAAAAAACACGGCGTGAAACAGCTGCTTTCGTGCAAAACGGCCTTTTTACTGCCGTCAGCACACCTCCGCGGCACCGAAAGTGACCCACCAGCCAATTTAATAGCACAACTTCGAACGCTTTTTGTTTTCCTTAATATTTTCAAAACTTCAAACGTTTTGGCGAAATAAAATATTAGTTATTTTCATTGTTACTCATGTCTTATTTCTTTTTACAAAACATTAAGCAGACGCTCCCACGAAAGCTGTCGGGGCGCCGCCCTGCAGTAATTGGCTGATTCCTCGTTGCGTCACGTGGTGACGTCTCATTGTGTCGTCATTTTGACGTCACTGTCAACAACTTGTGACAGAATTTGTCACAGTTGCGTAATCTGGCCCCTGGAATCGCTGTGCAGAACACCGATAGAGGCGTGGGCGAAGGAAGGCGAGGAGGTTGCCCCGTACAGAGTTAGAGCTGATTATAATTACAACAGGTTTGCGTGTAATTAATGGGTCTCTCTCTCTGACACATTGGTTAGAATAAGCGCACACAACCTCGCTTCTAAGCACGTTATTTCTTTCTTTCGTTCTTTTTTTTTCCTTTCTTTCCTTTTTGCCCTCTTCTCTTTCCCAAAACGTTCTGCCTTCCGGGCTTGCCTTCCGGGCCAATATCGTGCCTCGATGTGCGCGCCCCCGCTCCGGGTGAAGTCACCCTTTGAACCACTCGACGCCGCCAAAACCGGTTTTCGTGCGTTCCCTCCGCCATTGCGTTTCCCGCGTCGACCTCGCCGCTCTGCTGTCGTGCGGGTGTCACTGCTGCGTGCCTGCGTTCGCGTGCCTTTCATCGCTGTGCAATGACTTGATGTTGTGTTCCTCAGTGCTCCAACCATTCGAGAAATGGTTGGAGGATGTTCCATTTTCCAAGAGACTCGAAAAGGAGGCTTCTGTGGCTGGTCCGGATCAAGCGTGACAAGTGGCAACCGACGAACTCCTCATGTGTCTGTAGTGTAAGTGCCGCATGTTGGTTCAGTGTTGTTTTTGTTGCTATTCACCACTGTTGCGTTTAGCCAGCTGAGTGTAGTACAACATTTGCATTGGTCAGATGTCATTTCCGCACTATTCGTTTTGCTCGGCGTAAAAAAAAAAAGGCACGCTTCAGCGCCGAACCGGCCATTGCCTTCCGCTTGCCTGTTTGCATCCGAAATTGCATGACGCAATGTTTTCGCCCGTGAATGCGTACCAAACGTGCTTTCGCCGCTTCTGTTCATTATAGAATAATTGCCTTTACGAGGCGCTTGTCAGCGAACCGCGGCCGACACGAATCAAGGCACAGAGCACGAGAACAAGCGAGGGCACATAGGCTGTTGCCATTACTGCGCATTTGGGTCGTCTAGGAACCAGTACGGACTAATTTACTTACAATTTTCGAGTTTTTGGCGCGTATGCTGCGTTGGGTAGCGTGCGCTGACTGTTAGATCGATGCTTCGTCCAACGACGCCGCATTAGGTTTGTAAATGAGGTTAACAGAATGTTGTTATGTGCAGATTGAGGCGCTCATTTGGACTACTACTTATATATTTGGACTACTTTGTTTTCTTGTGCGCTATGTTCATTGTTTTCATTCTCAAGCAGGAAATGTGGGGCTAATTCGAATAAAAAATTAATCTGCAGGCTCATTTCGAAGACAACAGCTTCGAACAAAACCGCGCGGACGGATGGAAGAAGCTCAAGCCTAATACTGTCCCAACGGTGTTCCCATTCAAAGGTCAGATACCTGCTAACCTTGGTGTTTGTTGCCATGTTGCTTATTGTCTCGTCGTCTACATCTGAAAGCGTTGAATGAGGAAGTGGTTGGTGTGCGTGCATGTTAAATTTTCTGGCGCTCCTTCTTGGACCCTTTTCAAAACTTTGGAGGTCAGCTCTTTGGCACAGCAAAATTCCTTCACCCTGACTTTTTTTTTTTAATTCGTTTTTGGGGGAAAGGAAATGGCGCAGTATCTGTCTCATATATCGTTGGACAACTGAACCGCGCCGTAAGGGAAGGGATAAAGGAGGGAGTGAAAGAAGAAAGGAAGAAGGAGGTGCCGTAGTGGAGGGCTCCGGAATAATTTCGACCACCTGGGGATCTTTAACGTGCACTGACATCGCACAGCACACGGGCGCCTTAGCGTTTTTCCTCCATAAAAACGCAGCCGCCGCGGTCGGGTTCGAACCCGGGAACTCCGGATCAGTAGTCGAGCGCCCTAACCACTGAGCCACCGCGGCCCACCCTGACTGCCAAACCAGCTTTGGGGTAAAAAAAAAGTGCAATGCTGCAGACATATATAGCCCAATGCCGCGTTCCTTTCTTTTACACGACACGCTGTCGTGATAAAGGATTAGCACCAGCTTTGCCTAGCCACTACTTTTGTTGAAGGTGGGTGAAAAACAGTTGCACGTGACGTTTAGGATGGGCCGTCATGGTGAAGGGTCCTTTGGAATGCAGAAAAGCTTACTTTCGCAGTTTTTCCTAAGGATCACTATTTTAAATATGTAATGTTCTCTTTTCGCTTATTTATCTGCTCCCAGAACTTCCTAAAGAGCGAAGGCCACCAAGGGACCGAAGTGTACATGTGCCTGCATTATTCAATGAAGACGCTGCCGCACAAGGTTCTTCACCAGAAGTGAGAAACGTCCTCCCCTTAAACACGCAAGAGTATCCTCCAGCAGATTCATCGTTAGACAAAGTGATAAATGAGACATTGGTGGGTACAGAAAACAGCAATGCTAGTCAGCAACTTACTTCGGCCACCACAGATGTACGGCCTCAAGAAACTGCAGTGGTTCGTGCGACCCAACCCTTTGATTCTGAGGTAGCAGAGCTTAGGAAGAAGATAGCAGATCTCACAGCAGCCAATAATAAGCTGAAACAACACCATAAAGAGTCTAAGAACACTAAAAAAACTACAGAAGCAGAATCGCAAGCTGCAGAAAGAGGCAACTAATTTCTCACGAAATACGAAGTTTTTAAATGAAGACCAAATTCGTGCCCTTTCTCGGAACAACAATCGTGGCAATTCATGGTCAGCGCAAACAGTAAAGCAAGGCCTAAAAATTAAATTTGCTTGTGGAACCACTGGGTATGAAACGCTCAGAAAGATTGGCTACCCTCATCCATCAAGCAGAACGTTAGCAAGAAGAAATCAGAGCCTGAAGTTTCTGCCAGGTATCCTGCATGAAGTGATCGACGTAATGAGGTCGAAAGCAGAGGGAATGGAGGACGTGGAAAAAGACTGTGTTATCTTTCTAGATGAAATGGAGATAGCACCCGGATTTGAGCTCGACCATGGAGAAGGCGTGATTTTGGGAGGAACGAGCTTGCCCTCGAAGCCTGAAGAGGCAGCCAACCATGCTCTGATGTTTATGCTAGGTGGGGTAAACCAAAGATGGAAGCAAGTCATAGCCTATGAATTTACTGGTAGGCACGTGGACGGCTCTGTACTCAAGACGTATGTCCTGGAAATAGTCCAGATATGCAGCCAGATTTCTCTAAGAGTACGGGTAGTCACCTGTGACATGGGTGCAGCAAATCGCGCTATGTGGAGAGAATTTGGCTTTTCGAGTCACCGCCATTCGACAACTTCGTGCTCAATACCCCACCCAACCTTGGACGGGAAGGAACTTTTTTTCATCTCTGACCCTGCACATGTCCTTAAGAACCTGAAAGTACAGCTTTTAAACTCTAAAGTTTTCACACTCAGTGATGATACAGTAAGCAAGAACGGACTGACTTCCTCGAAGATGAAACTAGAGCATGTACAGGCCGTCTTGGACTATGACGCTGCCAGTGAACTTAAGGTAGCACCAAATTTATCAGAAATCCACATTAGTGGTGGACGCTTCACAAGGATGAAAGTTGGAGTCGCTGTCCAGCTTTTCCGCGAAGCCCCGTCAGCTATTAGGTTCCTAATAAAAGAAGGAGTGATTGAGCCAGAGGCCGAAACAACAGCGTGGTTTATGGACCTCGTTTCTAGGTGGTACGCCCTTATGTCATCGCGTCATTCCACCATGGCGCTAAGCCGCAGGAACATGACTAAATATCATGCCGCCTTGGACACACTGCGTATGGCAATAGACACGATCAGAGAACTGAAAATGGGCACTGGATCTCAGTGGAAGCCATCGCTAGCAGGGGTCCTAATTGCAACAACGGCGGTCTTTCGCCTACAAGAAGTGCTTCTTGGCACTGAAAGGTATGAATTCGTTCTGACGAGCAGACTGTTGCAAGACTGCCTAGAAAACCTTTTTTCTGTGGTGCGGCTCATGAAGCCAGTGCCCACTGCGTACGACTTGAAGTGTGCACTTCGACTCATCAGCGTCAGCCACTTTCTTCACACTCCCAGGTCGACAAATTACGAACTTGACGACCGTGACTACCTTGTCGATCTGCTTGCACACGCCAAGAAGGAAGGTACAGAAAACGAAGTCGACGAAATCAATGATTCGGAAATCCTGTTCATTGAAGGGCTCACGTCAACCGAGTGCCGTATCCTGTTTTACCTTGGCGGTTTTATTTTGAAAGGAATCCTAAATTTCATAACCTGTGCGCAGTGCAAGGCTGCTCTCCTTGGCAACCCTGACGATGAGTATGCTTACCTCACTGCACTCAAGGAACACGTCAGGGATGGACAAAACCTCATATATCCCAGCAGAGATGCAATGAAAACACTGAAAAACTATGAAGAGCACTTTACCGCCGTCAATTCATGGTGTACCGACACAATTTTCACCATGAAGTCGCCACTTCGTTCTTTGATAGCATATCTTGAAGAGATAGACAAGCCCTCTGTGAAGACTTGCATGGCTCACAAAGAGCGAATAAAAAAAATGCTGACTTCTCCGTATGCCAGAGTGAGGCTCCGAATTCATCTTCGCCAAATTCTGATCCCTCATTCTAGTGGCCACGGAAGCAAAACTTGTGCTGGAGTCAGCCTTGCGTAACCAAGCCGGAATATGAATTTCTGCGAAAGTTTAGCTTCGAAGCCAGAATTCTGCATCTCTCAACCTAATCAGAGTTAACAGCTCTAAGACTCAACTTATATGCTTTCACAGCCCAATGAAGAAGGTAGATTTTAACCATCAGCTGTTCTTGCATGGATCTGATTGTTCTCAACGTCAGTAAACTACAGTAAAGTACCTAGGAGTATACTTCGACTGTGCTCTTTCATAGAATGATCACTTATCCCACGTTTGTAAAAAGCTCAGAACTGTCTCCTGTGTGCTTTACAACATT
Organism: Amblyomma americanum; assembly: GCF_052857255.1. NCBI lineage: Eukaryota > Metazoa > Arthropoda > Arachnida > Ixodida > Ixodidae > Amblyomma > Amblyomma americanum. Next base: position 62,370,076 of record NC_135497.1, read on the forward strand.
AGGTACTACATGCCGCTTACAATGCGCAAAGTTATTGTAAACGCTGTTGGTTATAGCGTACTGCGTTATGGCATAACAATTTATGGCCACAGTGCAGTTTGCTGGAAGTATAGGATCAACTCTCTCCAACGATCTTTGTTAAAAAATATTGACTGTGACTTAGGCCTTAACAGGTTACCTCCAAGTGTTCGCCGGGCAAAAACTAAATATAAACTAAAAAAGATGCTGCGATACACTAATTAGTGGGTTTACGACGTTGTACACATGCTTTATTTACCACCTGTCAAGTAAATCTTGATTTCATTGGTTGTTGCTGTATTTTTTGCACAGATCTGAGGTATTTTCACACCATTTTGGTTTTCCTGTCTTTTTTTATTTTGCCTCTGTACTAACTTGATATTCTGTAATTTTTAATGTGCGTTTATGCCTGTGTGTATGTTTGCGCGGTTCCGCTGCCTGTCGGGCTCTGCCACCCAAGCCCTATGAGGCTTTGGCAGGCCGGATTTTTTTACTTTTTTTTAAACATTTGGAGCAATAAAGTATTATTATTATGTATATACGCAATCACAAATGTTTTGTGAATTACAGTAATCTATTTTACACGGATGTCTTCTTTGAAAAAAGCCAATAATGTTCACGTATCCATTAACAGAAATGTTTGTAACTTTATTGTGTTTTCATGGCCACTCATTAAATGATTTCATGTTTGCTTGGGTAACAGTTTATGTGTTAATACAGGTACACCCAGACGAACAGGTGAGTGCTTATATTTTATTACCGTTGCTGATAATCTTTGTTTCTCCAAAACGTGCTAAACCAAGACGCTGTGTCATTGACCGCGTCTGCTCAGTTTTCTTAACATCCACTGCACTCACTTGTATTGGGACATCTATAGCTAAAAACTTAAAAAGAACGCCAAACAAGCTTGGATAGAAATCACCCGTTGCGTTTCAGCTATTCTATTAAACTTGGTAGTTTGAAATTAACTACAAAGAAGTGAGCAGAATTAAATACTTTCAATTGAGGGAGGTGTGCTATATAATAAATTTTCAAACTCCCCCTCCACGCAGTGGTTTGCGGAATTTTTCAAGAGTTTTGTTCGCCCGGAGATTAAACATGCGTAGGAAGGACACCACCAATGGGTCTTCCAGTACCCGCGGTGGCATGCAGAATATGCCTTGACATAACCGTCATCGAGATTTAACTCATCTTAAAAGCGGCTCAAAACTTTTTATTGCATGCTCCTCTGCTTAGTAATGGTTACCTTCATCGTAATCTATCGCAAAACTCGGTAAACAAATGTTTTCAGGATTTTTTTCCCACTGCTTATCTGGGAGGATGTTCGCTTGACGCGAGTAAGCTAGCTGACGACGCAAATTTATGTTGGGGTTGAGTGCTGTTTCGACACACCAACGGGCGCAGTGCGTAAGAGATAGGTTTTGAACTATAGCGATAGATTCTAGAGAAGCTTCACTGACATAATTGGTGCATATCTTCCATACCCACTTTTCTTGTTACCGTCGACACAATGTTGTTGGCTGCTTGTCCCGTTTTCAAAACCAGAAGGCTCTCCAACAAAATTTAGTATTCTATTCTCATGTAAAACCAAAGTGCACAACAAGACTCCTTATTTTTCCTATTTTGAGCGCCCACGGCAAGTGAGAAGCGAGCAGCCCTCCCCCACGATAACGAAACCTGCATGCCGCGGGAACGAGAATGGCGGCCGCCGTAGCAGACGACGCAGATGTCCTCACCCTGTGCGGGGGCGCGCGCATCGAGGCACCCTAAGGTCAAAAGCCACGCACACGGCCGCCTGACTGGAGGAAGTGTCGAAAGGCGCGGAGGCTGCGCAGGGCATGCCGATCACGCAGCGACGCATTGTGCGCCTTTTCTCGCGTAGCTGCCCGCCGTCGACTACGGGGCGCCTTCGCGGCTTTTCGGCCGGGCAAACATGTGAACAGCGTCCCGCTTCCCTCCCCGACGGCCGGATCTCCGTAAAAGCACAGCGCACGAAGCAGTCCGCCGGGAAAGGTGGAGAAAGCTCCGACCGCTGCACGTTGTATTGCACGCAGCTCGACGACGGAGCTTTCGCCGAGCGGCGCGCACAAAATTGCAGTACACACCCGATAGCGGGCGCCCGTCCAGGCGCTGGTTTTGGGAGGAGGATGTAGGAAAAGTTTTCTCTTCCAATTCGACGATGGCCACGCGTGCACTGCCGGCAGCCTGGGGAAGGTCGACGTCCTTGCTCTCGGGAAAGCGGCCGAGGTACCCAGCACGGTATATACTGTCCCCTTTAATTTGCCGCCTCCACCGCGGAAGTGTCGCGCAGCAGCATTGCACCCGTGATTCATCAGTGAACGACACGTGGCTGATAAAACGCGTCCTGCCCGCACGGACGCACTCAACAGCGCAGCGAATATTTAATAATAATAATAATAATAATTGCCTTTTGGGGAAAGGAAATGGCGCAGTATCTATCTCATATATTGTTGGACACCTGAACCGCGCCGTATGGGAAGGGATAAGAGACGGAGTGAAAGAAGAAAGGAAGAAATAGGTGCCGTAGTGGAGGGCTCCGGAATAATTTCGACCACCTGGGAATCTTTAACGTGCACTGACATCGCACAGCACACGGGCGCCTTACCGTTTTTCCTCCATTAAAAAGCAGCCGCCGCGGTCGGGTTCGAACCCGGGAACTCCGGCTCAGTAGTCGAGCGCTCTAACCACAGAGCCACCGCGGCGGGTCGAATATTTTCGCCGGCAACTTTTTCCCAACGATAGCCAAGCAGCCGGCGTCCATATACTCTCCGGCTCGCTTCCTGGTGCTCTGAATCTTACCAACGTGGTTGCGTCACCACTCATAAAGCAGAATGCCCGCAACTGATAACAGAGTGAGGCATTGATCGAAATACATGAAAACCTAAATAAAACGGGAACTGGGCTATACCACTGCGTGGACAACAAAGTGTCCGGAAATCAGTAAACGCTTTCAGTGTGAACAAATGCGGCGGCCATTGGCATGCATCGGTAATGCAATCAGCGGCAGTCCTAAATGAGTGCGTGCTAAACAGACTTTTTTCCCTCCATTATCCATATTACGTACGATGGTTGACAGAATAAGGAATTCAGTCGTGTCACTAGCTTTTACTAGCATGCTATGGCCTCCGGCGTGCGTCGATGCACCACGTATGGTTAAAAGCTAGTTCGTACTGTTCGCTTTGCCTTCGTAATAACTTGACTACTTGCACATAGTGTCTCGGCAATTCAACGGCCGCATGGGATATTAACATCAGCTTTTGGGAGTTCTGTCTACAACGTTGGAAAAGCCGCGAAAAGCTTCGAAATGGTTCTCGCACACTGAGCCGAAAAACATGCGGCGGTTTGGTTATTAGTTTTTGAGGAAAGGAAATGGCGCACTATTTGTCTCACATCTCGGTGGACATCTGAACCGCACCCTAAGTGAAGGGATGAATGAGGGAGTGAAAGAAGACAGGAACAAAGGTGCCGTAGTGGAGGGCTCCGGAATAACTTCGGCCAGGTAGGTGGATGAAAACTTTATTGATGAGCCTTATGGATGAGTCACTGATTAAGATTGGTCTGGCTCTTGATCCCGGGTGATGGCCAACAGTCCATTACGTGCGGCGACCTCTCCAGCACTCTCTGCGAGCCGCCTTTGTGAGGCCGGTTCGGAGCTCGAGACCGTGATCTCCCAACCCTCTTTGTCCGTGGTGTTCTAGCGAGATGGTGGTTGCAATTCTCGGTAGAGATATAAAATGGGGTCAAATTTGGCTCTCAGAGCCCCACAAAGTCAGATTGTTTAGGTATACACAGACTACCAGTATTGTTTTCGGACCTATTTCGATGTAACTTCTGTCATGACGCCTATTGTGAGATTAATTTGCCTTGTTTCGATATGGTTATGATACAGTTCTTTGTACTGTTATTCTGCGTTGTTCTATTTTTGGATGTATTTCCATAGTTAATTCTAGTGTCTTTGCTTTACCCTTACTATTAGTTGTTTATTTTGCGATCTTCAACAAAATGATGTATTTTTGAACTGTTATTACTAACCCTATTTTGCCCTCCTGCAACAATCCCAAATGGGATCAGCAGTTTGTGTAAATAAATAAATAAATAAATTCGGGTCTGTATTGGCCTGGGTGGATAAGGGCTAACAAAGCCGGTGAAGGGAATGTGCGAGCCTGGAGCTGTCTTTAGGTAGTTTGTTGTTCTTTCGAGAGGGAGATGTGTGGCGGGGGATAGACGAGTCTGCTCCCTGTAATGAAGGGTTATTTCATGATAGATGGCGAGCCGGTCCCTAGCGCTACCCCGTCTACGGTGTGCCCTGCTCGGTTGACGTACGCTCGAGCAAGAGAGTGGGCCACTTCGTTGCCGGGGTTGCCTGCGTGGGCTGGCACCCAAACAATTTGAACTGGTTGGGGTTCTGTGCAGCAAGAATTGAGAATTTCTCGGGTGGTAGAATGAATCTGTCCCCATGAAAAATTTGTGATTGCTGTTTTAGGGTCACTCAGAATGAGTGTGGCAGCGGAGGAGGAAATGGCAAATGCTGTGGCTGCTTCTTCAGCTTCAAGTGAGGTTGCTGCCTTAATCGAGCGCGAGGCTGTTTGAGGTCATGCGATGCTATAGTGATGGCGTAGGCCGAATTGTGGGTGTTCTCTGCCGCGTCCACGTAGACAGCGTCTTTGTCATTTGCACGAGCTTTGAGTAAAGCCTTGGCACGAGCTTCGCGTCTTGCCTGGTTGAGAACTGGGTTGGTTGTGAAACTTTATTTCCAGCGGATATAGAGGAGCGACACGAAGTCGCCCCCCGCTTAAACGGCGGCCGCTATCCCTTGGGCAGCGGCGACGTCTTCAGCCAGCTGGAGGAGCTTGATCTGTATCCCCGGGTCGGGGCTGAGCAGTAGAGCCTCCCAATGAGCAGAGTCGGTAATGAAGTGACTCGCGGGTAGGGACTGCGGGCAGTTCCAGATCATATGATTTAGATCGGCTTTCGCATCACAATTTTTGCATTTGTTTGAGTAGAGTCCTTCCGAATAGAAGCTACACAATTGGGGATTTGGATAGGTGTTAGTTTGAAGTTTACGCCAGGCTTTGGCCTGTTGCTTGGAGAGCGTTTTATCTGCTGGGGGGAGTCTGAGACTTGCAAGCCTGTAGTGCTGCAGGATTTCTCTGTAAGAAAACAACCTGTCCTTGCCAGAGTATAGGGCGGGTGGGCTGCACGACCCAGCTCGGCGGGACAGTTCTCGAGCTAGGTTATGAGCCGCCTCATTACCAGCAAGGGAAGCATGAGCAGGCGTCCGGATTAGGCGAATGCGCCGCGTGGGCTGATAATTTAGCAGAATCCGTGCTGCTTGTGGGGAGATTCTTCCAAACGTGTAGTTACGTATAGCCAATTTTGAGTCGCTGACAATGGTTTCTGCCGAGGATCCCACAATGGCTAGAGCAATGGCTGTTTCTTCTCCAACATGTGTGTGCTGAGTGCGTATAGTGCCCCCAGTTATGAGTGTACCACGTTCCGTGGTGACCACAGCTACCATCTTGTCAGCCGAAGAATCTGCCGCATCTACATATACCACAGAGGTATCATTAAGAAAGCGTTTGTCTAATGATTTGGCTCTCTCTGTACGACGTTCAGCGTGGAAATCTGGGTGCATGTTCCGGGGTAGTGGAGGAATGACCAGAAGCTGGCGTATATGTTTGGGAAGGTCAGTTGTGGGTCCGCCTTGTCGTTCGTATGTTATGCCTAGTGTGGACAGAATGTGTCTGCCAGTTGGTGTGGCCGATAGTCGTTCGTACTGCGAGACGGTTACCGCTTCAATAATCTCGCTTAGGGTGTTATGAAGACCGAGACCTAACACTTTCTCAGTCGCTGTGTGCATGGGTAGCCCAACTGCCTGTTTGAGGCATTTTCTGATTATGGCCTCCACTTTTTCTTTTTCAGCTGACTTGAGATGTAGGTAAGGGCATACGTAAGCTATGCGGCTTATCACAAAGGCTTGTACTAAACGGAGAGTATTGCTTTCCTTCAAGCCCGAGTGGCGGTTACTAATGCGGCGAATGAGTCGCATAATTTGCGGCGAGGTTCCCTGAAGCTTCCGAATTACGTCACCATTGAAGCCGTGTTCTTGTAGAATTAGGCCCAAGATTTTAATTTTGGGCACTCGAGGAATGGGGACTCCGCGAATACTGAGTTCGATGGCCGGTGGGGTTTGCGCAAGGGATCTGATGTTGCGGAATATGAGAAATTCAGATTTGGCTGGAGAGCACCGCAGCCCCCTAGGGTCTACATAGTTCCCCACGATATCTATTGCATGCTGTAGTCTCTCCTCGATTTCGGCATCATTGCCCTCGGCGGTCCACAAGGTGATATCGTCAGCATAGAGGCTGTGGTGGAGTTGTGGAACCTGCGCTATTTGGTGCGGAAGTTTCAACATTGCAACGTTGAAGAGAAATGGTGATAGGACCGATCCCTGCGGGGTGCCCTTGTTGCCGAGGGGGAAGTCATGCGAGTGGAGACCTCCTACTTGAAAATGCGCCTTTCTACCTGAGAGAAAGTCGCGGATATAGTTGAAGGTGCGGGCCCCCACCCCGAGTTCATGAAGGTTCTCCAAGATCGCATCATGTCTGACATTGTCAAAGGCCTTTTCCAGGTCTAGTCCAAGAATTATTCTGGTGTCCCGCGTTTTTGCCTCAATAATCTGATGTTTGAGCTGAAGCATTACATCCTGCGTAGAAAGTTTTGGTCGAAATCCAATCATGGTTGGAGGGTAAAGCTCGTTCTCCTCCATAAACCGGTTGAGGCGGGTATGAACTACGTGCTCCATGAGCTTACCTACACAAGACGTGAGCGAAATCGGCCTGAGGCTCTCAAGGCTGAGTGCCTTCCCTGGCTTTGGGATGAGAATGATCTCTGCCGTTTTCCATATTTGTGGGATGGAGCCCTCCGACCAGCATTTCTGCATATACTCAGTTAGTGATTGTAGCGACACTTCATCCAGGTTGCGGAGGATTTTGTTGGATACTGCATCTGGGCCAGTGGCGGATTTGCAGTTTAGCCTGGCAATCTCTGTCCTAACCTCATCCACAGTAATGGGGGAGTCGAGCTGCGTGTTTTCCGGTCCAGCATAATCTGGGAAGGCTTGGATAGGAGCATTGCCAATATATCTATCTTTAAGTTCAAGGAAAAGGTCCTCTGGTGGGCCTGCATACTCATGCACAAGCTTCTGCAGGTTCTGCCTCTGGGTGGTTCTGCTACCTGTAGGGTCAAGTAGATGACGGAGCAAGTGCCAAGTCTTAGAGACTCCCATATTGCGATCCATTTGGTTGCATATGTCATCCCAGTTTTGTTGAGTAAGTTTAGCTGCATGATCCTCGATCTCCCTGTTTAGCCTAGCTATTCTTCTGCGCTGATTGCGGTTCCACCTCTGTCGTTTGAGTCGGTTCTCGAGTCCTCTCTTTGCCTCCCATAGGTGAAGAAGCCGGCTGTCCGCAATCTCCAGGTGGTCAGCCTGGTCTAACGTATGGGTGACTGCTTTGGCATCTTGACAAAGATCCTGTGCCCAGATATCTATGTCTAGTATTTCGGGGGTATCAGCTTCTCGGGCGGCTCTTTTAGCGCGGAACGTGTCCCAATCGACAACGGTGGGGGCTCGAGCGCTACGACGTTTGGGGCCAGTTGAGGTCACTATTTCCAATATGTAGTGATCGCTGCCGAAATTTTGTTGAGTGTTTATCCATGTTGGAGTGCCCGAATTTTTAGCAAAAGTCAGATCGGGAGACGTATCCCTGGAAACACTGTTACCGCAGCGGGTGGGGACTAGTGGATCTGTAAGAAGACTCAACCCACACTGTTGTGCGGTGAGCCACAGTTTTCTACCTTTAATGTCCTCCTGTGCGTAACCCCAAGCCGGGTGTTGGGCATTAAAGTCTCCCTTGAAAATGACGGGGTGATTGCCTGCGAGCTTCAGGGTCGCCTGAAAAAGCGGGCTGAAGCTTGCTTTCCGTAACTTTGGGCTGCTATAGACATTCAGCACAAACAGACTGTGGTCGGGTTTCCTAGGCGGAATTAATTCGACTAGCACGTGTGTGACATTTGTGACTGGGGTATCGTGCTGTACTACCGTAATATTTCGTTTGACAAGAGTCGTGACTCCAAGCGTTCCACCCCCCGATGAAAAGGATTGATACCCAGCTAGCTTGCTATTAGTTTGTGTCTCTTGTAGTGCGATTAAGTCCGGACCGTCCCTATTGTTGAGGAATTGTTGGAGTACAGCTCGTTTGCGGCTAAATCCTCGGCAGTTCCACTGCCAGATGGTGTAATTGGGTTGTGGCGCCATGTTGTTGCTAGTCGGATACCGCTTCAGAAGAAGCGGGTTTGCGAATTTTGTGAGGAAGGAGCCTGCTCTCTGCTTCCTGCTGCCAGCTGCCTAAGTTAATTAATTCCTGCCGGTGTCTGCATAATTCTTCCATGATGGAAGTCATTGTAAGCTGCACTTGAATGAGGGTGCTGTTAGTCTGCGTTTGCGCTTCTTCAATTTTGTGAATGGTGTCGGCTAGTGTTTGGCCTTCGGACAGGGAATCGCCTGCTTTTCGCTTAGGCGGGGGTGCCCGCGTTGATTCAGCATGCATGTCCGCTCCGGCGGATATAGAGGGGGTAGGGTTATTGGCGCCATCGGTCGTAGGCGGTGACCCAGCCTGCATTTGTTGCTGTTTTAGAGCGGCATTTTCTTTCTTAAGGTCCTCGACCTCACGAAGTAATTTCCCTACCAGCACTTTCAGGTCTGCTAGTTCAGAGGGGTTGGAGTTAGATTTCTGGGAGGCTTTATCTGCCCAGCCTACCTTTTGCGTGCCGACGGCGTCCTGGTTCAAACCGGGATTCCGTGGCTGGTGTGAAGGAGTCCTGGATTTGGAGGCGGACCGGCCACTCGGTTCCAGTCATGGAAAGGAGCTGGATCAATGTCTATAATTTGTTCGTCCCCTGCTTTTGGAGCGGCTGCGTCGCTCTTTAGACTGCGGCGACTCTTGGCTATGCTGGGTCAGATGTTGGCGTTCCTGTTCCCAGCGGCGTTTGCTGACAATGTATGGAATGCGGTAGATTTCGCGGCATTTGTTGCTGCCCAGTTCATGGCCCTTACCGCACAAGGCACACTCAGGCTCGCAGCTATGTGTCTCAGGAGGATTGCCCACGCCGCATCCGCGGCAGCGAGCGTTTTTCGGGTCCGGGCAAACGTCTCTGCGATGTCCGAGTTGTCCGCACAAAGAACACACTTCGTATTTTTTTTTGTAGAGGCAGCAGCGAATCATGCCACCACCGAAGCTGATCCAACGGGGAACTCGCTCACCGTTGAAGAGAATGAGGACCGTCTGCGACTGCGCACCCATGCGCTGGACTTCACATATTGGAGGATTCCTTGGATGCTGAAAGTTCGCAAGGATGTCAGCGTCCGATAGATGTTTCGGAACGCCTTGGATCACTCCTTTACCACTGCCACCCGGCGTGGCGACATACGAGGTGATGGCGATCTTGTTCTCGCCGTAGATGAGCTCCTTGATGTTTAAGTAGCGTTCCACTCGTACCGCGGAATGGGTGGCCACCAGTATGGTGTGTTGCTTGAAGTTGAGTAGCATGCAGTCTTCAGATGATTCGGCCAAGGTGAGGCCCGCGGCGTCCCAGATGAGTTGAAAGATGCCGAGTTGGCCACAGCTCTCGAATATACGGAGGCCGCCCGATGGCCGGAATATCACCTTGGTTAGGCCCTTGGGTAGGCGAGGTAGGTTCGACGCCACCTATTGTCAAGCAAGTCGTCGGCCAAGCTTTTTCGCAGAGGAGTCGCAGAGTGCCGCATGCTGCCCTGTCCCTGGGCGCGATCGGTTCTATTGTGTGCCGCGGGGTCATTCCTTTGGCGTTCGTGACCGGAGCGTTTCGATTCACCGACGGTGAACCAACCATATTGGTGCGAAACTTCTTCGGGGCTAATGTCAGTCCCCTCCACGGTGACTTCCATGTCCAATGTTGGAGGAAGATCCCACTCAGATAATGCGGCACAGCCCCGTCAGAGCAGGGTCCCTAGGCCTGGCGTGGGCCTAGCGAGCCGTGCGTACCGGCGAGAGCCGAAAAGCAGAAACGTCCACAGAAACAGGCAAAAAGGGACTTGCCGATGCGTCCGACGGCGTTATCCGAGCTTCGAAGACGAAATCCAGGCAAGAGCGGTGTTGACCGTCGCTGAATTCAGCGGTGGGCATGGGTGAAGCGAGGAGCGTTCGCGCGAGCGTCCAATACACGCCACGTCCGAGCCGGTTCCCCCCTCGAGAACTGGGTGTACGTTTTTGGGCAGAGGGTGAACTATGAGTCTGTCCCTGATGTGTGTTGGGGTAGCGTGGGTGTAGTTGGGGGGGGGGAGAACCTGTTGGCTGAATCTTTAGAGGGGCGAGAATGTGCCTACCTGTATTTATGGAGGAGAGTCTGTCAATCTGAGCCATGCGATGAGCTTCAGTTAGCTCTTGTAGTGTATTGTGCACTCCCATACGCAGGAGATGGGTGGTGGGAGCACGTTGTGGGAGATTTAAGGCTGACTTGTATGCCTGTCTTATTAGTGCATATACCCTCTCCTCTTCCGCCTTTGTGAGGTAGAGACATTGACGTCGACGTGTATGGAGGGGTTTTCCTTCCTGTTGCGGTTCGGGGTCGGGTGGAGTAGCAAGCGTTCAGACTGCAGAGGAGCATGCGAGGCCTATAGAGTCTGCGCACTCCACTACCGTCTCCGCACCTGCTTGAAGGGTTTCTTTCATGGTCCCAACATCACTCATGGTGGTCCATAAGGCAATGTCGTCTGCATAGAAGGAGTGGGAGAGGTTTGGGATGCGCTCTAGCTTGCGAGCCATGGAAATGAGAGTGATGTTGAAAAATAGGGAAGATAAGACTGACCCCTGGGGTGTCCCCCTGCTGCCCAGAGAAAATGAGGGACACTCAATAGAAATTAGTTTGATTTCCGCTGTGTGGTCTCGTAGGAAAGCTGCTATGTAGGTATGTGTTCGAGTCCCGACTCCTAGATTGGATAAGGCGTCCAGTATGGCTGTGTGTTGGACATTGTAAAACCCCTTAACGAGGTCTAAGACTAGCAGTGTTCGTGTGCGTATGCAATGCCTCTGATGTAGGATTTATTCTGAGTTTTGAACCATTACATCGTGTGTTGATAGATGGCTTCGGAATCCTAGCATTGTGTGGGGAAAGAGCTCTTTTGTTTGCATGTAATTTTGTAGTCTGTTTAGGATTACGTGCTCAAATAGCTTTCTCAAGCATGAGGTGTGGGAGGTTGGCCTGAGGTTTAACAGGTCCAGCGGTTTTCCGGGCTTGGGGATGAAAGTTACAATCGCGTGTTTCCAGTCGGACGGAAGAGTACCTCCCTTCCAGTGCTTGTTGAAAAGTTTTGTTAGGGCTTGGATGGATTTCTCGTCCAAATTTCGTATCGTTTTACTTATGATCCTGTCTGCTCTTGGCACAGACGTTGTGCGAAGTTTGAAGATTGCTGCTCTAACCTCCCACGCTGTTATGTCCGCGTCGAGCTCGTGGTTTTCTACGCCCAAGTAGGAAGGGAGGGGTAATTTGGGAGTTGTTGTGAGGTACCTGTCTTTGAGATTCTGAATCAGGATATCATCATGCATGCCTATTCTGTGAATGAGGTGCGTTATATTACGCTGTTGCGCGCTGGTCGTGTTGTGGGGTTGTAAGTGGCAGCGCAGAAATTTACATGTGTCCCTTAGGCCCCGGTTTCCCACCATGCGGTTGCAAAGCTCACCCCATTGGTGACGGGTTAGTTGTGCCGCGTCCTCCTCTATTTCCTTGATAAAGGCTGATATCCTTAACTTGAGTTATCTGTTGTGTTTGTTACGAAGCCATCGTTTCTGCAAGCCGGAGTGAGACTCCCACATGTGAAGGAGTCTGCTGTCGACCGCGTCTGATTCGCGATTGCTCGGGATCTCAGATGTCGCTGTAGCGACGTCCTTTCTGGATTCTGCCACCCACCTCGCAAGGTGTTTGATTTGGGTGGGGTCGTCGTTCCGGAGGTTCCGAAACTTGTCCCAGTATGTGATCTGCAGCTTCTTTTTTATGTAGGGAGTACGTTTAGCGAGAATGACGCTTCAGGTATGTAGTGTTCGCTGCCTAGGGATGTCTGCGTGTGCGACCACTAACATTTTGTGATATTCTGTGTTAGTGTGAGATCGGGAGTGGTGTTGTGTTGCACGCTGTTACCTATGCGCGTATGTTGCGCATTATTGACCAGGGTGAGTCCCTCGTTCTGAATTAGTGTCCAGAGCTGTGCTCCTTTCCTGCAGTTGAATTTGTACCCCCAGCTGACGTGTCTGGCATTAAAGCCACCAAGCACTATAAGCGGGTGTTTAGCGCTGATATGTATGCTTTGCGTATGGCTGCGAGGAGCAGGGCTGCTTTGCCTTTCGAGCTGCTGTATGTGTTGAGGATGTTATCGGCTAGTGCTATTTCTACTTTTGGGAAGGAGCTCTATTAGGTGACAATCTATGTCTTCAACCTCTATGGAGTGATCTGCAGCGGAGTATGCTCTGTGAACTAGGGTTTCTACCCTTTGAATGAGTTTGTTCATTGGCGGGTGTGAAGTGTAGTTGACTATTATGACAGGAGCTGGAGTTTCCTGTTGTGCGATGACTGTGGGGACTTCTGTGTCAGACAGAGATTGAATGTGGAGTTGCAAATTGCTTCGCTTGGAACGATATCCTCTGCAATTCCACTGCCGCATTCCTTGTGGTTCCTTGTGGTTTGCTGCCATCATACACTGGTATGAAAGCAAATGGGTTCAATTTGATTTATGTGGAGGGAAACAGTTGATCTGTTTTGCTCTGCACCAGAGCAGTGATGGAGTCATGGACACTAGATCTCTGCTCGAGCGTCGTCATTCTGTTATTGAGATTGCTCGTCCATGTGAGTCTTTGGTCATGGCTTCGAATTTCTTTTCCATTTTCTGTTCAAGAATAGTGGTCGCGTTGATCTGGGTTTCTAATGTTGTGATGTCCTCAGTGGTACTGTTTTCTTTTGCTCAGCGCTTGGCGGGTGTGCTTTCAGTGGGTGAGTTCGGTAGGCTAGCTACTGGGGTGAGAGAGGGGATATCTTGAGGGTTCTTGATCTTCTCTGTTGGCGGGATTCTTTGTAGTAGCAATTAAAGTTGCTTGCTATGAGTATCGATTTTTGGACTCTGATGTTGGATTTGCTTCCTCTGCTGTTCGACCTGTGCTTTAAGTTGATTATTCTCACGTACAAGGGAAGGAGACGCGAACCCCAGCTCACCTGTTTGTCAGATACTGACTGGCCGGTCCTTCCTTGTTTCTCTGACGTGGGATGTTTGGTCAGGGGTGGGAAGGACTTGGACTGGGACCGCAACCTGTGACAGGAATTGGCACGGCTTCTCGATCTTGACCGCTGCCTGCGGCGGGATTCCCGGAGAGTTGCGTTCTTTGTCGTATCATCCTTGGGTGTCGGCCTTTTGTAGCCCGGTCGGCCGAAACGCTGCTTGCAATCCTTGGAGCCCGTGAAGTGGGATCCATTGCAGATTATGCATTTGGCTACGCATGTGGGTGGCTCGACTGCGGAATGAGGCTCTCCAGAGCTCTAGCAGAGATTTTTCTTCGGTTGTATAGAGATTTCGCTTCTTTGACCGGCTTTCCGACAGTTGAAGCATGCCTCGGCTTTCGCCAGGAAGAGATAGCAGTTATATACGGCTTCGTAAAAACGTAGTTGCTTAGGAACCGACTTTTCGTTGACGAAAGTGACTAGTATGGACTTAGTCTTGCCCAAACGTCTAGCGTCCATAATGTCATACCAACTGTTTTTTTTGAAAGTCTGGAATTCCTGAACTATCTCTTCAGACGTCTGGTCGTAGATAGCGTTGTAGAGAATGCCTCTGATGGCGTTGTCTGGTTGGGCGATGTAGGCCTTTAATGGGTAGGTCATGTTGGAGATTTGAAGAGACTGTAGTCTAAGGTAGCATTCCGCTCTGTTCTCTGATGGGGTACTGATGGTGAAGGAGTTGTTTCGAGGATTTATGCGTATGACGTCTTGTTGACGTACTGCCTCTATGGGGAGTTGCAGGGTGGTGCATACGAAAGATAGGATGTAGCCCCCATTCTGTTTGAGGAGATCTAGGCCCCCACTCGGGCGGTAGATGATTTTCAGGTCTGAGGCGGGTAGCTTGGGCAGCGGAGCCTGACGCTTTATAGTTGGTGGAGGAGACGCCTTGCTCGGGCTAGGACGGTGTGGTGCGTTCGTCCGGTGGCTTGAGAGGAGAGCTCGAGGTGGCGGGCTCGTGGAGCGATGCCCAGTGCGTCAGTTTGCGGGTTTTGAAGGCCCTGGTCCATCTAGGATCCGTGGCGAATTCTTCAGGCGAGATTGCTTCTCCGCCGAATTGGTTTGCCATGCTGTTGCAGGCAGGCTCGGCTTTGGTGAAGCCATGTGCGCACTGTGACGCTAGGCCTAGCCTAGCCCAGGCGCGGCAGGTTCGAACTAGGCCTACTGCGAGGCCCAGCGAAGCGTCTGCCGCTCCGTGTCAAGCTCAAATTTCGGACTCGGAAGTCCCTAAAAGTGGATGAAAATGGTGCACAACACCTTCATGAACCGTTTTCTGCACTTTCAGTCCATGAACAGTCGAAAAACCGCACAAAACAGTAGAAAACAGCGAAGCTGACGTGAGACGCGTTCTTTTGCTCCGGCAGCCACCTGGCGGTCCCCAGTATCTCAACTTCGACCACCTGGGGATCTTTAAAGTGCACTGAAATCGCATAGCTTACGGGCGTCTTTAGCAGTTCGCTTGCATCGAAACGCTGCCGGCGTGGCTGGTATCGAACTCCCGTCTTCGTGTTCAGCAACCGAACGCCGTCATCACAGAGCCACCGCAGCGGGTTTCGCAACGCTGAGCGCCCAAGTGTTGTCTTGCGGCCGAGTGCTACGGTGTCTTTCTGTCCCGTGAACGCCGCACGACGTGCCTTTCCTCTCAGAGGGCCACGTATTCTTTTCCACTCCAAGTGAAGCCGCTCAACTGGCTGGGCCAGTAAAAAAATCAATGGCCAAATAAATGTCGCGAAAACATGGTCGCCGGAGATGTTCCCAAAATTAGTTTACTGATAAGTGGACGTTGTTTCCGATACATGTTAAATGCGATCCAGCCTAAGTTTTTTTCCCCTGTTTAGTTTTCTACAGTAGGCAGTGTACTTCAGCGGCTTGCTTTCATTTCAGCTGAGGGATATTCAGACCAGAAGACGTCAAGTGCGTTTATGAGCCTAAATCAACCTTTAGCTTCCTCCAGCGCCCAAGCGCGTACATACTAACGGCGTGCCGTTAATGCGGGGGGAGGAGAGGCAGCGTACATGTTATGACGGAGCAGGGCACCGAGGCCGCGGAACGCAGAAAGCCGAAATCTACGTCTGAGAAGACGAGGCCTTTCCCACAGCCGAAGAGTATCCCGAAAGCTAAGGTCACGAGCGTATGAACAGTGAAACACTCGCCGCCGTCGTTCGGGGGCAGCATCCGGAAGTGAATTGACTAGCAAGAACACAGGTCGTGAGAAGCAGCTTTCCTTCAGCGAGTGCTTCCAGCGCGCAGGACTGTGTGTTCATATTGCCACGACAGAGGGAAAGGGAATCCCCTGGTTAGGGAAAGTTAATCTGACATTGACATCGAGTAGGGTGGGCCAACGAAAAAAATGAGGAGCGGTTTAAATACTGCTGAGAAGATTGTGTATATTACTTCACCCCCTATCCTCTCTTCCTCTTCCCTCACCTCTTTCATTTCATTTCTCCATTCTGCCTGCTATCCTGTATTTACGCTGCCCCAGCTCAGGTGCTTCAGCATCGATGTAGATGCCGGGGCTAGCAAAAATCTTTTCCTCTCTTTTTATTATTATTTTAATAAAAAAAACACTTACTACTCATCCTAGTTAGAGAGCGAAAGCTGTGGTGTATCGGGCGTATAAAGGAGGGTGGTGTATAAAGGAAGGAGTGAAAGAAGAAAGGAAGAAAGGGGTGCCGTAGTGGAGGGCTACAGAATAATTTCGACCATCTGGGGATCTTTACCGTGCCCTCACATCGCACAGCACACGAGCGCCTTTGCGTTTCGCCTCCTTTCTGATTGAGCTTCTATACGGACGCTGCTGAGGAGGCAGTCGTGTTTCAGATTTCTCTCGGTGAGAAAACAAAGCTGTAGTTTTGCATTTAGACACTGATACATATTTTCATAGAATACTGGACGACACGCGCGTGTTATGATGCGTTCCACTTATTGCAAATTTCTTTGAATCTGACTCAGGGAACGCAGGTTAACTGTGCCGCTCTACACCGGTCCGAATTAATCATTTTACAACGATAGCTGTCTTTAGCGCCAGGGTCTTGTAATACTTTGTTGCTGATCGTAAAAGTTATGCGCAACGCCGTATGAGAGAGCTCTGCACTCCACCTAGAGTGACCAGGCCGCAGTGCCATCTAATACGGAGGGCCCAGACGATTAAAAGGGAGACCGGCAAACTCAATACCCAGCCTGCGAGATCACCGCCTTCTTGATGTCCTTTAAATGATGTACGAAGGCACTTTGAATGCGTAGACATTCTGCATAAATTACGCTTGTTCTGATTGACAAAAATAAATGAGTAAGCTGTGTTTCGGTACTGTACACTACTCTGTGATTAATGTTTATTCTGCTTACTTCGTGACACACCTAACTATGCACTTTGCTTCCATGTGCGCGAATTCTTTCAAGGCTGCCGATCCCCAGTCGACTCTGACGCGCTGGGGCGGCTGAGTCCAAGGCCGCGCGAGTGGATCGCGGCCGCGGTGGTCGTCCATGTGCTGCGCGATGTCCAGAGCACGTTAAAGAACCCGCAAAGAATACAAATTAATCCGGAGCCCTCCTCGACAACGGCGTTCGTCATAGCTAACGTGCAGCTTCGGGACTCTAAAACGTCACCACTACCAAACTGACGCCCCTGGCGCTGCCTGATTCTGTGCCTGAATGAAACTTCGATTTAAGTTTCATGACTAACAAAAAATTCGGCATTAAGGGTGCTTACGTGTGAGAATGCGAAAGCATTGCTGTCCCTGGATGAACTGACACCAACCCACCCACCCAAACGCGCGCGCGCGTGCGCGTATGGCTGTCACAAAATTCGGCGCATGTTCGAAAAAAACCGACGCTGCGCCTAAGCAATCGCGCCCGCGCGGTAAAGAAAAAAAAACAGCGGGTAAGAAACCCGGAGCGCACGGTAGTTTTCACTCAGCTCGCCGTCGGGGCGCCAAAGTAAACATAGACACGCGCGGCGTCAATTCTTCTCGAGTGTTGGAGAAGTTTTTGCTTGTTGTCGACGGAAAGGGGTAACCTGGTGCGCGCCGAAGTGATGCCCTCCCCCCTTCGCTCCGACGCCGATGACTGAGCGTGCCGCGAATGACTTAGATTGTTCTAGAAGGTGGTTTCCGCGCTCGACCAATGGGGTCGCGCGCCGGGCGCAAGAAGGAGAAGGAGTTTGTGCAGATGAAGCTGCGTGTATGTGCGCGTCTGCCCTGGCGCGAAGAACAAACAGACGCGGACCGCGCCTATAAATGAGGGGCTGCAACCGCTGTCTGTAAGCCCGAGCCGCCCTCCAAGCTTCCGAGAAGCGCGCCCGCTCGACTCGCGGGAAAACACCACTCGGCCAGCCAAGGAGGACTAGCGAGGCAACGTGCGCCAGTCTGCGGATCGGCCCCGTCGTGCTCCTCAGGTCGTTGGACTGTCGCAGTTCCCGGTGAACAAATTGTGTTTTGTTTGTTTGTCTCTCTCTGTATTTGTGCACTTTAGGTGCAAAGATTTTGTTGACTTGTTATCTCTCTCAAGGGTTACTTTGCACGCGTTGCATTGTATTTGTGAATCTCTCTGTGTGTTCATACGAGTGATCGTAAATTCCTTTGTATCGTCTCTTAGCTGTATAAACTGTTTTCTTTTGTGAACCTTTGTCTCCGACCCATTTTCTGGCTTGCGACCGGCGAAAGCTGGGCACCAAACGACCAACCAACCCCCTTGTCACTTGGTAGCTGGTCTCCGGCTGAGCCTGCCACGCTGAGTCGAGGGCATCTCTGTGACCGAGACCGCTACCCCCACACGCTCTAAGGGTATCTGGGAACGCACGCAGAAGTGCGCGAAGTGGTGACAATGGCACCATTTGGAACGCCGTACTACGAACGGGGCATCACATTTTTTAGTAAAATTGATTTTGGAGCAAAGCTTCACTTCCCGCATGCAAAGCTGAAAGTCATATGACGCTTGGATTTGACCTCTAACTGGAGGCTCGCCGCAGGTGTGGCTGTGACGTCATACCACTTGTCTTGCCGCATCTGTTACCGCTCGTTCCGCCGCTGCGCCGCACTTGCCACTTGTGTCAGTTGTCTAACCACGTGATTCGCACTTGCTGAACAAAGGCCAGCGCTCGCCGCCTAGACGCCACAGAGACAAATAGCCAGAACCGTCACCGGGGCGACTTCTTCGAGTGAGCATTGGAGGCGCCGGGTAGCTTCTAGCGATCTCTACGACAGAGAGTGTCAGGAAGCTGCGTTGGCTAGAGATAAATGGTTTTTACTTTATGGGGTTTAACGTCTCAAAGCGACTCAGGCTATGAGAGACGCCGTAGTAAAGGGCTCCGGAAATTTCGACCACCTGGGGTTCTTTAACGTGCACTGACGTCGCACAGTACACAGGCCTCTAGAATGTCGCCTGCATCGAAATTCGACCGCCGCGGCCGGGATCGAACCCGCGTCTTTCGGGCCGCAAGAGAGCGCCATAACCACTCAGCCACCGTGGCGGCTTGGCTAGAGATAAGTCGCGAATAAAAGCTCTTCGAGTTGACCAAACCGATGAAGAACGGACAGGGTAAAACCGACCAAATATTTAGCTGGCGTGCGTGACTGACGAGTTTTCCCTGTTCCTGCAGCTTATGGCGCTTATGACACAGCCGTTGCTGCCTCATAGAGTCACTGGATATGTTTTAAAACTTATCCAGTGACTGTACTGCCTCCTTGGTATAGTGCGACCGCAGCGCCCCTCGGCGTTAATCCGCCTTTTTCATGTTCATGTGCTGCCACCTGGCGTACAACGCTGAAAGCTCATTGGAAGGGTACTGTGCGCCCAACCCGGCCGCAATGAGTGCCGCTGCGGAGCACGTTTTGTTGGAATCTGTCAACGATGGCGTGTCCTGGGCAGCAGCTGGTACCTGGAGGATTTCTAAGATTGACTGATGGCTGTGTGCGAAGTCCGAGGCAGGCTGCTGAGTCCACTGAAGAGCAAATTCTTCAGTAACTCCGATCGTGCGGCATGCGATGCAATCGCCAGCTGAGCAAGGGCCGCCGATTCAGAGATGAAGGCTACATTCGGAACATAATGTTCAATGAAATATCCCCGATCAGTGAGATTGGCGTTTTGCGGTGTATATGTCTGCCATCCATGAAAGGTGGATACTACATCGTGCACGTCGTAGCACAGAAAACGACTGGGGACAACAGTTTTCACAATCCCGCCGCGGTGGCTCAGTATATAGTTACGGCGCTCGGCTGCTGGCCCGAAAGACGCGGGTTCGATCCCGGCCGTGGCGGCAGAATTTCATTGGAGGCGAAATTCTATAGGCCCGTGTACTGTGCGATGTCAGTGCACGTCCAAGAACCCCAGGTGGTCGAAACATCCGGAGCCCTTCACTACGGCGTTCCTCATAGCCTGAGTCGCTTTGGGACGTTAAACCCCCCTAAACCAAACCAAACCAAGTTTTCACAAGCAATCGTTGTGCTCAAGCGCTTCCGAATAGCTACACGAGCTATAAAAGCACAAGCGTACTCGCAACATGGCAGCTCTGCTAGCATTTCACTTTATTTTCCCACAGCACACCACTGCATAGGTTAAACAAGCATGCGCCTCCATAAAGACGTGCGCGAGAAGTGCACATTGAGCCATTCCGACGATACCACGCAGAGCTTTTCATCATGGATATGATGCGAACACACGCTTAACGCACCTTCTGCTTCTTCTGCCTCTTAATACATGGCACATACCCACATGGGGGTATTAGCCAGGGTGTAGTGGCATAAACAATGAAATTTCCATAGGAGATTACGGCAAAATTTTCGCACCATGCGTGAATGCTCCCCCGTAGGTTCTTTTTCGTTGTCCGCTCATCGCGCGTTGAAAGCGGCTCACAGCACTTGCCCATTTGGCCTTCTTGCTTGAGGAAGCAAAAAGCGTCGGAACGAAGTCTGGGTGCCGCGGTGACATCCCAGGCCTTCCTGCCTATGAATAAAACATTTCGTGGTTGACTGCACCCGCATTTAACCACAGTACCTCGTCCGTACCTGTCACAAAGTGATTCCCGCACACTCTTCACGGTGCCCAATGGCTGCCACGATCGCCGAGCCGGGGAACGGCTTTTATCCACGCTTCGCGTCGAAGGCGGTCCCGGGAAGCGTTCGGAAAGCGAAAAAATCTGAGTTTGCTTCCCTTTACATATTGGGCAGTGCAGCCGTATGCAACACACGCCAAATGCGTCGCACTGAACGCCCGACGGCTTAAGCAACGCACCCCGCGTAGGAAACCGGTTCGTTTACACTTCCACGGCCGGTCTAGAGTGGCGCGCGACACTTCCAATTTGTTTCGCGACACCGTCGCCACGGGATGGGCGCATGCGCAGTCGCGTCGTGAAAAACGCGGATTGCCGTGGAGGCGCCATGGACGCAGACCCGCGCCAGTCTATCAACCGAAGCAAGTTTCAATGATGTTAATATTAAGACAGCAAAGCTAATGCCGGGGCCAGTTGGCTGATCATTATGCGAACGTACGCGCTATAAGCGACACAAGAAGAAAACACACACAAGACGCAAGCGCAAACAACTGCATGTTAGTTTGCCCTTGTGCCGCATGTGTGTTGTATTCTTGTGTCGCTTATAGCGCGTACGTTCGCACAATGAGACAGTTGACAAAAAATTAAAAACGACATGTCGCATTGCGACCTGTTGGGCTCATTACTGGATGCTACTACAAGTACT
Source organism: Amblyomma americanum (assembly GCF_052857255.1). NCBI lineage: Eukaryota > Metazoa > Arthropoda > Arachnida > Ixodida > Ixodidae > Amblyomma > Amblyomma americanum. The sequence goes on from NC_135497.1 coordinate 62,391,159, forward strand.
GGATGCTACACGTGAGTGAATAAAGGCTCCAACGCCCTCGGTGTGAGTAAATATTTTCACGTCATTGCGGACATGGATGAGGGCGCGCAAAGAGACGTTAGTTGCTGCGTGGCTTGGAGATTGCTGTCGATTGGGCAGCGTGCGAATTGCAAAATGCCATCCCTACGTCGTTAATGCATTCGTCTCCGAGGTGTTCCAACACTTCGTTACGTGTTCTGTCGGCGGCGACAGCCGCTCCAGATGATGCTGGGCCAGCTTCTCCGAAATGCGGCCGTTATTCCACACCCGCGACCTCCTGCTCAGGAGCTGAATGCCATGACACGGCCGTACTTGGCCATCCTAAAATGTGCAAATGCTGAGTAATGGCGGCAACTCCCGCCTTTTCACTCTGCCCGCAGAGGGACCGATGGCAGTGCCTCCAGGCTTTTTCCAGAGGAACAGTCTGTGACCTGGACCTGCAGATGGGTTGGTGGTACAACACGAGTGCGGTGGTTTAACAGGCGGGAGGTGAAGGAGAAACAGGAGGCAATTTATTCAGCATGCGTCGCTCAGCGCATACGAGCACCCAGACTTCGGAAGGCAAGCAGCGTTCCGTCGGACCGGCACTTCATCCTTCGGCATTACCGAAGGCTGGCCACCGACGGCAGCAACGAAGCCACGCGTCTGCTGCGTTGCTGTTGCTGTGGCCGGTGTTTATTGTTGTTGCTGCAGCGATAGATGCCATTCTTATTGTCATCGGCGTTAAACATCTGAAGCGTTTGCAGGCAGCGAAGCGAAGTTCTGACAAAAGTGGAAAGCAGTGCACACCAGACAATAAACAGCAGACGAATGCAGGAAACTGTGCATTATAAGCCACTCGATTTAGCTATCTGGACGGCAGATCGTTCTTGCTGACAGGTTCGTTCATCTCGAAGGAAGTTAACACTGCACGATTAGGATGACGACAAGAGGCAAATAAGCAAATGCCCGTGGTGTCGTACTCTCGTCCTAATCGCGCGGTCTCAACTTCTACATATGGTTCGCGCTCGGGACCTGTTTTCATCTCCTAAGCATCCTTAGGGAGCGCTGGGTTGGCGTAAACGACAGAACACGGCACGTGTCCCGTCTGCTTCTCTTGTCTTCTGGTCGTTTGTGCTTTACCTTTAGCCATGCATGTTTGCATAAGTGGGCACGTTGTCACGCAGCCCGCACTCCCTTTAATGTGGCGCACAGCTCTGCCTATAGCTGAGTGACGTACTCGCAGAGCCGTGCTGCACTGAAACACGGGGCTTTTGCTGCCCAGTTATGGCAGGCAGCCTAGCTCCGTTCGTCGCCGACTGCCTGCCGTCGTTAAATAGCACTGTAGACTCTCAGCCGGTTTTTTTTCGGCACACACACTATCAGCGGCAGATACACTGTCGCGTTTTCCCGACCGCCGCAAAATCTCGCCACTGAGTCGATCGGCGCGACTTCGTCACAGCATGCAGCGCGCGCACCGCAGGCAGGGCGCAAAGGAATAGGCGTCCGTCTAAAGCGAGACTGAAGCCAGAATTCCAGCTTTCGGGCCGACGATGAAGCCGTTAGAATTTAGGAGCCTTTTTTGCCTCGTGGCGCACTCTGCGACAACGCTCAGACTCCTCTAAGCTTACCGGAGGTGATAAATGCGATCCGAGGCGTCGGCTATACTTAATGCCAAATCACGCAAAAATGTTTCTTCCTCTTTTTTTTTCTTGACTCATTAGCATCTACTTTCAGCGATTTTTTGGGATTTATGCTTTGGTCTTTCATAAAGGCTTATTCTAGCGCACTATTGTTGCGTGCCGTCTGACCTCACCATTTCACCACTGGAATAGCTGCTATATCACTTGACTATCTCATGCCCTTGACTCACATCAGTAGAGGTTTTCAGCCACAAAGTATGGGCGCATTCTCGGTGCAATTCGTACTGGCAGAAACAGTACAGTTGTGCTGAAAATGACACACATTTGTCACGCAGTTGCGTCAACGACGATACAGTTTCTTTAGACAGTTGTTATGCATGCCAACTATTGCAGTGATTATTCCATAAGCCATAGCAAATATTGGACAAAAGCAGTTGAGCTGACAAGGAAATAACCGACAGTGAAACATGTGCACCTTTGCTAAGATTGTGAAGCATCTTTAAGTGCAGATTTTTGGGGCGAGCTCAACATGCCGCATGTGCCAATTTTAGTGCAACTAAAACGCGGTCTACCTTGCTTGCAGGCAACGCAGCTCCGGTGCTGCCGCGTGGCAAGAGACCCTTGCAGCTCCGATGCAATGTACATGAAAGCTTTGCAGACTACAAAATGACAAACTATTGCAAATTGTATGGTGCCACATCTAGAAGCGATACATGGGCAATGAGGGACGCCGTAGTGAAGGGCTCCGGATTAGTTTAGAAGGGTTCTATGGCATAGCACTCGGGCGCCTTTCGCGCTCCAACGCCATCGAAACACGGCCGCCGCGTCCTGCATTGAACCCGGGTCCTCCGACTCGGTAGCCGAGTGCCCTAACCACTAGGCCACCGCGGCTTTTTAGAAAAAGTACCTCAAGCCCTCCGAGGACTTGCATGATGCAAGCTCTTCGCCGTCGCAGCCACTCTGCGAGAATGTGCGCAGCAGTGCGCTCGTACACGTAATGCTAGGCTACGGCTGCTGGTATTCCATATATTCAGTGCCTGCTAGCGCGAAAGCTCTCGGAAATATGTACCCTAACATATGTTAGAGATCAATGTAGCAGCCGAGCAACAAGATAACTTTTTAGCGCGTAAATTAAGCGTCCTAAACTTCTGCGCGAACAGACGACGCTCTCCGCAACATTCGCACTTGCAACGCTCTTTCGTCATTAATTCAAATACGGAACGTTGAGCGCGGACATAATAGTGGACGTATAGCATGCTCACTATTTTTACGAGTTTATTCGCGTGTATAAAGACGTGAAGAGCAGAATTCAAGCAAAGCACTGTACACGCATCTCGCCGAACGATCCGGAAGTCGGAGTACCCAGCATGCCTTGCGGCTCGTTCACACTGGAGAGAGAGAAAGAGAAAGAATAAACTTTATTTTGCTCTAGTTTTGTTCGTCTGCGGTGTCAGATGACTTGGGTCATCTTCTCTTGCACAGGATCGTCTGCCCCTATTCCAGGGCTCCGCTGGATGCCGCCGCCAGCTTGGCCCGCCGGATTAGACGATTTGGTCGCACCGGCGGTCGCTGGAGAGCAATCCCTCCCACTGCTCCGCACTCGGGTTTGGTATTGCTGGGACCACGGGTATTCTCGGGCATTCCCACGAAATATGATATAGCGTGGGCGTTTCTTTACACCATGGCCATGTATCTTTATATTGCGTGGGGTGAATTTTGCTTAGTATATGCAGGTTAAATAATAATAATAATAATAATTGGTTTTTTGGGAAAGGAAATGGCGCAGTATCTGTCTCATATATCGTTGGACACCTGAACCGCGGCGCCATAAGGCAAGGGATAAGGGAGGGAGTGAAAGAAGAAAGGAAGGATGAGATGCCGTAGAGGAGGGCTCCGGAATAATTTCGACCACCTGGGGATCTTTAACGTGCAGTGACATCGCACAGCACACGGTCGCCTTAGCGTTTTTCCTCCATATAAACGCAGCCGCCGCGGTCGGGTTCGATGCAGGTTACGGTAGGTACCCGTTTGCAGCTGTCTCCAAGCTACAGCCTCTTCCCTGCTAAGTGATTTGTGTGGTTAGGGGTAGCGTCTTCTGAACCCCTTAAAATAATCTAAAATAGCCGTATATCCCTGAGGGATAGGTACAAAAACCTCGGGGCCGCCTACGCGGGAAGCTCGGCTTTTCGTATGCTCTCGAGCTACCCTGTCGGTCTCTTGGTTGCCTACCACTCCTTCGTGACCTGGCGTCCATACTATCGTATGCAAAAGTGGTCTTCCTTGCTTATCCTTTTGGGGTGCGCCGCAAGAGCGGAGTATGCGGACACCACCTCCGCTTGACGTCAGAGTTGCTATGGCAACGAGTGATACAAACGCGTTCCCGTTAAGTCCGACCGTCTACGGCTCGAGACACCGTGCTTGCTACCTTGATTGTTTGCGTGCGAGCGTGCGTGCGTGCGTGCGTGCGTGCGTGCGTGTGTGTGTGTGTGTGTGTGTGTGTGTGTGTGTGTGTGTGTGTGTGTGTGTGTGTGTGTGTGTGTGTGTGTGTGTGTGTGTGTGTGTGTGTGTGTGTGTGTGTGTGTGTGTGTGTGTGTGTGTGTGTGTGTGTGTGTGTGTGTGTGTGTGTGTGTGTGTGTGTGTGTGTGTGTGTGTGTGTGTGTGTGTGTGTGTGTGTGTGTGTGTGTGTGTGTGTGTGTGTGTGTGTGTGTGTGTGTGTGTGTGTGTGTGTGTGTGTGTGTGTGTGTGTGTGTGTGTGTGTGTGTGTGTGTGTGTGTGTGTGTGTGTGTGTGTGTGTGTGTGTGTGTGTGTGTGTGTGTGTGTGTGTGTGTGTGTGTGTGTGTGTGTGTGTGTGTGTGTGTGTGTGTGTGTGTGTGTGTGTGTGTGTGTGTGTGTGTGTGTGTGTGTGTGTGTGTGTGTGTGTGTGTGTGTGTGTGTGTGTGTGTGTGTGTGTGTGTGTGTGTGTGTGTGTGTGTGTGTGTGTGTGTGTGTGTGTGTGTGTGTGTGTGTGTGTGTGTGTGTGTGTGTGTGTGTGTGTGTGTGTGTGTGTGTGTGTGTGTGTGTGTGTGTGTGTGTGTGTGTGTGTGTGTGTGTGTGTGTGTGTGTGTGTGTGTGTGTGTGTGTGTGTGTGTGTGTGTGTGGAGAGATTCGGCAGCGAGAAAACATTTTATCGGCACTTTACCGGGCATTTCTTGTACACTTCGCCGGGCTTGCTGGCATTAGATGAAAAATTTCGGACGAATTATGTTACGAAACATTCAGTAAAGCCTCTGAATATCTTGTTTACTTTGGCAGACTTCTCTGCTACACTTCGCAGGCAATGCGATAAATTGCGGGTTCATTGGGCCGTAACTTGAGGTTTCTGTGTATGTGTAGAGGATTCCATACTGTTAAGTGATGCGTACAAGGGAAAGTCTACGCTGTGTCTCTGCTTCTTCCCCAGTGCCACCACGAATTCAGTTGGCGTTGAAGTAATAGTTCTAATTAGAGCTTTTCTGCGAGACCATCACATAACGATAACATATGACGGGTTTGGCCGCGTTTTAAACTTTTAGGTTGCGCGTGTTGTGTGTTTACGCGCACGCTAACGGAAGTCACAGTAATGAATTTTCTGAAAATTTAGATGTGTTCATTATCCATTGGCGCTACGTAATCGCAGTGGGAGACTTAATGAGTCCTTGACACCTGTACTGATATGCGAGGCCCTGGGTGGAGCCGGTCGAGCTGGCACGCTCGTGAGCTTCGGCGCCTTGTATAGCAGTTTTCGCTGGGGGATGCGGACGAGGCGCTGAAGGGTCCCCAATTTTATTAGACATGGCGCCCCGGTATATCTGCCAGCGGGCTGGACCGCGTTTATGTGCCTGAAGGAGCTCTGTGCATACGTGTCGCAGACGAGCGTTGTCTCTTTGCTGTCGACGCCAGTGTACATTTCAGATCATCGACCAGTACTGCTTGTGCTGTCTCTCCCTGGAGCTGGGACCAGTCGTCCGCGACGTCTAGATGGATGGATGGACGGACGGAAACAACTTTTATAAGGCGAAAAAAATTAATGTGGATCTGCCCAGCTAATCCAGGATATACAAAGCGAAAGCGAGATCGAGGTCTCCACTGACCAACGGAGCCGGTTGTCCGCCTTTCGTTTGGTGAAAATTAACGGTCTTTGCAGTGTTCTCAACGCGAATGAACTCCGAGAATGCCGCCGGCTCACCTGTTTTGTTTGGTTTTTGATTGGTTTTTGAGGAAAGGAAATGTCACAATAACTTTCTCACATATCTCGGTGGACACCTGACCCACACCGTAAAGGAAGGCATAAAGGCGGGAGGGAAAAAGTTGAAAGAGAAAACTGAAAATTGAAAATTAGATTTTGTGGAAAGGCTCAGTGGTTAGGGCGCTCGACTACTGATCCGGAGTTCCCGGGTTCGAACCCGACCGCGGCGGCTGCGTTTTTATGAAGGAAAAACGCTAAGACGCCCGTGTGCTGTGCGATGTCAGTGCACGTTAAAGATCCCCAGGTGGTCGAAATAATTCCGGAGCCCTCCACTACGGCACCCCTTTCTTCCTTTCTTCTTTCACTCCCTCCTTTATCCCTTCCCTTACGGCGCGGTTCAGGTGTCCAACGATATTCGAGACAGATACTGCCCCATTTCCTTTCCCCCAAAATCAATTATTTATTATTAATTAAGGCGCGGCGCTGCGAAGGGTCGGAACACCCCTGGCTCGGTGCTGCTAGGGGCGCATGCGCAGTTGGGACTACAGTGCGAGAGATAGGAATACTCCGTGCGTCATCAGTGCTCCTCGCGCATGCGCAGCACGGCTTTCCAGGAATCACACGAAACTGCTCAACCTACGGCCAGTAAAGCTTTCGCTTTAAAAAAATCTTCCAGGGTTGTCCCGTAGTAATCCAGGAGTCCACAGGCTTGTGCTTGACATGAAGTCCGATCCACAAGCCTTTTCTGGCCGGCTGGCTGAGCGGTCCGTAAAACAGCATCCTAGGAAGAATGAGCGGGATTGGGGATGGGGAGGGGGTACTGCCTGTGGGGAAGGACATTCCCAAAGGTAATAGAAAAGTGTTGATCTGGGAACGCCACCGGTGTTACAATGAGGAGGAAATGTGCGGTGGAAGCATGAGAGACGGTAGGGTTTACTAAAGAAGCCCGTCTGTAACTGTCACAATGTGGCGCTGGATAAGGGCGACAAGGTACTCTGCAGTGGTGGTAATGTCATGCGGCTGAGTTTGTAGAATGCAGTGATTTGATGATATGTATAAAGGACCGATGGGACCTCTTGCGCAAGGGTTGGGTGCCTGATCATCCGGGGTTTGGGAGGAGAGTTATCGGGCCATCGCAAGAATGCGCTCATTGCCGGGGATAAAAACGCAGCCACCGCGGTCGGGTTCGAACCCGGGAACTCCGGATCAGTAGTCGAGCGCTCTAACCACTGAGCCTTTCCACAAAATCTAATTTTCAATTTTCAGTTTTCTCTTTCAACTTTTTCCCTCCCGCCTTTATCCCTTCCTTTACGGTGCGGGTCGAGTGTCCACCGAGATATGTGAGAAAGTTACTGTGCCATTTCCTTTTCTCAAAAACCAATCATAAACCAAACAAAACAGGTGAACTGACGGCGTTCTCGGAGTTCGTTCGCGTTGACAACACTGCCAAGACCGTTAATTTTCACGAAACGAAAGGCGCACAACCGGCTCCGTTGGTCAGTGGAGACCTCGATCTCGCTTTCGCTTTGTATATCCTTAAATAGCTGGGCCGATCCACATTAATTTTTTTCGCCTTATAAAAGTTGTTTCCGTCCGTCCATCCATCCATCTAGACGTCGCGGCCGACTGGTCCCAGCTCCAGGGAGAGACAGCCCAATAATAATAATATTTGGTTTTTTGGGGAAAGGAAATGGCGCAGTATCTGTCTCATATATCGTTTGACACCTGAACCGCGCCGTAAGGGAAGGGATAAAGGAGGGAGTGAAAGAAGAAAGGAAGAAGAGGTGCCGTTGTGGAGGGCTCCGGAATAATTTCGACCACCTGGGGATCTTTAACGTGCACTGACATCGCACAGCACACGGGCGCCTTAGCGTTTTTCCTCCATAAAAACGCAGCCGCCGCGGTCGGGTTCAGACCCGGGAACTCCGGATCAGTAGTCGAGCGCCCTAACCACTGAGCCACCGCGGCTGGGAGAGACAGCACAAGCAGTACTGGTCGATGATCTGAAATGTACACTGGCGTCGACAGCAAAGAGACAACGCTCGTCTGCGACACGTATGCACAGAGCTCCTTCAGGCACATAAGCGCGGTCCAGCCCGCTGGCAGATATACCGGGGCGCCATGTCTAATAAAATTGGGGACCGTTCAGCCTCTTCCGCATCCAACAGCTAAAACTGCTATACAAGGTGCCGAAGCTCACGAGCGTTCCAGCTCGACCGGCTCCACCCAGGGCCTCGCTTATCAGTACAGGTGTCAAGGACTCATTAAGTCTCCCACTGCGATTACGTAGAGCCAATGGATAATGAACACATCTAAATTTTCAGAAAATTCATTACTGTGACTTCCGTTAGCGTGCGCGTAAACACACAACACGCGCAACCTAAAAGTTTAAAACGCTGCCAAACCCGTCATATGTTATCGTTACGTGATGGTCTCGCAGAAAAGCTCTAATTAAAACTATTACTCCAAAGCCAACTGAATGCGTGGTGGCACTGGGAAGAAGCAGAGCAACAGCGTTCAAAGGCTATTACATCTGCCAACGCGGTAGATTTTCCCTTGTACGCATCGCTTAACAGTATGGAATCCTTAATACATACACAGAAACCTCAAGTTACGGCCCAATGAACCCGCAATTTATCGCATTGCCTGCGAAGTGTAACAGAGAAGTCTGCCAAAGTAAACAAGATCTTCAGAGGCTTTACTGAATGTTTCGTAACATAATTCGTCCGAAATTTTTCATCTAATGCATGTCGTCACTGATCCCATCAAACATCACGTTCCTTTAATGCAAGAGCCCGCAAGCCCTGCGAAGTGTACAAGAAATCCCCGGTAAAGTGCCGAGAAAATGTTTTCTCGCTGCCGAATCTCCACACACACACACACAAACAATCAAGGTAGCCAGCACGGTGTCTCGAGCCGTAGACGGTCAGACTTAACGGGAACGCGTTTGTATCACTCGCTGCCATAGCAACTCTGACGTCAAGCGGAGGTGGTGTCCGCATACTCCGCTCTTGCGGCGCACTCCAAAAGGATAAGCAAGGAAGACCACTTTTGCATACGATAGTATGGACGCCAGGTCACGAAGGAGTGGTAGGCAACCAAGAGGCCGAAATGGTAGCTCGAGAGCATACGAAAAGCCGAGCTTCCCGCGTAGGCGGCCCCGAGGTTTTCGTACCTATCCCTCAGGGACATACGGCGATTTTAGATTATTTTAAGGGGTTCAGAAGACGCTACACCCCACCACACAAATCACTTAGCAGGGAAGAGGCTGTAGCTTGGAGACAGCTGCAAACGGGTACCTACCGTAACCTGCATATACAAAGCAAAATTCACCCCACGCAATATAAAGATACATGTCCATGGTGTAACGAAACGCCCACGCTATATCATATTTCGTGGGAATGCCCGAGAATACCCGTGGTCCCAGCAATACCAAACCCGAGTGCGGGGCAGTGGGAGGGATTGCTCTCCAGCGACCGCCGGTGCGACCAAATTGGTCTAATCCGGCGGGCCAATCTGGCGGCGGCATCCAGCGGAACCCTGGAATAGGGGCAGACGATCCTGTGCAAGAGAAGATGACCCAAGTCATCTGACACCGCAGACGAACAAAACTAGAGGAAAATAAAGTTTATTCTTTCTCTTTCTCTCTCTCCAGTGTGAACGAGCCGCAAGGCATGTTGGGTACTCCGACTTCCGGATCGTTCGGCGAGATGCGTGTACAGTGCTTTGCTTGAATTCCGCTCTTCACATGTTAATACGCGGGAATAAAGTCGTAAAAAAAGTGAGCATGCTGTACGTCCGTTATTATGCCCGCGCTCGACGTTCCGTATTTGAATTATTGACGAAAGAGCGTATCTTGTGCGAACGTTGCGGAGAGCGTCGTCTGTTCGCGCAGAAGTTTAGGACGCGTAATTTACGCGCTAAAATGTTATCTTGTTGCTCGGCTGCTACATTGATCTCTAACATATGTTAGGGTACATATTTCCGAGAGCATTCGCGCTACCAGGCGCTGAATATATGGACTACCAGCAGCCGTAGCCTAGCATTACGTGTACGAGCGCACTGCTGCGCACATTCTAGCAGAGTGGCTGCGACGGCGAAGAGCTTGCATCATGCAAGTCCTCGGAGGACTTGAGGTACTTTTTCTAAACAGCCGCGGTGGCCTAGTGGTTAGGGCACTCGGCTACCGAGTCGGAGGACCCGGGTTCAAGCAGGACGCGGCGGCCGTGTTTCGATGGCGTTGGAGCGCGAAAGGCGACCGAGTGCTATGCCATAGAACCCTTCTAAACTAATCCGGAGCCCTTCCCTACGGCGTCCCTCATTGCCCATGTATCGCTTCTAGATGAGGCACCATACAATTTGCAATAGTTTGTCATTTTGTGGTCTGCAAAGCTTTCATGTACACTGCATCGGAGCTGCAAGGGTCTCTTGTCACGCGGCAGCACCGGAGCTGCGTTGCCTACAAGCAAGGTAGACCGCGTTTTAGTTGCACTTAAATTGGCACATGCGGCACGTTGAGCTCGCCCCAAAAATCTGCACTTAAAGATGCTTGACAATCCTAGCAAAGGCGCACATGTTTCGCTGTCGGTTATTTCCTTGTCAGCTCAACTGCTTTTGTCCAATACTTGCTATGGCTTATGGAATAATCACTGCATTAGTTGGCATGCATAACAACTGTCTAAAGAAACTGTATCGTCGGTGACGCAACTGCATGACAAATGTGTGTCATTTTCAGCACAACTGTACTGTTTCTGCCAGTACGAATTGCACCGAGCATGCGCCCATACTTTGTGGCTGAAATCCTCTACTGCTGTGCGTCAAGGGCATGAGATTGGCAAGTGATATACAGCTATTCCAGTGGTGAAATGGTGAGATCAGACGGCACGCAACGATAGTGCGCTAGAATAAGATTTTATAAGTGACCAAAGCATAAATCCCAAAAAATCGCTGAAAGTAGATGCTAATGTGTCAAGAAAAAAACAAAAAGAGGAAGAAACATTTTTGCGTGATTTGGCATTAAGTATAGCGGATGCCTCCTATCGCATTTATCAACTCCGGTAAGCTTAGAGGAGTCTGAGCGTTGTCGCATAGTGTGCCACGAAGCAAAAAAGCCTCCTAAACTCTAACGGCTTCATCGTCGGCCCTAAAGCTGGAATTCTGACTTCAGTCTCGCGTTAGACGGACGCCTATTCCTTTGCGCCCTGCCTGCGGTGCGTGCGCTGCATGCTGTGACGAAGCCGCGCCGATCGACTCAGTGGCGAGATTTTGCGGCGGTCAGGCAAACGCGACAGTGTATCTGCCGCTGATAGTGTGTGTCACTCAGCTATAGGTAGAGCTGTGCGTCTCATTAAAGGGAGTGCGGGCTGCGTGACAACGTGCCCACTTATGCGAACATGCATGGCTAAAGGTAAAGCACAAACGACGAAAAGACAAGAGAAGCAGACGGGACACGTGCCGTGTTCTGTCGTTTACGCCAACCCAGCGCTCCCTCAGGATGCGGAGGGGATGAAAACAGGTCCCGAGCGCGAACCAGATGTGGAAGTTGAGACCGCGCGATTAGGACGAGAGTACGACACCACGGGCATTTGCTTATTTGCCTCTTGTCGTCTTGCTAATCGTGCAGTCTTAACTTCCCTCGAAATGAACGAACCTGTCAGCAAGAACGATCTACCGTCCAGATAGCTAAATCGAGCAGCTTATAATGCACAGTTTCCTGCATTCGTCTGCTGTTTATTGTCTGGTGTGCACTGCTTTCCACTTTTGTCAGAACTTCGCTTCGCTGCCTGCAAACGCTTCAGATGTTTAACGCCGATGACAATAAGAATGGCATCTATCGCTGCAGCAACAACAATAAACACCGGCCACAGCAACAGCAACGCAGCAGACGCGTGGCTTCGTTGCTGCCGTCGGTGGTCAGCCTTCGGTAATGCCGAAGGATGAAGTGCCGGTCCGACGGAACGCTGCTTGCCTTCCGAAGTCTGGGTGCTCGTATGCGCTGAGCGACGCATGCTGAATAAATTGCCTCCTGTTTCTCCTTCACCTCCCGCCTGTTAAACCACCGCACTCGTGTTGTACCACCAACCCATCTGCAGGTCCAGGTCACAGACTGTTCCTCTGGAAAAAGCCTGGAGGCACTGCCATCGGTCCCTCGGCGGGCAGAGTGAAAAGGCGGGAGTGGCCGCCACTACTCTGCATTTGCATGTTTTGGGATGGCCAAGTACGGCCGTGTCATGGCATTCCGTTCCTGAGCAGGAGGTCGCGGGGTGGAATGACGGCCGCATTTCGGAGAAGCTGGCCCAGCCTCATCCGGAGCGGGTGTCGCCTCCGACAGAACACGTAACGAAGTGTTGGAACACCTCGGAGACGAATGCATTAACGACGTAGGGATGGCATTTTGCAATTCGCACGCTGCCCAATCGACAGCAATCTCCAAGACACGCAGCAACTAACGTCTCCTTGCGCGCCCTCATCCATGTCCGCAATGACGTGAAAATATTTAATCACACCGAGGGCGTTGGAGCCTTTATTCACTCACGTGTAGCATCCAGTACTTGTAGTAGCATCCAGTAATGAGCCCAACAGGTCGCAATGCGACATGTCGTTTTTAATTTTTTGTCAACTGTCTCAATATGCGAACGTACGCGCTATAAGCGACACAAGAAGACAACACACATACGGCACAAGGGCAAACTAACATGCAGTTGTTTGCGCTTGCGTCTTGTGTGTGTTTTCTTCTTGTGTCGCTTATAGCGCGTACGTTCGCATAATGATCAACCAACTGGCCCCGGCATTAGCTTTGCTGTCTTAATATCAACATCATTGAAACTTGCTTCGGTTGCCAGACTAGCGCGGGTCTGCGTCCATGGCGCCTCCACGGCAATCCGCCTTTTTCACGACGCGGCTACGCATGCGCTCATCCCCTGGCGGCGGTGTCGCGAAACAAATTGGAAGTGTCGCGCGCCACTATAGACCGGCCGTGGAAGTGTAAACAAACCGGTTTCCTACGCGGGGTGCGTTGCTGCAGCCGTCGGGCGTTCAGTGCGACGCATTTGGCGTGTGTTGCATACGGCTGCACTGCCCAATATGTAAAGGGAAGCAAACTCGGATTTTTTCGCTTTCCGAACGCTTCCCGGGACCGCCTTCGATGCTAAGCGTGGATAAAAGCCGTTCGCCGGCTCGGCGATCGTGGCAGCCATTGGGCACTGTCCAGAGTGTGCGGGAATCACTTTGTGACAGGTACGGACGAGGTACTGTGGTTAAATGCGTGTGCAGTCTACCACGAAATGTTTTATTCATGGGCAGGAAGGCCTGGGAATTCACCGCGGCACCCAGACTTCGTTCCGACGCTTTTTGCTTCCTCAAGCAAGAAGGCCAAATGGGCAAGTGCTGTGAGTCGCTTTCAACGCGCGATGAGCGGACAACGAAAAAGAACCTACGGGGGAGCATTCACGCACGGTGCGAAAATTTTGCCGTAATCTCCTATGGAAATTTCATTGTTTATGCCACTACACCCTGGCTAATACCCCCATGTGGGTATGTGCCATGTATTAAGAGGCAGAAGAAGCAGAAGATGCGTTAAGCGTGTGTTCGCATCATATCCATGAAGAAAAGCTCTGCGTGGTATCGTCGGAATGGCTCAATGTGCACTTCTCGCGCACGTCTTTATGGACGCGCATGCTTGTTTAACCTATGCAGTGGTGTGCTGTGGGAAAATAAAGTGAAATGCTAGCAGAGCTGCCATTTTGCGAGTACGCTTGTGCTTTTATAGCTCGTGTAGCTATTCGGAAGCGCTTGAGCACAACGATTGCTTGTGAAAACTTGGTTTGATTTGGTTTAGCGGGGTTTAACGTCCCAAAGGGACTCAGGCTATGAGGAACACCGTAGTGAAGGGCTCCGGATGTTTCGACCACCTGGGGTTCTTGGACGTGCACTGACATCGCACAGCACACGGGCCTATAGAATTTCGCCTGCATCGAAATTCTGCCGCCACGGCCGGGATCGAACCCGCGTCTTTCGGGCCAGCAGCCGAGCGCCGTAACTATATACTGAGCCACCGCGGCGGGATTGAGAAAACTGTTGTCCCCAGTCGTTTTCTGTGCTACGACGTGCACGATGTAGAATCCACCTTTCATGGATGGCAGACATATACAGCGCAAAACGCCAACCTCACTGATCGGGGATATTTCATTGAACATTATGTTCCGAATGTAGCCTTCATCTCTGAATCGGCGGCCCTTGCTCAGCTGGCGATTGCATCGCATGCCGCACGATCAGAGTTACTGAAGAATTTGCTCTTCAGTGGACTCAGCAGCCTGCCTCAGACTTCGCACACAGCCATCAGTCAATCTTAGAAATCCTCCAGGTACCAGCTGCTGCCCAGGACACGCCATCGTTGACAGTACCCTTCCAATGAGCTTTCAGTGTTGTACGCTAGGTGGCAGCACAGGAACATGAAAAAGGCGGATTGGCGCCGAGTGGCGCTGCGGTCGCACTATGCCAAGGAGGCAGTAGAGTCACTGGATAAGTTTTAAAACATATCCAGTGACTCTATGAGGCAGCAACGGCTGTGTCATAAGCGCCATAAGTTCCAGGAACAGGGAAAACTCGTCTGTCACGCACGCCAGCTAAATATTTGGTCGGCTTTCCCCTGTCCGTTCTTCACCGGTTTGGTCAACTCGACGAGCTTTTATTCGCGACTTATCTCTAGCCAAGCCGCCACGGTGTCTGAGTGGTTATGGCGCTCGCTTGCTGCCCGAAAGACGCGGGCTCGATCCCGGCCGCGGCGGTGGAATTTCGATGGAGGCGACATTCTAGAGGCCTGTGTACTGTGCGATGTCAGTGCACGTTAAAGAACCCCAGGTGGTCGAAATTTCTGGAGCCCTTCACTACGGCGTCTCTCATAGCCTGAGTCGTTTTGAGACGTTAAACCTCATAAAGTATAAACCATTTATCTCTAGCCAACGCAGCTTCCAGACACTCTGTCGTAGGGATCGCTAGAAGCTACCCGGCGCCTCCAATGCTCACTCGAAGAAGTCGCCCCGGTGAACGCTTCTGGCTATTTGTCTCTGTGGCGTCTAGGCGGCGAGCGCTGGCCTTTGTTCAGCAAGTGCGATTCACGTGGTTAGTCACGTGACACAAGTGGCAAGCGCGACGCAGCGGCGGAACGAGCGGTAACAGATGCGGCAAGTCAAGTGGTATGACGTCACAGCCACACCTGCGGCGAGCCTCCAGTTAGAGGTCAAATCCAAGCGTCATATGACTTTCAGCTTTGCATGCGGGAAGTGAAGCTTTGCTCCAAAATCAATTTTACTAAAAAAGGTGATGCCCCGTTCGTAGTACGCCGTTCCAAATGGTGCCATTGTCACCACTTCGCGAACTTCTGCGTGCGTTCCCAGACACCCTTAGAGCGTGTGGGGGTAGCGATCTCGGTCACAGAGATGCCCTCGACTCAGCGTGGCAGGCTCAGCCGGAGACCAGCTACCAAGTGACAAGGGGGTTGGTTGGTCGTTTGGTGCCCAGCTTTCACCGGTCGCAAGCAGAAAATGGGTCGGAGCCAAAGGTTCACGAAACAAAACAGTTTATACAGCTAAGAGACGATACAAAGGAATTTACGACCACTCGTATGAACACACACAGAGATTTTCACAAATACAATGCTACGCGTGCAAAGTAACCCTTCAGAGAGATAACAATTCAACAAAATCTTTGCACCTAAAGTGCACAAATACAGAGAGAAACAAACAAACAAAACACAATTTGTTCACCGGGCACTGCGACAGTCCGACGACCTGAGGAGCACGACGGGGCCGATCCGCAGACTGGCGCACGTTGCCTCGCTGGTCCGTCCTTGGCTGGTCGTGTGGTGTTCTCCCGGGAGTCGAGCGGGCGCGCTTCTCGGAAGCTTGAAAGGCGGCTCGGGCTAACAGACAGCGGTTGCAGCTCCTCATTTATAGGCGCGATCCGCGTCTGTTTGTTCTTCGCGCCAGGGCAGCCGCGCACATACACGCAGCTTCATCTGCACAAATTCCTTCTCCTTCTTGCGCCGGGCGCGCGACCCCATTGGTCGAGCGCGGAAACCACCTTCTAGAACAATCTAAGTCATTCGCGGCACGCTCAGTCATCGGCGCCGGAGCGAAGGGGGGAGGGAATCACTTCGGCGCGCACCAGGTTACCCCTTTCCGGAGGAAGCTAAAGGTTGATTTAGGCTCATAAACGCACTTGACGTCTTCTGGTCTGAATATCCCTCAGCTGAAATGAAAGCAAGCCGCTGAAGTACACTGCCTACTGTAGAAAACTAAACAGGGGGAAAAAACTTAGGCTGGATCGCATTTAACATGCCTCGGAAACAACGTCCACTTATCAGTAAACTAATTTCGGTAACATCTCCGGCGACCAAGTTTTCGCGACATTTATTTGGCCATTGATTTTTTTACACGCCCAGCCAGTTGAGCGGCTTAACTTGGAGTGGAAAAGAATACGTGGCCCTCTGAGAGGAAAGGCACGTCGTGCGGCGTTCACGGGACAGAAAGACACCGTAGCACTCGGCCGCAAGACAACACTTGGGCGCTCAGCGTTGCGAAACCCGCTGCGGTGGCTCTGTGGTGACGGCTTTCGGTTGCTGAACACGAAGACGGGGGATCGATACCAGCCACGACGGCAGCGTTTCGATGCAAGCGAACTGCTAAAGACGCCCGTAAGCTATGCGATTTCAGTGCACTTTAAAGATTCCCAGGTGGTCGAAGTTGACATACTGGGGACCGCCAGGTGGCTGCCGGAGCACAAGAACGCGTCTAACGTCAGCTTCGCAGTTTTCTACTGTTTTGTGCGGTTTTTTCGACTGTTCATGGACTGAAAGTGCAGAAAACGGTTCATGAAGGTGTTGTGCACCATTTTCATCCACTTTTAGGGACTTCCGAGTCCGAAATCTGTGCTTGACAAGGAGCGGCAGACGCTTCGCTGGGCCTCGCAGTAGGCCTAGCTCGAACCTGCCGCGCCTGGGCTAGGCTAGACCTAGCGTCACAGTGCGCGCATGGCTTCACCAACGCCGAGCCTGCCTGCAGCAGCACGGTAAGCCAATTCGGCGGAGAAGCAATCTCGCCTGAAGAATTCGCAACAGATGCTAGATGGACCAGGGCCCTCACAGCCCGTAAACTGACGCACTCGGCATCGCTCCACGAGCCCGCCACCTCGAGCTCTCCTCTCAAGCCACCGGACGAACCCACCACACCGGCCTAGCCCGAGCAAGGCGTCTCCTCCACCAACTCTAAAGCGTCAGGCTCCGCTGCCCAAGCTATACGCCTCAGACCTGAAAATCATCTACCGCCCGAGTGGGGCATAGAAGATCTCCTCAAACAGAATGGGGGCTACATCATATCCCTCGTAGGCTCCACCCTGCAACTCCCCGTAGAGGCAGCACGTCAACAAGACGTCATACGCATAAATCCTAGAAACAACTCCTTCTCCATCAGTACCCCATCCGAGAACAGAGCGGAATGCTACGTTAGACTACAGTCTCTTCAAATCTCCAACATGACCTACCCATTAAAGGCCTACATCGTCCAACCAGACAACGCCATCAGGGGCATTCTCTACAACGCTATCTACGACCAGACGTCTGAAGAGATAGTTCAGGAACATCAGACTTTCAAAAAAAAAAACAGTTGGTATGACATTATGGACGCCAGACGTTTGGGCAAGACTAATTCCATACTAGTCACTTTCGTCAACACAAAGTCGGTTCCTAAGCAACTACGTTTTTATGAAGCCGTATATAACTGCTATGTCTTCCTGGCGAAAGCCGAGGCATGCTTCAACTGCCTGAAAGCCGGTCAAAGAAGCGACGTCTGTATACAATCCAAGCAAAATCTCTGCCAGAGCTCTGGAGAGCATCATTCCGCAGTCGAGCCACCCACGTGCGTAGCCAAATGCATCATCTGCAATGGATCCCACTTCACGGGCTCCAAGGATTGTAAGCAGCGTTTCAACCGACCGGGCAACAAAAGGCCGACACCCAAGGATGATACGACAAAGAACTCAACTCTCCGGAAATCCCGTCGCAGGCAGCGATCAAGATCGAGAAGCCGTGCCAATTCCTGTCACAGGTTGCGGTCCCAGTCCAAGTCCTTCCCACCCCTGACCAAACATCCCACGTCTGAGAAACAAGGAAGGACCGTCCAGTCAGTATCTGACAAACAGGTGAGCTGGGGTTCGCGTCTCCTTCCCTTGTACGTGAGAATAATCAACTTAAAGCACAGGTCGAACGGCAGAGGAAGCAAATCCAACATCAGAGTCCAAAAATCGATACTCATAGCAAGCAACTTCAATTGCTACTACAAAGAATCCCGCCAACAGAGAAAATGAAGAACCCTCAAGATAACCCCTCTCTCACCCCGGTAGCTAGCCTACCGAACTCACCCACTGAAAGCACACCTGCCAAGCGCAGAGCAAAAGAAAGCAGTACCACTGAGGACATCACAACATTAGGAACCCAGATCAACGCGACCACTATTCTTGAACAGAAAATGGCAAAGAAATTCGAAGCCTTGAACAAAGACACACAAGGACGAGCAATCTCAACAACAGAATGACGACGTTCGAGCAGAGATCTAGTGTCCATGACGTCATCACTGCTCCGGTGCAGAGCAAAACAGACCAACTGTTTCCCTCCACATAAATCAAATTGAACCCATTTGCTTTCATACCAGTGTATGATGGCAGCAAACCACAAGGAACCACAAGGAATGCGGCAGTGGAATTGCAGAGGATATCGTTCCAAGCGAAGCAATCTGCAACTCCACATTCAATCTCTGTCTGATACAGAAGTCCCCACAGTCATCGCACAACAGGAAACTCCAGCTTCTGTCATATTAGTCAACTACACTTCACACCCGCCAATGAACAAACTCATTCAAAGGGTAGAAACCCTAGTTCACAGAGCATACTCCGCTGCAGATCACTCCATAGAGGTTGAAGACAGATTGTCACCTAATAGAGCTCCTTCCCAAAACTAGAAATAGCACTAGTCGATAACATCCTCAACACCTACAGCAGCCCGAAAGGCAAAGCAGCCCCTCTCCTCGCAGCCATACGAAAAGCGCTCCATATCAGCGCTAAACACCTGCTTATAGGGCTTGGTGGCTTTAATGCAAGACACGTCAGCTGGGGGTACAAATTCAACTGCAGGAAAGGAGCACAGCTCTGGACACTAATTCAGAACGAGGGACTCACCCTGGTCAATAATGCGCAACATACGCGCATAGGTAACAGCGTGCAACACAACACCACTCCCGATCTCACACTAACACAGAATATCACAAAATGTTAGTGGTCGCACACGCAGACATCCCTAGGCAGCGAACACTACATAATTGAAGCCTCACTCTCGCTAAACTCACTCCCTACATGAAAACGAAGCTGCAGATCACATACTGGGACAAGTTTCGTTACCTCCGGAACGACGACCCCACCCAAATCAAACACCTTGTGAGGTGAGTGGCAGAATCCTGAAAGGACGTCGCTACAGCGACATCTGAGATCCCGAGCAATCGCGAATCAGACGCGGTCGACAGCAGACTCCTTCACATGTGGGAGTCTCACTCCGGCTTGCAGAAACGATGGCTTCGTAACAAACACAACAGATAACTCAAGGAAATAGAGGAGCACGCGGCACAACTAACCCGTCACCAATGGGGTGAGCTCTGCAACCGCATGGTGGCAACCGGGGCCTAAGGGACACATGTAAATTTCTGCGCTGCCACTTACAACCTCACAACACGAGCAGCGCGCAACAGCGTAATGTAACGCACCTCATTCAGAGAATAGGCATGCATGATGATGTCCTGATCCAGAATCTCAAAGACAGGTACCTCACAACAACTCACAAATTAGCCCTCCCTTCCTACGTGGGCTTAGATAACCCCGAGCTCGACGCGAACATAACAACGTGGGAGGTTAGAGCAGCAATCTTCAAACTTCGCACAACGTCTGTGCCAAGAGCAGACAGGACCATAAGCAAAACGATACGAAATTTGGACGAGAATTCCATCCAAGCCCTAACAAATCTTCTCAACAAGCACTGGAAGGAAGGTACTCTTCCGTCCGACTTGACACACGCGAGGGTAACTTTCATCCCCAAGCCCGGAAAGCCGCTGGACCTGTTAATCCTCAGGCCAATCTCCCTCACCTCATGCTTGGGAAAGCTATTTGAGCAAGTAATCCTAAACAGACTACAAAATTACATGCAAACAAAAGAGCTCTTTCCCCACACAATGCTAGGATTCCGAAACCATCTATCAACACACGATGTAATGGTTCAAATCTCAGAATAAATCCTACATCAGAGACATTGCATACCCACACGAACACTGCTAGCCTTAGACCTCGTTAAGGTGTTTCATAATGTCCAACACACAGCCATACTGGACGCCTTATCCAATCTAGGAGTCGGGACTCGAACACATACCTACATAGCAGCTTTCCTACGAGACCGCACAGCGGAAATCCAACTAATTTCTATAGAGTGTCCCTCCTTTTCTCTGGGCAGAAGGGGGACACCCCCGGGGTCAGTCTTATCTTCCCTATTTTTCAACATCACTCTCATTCCCATGGCTCGCAAGCTAGAGCGCATCCCAAACCTCTCCCACTCCTTCTATGCAGATGACATTGCCTTATGGACCACCATGAGCAATGTTGGGACCATGGAAGAAATCCTTCAAGCAGGTGCGGAGACGGTAGTGCAGTGCGCAGACTCTATAGGCCTCGCATGCTCCTCTGCAGTCTGAACTCTTGCTACTCCACCCGACCCCGATCCGCAACAGGAAAGAAAACCCCTCCATATACGTCGAGGTCAATGTCTACCAGTGCCTGAGGTTGAAATGATACGTATCCTAGGCATGTTCTTACAAAACAATGGACGCAACACGGAGACTATCTCCAAACTAACAATCACGACATATCAAACGATCCGACTGATTAGAAGAAAAGCCAACAAGCACCTGAGGCGGCTGGTGCAGGCATTCGTGATTAGTCGGATGGCTTACTCCCTTCCCTCCTCTACCTCACAAAGGCGGAATAGTAGAGGGTATATGCACTAATAAGACAGGCATACAAGTCAGTCCTAAATATCCCACAACGTGCTCCCACCACCCATCCCCTATGTATGGGAGTGCACAATACACTACAAGAGCTAACTGAAGCTCATCGCATGGCTCATATTGACAGACTCTCCTCCATAAATACAGGTAGGCACATTCTCCCCTATCTAAAGATTCAGCCAACAGGTTTACCCCCCCCCCCACAACACCCACGCCACCCCAACACACATTAGGGACAGACTCATAGCTCACCTTCTGCCCAAAAACGTACACCCAGTTCTCAACCAGGCCCGACGCGAAGCTCGTGCCAAGGCTTTCCACAAAGCTCGTGCAAACAACAAAGACGCTGTCTACGTGGACGCAGCAGAGAACACCCACAATTCGGCCTACGCCATCACTGTAGCATCGCATGACCTCAAACAGCCTTTTGCTCGATTAAGGCAACAACCTCTCTTGAAGCCGAAGAAGCAGCCACAGCGTTTGCCATTTCCTCCTTCGCTGCCACACTCATTCTGAGTGACCCTAAAATAGCAATCACGAATTTTTCATGGGGACAGATTCATTCTACCACCCGAAAAATTCTCAATTCTCGCTGCACAGAACCCGGACCAGTTCAAATTGTTTGGGTGCCAGCCCACGCAGGCAACCCCGGCAACGAAGTGGCCCACTCTCTTGCTCGAGCGTACGTCAACCGAACAGGGCACACCGTAGACGGGGGTAGCGCTAGGGACCGGCTCGTCACCTATCATGAAATAACCCTTCATTACAGGGAGCAGACTCGTCTATCCCCCGCCACACATCTCCCTCTCGAAAGAACAACAAACTACCTAAAGACAGCTCCAGGCTCGCACATTCCCTTCTCCGGCTTTGTTAGCCCTTATCCACCCAGGCCAATACAGCCCCGAATTTATTTATTTATTTATTTATTTATTTATTTATTTATTTATTTATTTATTTATTTATTTATTTATTTATTTACACAAACTGCTAATCCCATTTGGGATTGTTGCAGGAGGGCAAAATAGGGTTAGTAATAACAGTTCAAAAATACATCATTTTGGTGAAGATCGTAAAATAAACAACTAATAGTAAGGGTAAAGCAAAGGCACTGGAATTAACTATGGAAATACAACCAAAAATACAACAACGCAGAATAACAGTACAACGAACTGTATCGTAACCACATCGAAACAAGGCAAATTAATCTCACAATAGGCGTCATGACAGAAGTTACATCGAAATAGTTCCGAAAACAATACTGGTACTCTGTGTATACCTAAACAATCTCACTTTGTGGGGATCTGAGAGCCAACTTTGACCCCATTTTATATATCTACCGAGAATTCCAACCACCATCTCGCGAGAACACCACGGACAAAGAGAGTTGGGAGACCGCGGTCTCCAGCTCCGAACCGGCCTCAAAAAGGCGGCTCGCAGAGAGTTCTGGAGAGGTCGCAGCACGTCATGGACTGTTGGCGATCACCCGGGATCAAGAGCTAGACCAATCTTAATCAGTGACTCATCCATAAGGCTCATCAATAAAGTTTTCACCCGCCTACCTGGCCGAAGTTATTCCGGAGCCCTCCACTATGGCACCTTTGTTCATTTCTTGTTTCACTCCCTCATTCATCCCTTCCCTTAGGGTGCGGTTCAGATGTCCACCGAGATGTGAGACAAATAGTGCACCTTTTCCTTTCCTCAAAAACTAGAAACCAAACCGCCGCATGTTTGCCGGCTCAGTGTGCGAGAACCATTTCGAAGCTTTTCGCGGCTTTTCCAACGTTGTAGACAGAACTCCCAAAGGCTGATGTTAATATCCCATGCGGCCGTTGAATTGCCGTGACACTATGTGCAAGTAGTCGGGTTATTACGAAGACAAAGCGAACAGTACGAACTAGCTTTTAACCATACGTGGTGCATCGACGCACGCCGGAGGCCATAGCATGCTAGTAAAAGCTAGTGACACGACTGAGTTCCTTATTCTGTCATTCATCGTACGCTTGTGGATAATGGAGGAAAAAAAGTCTGTTCAGCACGCACTCATCTAGGACTGCCGCTCATTGCATATCCGACGCATGCCAATGGCCGCCGCATTTGTTCACACTGAAAGCGTTTACTGATTTCCGGACACTTTGTTGTCCACGCAGTGGTATAGCCCAGTTCCCGCTTTATTTACATCTTCATGTATTTTGATCAAGTGCCTGTATATGTACGCCGGCTGCTTGGCTATCGTTCGGAAAAAGTTGCTGGCGAAAATATTCGCTGCGCTGTTGAGTGAGTCGGTGCGGGCAGGACGCGTTTTATCAGCCACGTGTCGTTCACTGATGAATCACGAGTGCAATTCTGCTGCGCGACACTTCCGCGGTGGAGGCGGCAAATTAAAGGGGAATGTACATACCGTGCTGGGTGCCTCGGCCGCTTTCCCGAGAGCAAGGACGTCGACCTTCCCCAGGCTGCCGGCAGTGCACGCGTGGCCATCGTCGAATTCGAAGAGAAAACTTTTCCCACATCCTCCGCCCAAAACCTGCGCCTGGACGCGCGCCCGCTATCGGGTGTGTACTGCAATTTTGTGCGCGCCGCTCGGCGAAAGCTCCGTCGTCGAGCTGCGTGCAATACAGCGTGCAGCGGGCGGAGCTTTCTCCACCTTTCCCGGCGGACTGCTTCGTGCGCTGCGCTTTTACGGAGATCCGGCCGTCGGGGAGGGAAGCGGGACGCTGTTCG
Organism: Amblyomma americanum; assembly: GCF_052857255.1. NCBI lineage: Eukaryota > Metazoa > Arthropoda > Arachnida > Ixodida > Ixodidae > Amblyomma > Amblyomma americanum. The sequence continues at coordinate 62,414,816 of NC_135497.1, forward strand.
CATGTTTGCCTGGCCGAAAAGCCGCGAAGGCGCCCGTAGTCGATTGCGGGCAGCTACGCGAGAAAAGGCGCACAATGCGTCGCTGCGTGATCGGCATTCCCTGCGCAGCCTCCGCGCCTTTCGACACTTCCTCCAGTGAGGCGGCCGTGTGCGTGGCTTCTGACCTGCGGGCAAGCGCGGAAGGCAGAACGTTTTGGGAAAGAGAAGAGGGCAAAAAAAGAAAGAAAGAGAGAGAGAAAGAAAGAAAGAAGGAAAGAAAGAAAGAAAGAACGTGCTTAGAAGCGAGGTTGTGTGCGCTTATTCTAACCAATGTGTGTCAGAGAGAGAGAGAGAGAGACTCATTAATTACACGCAGAACTGTTGTAATTATAATCAGCTCTAGCTCTGACCGGTGCAACCTCCTCGCCTTCCTTCGCCCATGCCTCTATCGGCGTTCTGCACAGCGATTCCAGGGGCCAGATTGCGCAACCGTGACAAATTCTGTCACAAGTTATTGACAGTGACGTCAAAATGACACACGATGAGACGTCACCACGTGACGCAACGAGGAATCAGCCAATTACTGCAGGGCGGCGCCCCGAGAGCTTTCGAGGGAGCGTCTGCTTAATTTTTTGTAAAAAGAAATGAGACATGAGCAACAATGAAAATAACTAATATTTTATTTCGCCAAAACATTGCGTTTGAAGTTTTGAAAATATTAAGCACAACAAAAAGCGTTCGAAGTTGTGCTATTAAATTGGCTGGTGGGTAACTTTCGGTGCCGCGCAGGTGTGCTGACGGCAGTAAAAAGGCCGCTTTGCACGAAAGCAACTGTTTCACGCCGTGTTTTTTTTTTTTTGCGCGGCGTCTGGAATCGAGCTACTGTGCGGTTGACCTAAGTGCGCAGAAAAATTTCAGCGAATGCAGTGAAGGCTGCGTGCCTGCCAAGTGAACTTGCAAGGAGCGCATGGAACGAAATCTACGAACACAACATGTTGAAGTATGTGTTGTTCGGCTCTTTCGATCGATGACAAAATGCCGAAAGGTGAGGTGTTGCAGTATGTGACGAGTGGTTGTTTGTTTCTTTCCCCTTCGGAACACATCTTGGGAAACAGAAGACGACCACGAAGTGCCATTTGCTGGGAAAAATAAAGTACTTTGCCAGCATAAGCGTCTCTATTTATATGTAGCTGTGTGTGACAGAGGTGACGACGGAACCCACCCCTTCTGCGCACTATCTTTAAAATTGCCTCAAACACCCGCTGTACGCATTTGCTCACTGCCGGTTGTGCGATGCCGACGTGCGCCTCGCTACCAACGGCAGCCTGAAAGCCGCCCGTGGCAAAGAACCGCAGTGCACACACCACCTGCCGCCGCACCGACAGCGCACTTGCACGCAAGCCTCCCAGTTCGTCGGCGACTTCGTCATCAAGCCACTCCACCGTCTGCTTCTCCAGTCGAAAAAGGCTTCGAAACAGCTCGTCCGGCAAGTCAAACATAATCAAACGTGTCTTCGTGCGCTCTCCTTCGCCGTTGCTCGCGCCGGCGCAGCCGCCACACTCGTATCGCCGCCTACACCGCCGCCATTTTCTGTCACAAAGGCAACGGTCAAATTGACCGCTTCAAAACTGTGACAAAAAACTGTCAAATAGCGGCTGCGTAACTAGGTGTGCAACGTCATCACTTCTGCCACATCCGTGACGTCATTTGCAGCCACCCATGACGCAAAAAAGCAATATGGCCGCCGGCCTCCACCGACCAATAGGAGCGAGGCTTATAAGGTCCGTTCGATTCGCCTGCACTCTCTGCACCAGTTCTGTAAAGTTCCGCAGCGGTGCCGTGGCAGTGCCGCGAGCGTGCAGCGCCAGTTCCAGCAGTTCAAGTGCTGCCTACTTCCAAAACGAATGGTCGAGTGCAGGCCTGGTCGTCTGCTAGCCTTGGCGTCGCCAACAAATTGCAGGCAGCAGCGTGGCGCCCAAATCAACGGCCTCCCACATCCCGAATCGCGTGAAGAATTTTCAAACAGCACATCGCAGCGAAGTGTTGCCATGAATCAGCCTCGATGCAACCTTGCGGCAGCTAAGAGAAACGCACGTGTGTTCTTTTACTGAACACGACTGATCAAGGTGCGCGCGCGCCGACTTGCACGTTAAGCGGTTGTTGCAACAACGTGCATCATGCGCTGTATGCACGTGTTTACTTTTTAGTTAACATAACCGGCTTCGAGTACTAACATAACTTTATTAGTAGAAAGGAAAGACGCCGGTTACGGGTCCGTCGAGAGCACGATGGTCGAGAGACGCAAGGTGCCGACGAGGACCGCCGTTCCCACTTCCGTCGCCACCTGCTCGGGTTGCCACTCACGTTCCATGAGAGTGAGCGGGCCCGTGTGAGGCACTGTTATCATCGACGAGTTGAATAATTTGAGTCTATCCGCCGTTTATCGCAAAGCGCAAGCCATCGTCGCGCAAGCGGTCGTCTGCTTCCATGGCGGCTGCAGCTGCACCATTTCGGCACCGACCATTGAGGAGGTGCAGAGTTTTCCTGCACTTTCCTGAACTAGACCTGCACAACGTCTGCACTTTTTTGAAACGAATGGCGTCGTGCAGACGGCGCCATCTTGCACCGCTGAAACGAATGGCGAAGTGCAGCACCGCGAGAACCAGTTCACGTATAGTGCAGGCGAATCGAACGGACCTATTGACACCTTTGTGACAAGTTTTATTTAATTTTCCTGATTGACAGTTACGTAATCTGGCCTCAGGTTGCAAAACGCTTAGCGCCCGCCTATAGCTTAACGCGCAGATTCAATCACCTAGCCGGCGCGAACGCGGATTATTTCCCGGGCGGCCAGACTTCACAAACGCTCTTTCGCCTTAACACGACCAGCTTTGGCACACTATCTGGGTTTCACCGAAAACACGTGAGCGCATGTCAATATGAGCATTGACTAAACCGGCGGAGGTGTTTTTCTGCCATCTTTACAGCCATTGTGCTTACGTGCAGAGGAAAAGCAGGCATTGGGAAAGCGCTGGCTACGCAATCCTGCGTACATTTTTCTTTTTTTCATTTGCAGCCCAATGATATTTTTAGTCTCACTGCATTGCTTGCCAGGCGTGCAAACTCGCCCAGCTTGGTCGTTTCGCGAGTGCAAAAAATTTCAACACTGAGCTGGAGTAACCGGGTTCACACCCGACCACGGCGGCAGCGGTTCGATGGAGGCGAAATGCAAAAGGCGCCCGTGTGCTGCACCTGCCGCGGTGGCTCAGTGGTTAGGACGCTCGGCTACTGATCTGGAGTTCCCGGGTTCGAACCCGACCGCTGCGGCTGCGTTCTGATGGAGGTGAAACGCTAAGGCGCCCGTATGCTGTGCGATGTCAGGGCACGTTAAAGATCCCCAGGTGGTTGAAATTATTCCGGAGTCCTCCACTACGGCACCTCTTTCTTCCTTTCTTCTTTCACTCCTTCCTTTACCCCTTCCCTTACGGCGCGGTTCACGTGTCCGCTGATATGCGAGACAGATACTACACGACTTCCTTCCCCCAGAAACCAATTTTAATTTCACAATTCCCACAGACGTCGACATAGCTTCTCCCCACGATTGTGTCGTTTTATAAAGATATATGTACAAAAGACCATGTTGTTACATAGTGCGTGGTCTGATCTTGCTCTGAAAAAAATTTGACTGAATAATTTTATTTTTCTTATAATTTAAACGGGAAAATTACACTTTGACATCACAATAGCCAGTGTTTAGGTCCAGTGTATTGTGTCAGAAAACTTTCTCCGCACGATCACGTCGTTCCGTGAAGATAAATGTAAAAAGTTTGGTTGTGTTAGATAGTGCGTGATGAGATGATGTGGGAAATATTTGGTTGACGTATTGCAATTAATTAATTACACTTCTACGGTGCTATAGCCACTTGTGTCGATATAGCATCCGGAGGTGAAAAGTAAAAAAAAATAGTAAGAAAAAGAAAACATTAAAATACACATAAAAAATAAAAAATAAAAACTGAGTGCACAAAAAATGAAAAAAAAAAGGTTTAAGACTCACAACGTTTAAGCTTCTTCTTAAAGAGCGGGACGCGAAAGCGTGTTGCAGCGTTCCCAAGTGGTCCACGGAATGCCATCGCCCGTTCGGTACGATTCCTTGCCCATTGGACAATTTTAGCACATATCTCGGTGGACAGCCTAACCGCGCGGTAAGGGAAAGAAAACAAAATGAAAATTGGTTTTAAGGAAAGGAAATGGCCCCTGCCTCACATATCTCGGAGTACACCCAAACTTGCGACAACACAATGGGCGACTGACCACCTCGTCTTGAGCTGTGTACATATATATAACTGGATATTGCAAAGCGCAACACTTAAGGATGTGCACAAGGACCACGCCTACACCGCCAAGCTGCTGCATAGAGGGACGAAGCAGCAACACGGCGTTGACACGTCTACTGCAGCTCATCATGCCATGCGCGCAAAGAGGCGTCTGGTGGCCAGCACTCCGGACGACACTTAAGTTTCGATGCTGTGTCCACCAGGTCATCTGACACGCGGCGGCGCAACGCGTGACCCTCCACGGAGCAATACAAGCGCCATAGCGTCTTCAGTGTGTCCCACGTGTTGCGGCCACTGTCGAAAAGCGAAGTACTTAAAGCACGCCCAGACGCGCATGTGAACGCGACTCTTGCAGCACGCGCACATCTAGACGCCAAAGCACGTGGTCCCTCCTACGCGCTCCCTTAGATCCAAAAGGCACTAAATCTCAGACACAAGTAAACACACAACGTCTGATACAACTAGAGCTCCAAAAAGGCACAGACGAAATTGGCCAACTATGCCCCACATTCCTTCAGTCAGCAGATCCACCCAATCTACCCCCACCTAACCCGGAACTTGATGCCGACATCACCTTAAGCGAAGTCCGCATAGCACTCTTTAGTATTCACCGCTCTACGGCGCCGGAACCGCATGGCATAACGTACAAGGCTTTACTCAATCTGGACGAAGTCTCCCTCCATGAAGTCACGGAGCTCATTAATAACCACTGGCACGCTGGGACGCTCCCATCAGCCTGGACCCATGCCAGTATGGCATTTATACCAGAACCGGCCACATCCCTCACCCTTCAAAATTTGCGCCCCATCTCCTTAAAGGGACCCAGAAAGGGGGTTCCAATAAAGGTGCTATATGTGATGCATGTTAAAAGAAGACGGTTCATAATTATTCTCCAGCACGAATTATTTTAATGCGTTTTGTGGAAGCTGAGTTATATGAACTTCCGCGGGAGTTATATGATCTCCCTGCGGGAGCATATACAGGAACACTAGGCCCCACTAACTCGGCCCCTTCCCTACCTCCGCCGGTTTGGGCGCGCGCGGAGTGGCCGCGGCCGCGGCAGCGCGTGACGTCTGACTGAATTTGGCGCTGTGAACCAATGATAACCCCCGCTGCTGACGTCATTTGCAAGACGTGACGTCGTCTGCCAGGTTTTTGTGCGAAAGCCCCGCGCCGCGCGTCGCCACGAGGTGCGAAAGCGGGAGAATTTAAAAATGTATTGTAAATTTCCTGCTCACTTCTCAGCTCTCGTACGCGGCATGGACGCCCGGTGGCCTGCAACCTACGTAGTGCAAGCATTTTAAAGCCGAGCTCAAACATCCCTTTCGGTGGCCCTTTAACAAGCTGTGTCGGCAAGCTCTTCGAGCACGTCATTCTCAATCCCCTGTAACCGTTCCTAGAAACAACAGGCTATCTCTCCAACGTTCAATTTGGCTTCCGTCCAAACATCTCGGCGCAAGACCTACTTCTCGCCCTTAAAAAGTCTCTCTGTTACACTAAGCGCAGTACAGCCGCTACGCGTGCCATGCTGGCCCTGGATATTCATAAGGCTTTCGACACAATAAGCCATGACCATGTCCTGACGACATTATCCACCACGGGCTGCGGCACGCGCTTATGGCAATATGTTCGGGCCTTACTTCAGGGACGCACGGGAGCGATCAAACTAGGGAAAGTCGCCACCCAGCCTTTCTCCTTACCTAACCGAGGAACCGCGCAAAGGTCGGTCCTATCAGCTTTGCTTTTTAACACTGCCCTACCGCCACTGGCAAAGGCCCTTGCTGCTATCCCAGCGCTTCACACAGCCGTATACGCAGATGATATAACTCTCTGGAATACGGGAGGATCCCTTGGAACAGTCCCGAGTATCCTGCAATCTGCCATAGACATCAGCACCACTCATTTAGACAACACAGGCCCCCGTTGCTATCCAAATAAATCAGAACTCTTGAAGTTGAACTCCCCCCCCCACCCCCTTTGACCTCCCCCCCCCCCCCCATTGAACTGCACATAAACGGGAATCCAGGTCAAGATTCTCGGTGTTTTACATAATAACACACTCGATGCAACCTCCACCCTTCAGCTCTTGCAAAGACAGACAAAGCAGGTCGCTGCACTAATCAGGTGCGTCGCAGCACGCAATCGTGGGCTGTCTGATACACGAGACCCTCAATATGACAAATGCATTAATCATTAGCCGCATTACAAACCACCTCACATACCACATGCTCACTCACCGCCAAACACAACAGGCAGACATCCTAATACGCACGGCTGTCACCTCTGACCTACGTCTTCCACGCAGGTTAGCACGAAACGTCTCCTGGCCACTGCTATCCACAACACCGTGATCGAAATAATAGAGGCTCAAGGCACCAACCAATTAGTCCGCCTGAAACGCACGGAAACAGGACAACGCCTACTGCGACAGCTCAGTCTAAATCCACCCATTCCCACCCCAACACCTTGCAACTTTCATTTCTCTGCGCACGCAGGATCACATATATCAGAAGCCCCTACCGCGCAACATGAGCGCCAGCCTCCATCAGGGTAGGCGGCAGGCTCGAGCGAGCTATTACGCCAAAACATACAGCAACCGCTCCGATATCCTTTATGTCGACGCGGCAGAGAATTCTAAAGTATGATTTTTTCACGGCAGTCGCAGCCTATGAAGACGGCACGGTGGGGGCCGCCGCCACAATATGAACCACTGATCTCCACAAGGTGGCTGGATGCCGCCTTCCCGCTTTCCGAAGTGCGCGCAAGTGAAGCTAACGGAAGTTCAGTGGCATGTGCCAGAAGTTCGGTGTCTGCTGTGTATTTCAATGCAAAAAGTCGCGTTTTCCGACCTTCCGTCCTCAGTCTTTCGCGTTGTTTTCGTGTAAAGTCTACTGTAATATCAAAGGAATAAAAAAGCTCAACGCGAAAAGAGTGAGCATTGTTTTGGGAATCCTGTAATTTTAGAGAAACCGAAGAAAACAGGCATGCAGGTCTCACGCTGCCGTGGCAAAGGGGTATGTGTATTAAACGCCGTGTCCTTATCTGTTTTTTGTCTTTCGAGCGTAATTGGGACAAGTAGTGGAATGACGATGAGCCTAGGTCATCTTAAAAACAAATTTTCGCGTAGCAAAGAACAGGCGAACGATGGCGCGGAATGAATGAATGAATGAATGAAAAACTTTATTGTATAAGGGTTATTTCTCGCATCGTAGGTGGAGCCCTCAGTCCAGGGCCCCAGCGGCCTTTGCAGTCTTGCGAGCCCTGTCGATCAGCTTGAGCTGCTCTTCAGGCTTCCGAGCTGGAAAGCGCAGCCTCCCACTGCTCCGGTGTAGGTGTGTTGTTTATCGGCGCTGCCTGCATTTTCTGACAGGCCTATGTAACGTGGTAAAGCGTTGCGTGTTCACCGCATAGCGGGCATTTGTTTTCATAAGTGGATGGATAGATTTTGCTGAGTAAACTCAGATTGGGGTATGTATTAGTCTGTAGTTGTCGCCAGGCAACCGACTGCTGTTTACTAAGGTCTTTGTGGGGAGGCGGGTAGGTCCTCCGGAGGGCTCGTTTGTGTTCTAAGATGGCTCCATACCGTCTAGTGACTGCGTCCAGTTCCCCTTCGGTGCGCGCCTCCCGGTTGGCGTATGCTCGGGCATTGGCGTCCGCACATTGGTTCCCTTTGACAGCCTCATGGCCTGGTGTCCACGTGATGAAGCATCTCGTAAAAGTGATTGTCCTCGCCTTGAGTATGTGAATGGCAGCAGTGGATATGCGTCCACTGCTGTATCTTCTGCACGCCTCTTGCGAGTCTGTAATGATGTGTGCATGGGGCTCGTCACTCTGCTGGGTGATGGCGAGTGCAATTGCTGCTTCCTCAGCCTCGAGTATGTTGTTGTTGGTTTTTATCGAAGCGCAGTTGATTTCCCTGAGCTGGTGATCCACCACGCTGGCTACCGACCCATATCGGTGTCTGTATGTTGTTGCGTCAACATATAAAACGTCTTTTGCCCCGGCGAAGCTTCTTTCATGGAATTCAGATCTTGCCTTTCTTCTCGCCTTATGTATATCTGGATGCATGTTTTTTGGAATCGGACTGATCTCAATGATACTCCTGATTTCATTTGGAACGCTCGCTGTGCTATTGATTTCTTTCAAAGCGTCCCTCATGCCCAGCAACCGCAGCGTGTTTCTGCCTGTTGCGGACAGCATCAGTCTTGTTTTCTGCGCGATAAGGTGGGCCTCGATATGTTCTTGTACTGTGTTGTTTATGCCCAGTTTAAGGAATTTCTCCGTCGAAGTGCTGACCGGCAGTCCGAGAGCGCATTTGTATGCTTTTCTAAGAATTGCCTCCAACTGCTCCTTTTCTTGCTCGAGCGGCGTTTGGTAGGGGACGCCGTATAAGATCCTACTGACCACGAGGGCCTGTACTAGCCTACATGTGTCTTCCTCCTTCATACCTCTTCTTCTGTTGGAAATTCTTGCAATCATCCTGGTGATCTGTGCTGTGGTATTTGCTAGCTGTCTGATCGTGTGATCAATACGACGGTTGCTTTGGACCCACATGCCGAGCATCCTAACTTTCGATACTTCTGGAACCTTCGTTTCCCCTATGTAGATATCTATGGAGTTTTGCAGATCATACCCTTGTCTGTAGACTCTGAGCACCTCGGATTTTTCAGGGGAGCATGCAAGTCCCCAGTGTCGGGCGTATGCGTTGACCGTGTCTGCCGCTCGCTGAAGAAGCTCTTGTTTTTCGCCTAAGGATCCCCTTGTCACCCAGATTGTGATATCATCTGCGTAGATGGCATGCCTGATTCCTTCAATTTCTTCGAGCGCCCTTGCTAAACCAATCATTGCAATATTAAAAAGCATAGGTGATAGCACAGAGTCTTGTGGTGTTCCTTTTTCTGGGGTGTTGAAGGTGTCAGTCCTGATGCCTCCTATTCCAATGGTAGCGGTTCGGTTAGTCAGAAAGGCTTTCACATAGTTGAATATTCTCTGCCCACAACCCAGTTTGCTGAGCCCCTCCAGCACAGCCCTGTGACTGACGTTGTCGAAGGCCGCTTGAAGATCGAGAGCGAGCAAGATGTTTTCTCCATATTTTGGAACGGAAGTAATCACCTCCTCCTTGATCTGCAGGAGAACGTCCTGTGTCGATAGGTATTTTCGAAATCCAAACATAGTGTGCGTCATGAGTTCGTTGTCCTCAAGGTGGGTCTGCAACCTGTGATGCACAACTCTCTCGTACACTTTTCCCAAGCATGATGTTAAGGAAATGGGTCTAAGATTGTCCAGGTTTGGAGTCTCTCCGGACTTCGGAATCATTACTATTTCCGCATGTCTCCAGTCGTCCGGGAGGGTCCCCTGTTCCCAGTGTTTATTGATGAACTCCGTGAATCTTTTGACTGAATTGTCATCCAGATTCCTTATCATGGCATTGGTGATGCCATCCCTCCCTGGTTTTGTCTTCTTTGTGGCGGACATCACAGCGTGTCTGACTTCTTCTATGGTAAGGGGTTCGTCCAGAGCTGGATTCGTTTCGCCCGTGTATGCCAAGCTGCTGTCGGCGTATGTTGCATTGCCGATGTAACGCTGCTTGATGTTCTGTAGCATTTCCTCGTCAGTGCCTTGGAACTGGTGCGCGATCCTTTGGGTCGTCTTACGGGTTTCGGATTTTGTGGTGGTTGAGTCTATGAGAGCCCTTAGCAAGGCCCATGTCTTGGCCCAACCTAGAGTCCCCTGAAGTTCGTTGCACTTTTGGTTCCAGTCGCGCCTCGAGAGCTCCGTCGCATATTCTTCAGCTTGTCTGGTGACCTCAGCGATCTTACGCTTGAGCCGCCTATTATGCTTTTGCCTTTTCCACCTTTTTAGTAGGCCCCGTCTGGCGTCCCAAAGGTGTAAGAGATGTTTGTCCACCTCGGGTGTGTTGGTAGTGAGGGCGACCTTTCGGGTTAGTTTTCGCCAGTCTTTGTTGATTCTTGCGACCCAGCCTTCTATGTCGGTGATCTCAGCGTCTTCATGCTGTGCCCTGGATTTCCTATAGGCTTCCCAGTTTGTCAGTCTAGCCTGGCCATGTTGTCGCCTGATCGGGAGGGTTTCTATATGGATGCGCAGGATACAGTGGTCACTGCCTAGAGTTTCGCCGTCGTTTTCCCATCTTGCGTGCCTTACCCCTTTGACAAGTGATAAGTCTGGGCACGAATCTCGGTTGATGCTGTTCCCCACTCGCGTGGGTTGGGTGTGGTCAGTGATGAGGGTGAGCCTTCTACGATCAGCTTCCCTGGCTAGATCCCTGCCTTTCGGGGTTTCCCGAACGTAGCCCCAACTTTTATGCCAGGCATTAAAGTCCCCCAGAATAACGATACCGTTCTTGCCTGCTGCTTCTTCTGCTTTGCCTAGCAAGTAGCTGAAATTGGCTTTCCTCTGGCTTGGCGGGCTGTACACGTTAAGTAGGAAGGTGCTTTCTTGGCTTCTCTTTTGGGTAATGATTTCTATAAGGACGTGGTCAATGTCCGTTCCGTCGATGTCGTGTCTGATTGCGGTGACTGCTTTTGCAACCAGCGTGGCGACCTTGCTTTGCCCCTGCCCCTCGTAGACGGAGTACCCCGCAAGAGTGAGTGAGCAGCCGGCTTCCTGTAGGGCGATTATGTCTGGCGGAGAGGTGCAATTTGTGATGTGTTGTTTAAGAAGACCCTGCTTTCGGCGGATCCCACGGCAGTTCCACTGCCATATTTCAAGGGTTTCCAACTTGACCGAGCGTTTACGGTTTCTCGCCATACTGGGATGGCCTGTTATAGGGTTTTCCTCTGGATTTCATGGCAGTGAATTGTACTAGACGCTCTCTATCCTTGCGCGTCTCGTCTTGGATGTTGGAGATGAGGTTGCTAAGATTTGCCAGTGCATTGTTAACAGCAACCTTGGCAGTTGTAAATTCCTGGCGCCCTATAGTTGTCGCCTGAGCTTCGGCTGTTTGCGGGTTAGTGCTGTTCTGCCTTGTTCTTTGGGCCTTTAGTTCGTCTATCAGATCGTTTAGTTTCTGTCTCAGCTCGGCGTTTTCTGCCCTGAGCGTCTGAATTATTTGTCTTAGCTCTTGAACGTCCTCGTTAGCTTCCCCATTAGCGTTGTTACCTATCACTGTTTTCTGTGTGTTTGTGTTTTTTGGAGCAGTGGGAGAGGTGGGGAAAAGATGCTCTTTCCAGCTCACCCTGGTTGCTTCCTCCTTTTTTGGTGCGGTCTTCTTCTGCTCCTGCTTCTTTTTGGTTTCTGGATCCTCCCGGGTCCTGGACGCCGATCTCGACTTTGATCCTGATCTCGATGCCGATCTGGACTTGGATCTCGAACTGGAGTCCTCGCTGAACCAGCGTTTCCGGGCCCGGCCGCGTCCGCCGTTGTCTCCGCCGCCTGGTTCCTCTTTTTTTCTCGTCCGTGGTCTCGGTTTCCTGAGGCGTTCCTTGCACTCCTTTGCCCCCGTAGGATGCGCTTCCGTGCATAGCACACACCTGGGCTCGCAGGAGTGTCCGTCCTCGATCACTGGCTCGGTGTATTTAGAGCAGACGACAACGTCAGGTGTCGGGCATACGTGCGCCCTATGTCCGGCCTTTAAGCATGTATAACACACTTGCCGCGATGATCGATAGAGGTAGCAACGTATCTCGCCGCCGTAGTAATAGACGTAGCGCGGAACGATCTTTCCCTCGAAGGTAATGACCGCGCTTTGGGATTTGCCAAGCATTCTTGCATAAAGTATTTTGACTCCTTGGTTACGTACCCGGAGATGCGATAGTAGTTCAGTTGGCGTGGTCCCGGCGTCCACTCCATGAATGACACCTTTGCACGAATTGTCCGGCGCGGCCACGTAAGCTGTCACTGCATAGTTCTTTGCAGCAAAGCGTAGACTTGAATCACACTGCACAGCACTGGCAGTATCCATGCTTGGCGTGCTGAGTATAGCGATGTTGGATCCGTTGTGCAGCCGTATAAGGAAGCTGGCTTCGTTGCAGATGTCTGGTTTTCCGCATGCTTTGGTTATAGCCCGGGCCATCTGATGCGTGCTCAGTTCGCTGATGTTGAGTCCATTCTTCGGTCTAAGGATGACTTTGAAGTCGTTTTTTGGCAAAGGAGGTAGCTTCTCTCGCCGAACGGGATTCCACTTGAGTTTGGGTTGGCTCAGCGCTGAATTGTCGGCCGCGTCTGTCCCGGCCTCTGGAACGGCAATCAGTCTCGAGTTCTGGTATTTGGCAGTGAACCATCCCCCGTTGTCGATTGTTCTCTTCTGAGAGAGGTCCGTAGCGTTGTCGGTAGCGTGGTCGGTAGCGTTGTCGGTAGCGTTGTTGGTAGCGTTGTCGTCGCTGTGAAGATTCTCTTCGAGCGGTGTCGTGGCTCCAGCCGACGCCGCCGCATCAGCGTCCGCCATCCTCACGGGTGCGGCGTGAGCTGTAGCAGCGTTCCTTCGGGCCGACGGCCCGACGCCGCCTAGGCTTAGCGCGGCGTTCTCTGCCTTGGATTTTCCGACGGGCAGAAAATGGCGAAATCTGGACTCACGGATGTAAACCGGGTATCCACGGATTCCGCTTGATCAGTAGAAAGCGATGGAGTACTCCATTTTCTACTGCGTTGATGTTTGCCGGGTGTAAGGAGGCGTCGAGGCAGGAGCACTTGCGAAGGGCGTTCTCTTCGTCTGGCCCCCTAGCGGCCTTCCCTAAAAAAGGAGAAACTTGTCGTGGAATCAGCTGTTTACTTGATTGTCGCCATACTCTCGCTTTACCACTACCAGCGCGCCCTCATGGCAAGAAAATGTACCCTACAGCAAATTCAATTGAAAAACTGAGAGCGCCTCTCATTTTCCTTCCTGTTTTTAACTTTGCAACGCGCTTTTTTTTAGCAAAATAGAACGTTATTGTTTTAATTCATTGCGCTGCTGTTTTTTCTTTTTTTGTTCACGCCGTTGTCAGCGCACCTTCGCCGCAACATAAGTTCTGGCTAGAGCGAATTTAATTTCATAACTGAGAAAGCTTATTGTTTTCATTATTATTTTTGAGTTCGAAACAGTTTTTGACAAAATAAAAGATTGCTAATTTTATTCGCGACAGCTTCACAACAAAACGTTAGCATATGGCCCCTTGTACAAATAAATGCTTCCGTGGTGGAGCCTTGCTGGTGTCTGACTGATTACCTGATCCGTTAGAAGGGCTGTCAAACACTTTTTAGTGATTTTGACGTCACGCTTACAAACTTGCGGTACGTAATATGGCCCCAGAAAACTGGAAATTGGTTTTGGGGAAAAGGAAATGGCGCAGTATATGTCTCATACATCGGCGGACGCCTGAACCGCGCCGTAAGGGATGAGATAAAGGAGGTACTAAGAGAAGGAAGGAAGAAAGCGGTGCCGTAGTGGAGGGCTCAGGAATAATTTCGACCTCCTGGGGATCATTGACATGCACTGACAGCGCATAGCACACGGGCGGATTTGCGTTTCGCCTTCATTGAAACGCGGCCGCCGCGGTCGCCTTCGAACCCGTGTACTCCGAATATGGCCCCAGCTGTTTTTCTTTTTCTGGATGTGATGTTCACGATTAATGACTTTGAGGAGGAATTGATAAGGCTGAATCCTTCAAGTTGGGCAGCAGCTCATGCCACCTAGCCGACGCTTTTCCGCTGTCAGCGCATACCCACACAGGAGCAGCAGCGACTGAACAGCAAACTTCAATGCAAAACCGAGGGTACTGCTTGTTTTTCTTGGTGTTGTTGAGTTTTAAATACAGCTTCTAAGCAAATTATAGCGTCACTCATTTTATTCACTGCGTCTTTACTGCAAAACGTTAGCTTAAGGTCCCTTGTCGTGCAAATAAATGCTACCGGCGCGCAGCCACCGCGGAGTTGCTGCTAATGCTAATTGGCTGATTCTACTGTCAGAATCTCGTGTTGTCCTTTTACCGCGACAGTGTCAAGGAGCTCGTGTCGCAGAAAAGCAGGTGTCGTCGGCGGCGTTGGCCGTGAGCGAAAAATGACTCATCTCAGTGGACACCTGAACCGCGCGGTACAGGTGCCAGCGACAATTGTGAGACAGGCGTCATTTCCTTTGCTTAAAACCATTTTTCATTTCATTTTCCTTCCCTTACGGCCCCGTTCGGGCGTCCACCGAAATATGTGCGACAGGCGTCGTTTCCTTAAGGGCACATGGTAAGCCCTATACTTCCCATGCATTTTAGGCCATGTTGAGTACATGTTTCTCACTAATAACAGTAGCCTAATAATACATATATCATTGTTTGCCAAATTTTGTGCTCTTTTTACTGAACTAGAATATTTGAAATGTGTTGAAAATTCGATTTTTAATAAAAATTTTTCCGGTAGTACACAAATCTGGCCTTTCTTTGCGCATTTCAAAATTCATAACAGAATAACTGCTCAGTGAAATTGCTTAATTCTAGTTCAGTAGTTGGCAACACTTATGTAGATGATTGCAAAAAAAAATCAGCCGTCTGTCTTGAAAGGCATTGGAAATAATGGTACCTTTGCAAGAAAAAACACTGTTTTGAGATAATAGAGCGTAAAGAAAAAAAAGATGTAAAAAACCATTTTTTATTCGCAGAAACGCCTCCATAGTAATTGGTTTAATAGCCCCGTGCTTCGTAGTCACTGTCGCCGTCATGTTTTCGCTTTTCGGCTTGTCGTTTTGACTGTCGGGCCTCTTTTGTAAGCTGTCGTGTTGCTCTGCCCGCAAAGTACATGCGCTTATGGTCAGCTTCCCTCAGCCACTTGATGGTGTTGCTCCATGGGTTCAATCCACACGCCTTCAAAACGTTGGCCCGTGCGATGCTACCATCATTAAATGAAAGAACAGCATCCAGTGTTGCCATCCGTAGGGTCCGAAGCCTAACAAACACATTCTTTGGCGCGCGTTCCCAAACAACATGGTTGAACGACTTATTTGCATTTTGAGTTCGCCCATGCAGGCACTTCTCTAGGAGCTCAGCCTTCGATATCTCCCTATAAATGGGTTTGATAGCCTCCAAGACAGATGCAGGCAAACTCTCCTTGTGGAAAAATGGCTTGCCCTCTGACTGACTTCTGTTGAAGGCACACCACGTATCAGGTCCCTTTGGGCAAAGTCCATGGCATGGGTCATCGTCTGTGGCCGATAAGTGGAAGAAGGTTGCCCAAACGGCCTTTCGCATTTCATCCAGGTTTCCTACATTTCTTCTGATGGCCAAACCATAATACGTCTGGAGCTTGTCTATTACTGCATCAGTCAGTCGGCCTCGGCCCGAGAGGCTCTTTCCATCAGAGAGTTTTCCTGCTTTGTTTCCTTTTTTTAGCCTTCGTAACCTTGTGCCCATCCTTTTTTGCACGTGCCCTATGCACTCAACCTTGGATATTTCAACGGAATCACCATATGGCATTTGTGCCTTCACAGCCATAAAAGCCTTGCTGTCACCATCCCAAAGGTATTTGACGTATCGAACGCCGTGAAGCTCCTCACTCCTGCCGAAACTTTTCAGTGCTCCTGCGACTTCCATTCCACCGCTGGTGCCTTGGTAGTTGCTTTGGCACACCTCTCTATGAAGGGGGTCACTGTTTGTACCCTTGATGCTGCACTTTGGACAACGTTTAGACAAAACCTCCACATCCAGCACTTTCCCAGAGTCTACACTGGTCGCAGAGACTATGCCGTTATTGGAAGTATGGCCTCGCTTCTGCCAGCTTCCATCAAGAGCAACTGCGATGTCTTTATCCCCCTCATTCAGCTGCACAGCTTCGTCAGCTGCCCTTTTCATCGACTCCTGAGCAGCAACTTCGATGTGACCTAGAAGCTCTTGATTGTATTTCGCAAACTTTGTCGGCGGCTTAGGAAGGTTTAGCATAGCACAGAGTATATTTCCTGCAGCCATTCCCTTACCAATGGACCTCAAGGCATACACTAACCTGAGGTTGGCTTCATAGAGGCCAGAAGTAGTTTTCTTCGACGTCTCAAATCGTTGTGCGGCACTACACACTTCACAGTTCAAACTGTAAACGCTTGCAACACCTACCCGTTTTGTCACAATTTCGATGAGCTCAACACTTCCACCGCCCTCTCTGCACACACAAATCTGTGTAATTGCGGCACAAATGCCGTCCATGTCCATTAAGGCATATTGGCTGCTGCTCTGTAGCACATCCTCTTCCTGGAAGCACAGAGAAAATCTTGAAAGCTTCGATGTCGAGGAGCTGGCGCGTTCGGCGTTCGGGATCTCATTCGGTCGTGGACATCCTTTTGCTTTTTCACGATGAGCGTAGCGGTTGCCGTAAAATTCACGCCTGACGAAGGCCTTCTTTGCCCTGGGCATCTCAACTTATCAGCAGCAACCAACACCGGCACAATTTACAATACTGATCGAAAGGGATAGCACTCGGACGCAGCTGCATGAAGGTTGCAGAAACGTGGAAAAAACGTGCAAAGCGTCTCAGGATTGTCTTGGCTAAAAAAGAGGAGCTGTACAATAGTTGCCAGACAATTTTTTATATGTAGCTGATTTTAGACAAGTTTTGAAATCAGGTGGTGGACTTTTTGGTTGAAAAAATTGACGTTAATCCTGAAAGGGGGCGTGGCCGCTCACTACTTGGTTTCGGAAAAAGCGTTTTTCAGCCGTAAATATGGCTTTCTGAGGAAAGTGCGATCATGGAACATGTGTAGAAAGAATTGAACTTCTAAAATTCCAAAAGAAAAAAAAACGATTTTTTTCTAATTTTACCTTACCCTGTGCCCTTAAATTGCCCAACGGGCAACGCGTCGCGCCGAACGGCCAAAGGCGATCTGTGCACTCCTTGGGAACGCTGCAACACGCTGTCGCGTCTCACTCTTAAAGACGAAGCTTTAAGTGTCCTCCAAATTTTTGACGTCAAGCTCTCAAAACTTAGTTTATTGAGAGCGCTCCGTAATTGAGAGCGCTCCGTAATTCGGCCCCAGGTCATGTTAGAAGTCTAGATGGCAATTCTCCTTTTTGTTTGTATTCTTTAATTGTTGCCGCGCAAAATTATCGCCACCATAGCGCTAACAACCCTCGATAATTTAAAACGCTTAGCGTTAGCGTCTTCCGGTTTAGGGAGCACGATTGTTGGTAGTGCAGAGAACGAAGCGCAGAAGGACGTCGGAAACATTAGAGCCTAGCAGCGCACGCATACAAGGCGTTTCGTAGTTCACATGTGTATTCTCTCATGTGTATTCTTATGTGTGTTCAATGCCTTCTTGTGCCTTATCGATCTCATGCAACCCCAGCAATCCCGCCAAGCAACCTTTGTTAATAGTTGCAGACTTCCTGCATTAGAAAGGAGATTGTTAAGGGTAGTGGGTGATTCACATGAGGTTCCATAGCGCAAAAGCTGGGACACGACAGCACACGAGCGCATTAAAGACATCCCCTTGATATTCTGTTTGGCTTATGAGTTAAATTTATGGGGCTTTAACGTCCCGAAGCGACTCAGGCTATGAGGGATGCCATATTAAAGGCTTCAGGAAATTTCGACCACCTTGGGTTCTTTAACGTGCACTCACATCGGACAGTACACGGGCCTCTAGAATTCGACCGCCACGGGCGGTATCGAACCCGCCTCTTTCGGGTCTGCAGCCGAGCGGAATAAACCACTGTGCAACGGCGGCGGCTTGCCCATGACATTCAGAGACACTTGTTTCTGGACAAATCCTGTATTTCTTCGAAAAACAGTGCTCCAGTAATTATCAGCAACAAATCGAAGAAAAAATCCGCATCAGTAAAATTATGTAACAAAATCAAGCAAAAATTGGAGAAATTCTGATAACGCTTACATCACTAGACAGTAAATATGAAATAGTCTATCATCCGGAAGCACATGTAACGTCCAATGATTGCGCACGACGCCACGTCCACGAGGCCCACCATGGGTGCTGGTCTTCACGCATCCGCATATATGTTATTGAGCAGCAGGTGGCCGGTCATCTTCAGCTTCAAGTACATAATACCACCAGTGGGTCGGCTGGGCGCAGAAGCCGCCCTGAGCTCGAACGCCAGCGCTTGCCTCATCTTCTGAAGACGATGAAGTGCGGCCCATCACTGGCGTTCGAGCTCCTTCGCCTGTGCGGCTTCCTGCAGCCAACCCGCAAGCGCCTCCGACGCCATGCTAGCCGTCGAATACGCCGGCCATATACCACAGGACACGCGGCACGACGAAACCCAGCACAGGAGGTACCAGCGCCGCAGACCTAAAAGCAGCAAGATCTGTGGCGAGGTGGGGTCCTCGAAAGCCAGCATGGAAGAGAACCAGGCGGAGGTCGACGAGGTGTTCCGCTTCTTCGGAGACCTGGAACGCCACGGGCACCAGATTCATCGACAGCGGGGTCCCTTGCAAGACGGCGGGCTCGATCAGCAGCGTGTACGGCAGCCAGAAGCACGAGGCGGCCACCTTCGCCGCGTTGGCTGTGCGGACGGCGCGGACGCAGGCGACGACTACGGCGTGCCAGGCGGCGACTGGGGCTATGACCGACCCGCTTGCCACGTTGACCAGCGCGGCCATTCTCAGGTGCAGTCACCTCGCACCGATGGAGAATGGCGAGAAGGTTGGTCTGCGCAAGACAGAAACGGCGTTTAGACGACTGGGCGGAGAGCACAACGTATTCGATTATGTCGATGAGATGAACGCAAGCCACAACCTCGCGATGAGTGCACGTAGAACGTACCTTAACATCTGGCCGCTCACTCCTTGGCTGCCAGGCTTGAAGCATGAAGGAGTGGTTCCACTGTGGCTGTTGCAACTCGAAGCTGTAGGCGCGATGCTGCTTCATCGGGGAAGGGCAGGCAGTAGCAGCTCCCAGAAGAACGCTGGCGCTCCGCGCTCGGGTACTACCGTGGGTCGTGCTTCGCACCACGTTTCAAGAATGACTCCGCGGCTGTAGCAAGGGCCGGCGTTGTCTCCTAGCGTAGCCGGTGGCTCCAGTAATAGTTCAGCAGAGCGCTGGAACATCGTCGAGTTGCACCGAGATGAGGACAGCGAGGCCTACGTTCGCCGGTGTCTTCTTGCAGTGCAGCAGCAGTGACGTGGCTCTTGGGGCTCGAAAACGGACTGCGTTAAACGCAAGATGTTCGACGCGTGACTAGCGCTGAGCGTGATTCGATGGCAGGTACGCCGCGTGACACGTGCGGTGGCTACACCTGATTGGTCAAAACGTCGTAAGCGGATGTGGTGGTTCGCATGCAACGAAAAGAGTCGAAGAAACCGGATGGTGACGTCAAACCATAGAGCCGGGGGCGGGGAGGAAAGCGCCGTTTTTTGATGGAAATAAAGGTTGTTTCAATCAATCAATCAATTAATCAATCAATCAATCAATCAGGAAAATTCAGAGCCGAAGCCGTCATGCATGCAGGAAGGAAAGCTCAGGAGAGGCGCTCGCTATCCGAGCTGCACGCCAAAAAGTTTGTCACGCGATTTCGCAAGGACTACTGGGAGTCTTCTGCCGACGGCGAGACAACCAAGAGTAACACTGCACGCCGCGGTGTCGTGTGAGATAATAGGGCAATTTTCTTTACCTACACTGGCTACACTAGTGTAGCTAGTGTAGCATTGTTTCACTTTTTTTTTTTGCCAGTGTAGAAAAAGGGTAGCTCCGCCCATCTCCATGGACGCATTTGTTTTATGCGTAGTGTAGCACGAGGACTACACTTTCTACACCGTTTTTTTTTTGGAGGTGTAGGCTAGCAGACGAAAAAAGAAGGAGCGCGTTTCAAACGAAAAATTAATAATAATAATAATTGGTTTTTGGGGAAAGGAAATGGCGCAGTATCTGTCTCATATATCTTTGGACACCTGAACCGCGCCGTAAGGGAAGGGATAAAGGAGGGAGTGAAAGAAAGGAAGAATAGGTGCCGTAGTGGAGGGCTCCGGAATAAATTCGACCACCTGGAGATCTTTAACGTGCACTGACATCGCACAGCACACGGGCGCCTTAGCGTTTTTCCTCCATAAAAACGCAGCCGCCGCGGTCGGGTTCGAACCCGGGAACTCCGGATCAGTAGTCGAGCGCCCTAACCACTGAGCCACCGCGGCGGGGAACGAAAAATTGGAAAATTGGTTTTTGGTAAAATGAAATGGCGCAATATGTGTCTCACATATCAGCGGACACCTGAACCGCGCAGTAAGAGTGGGGTTAAAGGAGGGAGTGAAAGAAGAAAGGCAGCAATAGGTGCCGTAGTGAAGGGCTCCGGAATAATTTCGATCACGTGGGGATCTTTAATATGCAACGCCATTTTCTGACTAAATGCCGCAAGCGGTTGCTGCGCAGCCTCGCAAGTCTGGGATGATCGTCCGCCTGGACGACGGCAGCTTTATGGCGGTGCACCCACGATACGAAGACAGTGGCAACCTCACCTTCTACAAAGATAAAAAGTGCTTAAAGGACTGAAAGTGCGAATTTAAGTGCACTGAACGCTACTTCGCGCTTAGGTAAGACGCGTTCGGTCGGTTGGTATCGGCGCTCAGCGACCCACGTGAAAAATATATTTTGCGTACATAGTCGTGTATACGTATCCATGTTTGTTAGTGCGAAGGTCCCTAAGCTTACAGTACCGTTTTTCACGCCTGTGTATTAATACGTCGGCGCCTTAAGTGGTCGGTCAGGCCGCTGTCTGAGAGCGGAGGGACAGCCATCGAAAGTCGCACCCCATATGCGGCGGAACGCCGGTTTCAACGCGGCGCAGAACGCTGTTTCCCTAGTCACGAAATATGCATGGATGCTTTGTATTGCGCGCGAGGAACTCGTCGTCGGCCCTTCATCCGACGATGAACTTACTGTGCAAGTAACGACAGCTGCAGAGCAGACGATACAAGTTTGTGTGTTGCGGTCCATTTGAGGAGAAACAAAAATGACCTTTGCATTTCTCTACCGACTCGCCGCGGCGTTAAGGCGCTCGACTACTGGTCCAGAGTTCCCGGGTTCGAACCCGACCGCGGCGGCTGCGTTTTTATGGAGGAAAAACGCTAAGGCGCCCATGTGCTGTGCGATGTTAGTGCACGCTAAAGATCCCCAGGTGGTGGAAATTATTCCTCAGCACTCCACTACGGCACCTCTCTCTTCCTTTCTTCTTTCACTCCCTCCTTTATCTCTTCCGTTACCGCGCGGTTCAGGTGTCCAACGATATATGAGACAGACACTGCGCCATTTCCTTTCCTCAAAAACCTATTATTATATTATTATTATTATTATTATTACTTTATTATTATTATGATTTCTGTACCGTAATGAACACAAAGTGAAAACGTATTGCAGTATATATTTCTTCATTTCATCTCATAATAAACTATGACGACACAGAAATTCAGAGGTTGTCGTCTGTTCCCGAGGAAAACGGTGCTCCGTATCACGCTATTGGCTGACGCTCGTGCAGAGGAGTGCAGCGACTCACGTCATCGCTGTAGCCCCACCTCCACTGGCCTGCACGAGCTTGCACGAAGTGTAGGTTAAAAAAGTTAATGTGGATTTGCTCAGCTAATACAGGATATACAAAGCGAAAGATGTGGGCGTTCACTGTGTTCATTGGCGTCGGCGTTGGCAATGTTCTAGGCGGTAACGGCTTTGAGCAAAGGGCGTATGACTGGCTCCCTGGATATGCTGACGCCTCATTCGTGCTTTGATGCATGTGGCGGTGGTGAGAGAGAGATAAGGCCTGAATGCATTAGCGCTGACAGCGTTGTGGCTGACATGCGATAATGCAGCAATAGCTAGGCCGCAGCGTTCATTTGGTGATCAATCTCTCGCGATCAAGTATTAACTGCATGACACCTCCCAGGGTCGCAGGGAGGGCGCGCCAGAGTGCGGAACGCAATCAAAGCAGGCTTTTGCAGTTGCTATTTTTAAAGCGAAAGCTTTACTGGCCGCGAACTTGCGATTTCGCCGCGGCGGTGCTCCGAGGAGACACATGACGTCACAACTCGCCTCGCCGCAGATATTTCTCACTCTATCGCTCCCTAGTGACTACTGCGCATGCGCCACTAGTAGCACAGAGCGACAGGTGTTCCCTCGCTGCACCTTTCCTCAAAATCGAACTTTCAATTTTAAGTTTTCTCTTTCTTCTTTCCCTCCCTCTTTTATACCTTCCTTTACGGCGCGGTTGGGGTGTTCACCGAGATATGTGAGACTGTTACTGTGCCATTTCCTTTCCTCTAATACCAAATTGAACAAGTGAGCCGACGTCGTTCATGGAGTTTTTTAGCATTGACAACTTTGCAAAGGCCATTCATTTTCACGAAATGAAAGGCGCACAACCGGCTCCGTGGGTCAGTGGAGACCTCATTCTCGCTTTCATGTGCGTGGCGTTGGTGTCCAACTGAAAATTGAAATTTTGAGCAAAGGAAATGGCGCAGTGTCTGTGCCACATATCGGCGGACACCTGAATCGGGCCGTAAGCGAAGATATAAAGAAGGGAAGAAAAGACAAAAAAAGAGGTGCCGTAGTGTACGGCTCCGGAATAATTGCGACCACCTGGGGATCTTCAACGTGCTCTGACAACGCACAGCGCACGGGCGCCTTAGCGTTTCGCACTCATCGAAATGCAGCCGCCGAGGTCGTGTTCGGAGTTCCCGGGTCCGGCCTTCGTTATAATCAAGTAGCATTCGGCGAAGGGGCTTATCGCACCAGCTTTGAGCGCGGGATGGAACTTTCATTCGTTGTGGTAGCCCACCATTGTACGTAGTGTCTTTAGTCGCTTTTGTCTGCTTCGTTGTGCGACGGCGGATGTATGCGCCCCTGGGATGCTTGCAGGCTACACTCGGCAAAAATATGCTGTTACACTTACATCGGGTTCATCGTAGTCTCGTGTTAATCGCAGGGCTAGAATGTTAACCTCACTAGATGAAGGGAAGGGACAAAGTTTTTGTTCAGACAAACTGTATATGTATATACACACCTTCTGCCAATTTACAGAAGGAAAGAAAACCAAATCTAGCGTACACTTCGAAGAGTATGCTTTGTTGTGTTCTTGTTTTTTCTCATATAAACTGTTACACATGCTGCCACTGAAATAGAACTTGTTGCTCTGTGCCATGTGTCATGTTTCATTCCTTTTCTTTAAACTGTGTGTCTAGGATCAAGCTGTGTATTTAATGATGTTTCCGAACCAACTATCCCACCTTAATGCAGTGTATAGTACTGTTTTTAACCTTTAGCTGCCTTTGCTAAGCTGCGCCCGGACAAGGTGGTCTCCCGATCGAGAGAAAAAAATTAAGCCAATGTTTAACACGGCTAAACGTAAGTAGGTGCAGCAAAAAATTTCAAACTTGGAACCTCGTCGGTCTGGCCACTCAAGCCGCCACGGCCGCTCGAAACTGGTTTCAGAACAATAATTTTACTTAATGTATTTATCTACTTAATACGAGGCATTATTGGCCGACAACCATTCCTGAACATACGCGGAGCTGCCGCGGAGGCTGAGCGGTTAGGGCGCTCGGCTGCCGTCCCGAAAGACGCGGGTTCGATCCTTGCCGCGACGGTCGAATTTCGATGGAGGTGAAATTCTAGAGGCCCGTGTACTGTGCGATGTCAGTGCACGTCAAAGAACCCCACGTGGTCGAAATCTCGGGAGCCCTTCACTACGGCGTCTCTCATAGCCTGAGTCGCTTTGGGACGTTAAACCCCATAAACTAAACTAAACTGAACATACGCGGCTATCGGGTTAATTTCCAGCGCGAACAGTCTTGTGCGCGACTGTTTCTGCAATGGCAGGGTTATTAGGTATTTTGATATTATATTTTTATTTGCGTAAAGAAGGGTAGAGGTGATGTGATGATGTTATGCGAATTCTCTTTCATTATAATTCTTTTAACGTGACGGCGTTACGGTTCCTTTGTTGCAGAAAACCGGGGTCATCGTCGTCAGTGAGCGAACAACCCACGAACAATCCTCAGGAGGAGTCTAGGAGGCAGGTGGACCACTTATATCACTTGACCTTGCGACGTTATCGCAACTAGCCACCGTGGTAGTTGGCAGTTCAATTAATGATTGGTGGCGAGAGATTGAAAATGACTTATTC
Source organism: Amblyomma americanum (assembly GCF_052857255.1). NCBI lineage: Eukaryota > Metazoa > Arthropoda > Arachnida > Ixodida > Ixodidae > Amblyomma > Amblyomma americanum. The sequence continues at coordinate 62,439,156 of NC_135497.1, forward strand.
CGCATATGGAGAACCTGCGCTGCCAAGGTGGCACTGCAATTGTTTCATTCGGTGACTCAAAACTGCTTTTGTCAGCCGCTTGGGCCACCGCAAACGCGAGAACACACACTGCGCGATTAGATATCCGCGTTTGGCTGACAGCATTCATTGCCGCGCTAGGGGGCCAGACGAAGAGAACGCCCTTCGCAAGTGCTCCTGCCTCGACGCCTCCTTACTCCCGGCAAACATCAACGCAGTAGAAAATGGAGTACTCCATCGCTTTCTACTGATCAAGCGGAATCCGTGGATACCCGCTTTACATCCGTGAGTCCAGATTTCGCCATTTTCTGCCCGTCGCAAAATGGCGCGGAAGACCTGACACTCGACGAGCCATTCGTTATACAGCTGCTGTAGTTTCAGTTTCGGGTTGGTGGCGGACGATGTCTCTTCTCGTCGATGGCGGTTGATGTTTATCGCTTCAGGGAGTCATTTCCCTTCCAGACGTGCTTTTAAGCTAACTACGTAGCACAGCCATGTTTCACCTACACAGCGCGAGAGAAATGACTGTCGAGAAACACGAATGCAGCAGCGCATGTGACAAGCGGTGGCCGAAGTCAACTGCACCAAGCATCACGAATAAAAGCCCATTACGGCATAATTTGCTACAGTACGAAACAGTACTTGATACACACCGTCAAAAAAGCAGTACTCTATACATTTTGGACGCCCTAATGTGAAAGAGGAGAACACCATCGGCACCTCAGAAGATAGTGGCCTCGTCCTCGCTCCAGTTATTCGGTCTAAACATAATTCGTTAAAATGGTGACTGAAAACTCGGCTGCGTGGTGGAGGTTTCCACCTATTCTTTCTTAAATTTATCCCCCGCTGATGGTATAACTCGGAATTAGAGCGCGGCAACGTCTATCACAACAAAGAGGAGAGCTTGCGACGCTAGCGCAGCGGGACGACACAGAGCTGAGCGGACGAGGCTCCGTACGTAGTGTGTGTAGCGACGTTCTGTCGTCTGCTAGTGTCGTCCCATAGCGACGCAATGGACCCTTATTTTTGAAACGTCTTTCCTGAAGACTTTGCTGCTCTCCTCATGCCGTTGATAGCGCAACAGGTAGGCATTGTCATGAAAAAAGACGAGAACATCGAAAAGACAAAATGCTAAGTGGAAAACGAAAACTAGAACTGAAAAACCGTGCTGAGATACGATTTCGTGCACTGCCAAAGGCTGACTTCCGGGACATGCCGCTCAACTTTCGGTGGCTTCACTTTCGATGCGCCCAATGCGGCATCCAGCATCCTAGTGGAGATCAGTGGTCTGATCTAAATCACCTGCAGAGGTGGAAGGAGCCGCCATCGCACTTGCGCTTGCCCACTCCACCATTGACAAAAACATAACCGAAATTTCCAAATTCCCAGGCCGCATACCGGCGCTACCCAACGGGCGTGCCAACGCCGGCACACACCGTATTCTTGCCACAGCTACCTCTCTCGACCGAACGGTAATTTTTTCCTGGATCCCTGGGCATGCCTCGATCCCCGGTAATGAGCGCGTTCATGCTCTGGCCCGAGAACTCTCCTCACAGACCCCGGACGTTCAGGCACCCAACCCTGCGCAAGAGGCCCCATCGGTCCTTTATACATATCATCAAATGACCGCATTCTACAAACTCAGCCGTATGACATCACCACCACCCCACAGTACCTTGGATGGATGGATGGATGGATGGATGGATGGATGGATGGATGGATGGATGGATGGATGGATGGACGGACGGACGGACGGACGGACGGACGGACGGACGGACGGACGGACGGATGGATGGATGGATGGATGGATGGATGGATGGATGGATGGATGGATGGATGGATGGATGCGGCTGAACCCTTTAAATCGGGCGGTGGCTCAAGCCACCTAGCCATGACTTATGAAATTTTACTCTTCTCTTGATTTTAGCCACCAATCAGATAACTTTCGCTTGGTAACTTCGACGCGATAAAATCTACTTTGTCGCCCTTACCCAGCGCCACATGGTGACAATAACAGACGGGCTGCTTTAGTAAACCCTACCGTCTCTCAAGCTTCCACCCCACATTTCTTGCTCATTGTAACACTGTGGCGTTCCCAGATCAACACTTTTCTACTACCTTTGAGCAGTACCCCCCATCCGCAATCCCGCTCATTCTTCCTGGGAGGCTGTTTTACGGACCGCTCAGCCAGCCGGCGAGAAAAGGCTGGTGGATCGGACTTTATCTCAAGCACAAGCCTGTGGACTCCTGAACCAGTACGGGACAACCCTGGAAGATTTTTTTAAAGCGAAAGCTTTACTGGCCGCCGGTTGAGCAGTTTCGCGTGATCCCAGGAGAGCTGTGCTGCGCATGCGCGAGGAGCAGTGACCACACACGGAGCATTCCTTTTTCTCACTTTCTAGTCGACACTACGCATGCGCCACTAGTCGCACCGAGCCACAGATGTTCCACCGCTGCGCAGCGCCGCGCCTTTGCACAAAATCCAACTTTCAATTTTCAGTTCTCTTTCATCTTTTTCCCTCCCGCCTTTATCCCTTCCTTCACGGCGCGGGTCGGGTTTCCACCGAGATTTGTGAGACGGTTAATGTGTCCTTTCCTTTCCTCAAAAACCAATCAAAAGCCAAAAAAATCAGGTGAGCCGACGGCATTCATTGAGTTAGTTCATTGGCGTTGACAACTTTGCAAAACCGTTCATTTTCACGAAAGGAAAGGCACACAACCGGCTCCGTGGGCCAGTGGAGACCTCGATCTCGCTTTCGCTTTCTATATCCTGGATTAGCTGGGCTAATCCACATTAATTTTTTTTTCGCCTCATATATGTTGTTTACGTCCGTCCATCCATTCATCTAGACGTCGCGGCCGACTGGTCCCAGCTCCAGGGAGAGACAGCACAAGCAGTACTGGTCGATGATCTGAAATGTACACTGGCGTCGACAGCAAAAAGACAACGCTCGTCTGCGACACGTATGCACAGAGCTCCTTCAGGCACATAAGCGCGGTCCAGCCCGCTGGCAGATATACCGGGGCGCCATGTCTAATAAAATTGGGGACCGTTCAGCGCCTCGTCCGCATCCACCAGCGAAAACTGCTATACAAGGCGCCGAAGCTCACGAGCGTCCCAGCTCGACAGACTCCACCCAGGGCCTCGCATATCAGTACAGGTGTCAAGGACTCATTAAGTCTCCCACTGCGATTACGTAGCGCCAATGGATAATAAACACATCTAAATTTTCAGAAAATTCATTACTGTGACTTCCGTTAGCCTGCGCATAAACACACAACGCGCGCAACCTAAAAGTTTAAAACGCAGTCCACGGAAAAAACGCGGCCAAACCCGTCATATGTTATCGTTATGTGATGGTCTCGCAGAAAAGCCCTCATTAGTACTATTACCCCAACGCCAGCCGAATACGTGGTGGCACCGGGGAAGAAGCAGTGCAATTTGAAACAGCGCTTAAAGGCTATTACGTCTGACAACCCGGTAGACTTTCCCATGTACGCATCGCTTAACAACAGTATGGAATCCCCAATACATACACAGAAACCTCAAGCTACGGCTCAATCAATCCGCAATTTAACGCATTGCCTGCGAAGTATAGCAGACAAGTCTGCCAATGTACACAAGATATTCAGAGGCTTAACTGAAACTTTCCTAAGCTAATTCGTCCAAAATTTTTCATCTAATGCATGTCGTCACTGATCCCATCAAACGTCGTTTCTTTAATGCAAGAGCCCGCAAGCACGGCGAAGTGTACTATAAATGCCCGGTAAAAAGCCGAGAAAATGTTTTCTCGCTGTCTAATCTCCACACACACACACACACACACACACACACACACACACACACACACACACACACACACACACACACACACACACACACACACACACACACACACACACACACACACACACACACACACACACACACACACACACACACACACACACACACACACACACACACACACACACACACACACACACACACACACACACACACACACACACACACACACACACACACACACACACACACACACACACACACACACACACACACACACACACACACACACACACACACACACACACACACACACACACACACACACACACACACACACACACACACACACACACACACACACACACACACACACACACACACACACACACACACACACACACACACACACACACACACACACACACACACACACACACACACACACACACACACACACACACACACACACACACACACACACACACACACACACACACACACACACACACACACACACACACACACACACACACACACACACACACACACACACACACACACACACACGCACGCACGCACGCACGCACGCACGCACGCACGCACGCACATACACACACACACACACACACAATATCAAGGTAGCCAGCACGGTGTTTCGAGCCGTAGACGGTCGGACTTAACGGGCACGCGTTTGTCTCACTCGATGTCGTAGCAACCCTGACGTGAAGCGGCGGTGGTGTCCAATGTGAACCAGCCGCAAGGCATGCTGGGTACTCCGACTTCCAGATCGTTCGGCGAGATGCGTGTACAGTGCTTTGCTTGAATTCGGCTCTTCACGTGTTAATACACGCGAATAAACTCGTAAAAATAGTGAGCATGCTATACGTCCACTATTATGTCCGCGCTCAACGTTCCGTATTTGAATTAATGACGAAAGAGCGTTGCAAGTACAAACGTTTCGGAATGCGTCGTCTGTTCGCGCAGAAGTTTAGGAGGCTTAATTCACTCGCTGCTACATTGATCTCTAATGTGTGTTAGGGTACATATTTCCGAGAAGTTTAGCGCTACCAGGCGCTGAATATATGGACTACCAGCAGCCGTAGCCTAGCATTACGTATACGAGCGCCCTGCTGCGCACATTCTAGCAGAGTGGCTGCGACGACGAAGAGCTTGCATCATGCAAATCCTCGCAGGAGTTGAGGCCCTTTTTCTACACCAGCCGCGGTGGCCTAGTGGTTAGGGCACTATAGTGCTTGGTGGCTTTAATGCCAGACACGTCAGCTGGCGGTACAAATTCAACTGCAGGAAAGGAGCACAGCTCTGGACACTAATTCAGAACGAGGGCTCACCCTGGTCAATAATGCGCAACATACGCGCATAGGTAACAGCGTACAACACAACACCACTCCCGATCTCACACTAACACAGAATATCACAAAATGTTAGTGGTCGCACACGCAGACATCCCTAGGCAGGGAACACTACATAATTGAAGCCTCACTCTCTCTAAACTCACTCACTCCCTGCATGAAAAAGAAGCTGCAGATCACATACTGGGACAAGTTTCGGAACCTCCGGAACGACGACCCCACCCAAATCAAACACCTTGCGAGGTGGGTGGCAGAATCCAGAAAGGACGTCGCTACAGCGACATCTGAGATCCCGAGCAATCGCGAATCAGACGCGGTCGACAGCAGACTCCTTCACATGTGGCAGTCTCACTCCGACTTGCAGAAAAGATGGCTTCGTAACAAACACAACAGATCACTCAAGTTAAGGATATCAGCCTTTATCAAGGAAATAGAGGCGCACCAACCAGTCACCAATGGGGTGAGCTTTGCAACCGCATAGTGGGCAACCTGGGCCTAAGAGACACATGTAAATTTCTGCGCTCCCACTTAGAACCCCACAACACGAGCAGCGCGCAACAGCGTAATGTAACGCACCTCATTCACAGAATAGGCATGCATGATGAGATGATGCCCTGATTGAGAATCTCAAAGACAGGTACCTCACAACAACTCACAAATTAGCCCTCCCTTCCTACGTGGGCTTAGAAAACCCCGAGCTCGACGCGGACATAACAACGTGAGAGGTTAGAGCAGCAATCTTCAAACTCCGCACAACGTCTGTGCCAAGAGCAGACAGGATCATAAGCAAAACGATACGAAATTTGGACGAGAATTCCATCCAAGCCCTAACAAAACTTTTCAACAAGCACTGGAAGGAAGGTACTCTTCTGTCCGACTGGACACACGCGAGGGTAACTTTCATCCCCAAGCCCGGAAAACCGCTGGACCTGTTAAACCTCAGGCCAATCTCCCTCACCTCATGCTTGGGAAAGCTATTTGAGCACGTAATCCTAAACAGACTGCAAAATTACATGCAAACAAAAGAGGTCTTTCTCCACACAATGCTAGGAATCCGAAGCCATCTATCAACACACGATGTAATGGTTCAAATCTCAGAATAAATCCTACATCAGAGGCATTGCATACGTACACGAGCACTGCTAGCCTTAGATCTCTTTAAGGGGTTTCACAATGTCCAACACACAGCCATACTGGACGCCTTATCCAATCTAAGAGTCGGGACTCGAACACATACTACATAGCAGCTTTCCTACGAGACCGCACAGCGGAAATCAAACTTATTTCTATAGAGTGTCCCTCCTTTTCTCTGGGCAGCAGGGGGACACCCCAGGGGTCAGTCTTATCTTCCCTATTTTTCAACATCACTCTTATTCCCATGGCTCGCAAGCTAGAGCGCATCCCAAACCTCTCCCACTCCTTCTATGCAGATGACATTGCCTTATGGACCACCATGAGCAATGTTGGGACCATGGAAGAAACCCTTCAAACAGGTGCCGAGACGGTAGTGCAGTGCGCAGACTCTATAGGCCTAGCATGCTCCTCTGCAGTCTGAACTCTTGCTACTCCACCCGACCCCGAACCGCAACAGGAAGGAAAACCCCTCCATACACGTCGAGGTCAATGTCTACCAGTGCCAGAGGTTGAAATGATACGTATCCTAGGCATGTTCTTACAAAACAATGGACGCAACACGGAGACTATCTCCAAACTAACAATCACGACATATCACACCATCCGACTGATTAGAAGAAAAGCCAACAAGCACCGAGGCATGTGCTCATATGACCTGAGGCGGCTGGTACAGGCATTCGTGATTAGTCGGATGGCTTACTCCCTTCCCTCCTCTACCTCACAAAGGCGGAAGAGGTGAGGGTATATGACTAATAAGACAGGCATACAAGTCAGCCTTAAATCTCCCACAACGTGTTCCCACCACCCGTCTCTTACGTATGGGAGTGCACAATACACTACAAGAGCTAACTGAAGCTCATCGCATGGCTCAAATTGACAGACTCTCCTCCATAAATACAGGTAGGCACATTCTCGCCTCTCTAAATATTCAACCAACAGGTCCACCCCCAGCAACACCCACGCCACCCCAACACACATCAGGGACAGACTCATCGCTCACCCTCTGCCCAAAAACGTACACCCAGTTCTCAACCAGGCCCGACGCGAAGCTCGTGCCAAGGCTTTACACAAAGCTCGTGCAAACGACAAAGACGCCGTCTACGTGGACGCGGCAGAGAACACCCACAATTCGGCCTACGCCATCACTGAAGCATCGCATGACCTCATACAGCCTTGTGCTCGATTAAGGCAACAACCTCTCTAGAAGCCGAAGAAGCAGCCACAGCGTTTGCCATTTCCTCCTCCGCTGCCACACTCATTCTGAATGACCCTAAAATAGCAATCACGAATTTTTCATGGGCACAGATTCATTCTACCACCCGAAAAATTCTCCATTCTTGCTGCACAGAACCCCGACCAGTTCAAATTGTTTGGGTGCCAGCCCACGCAGGCAACCCCGCCAACGAAGTGGCCCACTCTCTTGCTCAAACGTACGTCAACCGAGCAGGGCACACCGTAGACGGGGGTAGCGCTAGGGACCGGCTCGTCACCTATCATGAAATAACCCTTCATTACAGGGAGCAGACTCGTCTATCCCCCGCCACACATCTCCCTCTCGATGATGATGATGATGGATATTTATGGCGCAAGGGCATCTATGGCCAAAGAACGCCATGGCACAAGGTATTTTTCAAATTCTCAAGGTGGGGTCGAAGACCTATTTCCCAAGCATTTCACACTAAATAAGCCGAGCACCAGACCAGGGGAAAGCTTGTACCCATTGTATCACTGGTGGGTGCCCGGCGGCACTGGCGATCAAACCCCGCACCTCCCGCATGCGAGGCGGATGCTCAACCACTTGGCCACCGCTGCGGTCTCCCTCTCGAAAGAACAACAAACTACCTAAAGACAGCTCCAGGCTCGCACATTCCCTTCACCGGCTTTGTTAGCCCTTATCCACCCAGGCCAATACAGGCCTGAATTTATTTATTTATTTGTTTGTTTGCTTATTTATTTAGTTACACAAACTGCTAATCCCATTTGGGATTGTTGCAGGAGGGCAAAATAGGGTTAGTAATAACAGTTCAAAAATACATCATTTTGGTGAAGATCGTAAAATAAACAACTAATAGTAAGGGTAAAACAAAGGCACTGGAATTAACTATGGAAATACAACCAAAAATACAACAACGCAGAATAACAGTACAACGAACTGTATCGTAACCATATCGAAACAAGGCAAATTAATCTCACAATATAGGCGTCATAACAGAAGTCACATCGAAATAGTTCCGAAAACAATACTGGTAGTCTGTGTATACCTAAACAATCTCACTTTGTGGGGCTCTGAGAGCCAACTTTGACCCATTTTATATATCTACGGAGGATTCCAACCACCATCTTGCTAGAACACCACGGACAAAGAGAGTTGGGAGACCTCGGTCTCCAGCTCCGAACCGGCCTCAAAAAGGCGGCTCGCAGAGAGTGCTGGAGAGGTCGCCGCACGTCATGGACTGTTGGCCATCACCCGGGATCAAGAGCCCGACCAATCTTAATCAGTAACTCATCCATAAGGCTCATCAATAAAGTTTTCATCCACCTACCTGGCCGCAGTTATTCCGGAGCCCTACACTACGGCACCTTTGTTCGTGTCTTCTTTCACTCCCTCATTCATCCCTTCCCTTAGGGTGCGGTTCAGATGTCCACCGAGATGTGAGACAAATAGTGCGCCATTTCCTTTCCTCAAAAACTAATAACCAAACCGCCGCATGTTTGCCGGCTCAGTGTGCGAGAACCATTTCGAAGCTTTTCGCGGCTTTTCCAACGTTTTAGACAGAACTCCCAAAAGCTGATGTTAATATCCCATGCGGCCGTTGAATTGCCGTGACACTATGTGCAAGTAGTCAGGTTATTACGAAGGCAAAGCGACCAGTACGAACTAGCTTTTAACCATATGTGGTGCATCGACGCACGCCGGAGGCCATAGCATGCTAGTAAAAGCTAGTGACACGACTGAATTCCTTACTCTGTCATCCATCGTACGCAATGTGGATGATGGAGGAAAAACAGTCTGTTCAGCACGCACTCATCTAGGACTGCCGCTCATTGCATATCCCGATGCATGCCAATGGCCGCCGCATTTGTTCACACTGAATAATAATAATAATAAAAATAATAATAATTATTGTTTTTTGGGTAAAGGAAACGGCGCAGTATGTCTCATATACGTTGGACACCTGAACCGCGCCGTAAGGGAAGGGATAAAGGAGGGAGTGAAAGAAGAAACGAAGAAAGCGTTTACTGATTTCCGGACACTTTGTTGTCCACGCAGTGGTATAGCCCAGTTCCCGCTTTATTTACGTTTTCATGTATTTCGATCAAGTGCCTGTATATGGACGCCGGCTGCTTGGCTATCGTTCGGAAAAAAGTTGCCGGCGAAAATATTCGCTGCGCTGTTGAGTGAGTCGGTGCGGGCAGGACGCGTTTTATTAGCCACGTGTCGTTCACGGATGAATCACGGGTGTAATGCAGCTGCGCCACACTTCCGCGGTGGAGGCGGCAAATTAAAGGGGACAGTATATACCATGCTGGGTACCTCGGCCGCTTTCCCGAGAGCAATGACGTCGACCTCCCCCAGGCTGCCGGCAGTGCACGCGTGGCCAACGTCGAGTTGGAAGAGAAAACTTTTCCCACATCCTCCGCCCAAAACCTGCGCCTGGACGCGCGCCCGCTATCGGGTATGTACTGCAATTTTGTGCGCGCCGCTCGGCGAAAGCTCCGTCGTCGACCTGCGTGCAATACAGCGTGGAGCGGGCGGAGCTTTCTCCACCTTCTCCCGGCGGACTGCTTCGTGCGCTGCGCGTTTACGGAGATCCGGCCGTCGGGGAGGGAAGCGGGATGCTGATCACATGTTTGCCCGGCCGAAAAGCCGCGAAGGCGCCCAGTAGTCGACGGCGGGCAGCTACGCGAGAAAAGGCGCACAATGCGTCGCTGCGTGATCGGCATGCCCTGCGCAGCCTCCGCGCCTTTCGACACTTCCTCCAGTGAGGCGGCCGTGTGCGTGGCTTCTGACCTGCGGGCAAGCGCGGAAGGCAGAACGTTTTGGGAAAGAGAAGAGGGCAAAAAAAGAAAGAAAGAGAGAGAGAAAGGAAAAAAGAAAAAGAAAGAAGGAAAGAAAGAAGGAAAGAGAGAAAGAAAGAGAGGAAGAAAGAAAGAAGGAAAGAAAGAGAGAAAGAAAGGAAGGAAGGAAGAAAGAAAGAAAGAGAGAAAGAAAGAGAAAAAGAGAGAAAGAAGGAAATAAGTAAAGAAAGAAAGGAAGAAAGAAAGAAAGAAAGAGAGAGAGAAAGAGAAAAAGAAAGGAAGGAAGAAAGAGAGAAAGAAAGAGAGAAAGAAAGAGAAAAAGAAAGAAAGAAAGGAAGGAAGAAAGAAAGAAAGAAAGAGAAAAGAAAGAACGAAAGAAAGAAAGAAAGAAAGGAAGAAAGAAAGAGAGAAAGATAGAGAAAAAGAAAGAAAGAAAGGAACGAAGAAAGAAAGAAGAAAAGAGAGAAAGAAAGAGAAAAGGAAAGAAAGGAAGAAAGGAAGAAAGAGAGAGATAAAGAGAAAAAGAAAGAAAGGAAGGAAGAAAGAAAGGAAGGAAAGAAAGAAAGGAAGAAAGAGAGAAAGAAAGAGGAAAAGAAAGAAGGAGATAAAGAAAGAGAGAAAGGAAGTAAGAGGGAGAGAGAAAGATAAAAAGAAAGAAAGAAGGAAAGGAAGAAAGAAAGAGACAAAGAAGGAAAGAAAGAAAGAAGGAACGAAAGAGAAAAGGAAAGAAAGGAAGAAGGGAAGAGAGAAAGAAAGAGAAAAAGAAAGAGAGAAAGTGAGAAAGAAAGTAAGAGAGAGAGAGAGATAAAAAGAAAGAAAGAAGGAAAGGAAGAAAGAAAGAAAGAGAGAAAGAAGGAAAGAAAGAAAGAAAGAGAGAAAGAAAGAGAAAAAGAAAGAAAGAAAGAACGTGCTAAGAAGCGAGGTTGTGTGAGCTTATTCTAACCAATGTGTGTCAGAGAAAGGGAGACTCATTAATTACACGCAAACCTGTTGCAATCAGCTCTAACTCTGACCGGTGCAACCTCCTCGCCTTCCTTCTCCCATGCCTCTATCGGTTTTCTGCACAGCGATTCCAGGGGCCAGATTGCGCAACTGTGACAAATTCTGTCACAAGTTACAGTGACGTCAAAATGACGACACGATGTGACGTCACCACGTGACGCAACGAGGAATCAGCCAATTACTGCAGGGCGGCGCCCCGAGAGCTTTCGAGGGAGCGTCTGCTTAATTTTTTGTAAAAAGAAATAAGACATGAGCAACAATGAAAATTACTAATATTTTATTTCGCCAAAACATTGCGTTTGAAGTTTTGAAAATATTAAGCACAACAAAAAGCGTTCGAAGTTGTGTTATTAAATTGGCTGGTGGATAACTATCCGTATCAACAGGACTTGTCGGGCTAGTTGGTTGATCATAATGCAAAAAAGACGAACTGCGCAACAAGAACAAGAACAAGAAGCCTCCCTTTCGTCCGTGTTCTTGTTGCGCAGTTCGTCTTTTTTGCATAACTATCCGTGCCGCGGAGGTGTGCTGACGGCAGTAAAAAGGCCGCTTTGCACGAAAGCAGCTGTTTCACGCCATGTTTTTTTTTTTTGCGTGGCGTCTGGAATCGAGCTACTGTGCGGTTGACCTAAGTGCGCAGAAAATTTTCAGCGAATGCAGTGAAGGCTACGTGCCTGCCAAGTGAACTTGCAAGGAGCGCGTGGATCGAAATCTACGAAGACAACATGTTGAAGTATGTGTTGTTCTGCTCTTTCGATCGATGACAAAATGCCAAAAGGTGAGGTGTTGCAGTATGTGACGAGTGGTTGTTTGTTTCTTTCCCCTTGGGAACACCCCTTGGGAAACAGAAGACGACCACGAAGTGCCATTTGCTGGGAAAAATAAAGTACTTTGCCAGCATAAGCGTGTCTATTTATATGTAGCTGTGTGTCACAGAGGTGACGACGGAACCCACCCCTTCTGCGCACTAACTTTAAAATTGCCTCAAACACCCGCTATACGCATTTGCTCACCGCCGGTTGTGCGATGCCGACGTGCGCCTCGCAACCAACGGCAGCCTGAAAGCCGCCCGTGGCAAAGAACCGCAGTGCACACACCACCTGCCGCCGCACCGACAGCGCACTTGCACGCAAGCCTCCCAGTTCATCGGCAACATCGTCGTCAAGCCACTCCACCGTCTGCTTCTCCAGTCGAAAAAGGCGTCGAAACAGCTCGTCCGGCAAGTCAAACATAATCAAACGTGTCTTCGTGCGCTCTCCTTCGCCGTTGCTCGCGCCGGCGCAGCCGCCTCACTCGTATCGCCGCCTACACCGCCGCCATTTTCTGTCACAAAGGCAACGGTCAAATTGACCGCTTCAAAACTGTGACAAAAAACTGTCAAATAGCGGTTGCGTAACTAGGTGTGACACGCCATCACTTCTGCCACATCTGTGACGTCATCTGCAGCCACCCATGACGCAGAAAAAGCAATATGGCCGCCGGCCACAACCGACCAATAGGAGCGAGGCTTATTAGGTCCTTTCGATTCGCCTGCACTCTCTGCACCAGTTCTCTAAAGTTCCGCAGCGGTGCCGTGGCGGTGCCGCGAGCGTGCAGCGCCAGTTCCAGCAGTTCAAGTGCTGCCTACTTCCAAAACGAATGGTCGAGTGCAGGCCTGGTCGTCTGCTAGCCTTGGCGTCGCCAACAAATTGCAGGCAGCAGCGTGGCGCCCAAATCAACGGCCTCCAACATCCCGAACCACGTGAAGAATTTTCAAACAGCACATCGCAGCGAAGTGTTGCCATGAATCAGCCTCGATGCAACCTCGCGGCAGCTAAGCGAAACGCACGTGTGTTCTTTTACTGAACACGACTGATCAAGGTGCGCGCGCGTTGCAACAACGTGCATCATGCGCTGTGTGCACGTGTTTACTTTTTAGTTAACATAACCGGCTTCGAGTACTAATATAACTTTATTAGTAGAAAGGAAAAACACAGGTTACGGTTACGGGTCCGTCGAGAGCACGATGGGCGAGAGACGCAAGGTGCCGGCGAGGGCCGCCGTTCCCACTTCCGTCGCCACCTTCTCGGGTTGCCACTCACGTTCCATGAGAGTCAGCGGGCCCGTGTGAGGCACTGTTATCATCAACGAGTGGAATAATTTGAGTGTATCCGCCGTTTATCGCAAAGCGCAAGCCATCGTCGCGCAAGCGGTCGTCTGCTTCCATGGCGGCTGCAGCTGCACCACTTCGGCACCGACCATTGAGGAGGTGCAGAGTTTTCCTGCACTTTCCTGAACTAGACCTGCACAACGTCTGCACTTTTTTGAAACGAATGGCGTCGTGCAGACGGCGCCATCTTGCACCGCTGAAACGAATGGCGAAGTGCAGCACCGCGAGAACCAGTTCACGTATAGTGCAGGCGAATCGAACGGACCTATTGACACCTTTGTGACAAGATTTTCTTCAATTTTCTTAATTGACTGTTACGTAATCTGGCCTCAGGTTGCGAAACGCTTAGCGCCCGCCTGTAGCTTAACGCGCAGATTCAATCATAGCCGGCGCGAACGCGGATTATTTCCCAGGCGGCCAGACTTCGCAAACGCTCTTTCGCCTTAACACGATCAGCTTTGGCACATTATCTGGGTTTCACCGAAAACACGTGAGCGCATGTCAATATGTCAATACGTGCAGAGAAAAAGCAGTCATTGGGAAAGCGCTGGCTACGCAATCCTGCGTACATTTTTTTTTTCATTTGCAGCCCAATGACATTTTTAGTCTCATTGCATTGCTTGCCAGGCGTGCAAACTCGCGCAGCTTTGTCGTTTCGCGAGTGCAAAAAATTTCAACACTGAGCTGGAGTAACCGGGTTCAAACCCGACCGCGGCGGCAGCGGTTCGATGGAGGCGAAATGCAAAAGGCGCCCGTGTGCTGTACCTGCCGCGGTGGCTCAGTGGTTAGGACGCTCGGCTACTGATTTGGAGTTCCCGGATTCGAACCCGACCGCTGCGGCTGCGTTCCGATGGAGGCGAAACGCTAAGGCGCCCGTATACTGTGCGATGTCAGTGCACGTTAAAGATCCCCAGGTGGTTGAAGTTATTCCGGAGTCCTCCACTACGGCACCACTTTCTTCCTTTCTTCTTTCACTCCTTCCTTTATCCCTTCCCTTACGGCGCGGTTCAGGTGTCCGCTGATATGCGAGACAGATACTACGCGACTTCCTTTCCCCAGAAACCAATTTTCATTTCACAATTCCCACAGACGTCGACATAGCTTCTCCGCACTATTGTGTCGTTTTATAAAGATATATGTACAAAAGACCATGTTGTTACATAGTGTGTGATCTGATCTTGCTCTGAAAAAAATGTGGCTGAATAATTTTATTTTTCTTATTAATTAAACGGGAAAATTACACTTTGACATCACATTAGCCAGTGTTTAGGTCCAGTGTTTTGTGTCAGAAAACTTTCTCCGCACGATCACGTCGTTCCGTGAAGATAAATGTAAAAAGTTTGGTTGTGTTATATAGTGCGGGATGAGATGATGTGGGAAATATTTGGTTGATGTATTGCAATTAATTAATTACTCTTCTACGATGCTATAGCCACTCGTGTCGATAAAGCATCCGGAGGTGAAAAGTAAAAAAAAAACCTAGTAAGAAACAAGAAAACATAAAAATACACATAAAAAAATAAAAAATAAAAATGAATGCACAAAAAAGTGAAAAAAAGGTTTAAGACTCACAACGTTTAAGTTTCTTCTTTAAGAGCGGGACGCGAAAGCGTGTTGCAGCGTTCCCAAGTGGTCCAAGGAATGCCATCGCCCGTTCGGTACGATTCCTTGCCCATTGGACAATTTCAGCACATATCTAGGTGGACAGCCTAACTGCGCGGTAAGGGAAAGAAAACAAAATGAAAATTGGTTTTAACGACAGGAAATGGCCCCTGGCTCACATATCTCGGAGGACACCCAAACTTGCGACAACACAGTGGGCGACTGACCACCTCGTCTTGAGCTGTGTACATATATATAACTGGATATTTGCAAAGGCCAACACTTAAGGATCTGCACAAGGACCACGCCTACACCGCCAAGCTGCTGCATAGAGGGACGAAGCAGCAACACGGCGTTGACACGTCTACTGCAGCTCATCATACCATGCGCGCAAAGAGGCGTCTGGTGGCCAGCCCTCCGGACGACACTTAAGTTTCGATGCTGTGTCCACCAGGTCATCTGACACGCGGCGGCGCAACGCGTGACCCTCCACGGAACAATACAAGCGCCATAGCGTCTTCAGTGTGTCCCACGTGTTACGGCCACTGTCGAAAAGCGAAGCACTAAATGCACGCCCAGACGTGCATGTGAACGCGACTCTTGCTGCACGCGCACATCTAGACTCCAAAGCACGTGCTCCCTCCTACGCGCTCCCTTAGATCCAAAAGGCACTAAATCTCAGACACAAGTAAACACACAACGTCTGATACAACTAGAGCTCCAAAAAGGCACAGACGAAATTGGCCAACTATGCCCCACATTCCTTCAGTCAGCAGATCCACCCAATCTACCCCCACCTAACCCGAAACTTGATGCCGACATCCACCTTAAGCGAAGTCCGCATAGCACTCTTTAGTATTCACCGCTCTACGGTGCCGGAACCGGGTGGCATAACGTACAAGGCTTTACTGAATCTGGACGAAGTCTCCCTCCAGGAAGTCACGGAGCTCATTAATACACCACTGGCAAGCTGGGACGCTCCATCAGCCTGGACCCATGCCAGTATGGCATTTATACCAGAACGGGCCACCATCCCTCACCCTTCAAAATTTGCGCCCCATGTCCTTAACGGGACCCAGAAGGTGGGTTCGAATAAAGGTGTCATATCTGATGGATGTTAAAAGACGACGGTTCATAATTGTCCTTCAGCACTAATTATTTTAATGCGTTTTGTGGAAGCTGAGTTATATGCAGACAAAACTTGAACTTCCGCGTCTTCGCGCCTTTCCCTCTCCCTCTCGCAAGCCAAAACGCGGCGCTCCTCTGCCGGCCCCACTAGTGTTCCTGTATATCTCCCTGCGGGAGCATATACAGGAACACTAGGCCCCACTAACTCGGCCCCTTCCCTACCTCCGCCGGTTTGGGCGCGCGCGGAGTGGCCGCGGCCGCGGCAGCGCGTCACGTCTGACTGAATTTGGCGCTGTGAACCAATGATAACCCCCGCTGCTGACGTCATTTGCAAGACGTGACGTCGTCTGCCAGGTTTTCGTGCGAAAGCCCGGCACCGCGCGTCGCCACGAGGTGCGAAAGCGGGAGTATTTAAAAATGTATTGTAAATGTCCTGCTCACTTTCTCAGCTCTCGTACGCGGCATGGACGCCGGTGGCCTGCAATCTACGTAGTGCAAGCATTTAAAGCAGAGCTCAAACATCCCTTTCCTGTGGCCCTTTAACGAGCTGTGTCGGCAAGCTCTTCGAGCACCTCATTCTCAATCCCCTGCAACCGTTCCTAGAAACAACAGGATATCTCTCCAACGTTCAATTTGGCTTCCGTCCAAACATCTCGGCGCAAGACGTACTTCTCGCCTTTAAAAAGTCTCTCTGTTTACACTAAGCGCCGTACAACCGCTACGCGAGCCATACTGGCCCTGGATATTCATAAGGCTTTCGACGCATTAAGCCATGACCATATCCTGACGACATTAGCCGCCCACGGACTGCGGTACCCGCATATGGCAATATGTTCGGGCCTTCCTTCAAGGACACACGGGAGCGATCCAACCAGAGAATGTCGCCACCCAGCCTTTCCCCTTGCCTAACCGAGGAACCGCGCAAAGGTCGGGTCCCTATCAGCTTTGCTTTTTAGCACTGCCCTACCGCCACTGGCAAAGGCCCTTGCTGCTATCCAGCGCTTCACACAGCCATATACGCAGATGATATAACTCTCTGGAATACGGGAGGATCCCTTGGAACTAGCCCAGAGTATCCTGCAATCTGCCATAGACATCAGCACCACTCATTTAGACAACACAGGCCCCCGTTGCTCTCCAATAAATCAAAACTCTCGAAGTTGAACCCCCCCCCCAAGGAGACCTCCCCCTCCCCCCCCCCCCCCCATTGAACTGCACATAAACCAGAATCCAGGTCAAGATTCCTCGGTCCTTTTCATTAATAACACACACGATGCAACCTCCACCCCTCAGCTCTTGCAAAGACAGACCAAACAGGTCGCTGCACTAATCAGGTGCGTCTAAGCACGCAATCGTGGGCTGTCTGATACGCGAGACCCCTCAATATGACAAATGCATTAATCATTAACCGCATTACAAACCACCTCCTCATACCACATACTCACTCAGCGCCAAACACAACAGGCAGACATCCTAATACGCACGGCTGTCACCTCCGCCCTTCGTCTTCAACGGAGGTTAGCACGAAACGTCTCCTTGCCACTGCTATCCACAACACCGTGATCCGAAATAATAGAGGCCTCAACGCACCCAACCAATTAGTCCGCCTGAAAAGCACGGAAACAGGACAATGCCTACTGCGACAGCTCCCGTCTAAATCCACTCATTCCCACCCCAACACTGCAACTTACATTTCTCTGCGCACGCAGGATCACATATATCAGAAGCCCCTACCGCGCAACATGAGCGCCAGCCTCCATCAGGGTAGGCGGCAGGCTCGAGCGAGCTCTTACGCCAAAACATACAGCAACCGCTCAGATATCCTTTATGTCGACGCGGCAGAGAATTCTAAAGTATGATTTTTTCACGGCGGTCGCAGGCTATGAAGACGGCATGGTGGGGGCCGCCGCCACAATATGAACCACTGATCTCCACTAGGTGGCTGGATGCCGCCTTCCCGCTTTCCGAAGTGCGCGCAAGTGACGCCAACGGAAGTTCAGTGGCACGTGCCAGAAGTTCGGTGTCTGCTGTGTATTTCAATGCAAAAAAGTCGCGTTTTCCGACCTTCCGTCCTCAGTCTTTCGCGTTGTTTTCGTGTTAAGTCTACTGTAATATCAAAGGAATAAACAAGTTCAACGGCGAAAAGTGTGAGCATTGTTTTGGGAATCCTGTAATTTCAGAGAAACTGAAGAAAACAGGCATGCAGGTCTCAAGCTGCCGTGGCAAAGGGGTATGTGTATTAAACACCGTGTCCTTATCTGGTTTTGTCTTCCGAGCGTAATTAGGACAAGTAGTGAATGACGATGAGCCTAGGTCATCTAAAAACAAATTTTCACGTAGCAAAGAACAGGCGAACGATGGCGCGAAGACCTGACACTCGAAGAGCCATTCGTTATACAAGATGCTGTAGTTTCAGTTCGGGTTGTGGCGGACGATGTCTCTTCTCGTCGATGGCGGTTGATGTTTATCGCTTCAGGGAGTCATTTCCCTTCCAGATGTGCTTTTATGCTAACTCCCTTAGCCACAACCATGTTCATCTACACAGCGCGAGAGAATGACTGTCGAGAAACACGAATGCATCAACGCATGTGACAAGCGCATGTGACAAGCCATGTGAGAAGTCAACTGCACCAAGCATCACGAATAAAGCGAATTCCGGCATAATTTGCTACAGTACGAAACAGTACTTGATACACACCGTCAAAAAGCAGTACTATATACATTTTGGACGCGCTAATGTGAAATCCCAGAACACCATTTGCACCTCAGCAGATAGTGGCCTCGCCCTCGCTCCAGTTATTCGGTCTAAACATAATTCGGTAAAATGATGGCTGCGAAGTCGGCTGCGTGGTGAAGGTTTCCAGCTATTCTTTCTTAAATTTCTCCCCATTGATGGTACAGCTTGGCTTAGAGCGCGACAACGTGCATGGCACAAAGAGCAGAGCTGCGACTCTAGCGCAACGGGACGACACAGAGCTGAGCAGGACGAGGCTCCGTAAGTACTGTGTGTAGCGACGTTCTTTCGTCTGCTAGTGTCGTCCCATAGCGATGCAATGGACCCCTGTTTGTGAAACGTCTTTTCCTTAGACTTTGCTGCTCTCCTCATGCAGTTGATAGCGCAACAGGTAGGCACTGTCATGAAAAATGACGAGAACATCGAAAAGACAAAATGCTAAGTGGAAAACGAAAACGTAAACTGAAAAACCGTGCTGAGGTCTGATTTCATGCACTGCCAAAGGCAGACTTCCGGACATGCGCCCAACTTCCGGTGGCTTCACTTTCGGGCGCCTGATGCGGCATCCAGCCCCCTAGTGGAGATCAGTCGTCTGAACTAAATCACCTGCAGAGGCACTTGCGCACTTGCGCTTGCCCACTCCCACCATTGACAAAAACATAGCCGAAATTTCCAAATTCCCAGGCCGCATACCGCCGTTACCCTAACCGGTGTGCCGACGCCGGCACTGTGGGGTTGACATGGGGAGATAAGTACTTTCTCCCCACTCAATCGCGGCTGACACGGTTCAAAGCCGCCCGGACCCCACCCCGTGATCGCGTACGCTACCGAGCGCTCGCCGACCACGGCGGGCCTTGCTCTGGGGGAACAAAGGAACGACACATTGGCTGACACAAAACAGGCATTTATTGCTACAGAAACAATAACGCCAGCTAGCAACAAGGTACGCTAATGAATCGAGGGCGTCCGACTCACCAGCAAGGTTCCGAGCGAATGTTCGCCCGCGCTAGGGCAAGGGATATAAACTCCGCAGGCCGGACGGGACGAGTACGGGAGCCTGTCTCCCCGTCGCTTCTTCGCCCCGTCGGCGAAGAGCGGAGCCCCGAGCGAACGCGTCCGCCCAGGCTGATTAACCCGGCCGAAGAGAGCCCCTCTACCGCGGCGGGCTTCAGCAGTCTCCCGCGCAGCGACGCTGGCGCCCTCTCTTGCCAGTTAATGTAACTGGCAAGGGAACGCGCTCATCCTCGGGGTGAGGACTGCTGCTGCACGGTGCCTCGCGGGAAAGCAAACTCAGAGGGCTGCAGGGCAGGTCCCCACATCCCCCCAACCTTAAATAGACCCACGCGCCTGAAAGTACATGCTATGGAGGAGTCTCCTGGTCTTCATGTCCTTGAGGCACGTCTTGCAGCTGAGGTCACGCCGACAGCGTCACGCAGACTTCCGCGGTATTCCGAAGGCGGCGTGAAGGTCTCCGCTGGGATGACTCGTATGGCCCGCGGACTACCGTGTCCGCAGGCCCGCGAATCGAAGGCCGGTGGGAAAACTGCAGGCCAGGATCCTGCAGTAGTCGCCAGGGCAGCAGCAGCCGGAGGTGACTGCTGACTGGTCTCGCCACAGCTGCCCCGGATGGATGCGGCGAACAGGATACAGGCCGCTCCGTCGCAGCAGGTGGCAGCGGGACGATGTGCACCGGTCAGCAAGCCTGGGTGGCTCCACCGGATCTGCAAAATTGTCGAAACGCTCTCGGCGTGCCTTTAACGTAGGTCACGGGAGGGGAAACGGCATCCGCAAGGGCCTCGTGGCACAATGCCTAACTCGCTAGCAAAACGTGTCGGCGGCTGTGCAAACGCAAAGTTCGAGTGAACAAAGCCCTTTCTTGAGTTGAACGAGACTGCTCAGTTCGTGCGAGGTTACAAAAAAAAACGGACGGGCAGCAAAGTGCGCCCCCTCTCAACGTCACGGTCCGGTGGTCATGTCTCTTTTATTGTGGTGCAGGCAGCTCCGAAAAGCCTCAGGCCTAACGACCACTCCGACAACGACCGTGACCACAACAAATACCCGAAACGGGTTTTGTGCGCGCAGCCGCGAGGAGACATCAGCTTTGTGGGGTGGTCCTACCCCGCTCAATGCACAAAGCAGCTTCTGAGCGGTCGGCGCCCACCGTATCGAACGGTGTCGGAGCGCCCGGTGCCGAGCTGCAATACCAGCGAGCTCGTAGCGGCACCCGTGGCCCCAGGCCACCCGGCTCCCGGAGCCGCGACTCCCAGAGTCGAAAAAGAGATAGTAGAGAAAATATATACAGAAACTCGGACCACCCACGCGGCTTCCGTACTCACTCGCTTCGGGCTCGGCGACTCCGCGGGCGCTAGGCCTCGAACTCCCTCGATGCGGACCAAGTCATTCTCACGAAGAAACTCCAGGGAAAAAAAATGTGCTGAGCATGTCGAAAAGTTCAAACATGCTGCTGCGCAATACACCTCGCACTCAAGAAAGCATGCCGCAGGTCCTAGCGATCAAAATTCACTCTAGGCCTAGCACTTGTCAAGTCCGGACAAAGAGCGTTCCTCGAACCGAACCGACAGTCGTCCAATGTTCCAAGAGCAGGCCCCACGTTGGGCGCCAGATGTGGGGTTTAAATTGGGGAGATAAGTACTTTCTCCCCACTCAATCGCGGCTGACACGGTTCAAAGCCGCCCGGACCCCACCCCGTGATCGCGTACGCTACCGAGCGCTCGCCGATCACGGCGGGCCTTGCTCTGGGGGAACAAAGGAACGACACATTGGCTGACACAAACAGGCATTTATTGCTACAGAAACAATAACGCCAGCTAGCAACAAGGTACGCTAATGAATCGAGGGCGTCCGACTCACCAGCAAGGTTCCGAGCGAATGTTCGCCCGCGCTAGGGCAAGGGATATAAACTCCGCAGGCTGGACGGGACGAGTACGGGAGCCTGTCTCCCCGTCGCTTCTTCGCCCCGTCGGCGAAGAGCGGAGCCCCGAGCGACGCGTCCGCTCAGGCTGATTATCCCGGCCGAAGAGAGCCCCTCTACCGCGGGCGGGCTTCAGCAGTCTCCCGCGCAGCGACGCTGGCGCCCTCTCTTGCCAGTTAATGTAACTGGCAAGGGAACGCGCTCATCCTCGGGGTGAGACTGCTGCTGCACGGTGCCTCGCGGGAAAGCAAACTCAGGGGGCTGCAGGGCAGGTCCCCACATCACACACCGTATTCTTTCCACAGCCACCTCTCTCGACCGAACGGTTACTCTGTCGTGGATCCCTGGGCATGCCTCGATCCCCGGCAATGAGTGCGTTCTTGCGATTACCCGAGAACTCTCCTCCCAAACAGCGGATGATCAGGCACCCAACCCTGCGCAAGAGGCCCCATCGGCCCTTTATACATATCATCAAATCACTGCATTCTACAAACTCAGCCGCATGACATTACCACCACTGCAGAGTACCTTGTCGCCCTTATCCAGCGACACATTGTGACAATTACAGAAGGGCTTCTTTAGTAAACCCTACCGTCTCTCATGCTTCCGCCGCACATTTCCTCCTCATTGTAACACCGGTGGCGTTCCCAGATCAATACATTTCTATTACCTTTGGGAATGTCCTTCCCCACAGGCAGTGCCCCCTCAACATCCCCAATCCCGCTCATTCTTCCTAGGATGCTGTTCTACGGACCACTTAGCCAGCCGGCCAGAAAAGGCTTGTGGATCGGACTTCATGTCAAGCACAAGCCTGTGGACTCCTGGATCACTACGGGACAACCCTGGAAGATTTTTTTAAAGCGAAAGCTTTACTGACCGTAGGTTGAGCAGTTTCGCGTGATTTCTGGAAAGCCGTGTTGCGCATGCGTGAGGAGCACTAACGACACACGGACATTCCTCTCTCTCGCTCCCTAGTCACAACTGCGCATGCGCCCCTAGCAGCACCGAGCCACGGGTGTTCCAACCCTTCGCAGCGCCGCGCCTTAATTAATAATAAATAATTGATTTTGGGGGAAAGGAAATGGGGCAGTATCTGTCTCGAATATCGTTGGACACCTGAACAGCGCCGTAATGGAAGGGATAAAGGAGGGAGTGAAAGAAGAAAGGAAGAAAGGGGTGCCGTAGTGGAGGGCTCCGGAATTATTTCGACCACCTGGGGATCTTTAACGTGCACTGACATGGCACAGCACACGGGCGTCTTAGCGTTTTTCCTTCATAAAAACGCAGCCGCCGCGGTCGGGTTCGAACCCGGGAACTCCGGATCAGTAGTCGAGCGCCCTAACCACTGAGCCTTTCCACAAAATCTAATTTTCAATTTTCAGTTTTCTCTTTCAACTTTTTCCCTCCCGCCTTTATCCCTTCCTTTACGGTGCGGGTTGGGTGTCCGCCGAGATATGTGAGAAAGTTACTGTGCCATTTCCTTTCCTCAAAAACCAATCAAAAACCAAACAAAACAGGTGAGCCGACGGCGTTCTCGGAGTTCATTCGCGTTGACAACACTGCAAAGACCGTTAATTTTCACGAAAGGAAAGGCGCACAACCGGCTCCGTTGGTCAGTGGAGACCTCGATCTCGCTTTCGCTTTGTATATTCTGAATTAGCTGGGCTGATCCACATTAATATTTTTCGCCTTATAAAAGTTGTTTCCGTCCGTCCATCCATCCATCTAGACGTCGCGGCCGACTGGTCCCAGCTCCAGGGAGAGACAGCACAAGCTGTACTGGTCGATGATCTGAAATGTACACTGGCGTCGACAGCAAAGAGACAACGCTCGTCTGCGACACGTATGCACAGAGCTCCTTCAGGCACATAAGCGCGGTCCAGCCCGCTGGCAGATATACCGCGGCGCCATGTCTAACAAAATTGGGGACCGTTCAACGCCTCGTCCGCATCCACCAGCGAAAACTGCTGTACAAGGCGCCGAAGCTCACGAGCGTTCCAGTTCGACCGGCTCCACCCAGGGCCTCGCATATCAGTACAGGTGTCAAGGACTCATTAAGTCTCCCACTGCGATTACGTAGCGCCCATGGATAGTGAACACATCTAAATTTTCAGAAAATTCATTACTGTGACTTCCGTTAGCCTGCGCGTAAACACGCAACACGCGCCACCTGAAAGTTTAAAACGCGGCCAAACCCGTCATATGTTATCGTTATGTGATTGTCTCGCAGAAAAGCTCTAATTAGAACTATTACTCCAACGCCAACCGAATGCGTGGTGGCACTGGGGAAGAAGCAGAACAACAGCGTAGACTTTCCCTTGTACGCATCGCTTAACAGTATGGAATCCTCAATACATACACAGAAACCTCAAGTTACGGCCCAATGAAACCGCAATTTATCGCATTGCCTGCGAAGTGTAGCAGAGAAGTCTGCCAAAATAAACAAGATATTCAGAGGCTTTACTTAATGTTTCGTAACATATTTCGTCCGAATTTTTCATCTAATGCATGTCGTCCACCCTATCCCATCAAACATCACGTTTCTTTAATGCAAGAGCCCGCAAGCCGGCGAAGTGTACAAGAAATGCCCGGTAAAGTGCCGAGAAAATGTTTTCTCGCTGCCGAATCTCCACACACACACACACACACACACACACACACACACACACACACAAACAATTAAGGTAGCCAGCACGGTGTCTCGATCCGTAGACGGTCGGACTTAACGGGAACGCGTTTGTATCACTCGTTGCCATAGCAGCTCTGACGTCAAGCGGAGGTGGTGTCCGCATACTCCGCTCTTGCGGCGCACCCCAAAAGGATAAGCAAGGAAGACACTTTTGCATACGATAGTATGGACGCCAGGTCACGAAGGAGTGGTAGGCAACCAAGAGACCGACAGGGTAGCTCGAGAGGCATACGAAAAGCCGAGCTTCCCGCGTAGGCGGCCCCGAGGTTTTCTTACCTATCCCTTAGGGATATACGGCGATTTAAGATTATTTTAAGGGTTCAGAAGACGCTACCCCCCACCCCACCAATCACTTAGCAGGGAAGAGGCTGTAGCTTGGAGACAGCTGCAAACGGGTACCTACCGTAACCTGCATATACTAAGCAAAATTCACCCCACGCAATATAAAGACACATGTTCAGGGTGTAACGAAACGCCCACGCTATATCATATTTCGTGGGAATGCCCGAGAATACCCGTGGTCCCAGCAATACCAACCCGAGTGCGGAGCAGTGGGAGGGATTGCTCTCCAGCGACCGCCGGTGCGACCAAATCGTCTAATCCGGCGGGCCAAGCTGGCGGCGGCATCGAGCGGAGCCCTGGAATAGGGGCAGACGATCCTGTGCAAGAGAAGATGACCCAAGTCATCTGACACCGCAGACGTACAAAACTAGAGCAAAATAAAGTTTATTCTCTCTCTTTCTCTCTCTCCAGTGTGAACGAGCCGCAAGGCATGCTGGGTACTCCGACTTCCGGATCGTTCGGCGAGATGCGTGTACAGTGCTTTGCTTGAATTCCGCTCTTCACGTGTTAATACGCGGGAATAAAGTCGTAAAAAAGGTGACCATGCTGTACGTCCGTTATTATGCCCGCGCTCGACGTTCCGTATTTGAATTAATGACGAAAGAGCGTTGCAAGTGCGAACGTTGCGGAGAGCGTCATCTGTTCGCGCATAAGTTTAGGACGCTTAATTTACGCGCTAAAAAGTTATCTTGTTGCTCGGCTGCTACATTGATCTCTAACATATGTTAGGGTACATTTTTCCGAGAGCTTTTGCGCTACCAGGCGCTGAATATATGGACTACCAGCAGCCGTAGCCTAGCATTACGTGTACGAGCGCACTGCTGCGCACATTCTAGCAGAGTGGCTGCGACGGCGAAGAGCTTGCATCATGCAAGTCCTCGGAGGACTTGAGGTACTTTTTCTGAACAGCCGCGGTGGCCTAGTGGGTAGGGCACTCGGCTACCAAGTCGGAGGACCCGGGTTCAATGCAGGACGCGACGGCCGTGTTTCGATAGCGTTGGAGCGCGAAAGGCGACCGAGTGCTATGCCATAGAACCCTTCTAAACTAATCCGGAGCCCTTCACTACGGCGTCCCTCATTGCCCATGTATCGCTTCTAGACGTGGCAACATACAATTTGCAATATTTTGTCATTTTCTAGTCTACAAAGCTTTCATGTACACTGCATTGGAGCTGCAAGGGTCTCTTGCCACGCGGTAGCACCGGAGCTGCGTTGCCTGCAAGCAAGGTAGACCGCGTTTTAGTTGCACTAAAATTGGCACTTGCGGGACGTTGAGCTCGCCCCAAAAATTTGCACTTAAAGATGCTTGACAATCTTAGCAAAGGTGCAGATGTTTCACTGTCGGTTATGTCCTTGTCAGCTCAACTGCTTTTGTCCAATATTTGCTATGGCTTATGGAATAATCACTGCATTAGCTGGCATGCATAACAACTGTCTAAAGAAACTGTATCGTCGGTGACGCAACGGCATTACAAATGTGTTTCATTTTCAGCACAACTGTATTGTTTCTGCCAGTACGAATTGCACCGAGCATGAGCCCATACTTTGTGGCTGAAAACCTCTAGTGATGTGTGTCAAGGGCATGAGATAGGCAAGTGATATAGCAGCTATTCCAGTGGTGAAATGGTGAGGTCAGACGGCACGCAACGATAGTGCGCTAGAATAAGCCTTTATAAATGACCAAAGCATAAATCCCCAAAAAATCGCTGAAAGTAGATGCTATGAGTCAAGAAAAAAAACAAAAAGAGGAAGAAACATTTTTGCGTGATTTGGCATTAAGTATAGCGGATGCCGCGGATCGCATTTATCAACTCCGGTAAGCTTAGAGGAGTCTGAGCGTTGTCACAGAGTGCGCCACGAAGCAAAAAAGGCTCCTAAACTCTAACGGCTTCATCGTCGGCCCGAAAGCTGGAATTCTGGCTTCAGTCTCACGTTAGACGGACGCCTATTCCTTTGCGCCCTGCCTGCGGTGCGTCCGCTGCATGCTGTGACGAAGTCGCGCCGATCGACTCAGTGGCGAGATATTGCGGCGGTCAGGCAAACGCGACAGTGTATATGCCGCTGATAGTGTGTGTGCCGAAAAAAACAGGCTGAGAGTCTACAGTGCTATTTAACGACGGCAGACAGTCGGCGAGGAACGGAGCTAGGCTGCCTGCCATAACTGGGCAGCAAAAGCCGCGTGTTTCAGTGCAGCACGGCTCTGCGAGTACGTCACTCAGCTATAGGCAGAGCTGTGCGCCTCATTAAAGGGAGTGCGGGCTGCGTGACAACGTGCCCACTTATGCAAACATGCATGGCTAAAGGTAAAGCACAAACGACGAAAAGACAAGAGAAGCAGACGTGACACGTGCCGTGTTCTGTCGTTTACGCCAACAAAGCGCTCCCTCAGGATGCGGAGGGGATGAAAACAGGTCCTGAGTGCGAACCAGATGTGGAAGTTGAGACCGCGCGATTAGGACGAGAGTACGACACCACGGGCATTTGCTTATTTGCCTCTTGTCGTCATCCTAATCGTGCAGTCTTAACTTCCCTCGAAATGAACGAACCTGTCAGCAAGAACGATCTGTCTTCGAGATAGCTAAATCGAGTGGCTTATAATGCACAGTTTCCTGCATTCGTCTGCTGTTTATTGTCTGGTGTGCACTGCTTTCCACTTTTGTCAGAAGTTCGCTTCGCTGCCTGCAAACGCTTCAGATGTTTAACGCCGATGACAAAAAGGATGGCATCTATCGCTGCAGGAACAACAATAAACACCAGCCACAGCAACAGCAACGCAGCAGACGCGTGGCTTCGTTCCTGCCGTCGGTGGTCAGCCTTCGGTAATGCCGAAGGATGAGGTGCCGGTCCGACGAAACGCTGCTTGCCTTCCCAAGTCTGGGTGCTCGTATGCGCTGAGCGACGCATGCTGAATAAAGTGCTTCCTGTTTCTCCTCCACCTCCCACCTGTTAAACCGCCACACTCGTGTTGTACCACCAACCCATCTGCAGGTCCCGGTCACAGACTATTCCTCTGGAAAAAGCCTGGAGGCACTGACATCGGTCCCTCTGCGGGCAGACTGAAAAGGCGGGAGTTGCCGCCACTACTCTGCATTTGCATGTTTTACGATGGCCAAGTACGGCCGTGTCATAGCATTCCGTTCCTGAGCAGGAGGTCGCGGAGTGGAATACCGGCGGCATTTCGGAGAAGCTGGCCCAGCCTCATCTGGAGCGGGTGTCGCCGCCGACAGAATACGTAGCGAAGTGTTGGAACACCTCGGAGACGAATGCATTAACGACGTAGGGATGGCATTTTGATATTCGCACGCTGCCCAATCGACAGCCATCTCAGAGCCACGCAGCAACTAACGTCTCCTTGCGCGCCCTCATCCATGTCCGCAATGACGTGAAAATATTTACTCACACCGAAGGCGTTAGAGCCTTTATTCACTCACGTGTAGCATCCAGTACTTGTCGTAGCATCCAGTAATGAGCCCAACAGGTCGCAATGCGACATGCCGTTTTTAATTTTTTGTCAACTGTCTCAATGTGCGACCGTACGCGCTATAAGCGACACAAGAAGACAACACATATACGACGCAAGGGCAAACTAACATTCAGTTCTTTGCGCTTGCGTCGTGCGTGTCTTTTCTTCTTGTGTCGCTTATAGCGCGTACGTTCGCATAATGATCAACCAACTGGCCCCGGCGTTAGCTTTGCTGTCTTAATATCAACATCATTGAAACTTGCTTCGGTTGCCAGACTGGCGCGGGTCTGCGTCCATGGCGCCTCCACGGCAATTGGCGCCGAGTGGCGCTGCGGTCGCACTATGCCAAGGAGGCAGTAGAGTCACTGGATAAGTTTTAAAACACATCCAGTGACTCTATGAGGCAGCAACGGCTGTGTCATAAGCGGCATAAGCTGCAGGAACAGGGAAAACTCGTCAGTCACGCACGCCAGCTAAAGATTTGGTCGGCTTTACCCTGTCCGTTCTTCATCGGTTTGGTCAACTCGACGAGCTTTTATTCGCGACTAATCTCTAGCCAAGCCGCCGCGGTGGCTCAGTGGTTATGGCGCTCGGCTGCTGGCCCGAAAGACGCGGGTTCGATCCCGGCCGCGGCGGTCCAATTTCGATGCAGGCGACATTCTAGAGGCCTGTGTACTGTGCGACGTCAGTGCACGTTAAAAAACCCCAGGTGGTCGAAATTTCCGGAGCCCTTCACTACGGCGTCTCTCATAGCCTGAGTCGCATTGGGACGTTAAACCACCCTAAACTATAAACCATTTTTCTCTAGCCAACGCAGCTTCCTGACGCTCTCTGTCGTAGGGATCGCTAGAAGCTACCCGGCGCCTCCAATGCTCAGTCGAAGAAGCCGCCCCGGTGAACGGTTCTGGCTATTTGTCTCTGTGGCGTCTAGGCGGCGAGCGCTGGCCTTTGTTCAGCAAGTGCGATTCACGTGGTTAGTCACGTGACACAAGTGGCAAGTGCGGCGCAGCGGCGGAACGAGCGGTAACAGATGCGGCAAGTCAACTGGTATGACGTCACAGCCACACCTGCGGCGAGCCTCCAGTTAGAGGTCCAATCCAAACGTCATATGACTTTCAGCTTTGCATGCGCGAAGTGAAGCTTTGCTCCAAAAATCAATTTTTCTAAAAAATGTGATGCCCCGTTCGTAGTACGGCGTTCCAAATGGTGCCATTGTCATCACTTCGCGCACTTCTACGTGCGTTCCCAGACACCCTTAGAGCGTGTGGGGGTAGCGGTCTCGGTCACAGAGGAGATGCCCTCGACTCAGCGTGGCAGGCTAAGCCGGAGACCAGCTACAAAGTGACAAGGGGGTTGGTTGGTCGTTTGGTGCCCAGCTTTCGCCGGTCACAAGCCAGAAAATGGGTCGGAGCCAAAGATTCACAAAAGAAAACAGTTTATACAGCTAAGAGACGATACAAAGGAATTTACGATCACTCGTACGAACACACACAGAGAGACTCACAAATACAATGCAACGCGTGCAAAGTAACCCTTGAGAGAGATAACAATTCAACAAAATCTTTGCACCTAAAGTGCACAAATACAGAGAGAGACAAACAAACAAAACACAATTTGTTCACCGGGCACTGCGACAGTCCGACGACCTGAGGAGCACGACGGGACCGATCCGCAGACTGGCGCACGTTGCCTCGCTGGTCCGTCCTTGGCTGGTCGAGTGGTGTTCTCCCGGGAGTCGAGCGGGCGCGCTTCTCGGAAGCTTGAACGGCGGCTCGGGCTCACAGACAGCGGTTGCAGCCCCTCATTTATAGGCGCGGTCCGCGTCTGTTTGTTCTTCGCGCCAGGGCAGGCGCGCACATACACGCAGCTTCATCTGCACAAACTCCTCCTCCTTCTTGCGCCGGGCGCGCGACCCCATTGGTCGAGCGCGGAAACCACCTTCTAGAACAATCTAAGTATATTCGCGGCACGCTCAGTCATCGGCGCCGGAGCGAAGGGGGGAGGGTATCACTTTGGCGCGCACCAGGTTACCCCTTTCCGTCGACAACAAGCAAAAACTTCGCCAACATTCGAGAAGAATTGACGCCGCGCGTGTCTATGTTTACTTTGGCGCCCCGACGGCGAGCTGAATGAAAACCACCGTGCGCTCCGGGGTTCTTCCCCGCTGTTTTTTTTTTTACTTTACCGCGCGCGGGCGCAATTGCTTTGGCGCAGCGTCCGTTTGTTTCGAACATGCGCCGAATTTTGTGACAGCCATACGCGCACGCGCGCACGCGTTTGGGTGGGTTGGTGTCAGTTCATCCAGGGACAGCAATGCTTTCGCATTCTCACACGTAAGCACCCTTAATGCCGAATTTTTTGTTAGTCATGAAACTTATACCGAAGTTTCATTAAGGCACAGAATCAGGCAGCGCCAGGGGCGTCAGTTTGGTAGTGGTGAGGTTTTAGAGTCACGAAGCTGCACGTAAGCTATGACGAACGCCGTTGTAGAGGAGGGCTCCGGATTAATTTGTATTCCCTGCGGGTTCTTTAACGTACTCTGGACATCGCGCAGCACATGGACGACCACCGCGGCCGCGATCCACTCGCGCGGCCTTGGACTCAGCCGCCGCAGCGCGTCAGAGTCAACTGGGGATCGGCAGCCTTGAAAGAATTCGCGCCCATGGACGCAAAGCGCTTTGTCAGGGGTGTCACGAAGTAAGCAGAATAAAAATTAATCACAGAGTAGTGTACAGTACCGAAACACAGCTTACTCATTTATTTTTGTCAATCAGAACAGGCGTAATTTATGCAGAATGTCTACGCATTCAAAGTGCCTTCGTACATCATTTAAAGGACAACAAGAAGGCGGTGATCTCGCGGGCTGGGTATTAAGTTTGCCGGTCTCCCTTTTAATCGTCTGGGCCCTCCGTATTAGATGGCACTGCGGCTTGGTCACTCTAGGTGGAGTGCAGAGCTCTCTCATATGGCGTTGCGCATAACTTTTACGATCAGGAACAAAGTATTACAACACCCTGGCGCTAATGACAGCTATCGTTGTAAAATGATTAATTCGGACCGGTGTAGAGTGGCACAGTTTACCTGCGTTCCCTGAGTCAGATTCAAAGAAATTTGCGATAAGTGCAACGCATCATAACACGCGCGTGTCATCCAGAATTCTATGAAAGTATGTATCAGTGTCTAAATGCAAAACTACAGCTTTGTTTTGTCACCGAGCGCAAATCTGAAACACGACTGCCTCCTCAGCAGCGTCCGTATAGAAGCTCACTCAGAAAGGAGGCGAAACGCAAAGGCGATCGTCTGCTGTGCGATGTCAGTGCACGGTAAAGATCCCCAGATGGTCAAAATTATTCTGTAGCCCTCCACTACGGCACCTCTTTCTTCCTTTCTTCTTTCACTCCCTTCTTTTGTACACCACCCTCCTTTATACGCCCGATACACCACAGCTTTCGCTCTCTAACTAGGATGAGTTGTAAGCGTTCTTTTATTAAAATAATAATAAAAAAGGGAGGAAAAGATATCTGCTAGGCCCGGCATCTGCCATAGATTCTGAAGCACCTGAGCTGGGGCAGCGGAAATAAAGGATAGCAGGCATAATGGAGAAATGAAATGAAAGAGGTTAGGGAACAGGAAAGAGAGGATAGGGGGTGAAGTAATATACACAAACTACTCATCAGATATAAACCGCATCTCATTTTTTTTCGTTCGCCCACTCTACTCGATGTCAATGTCAGATTAACTTTCCCTAACCAGGGGATTCCCTTTCCCTCTGTCGTGTCAATATGAACACACAGTCCTGCGCGCTGGAAGCATTCGCTGAAGGAAAGCTGCTTCTCACGACCTGTGTTCTTGCTAGTCAATTCACTTTCGGATGCTGCCCCCGAACGACGGCAGCGAGTGTTTCACTGTTCATACGCTCGTGACCTTAGCTTTCGGGATACTCTTCGGCTGTGGGAAAGGCCTCGTCTTCTCAGACGGCGATTTCGGCTTTCTGCGTTCCGCGGCCTCGGTGCCCTGCTCCGTCATAACATGTTGTACGCTGCCTCTCCTCCCCCCGCATTAACGGCACCGCGTTAGTATGTACGCGCTTGGGCGTTGGAGGAAGCTAAAGGTTGACTTAGGCTCAAAAACGCACTCAATCAAACGCACTCAATATCCCTTAGCTGAAATGAAAGCAAGCCGCTGAAGTACACTGCCTACTGTAGAAAACTAAACAGGGGAAAAAAACATAGGCTGGATCGCATTTAACATGCCTCGGAAACAACGTCCACTTATCAGTAAACTAATTTTGGAAACATCTCCGGCGACCAAGATTTCGCGACATTTATTTGGTCATTGATATTTTTACTGGCCAATCCAGTTGAGCGGCTTCACTTGGAGTGGAAAAGAATACGTGGCCCTCTGAGAGGAAAGGCACGTCGTGAGGCGTTCACGGGACAGAAAGACACCGTAGCACTCGACCGCAAGACAACACTTGGGCGCTCAGCGTTGCGAAACCCGCTGCGGTGGCTCTGTGGTGACGGCGTTCGGTTGCTGAACACGAAGACGGGGGTTCGATACCAGCCACGCCGGCAGCGTTTCGATGCAAGCGAACTGCTAAAGACGCCCGTAAGCTATGCGATTTCAGTGGACTTTAAAGATCCCCAGGTGGTAGAAGTTGAGATACTGGGGACCGCCAGGCGGCTGCCGGAGCACAAGAACGCGTCTCACGTCAGCTTCGCTGTTTTCTACTGTTTTGTGCGGTTTTTCGACTGTTCATGGACTGAAAGTGCAGAAAACGGTTCATGAAGGTGTTGTGCACCATTTTCATCCACTTTTAGGGACTTACGAGTCCGAAATTTGTGCTTGACACGGAGCGGCAGACGCTTCGCTGGGCCTCGCAGTAGGCATAGCTCGAACCTGCCGCGCCTGGGCTAGGCTAGGCCTAGCGTCACAGTGCGCACATGGCTTCACCAACGCCGAGCCTGCCTGCAACAGCAGGGTAAACCAATTCGGCGGAGAAGCAATCTCGCCTGAAGAATTCGCCACGGATCCTAGATGGACCAGGGCAGTCACAGCTCGTAAACATGCGCACTCGGCATCGCTCCACGAGCCCGCCATCTCGAGCTCGCCTCTCAAGCCACCGGACGAACGCACCACACCGGCCTAGCCCGAGCAAGGCGTCTCCTCCACCAACTATAAAGCGTCAGGCTCCGCTGCCCAAGCTACCCGCCTCAGACCTGAAAATCATCTACCGCCCGAGTGGGGGCCTAGATCTCCTCAAACAGAATGGGGGCTACATCCTATCTTTCGTATGCACCACCCTGCAACTCCCCATAGAGGCAGTACGTCAACAAGACGTCATACGCATAAATCCTCGAAACAACTCCTTCACCATCAGTGCCCCATCAGAGAACAGAGCGGAATGCTACGTTAGACTACAGTCTCTTCAAATCTCCAACATGACCTACCCATTAAAGGCCTACATCGCCCAACCAGACAACGCCATCAGAGGCATTCTCTACAACGCTGTCTACGACCAGACGTCTAAAGAGATAGTTCAGGAACTTCATACTTTCAAAAAAAAATAGTTGGTATGACATTATGGACGGCAAACGTTTGGGCAAGACTAAGTCCATACTAGTCACTTTCGTCAACACAAAGTCGGTTCCTAAGCAACTACGTTTTTACGAAGCCGTATATAACTGCTATCTCTTCCTGGCGAAAGCGGAGGCATGCTTCAACTGCCGGAAAGCCGGTCAAAGAAGCGACGTCTGTATACAACCCAAGCAAAATCTCTGCTAGAGCTCTGGAGAGCCTCATTCCGCAGTCGAGCCACCCATGTGCGTAGCTAAATGCTTCATCTGCAATGGATCCCACTTCACGGGCTCCAAGGATTGCAAGCAGCGTTTCAACCGACTGGGCAACAAAAGGCCGACACCCAAGGATGATACGACAAAGAACGCAACTCTCCGGGAATCCCGCCACAGGCAGCGATCAAGATCGAGAAGCCGTGCCAATTCCTGTCACAGGTTGCGGTCCCAGTCCAAGTCCTTCCCACCCCTGACCAAACATCCCATGTCTGAGAAACAATTAAGGACCGGCCAGTCAGTATCTGACAAACAGGTGAGCTGGGGTTTGCGTCTCCTTCCCTTGTACGTGAGAATAATCAACTTAAAGCACAGGTAGAACAGCAGAGAAAGCAAATCCAACATCAGTGTCCAAAAATCGATAGTCATAGCAAGCAACTTCAATTGCTACTACAAAGAATCCCGCCAACAGAGAAAATGAAGAACCCTCAAGATAACCCCTCACTCACCCCGGTAGCTAGCCTACCGAACTCACCCACTGAAAGCACACCTGCCAAGCGCAGAGCAAAAGAAAACAGTACCACTGAGGACATCACAACATTAGGAACCCCAGATCAACGCGACCACTATTCTTGAACAGAAAATGGAAAAGAAATTCGAAGCCATGAACAAAGACACACATGAACAAGCAATCTCAACAACAGAATGACGACGCTCGAGCAGAGATCTAGTGTCCATGACGCCATCATTGCTCCGGTGCTGAGTAAAACAGACCAACTGTTTCCCTCTACATAAATCAAATTGAACCCATTCGCTTTCATACCAGTGTATGATGGCAGCAAACCACGAGGAGTGCGGCAGTGGAATTGGAGAGGATATCGTTCCAAGCGAAGCAATCTGTAACTCCACATTCAATCTCTGTCTGATAAAGAAATCCCCACAGTCATCGCACAACAGGAAACTCCAGCTCCTGTCATATTAGTCAACTACACTTCACACCCGCCAATGAACAAACCCATTCAAAGGGTAGAAACCCTAGTTCACAGAGCATACTCCGCTGCAGTTCACTCCATAGAGGTTGAAGACATAGATTGTCACCTGATAGAACTCCTTCCCAAAACTAGAAATAGCACTAGCCGATAACATCCTCAACACATACAGCAGCCCGAAAGGCAAAGCAGCCCCACTCCTCGCAGCTACACGAAAAGCGCTCCATATCAGCGCTAAACACCCGCTTATAGTGCTTGGTGGCTTTAATGCCTGACATGTCAGCTGGGGGTACAAATTCAACTGCACGAAAGGAGCACAGCTCTGGACACTAATTCAGAACGAGGGACTCACCCTGGTCAATAACGCGCAACATACGCGCATAGGTAACAGCGTACAACACAACACCACTCCAGATCTCACACTAACACAGAATATCACAAAATGTTAATGGTCGCACACGCAGACATCCCTAGGCAGGGAACACTACATGATTGAAGCCTCACTCTCGCTAAACTCACTCACTCCCTACATGAAAAAGAAGCTGCAGATCACGTACTGGGACAAGTTTCAGAACCTCCGGAACGACGACCCCACCAAAATCAAACACCTTGCTAGGTGGGTGGCAGAACCCAGAAAGGACGTCGCTACAGCGATATCTGAGGTCCCGAGCAATCGCGAATCAGACGCGGTCGACAGCAGACTCCTCCACATGTGGGAGTCTCACTCTGGCTTGCAGAAACGATGGCTTCGTAACAAACACACAAGATCTCTCAAGTTAAGGATATCAGCCTTTTTCAAGGAAATAGAGGCGCACGCGGCACAGCTAACCCGTCACCAATGGGGTGAGCTTTGCAACCGCAAGGTGGGCAACCTGGGCCTAAGAGACACATGTAAATTTCTGCGCTGCCACTTAGAACCCCACAACACGACAAGCGCGCAACAGCGTAATGTAACGCACCTCATTCACAGAATAGGCATGCATGATGAGATGATGTCCTGATTCAGAATCTCAAAGACAGGTACCTCACAACAACTCACAAATTAGCCCTCCCTTCCTACGTGGGCTTAGAAAACCCCGAGCTCGACGCGGACATAACAACGTGGGAGGTTAGAGCAGCAATCTTCAAACTTCGTACAACGTCTGTGCCAAGAGCAGACAGGATCTTAAGCAAAACGATACGAAATTTGGACGAGAATTCCATGTTCTAACAAAACTTTTCAACAAGCACTGGAAGGAACGTACTCTTCCGTCCGACTGGACACACGCGAGGGTAACTTTCATCCCCAAGCCCGGGAAACCGCTGGACCTGTTAAACCTCAGGCCAATCTCCCTCATCTCATGCTTGGGAAAGCTATTTGAGCACGTAATCCTAAACAGACTACAAAATTACATGCAAACAAAAGAGCTCTTTCCCCACACAATGCTAGGATTCCGAAACCATCTATCACCACACGATGTAATGGTTCAAATCTGAGAATAAATCCTACATCAGAGACATTGCATACGCACACGACCACTGATAGCCTTAGACCTCGTTGAGGGGTTTCACAATGTCCAACACACAGCCATACTGGACGCCTTATCCAATCTAGGAGTCGGGACTCGAACACATACCTACATAGCAGCTTTCCTACGAGACCGCACAGCGGAAATCAAACTAATTTCTATAGAGTGTCCCTCCTTTTCTCTGGGCAGCAGGGGGACACCCAAGGGGTCAGTCTTATCTTCCCTATTTTTTAACATCACTCTCATTCCCATGGCTCGCAAGATAGAGCGCACCCTAAACCTCTCCCACTCCTTCTATGCAGATGACATTGCCTTATGGACCACCATGAGCAATGTTGGGACGATGGAAGAAACCCTTCAAGCAGGTGCCGAGACGGTAGTGCAGTGCGCAGACTCTATAGGCCTCGCATGCTCCTCTGCAGTCTGAACTCTTGCTACTCCACCCGACCCCGAACCGCAACAGGAAGGAAAACCCCTCCATACACGTCGAGGTCAATGTCTACCAGTGCCAGAGGTTGAAATGATACGTATACTAGGCATGTTCTTACAAAACAATGGACGTAACACGGAGACTATCTCCAAACTAACAGTCACGATATATCAAACGATCCGACTGATTAGAAGAAAAGCCAACAAGCACCGAGGCATGTGCTCATATGACCCGAGGCGGCTGGTGCAGGCATTCGTGATTAGTCGGATGGCTTACTCCCTTCCCTCCTCTACCTCACAAAGGCGGAAGAGGAGAGGGTATATGCACTAATAAGACAGGGATACAGGTCAGCCTTAAATATCCCACACCGTGCTCCCACCACCCATCCCCTACGTATGGGAGTGCACAATACACTACAAGAGCTAACTGAAGCTCATCGCATGGCTCAGATTGACAGACTCTCCTCCATAAATACAGGTAGGCACATTCTCGCCTCTCTAAAGATTCAGCCAACAGGTCCACCCCCCAACAACACCCATGCCACCCCAACGCACATCAGGGACAGACTCCTAGCTCACCCTCTGCCCAAAAACATACACCCAGTTCTCAACCAGGCCCGACGCGAAGCTCGTGCCAAGGCTTTACACAAAGCTCGTGCAAACGACAAAGACGCTGTCTACGTGGACGCGGCAGAGAACACCCACAATTCGGCCTATGCCATCACTGTAGCATCACATGACCTCAAACAGCCTTGTGCTCGATTAAGGCAACAACCTCTCTTGAAGCCGAAGAAGCAGCCACAGAGTTTGCCATTTCCTCCTTCGCCGCCACACTCATTCTGAGATGGGGACAGATTCATTCTACCACCCGAAATATTCTCAATTCTTGCTGCACAGAACCCCGACCAGTTCAAATTGTTTGGGTGCCAGCCCACGTAGGCAACCCCGGCAACGAAGTGGCCCACTCTCTTGCTCGAGCGTACGTCAACCGAACAGGGCACACCGTAGACGGGGGTAGCGCTAGGGACCGGCTCGTCACCTATCATGAAATAACCCTTCATTACAGGGAGCAGACTCGTCTATCCTCCGCCACACATCTCCCTCTCGAAAGAACAACAAACTACCTAAAGATAGCTCCAGGCTCGCACATTCCCTTCACCGGCTTTTTTAGCCCTTATCCACCCAGGCCAATACAGACCCGAATTTATTTATTTATTTATTTATTTATTTATTTATTTATTTATTTATACAAACTGCTAATCCCATTTGGGATTGTTGCAGGAGGGCAAAATAGGGTTAGTAATAACAGTTCAAAAATACATCATTTTGGTGAAGATCGTAAAATAAACAACTAATAGTAAGGGTAAAGCAAAGGCACTGGAATTAACTATGGAAATACAGCCAAAAATACAACGACGCAGAATAACAATACAACGAACTGTATCGTAACCATATCGAAAAAAGGCAAATTAATCTCACAATTGGCGTCATGACAGAAGTTACATCGAAATAGTTCCGAAAACAATACTGGTAGTCTGTGTATACCTAAACAATCTCACATTGTGGGGCTCTGAGAGCCAACTTTGACCCCATTTTATATATTGTCGCCGACAAACGTAGGGCGGCACGAAATGGGTTTTTTTTTAATCCGAAGGCCAGAGACCCAGCAGCGCGCGTTCGAACGGGAACGTCCTCCTCTTCGCTCCCACACGAGCCCAGTAATGCCGCTCGGCCGCATGGCGGCGCTCGCAGAATGTGAGCAGTGTGGCATTGCCCCCCTCCTTTCAAGAGGCATCGCCTCGATGCCTGCGGCAAGGGGAATAAAGAGTGTGGAAGCACCGAAAGTGCGATGGCGTGTGGTGGCAGCACTGAATGTGAACTCCGGGAGGGGCTAACGGGCGTAATACGGTTTCATGCGGGACACGTGGACGACTTCAGACTTGGGCGGGCGAGAAGACCGGACAACTCCTTGCGGGTACACTTCATAGTTCACATCGCTGAGTTGACATAGCACCTCGTAGGGGCCGAAGTAGCGCCGCAGAAGCTTTTCAGAGCGACCGCGCACACGTATAGGGCTCCATACCCAGACGTGCTCGCCGGGTTGGTAAATCACCTTCCTGTGGCGGAGGTTGTAACGCCGGGCGTCAGTTGTCTGCTGGTGGCGAATGCGTTGTCGAGCAAGGTGGCGAGCGGCTTCTGCATCGCGAACGAATTGGTCAGCGCCTGGGACAGACGAGGGGGTACAATCCGGGAGCAGCATGGCGTCAAGCATGGTCAGGGCATCTCGGCCATACACCAAACGGAAGGGGATGAAGCGCGTCGTTTCTTGGAGGGCGGTGTTGTACGCAAACGTGATGTAGGGAAGTATTTCGTCCCAGTTACGATGGTCAGCGTCGACATACATAGACATCATATCTGTGATGGTCTTGTTCAGCCTCTCAGTAAGTCCATGCGTTTGAGGATGGTAAGCAGTCGTTTTACTAAGACGGAGGACATCGTGTGTAAGAGCCGACGTAAACGCGGTTCCCCGGTCAGTTAATACAACCACGGGGGCGCCGTGGCGAAGCATGATGTGGTGAACAAAGAACTGTGCAATTTCAGCCGCGGTGCCACGGGGGAGAGCCTTGGTTTCACAATAGCGGCTTAGGTAGTCCGTGGCAACAGCAATATACCGGTTTCCCATGGAGGACACCGGGAATGGGCCCAGTAAGTCCATGCCGACTTGTTGGAATGGGATTTGCGGTGGATCAATTGGCTTCAGAAGGCCGGCCGGTTTTGTCGGTGGTACCTTCCGTCGTTGACACTCACGGCAGGTTCGAACGTAGCGTTGGACGACCGCAGCAAGCCGTGGCCAGTAGTACTTGTGGCGGAGGCGTCCCAATGTTCTGGAAAAACCGAGGTGGCCAGAAGAAAGGTCGTCGTGGCATGCAGCGAGAACTTCCTTACGAAGCACGGTTGGGACAACGAGGAGATACGCAGTATCAGTCGGACCGTAGTTTTTCTTGTAGAGGACTCCATCTATTAAGCAAAACGACGAAAGTCCGCGCGAGAAGAGTTTGGGCGGAGACGGAGCGGTTCCTTCGAGGTACTCGATTAGAGGCAGCAGTTCGCAGTCGGCCCTCTGGTGGTGGGCAAGGTCGGATGTGGTGACAGCGCCGAGGAAAGCAGAATCGTTGTCGGACTCATCTGGTGGGCACGGAAGAGGAGCTCGGGAGAGACGGTCTGCTTCGCTATGTTGCCGACCCGACTTATACACGATGGTGACGTCGAACTCTTGCAACCGAAGGCTCCACCGTGCAAGTCGCCCCGATGGATCTTTGAGGTTCGCAAGCCAGCACAAGGAGTGATGATCGCTGACGACTCGAAACGGGCGGCCGTACAGGTATGGACGAAATTTTGTGATTGCCCACACAACAGCGAGACACTCCTTTTCCGTTGTGGAATAATTCACTTCGGAACGGGACAAAGTGCGACTTGCGTATGCGATCACGCGTTCCACACCGTCTTGCCACTGCACAATCACCGCACCGAGGCCCACATTGCTGGCATCTGTGTGCAGTTCCGTGTCGGACTGCTCGTCGAAGCGGGCAAGGATAGGCGTAGATTGGAGGCGGGCCTTAAGCTCTATGAAAGCTTTTTCCTGATCTTGGCCCCAGAAAAAGGGTTCGGAGTCTTTTGTCAGGCGAGTCAGCGGCTCTGCGAGCTTGGAGAAGTTTTGAACGAACCTCCGATAATAGGCGCAAAGCCCCAGGAAACGCCGCAAGCTTCGTTTATCTGTTGGCTGGGGAAATGCAGCAGCGGCGGCGGTCTTTTCTGGGTCGGGGCTAACGCCCTGAGCGCTCACAATGTGGCCAAGAAACTTGAGCTCCCGAAATGCGAAGTGGCACTTTTCAGGCTTGAGAGACAGACCCGCAGAACGAATTGCTTCGAAGACGGCGCGCAAACGTTTCAGGTGCTCCTCGAACGTGTCGGAGAAAATCACGACGTCGTCGAGATAGACAAGGTAGGACTGCCACTTCAGGTCAGTTAGTACGGTGTCCATCATACATTGGAACGTCGCAGGGGCTGAACACAAGCCGAAAGGAAGCACCTTAAATTCGTATAGTCAGTCAGGAGTAACGAGGGCGGTCTTTTCTCGGTCACGTTCGTCAGCCTCGATTTGCCAATAACCGCTACGAAGGTCGAGTGACGAAATGTAGGTAGCATGGCGGAGGCGGTCTAATGAGTCATCAATGCGCGGCAGTGGATAGACATCTTTTTTGGTAACGTTATTGAGACGTCTATAATCTGCACAGAACCGTAGGCTGCCGTCCTTCTTTGCGACGAGAACAACAGGTGACGCCCAGGGGCTCGTCGATGGTTGTATGACGTCGTCGTGGAGCATTTCGGCAACTTGGCGGCGGATAGCATCGCGCTCCTTCGACGAAACACGATAAGGACGCTGACATAGCGGTCTCTGGTCACTGTCGACGATAATACGATGCTTAGTTATTGGCGTCTGGCGAACCTTGGATGTTGATGCAAAACAGTCGCGGAAAGAGTCAATAAGGCTTTCCACGCGGCGTTTCTGATTGGTCAGAAGGTCAGGGTTCACGTCGGTGCTAATGGCTGTTGCAGTGTCCTGTTCAGCTATTTCGGGGGCCGTTGTTGATAAGGCACATTGACCGGCATGCTCGCCAAGTTCTTCAAAATGGGCAATCACCGTGTTTTTCGTCAAATGTTGGGGTTCACAACTAAAGTTGGTCACTAAGAGCGTGGTACGCGCGTGAACAAGGTCGACAAGGGCGCGAGCAACGCAAACTTGCCGAGACAGTAGCAGCGACATATTCGCTTCGGCAATGCCCCGAGTACCGGAGCTGGTATCACACTGGACTGTGACAAACTTGCTTGGTCATCAGAGATGCGTAATGGTGCTCTGTGCGGCTCGGGGTCGGTATCAACGGCTCGCTGTGTCGAAAACGATACCAATTGCTCGTGCAGGTTGATGACCGCCCCATACTCTTTAAGGAAGTCCATGCCGAGAATCAGTTCTTTAGAGCACTCTCGTAGCACGGCGAAGGAGCCAGTGAAAGTTGCACCACGGATTTTTATACGGCTGGTGCAGACGCCAACCGGCGTTACCACATGGCAACCAGCTGTGCGTATCTGCGGCCCATGCCAAGGTGTTAGAACCTTTCTGAGGGTTGCGGCTAGGTTACTACTCATGACAGAAAAGTCGGCTCCGGTATCGACGAGTGCAGATACGTCATAGCCATCGGCGGCAACAAGAATTTCGGCGGCGGAAACACTTGTTTGACAATTTGTCGGCGAGGTTTTTGCTGCCGTCGTCGATGGGGTCGTCGCTGAGGTCGTCGGTGAGGTCGGCGGTGGGATCGTCTTTAAGGTCGGCGGGTGGGGTCGTCGCATAAAATCGTCGGATGGAGGCTGTTCACTGTCTGCGGCAGCGGCGGTCCTACCCCCAGTGGACGCCGTCTTCAGTTTTCCCGGCGGGGAGACGTGCCTCTGAAATGGCCAGATGATGGTGCATGACTGGGTGGAGGAACTCGTCTTGGAGACGGCGACCTAGACTGGCGTCGTGGAGGCGTTGAGGGCAGCACATTATCGGCCAGGTACTGCTCAATGTCTCGCGGTCTCTCACCATAGCGCGGTCGAGGTGCGCTCGGTGGAAATCCTCTTAATCCCATCCGCCGGTAGGGGCAGTTGCAGAGGATATGACCGTGCTCCCCGCAGTGGTAGCATAGTGGCCGGTTGTTGGGTGTGCGCCACACGTCAGCTTTTCGAACAGGGCGCGGGTCACGCAGCTCGGCGGAGGGAAAGTACCCCTGCGTTTGTTCGGCAGCAGGACGGAACGCACGTGGAAATGGCGCAGGTCTCCGCAGAGCTTCACTGTAGCTCATGATGTACGGCTTCGGCTGCGGTGTCCGTAGGGCTTCGTTGTAGCTGCTGGCATACGGCTCCGGCTGTGGTGCCGGTGGTGGCTGGACTGCTCGCCGAATTTCCTCGCGGACGGCATCGGCTACAGCTGCAACACTGGCAGGTGGAGCATCTAAGCGGAGGTTGCGCAGTTCTTTGCGAACTACACTCCGCACAAGCTCCCGAAGAGCCTCGTCCCCGGCGACTGGCAGGGACGCACAATAGTTGCTGGCCGCAACACTTCCCGGACGACCGTACTGCGCACTGCGTTCCTGTAAGGAACGTTCCATGCCTGTGGCTTCTTTAGCGAAGTCAGCGACGGTTCTTGGTGGGTCGCGTATGAGGCCAGCGAAGAGCTGCTCCTTCACACCACGCATGAGGTGGCGCACCTTGGTAGCCTCTGGCATGGCAGGGTCAGCCCGATTGAAAAGACGTGCCATGTCTTCAATAAACATAGCGACGCTTTCGTTCGCCTGCTGTGACCTGGTGCGAAGGGCGAGTTCGGCATTTTCCTTGCGTGCGTTTGTGTTGAAGGTAGCCAGCAACTGACGGCGGAACGCTTCCCAGTTCGTAAAGGATGCCTCATGGTTCTCGAACCATGTCTTCGCAGAGTATTGGAACGAGAAATAGACGTTTCGTAGTTTTCGGTCGTCGTCCCACTGGTTAAAAGTGGCCACACGGTCAAAGCTGGACAACCAGTTCTCGACGTCCTCAAACCGATCGCCGTGGAAGGATGGTGGTGAGCGAGGGGTGAGAACTACAACGGGCGGGACAGTGCCGGAAGGCTGGCCTGTCTGACTGCCTGTAGTAGACGTCATGGTACGCACCGGCCTCGTCAGTGGCTGACACTCAGGTTGCAGGCCTCGCAGGCGGCGGCTCTCTTTGTGGACGGGTGTTGTGTCCAAGCGTCGCTGATCAGCGTCAGAGTTGCCCTCGGGGTGAGCGTTCATGGAACGATACCCAGCACCTCCACCAAAATGTCGCCGACAAACGTAGGGCGGCACGAAAAGGGTTTTTTTTTAATCCGAAGGCCAGAGACCCAGCAGCGCGCGTTCGAACGGGAAGGTCCTCCTCTTCGCTCCCACACGAGCCCAGTAATGCCGCTCGGCCGCATGGCGGCGCTCGCAGAATGAGAGCAGTGTGGCAATATCTACGGAGAATTCCAACCACCATCTCGCTAGAACACCACGGACAAAGAGAGTTGGGAGACCGCGGTCTCCAGCTCCGAACCGGCCTCAAAAAGGCGGCTCGCAGAGAGTGCTGGAGAGGTCGCCGCACGTCATGGACTGTTGGCCATCACCCGGGATCAAGAGCCAGACCAATCTTAATCAGTAACTCATCCATAAGGCTCATCAATAAAGTTTTCACCCACCTACCTGGCCGAAGTTATTCCGGAGCCCTCCACTACGGCGCCTTTGTTCCTGTCTTCTTTCACTCCCTCATTCTTCCCTTCCCTTAGGGTGCGGTTCAGATGTCCACCGAGATGTGAGACAAATAGTGCGCCATTTCCTTTCCTCAAAAACTAATAACCAAACCGCCGCACGTTTGCCGGCTCAGTGTGCCAGAACCATTTCGAAGCTTTTCGCGGCTTTTCCAACGTTGTAGGCAGAACTCCCAAAAGCTGATGTTAATATCCCATGCGGCCGTTGAATTGCCGTGACACTATGTGCAAGTAGTCAGGTTATTACGAAGGCAAAGCGAACAGTATGAACTAGCTTTTAACCATATGTGGTGCATCGACGCACGCCGGAGGCCATAGCATGCTAGTAAAAGCTAGTGACACGACTGAATTCCTTATTCTGTCATCCA
This sequence comes from Amblyomma americanum, assembly GCF_052857255.1. Classification (NCBI taxonomy): domain Eukaryota; kingdom Metazoa; phylum Arthropoda; class Arachnida; order Ixodida; family Ixodidae; genus Amblyomma; species Amblyomma americanum. The sequence continues at coordinate 62,483,966 of NC_135497.1, forward strand.
TCGTACGTAATATGGATAATGGAGGAAAAAAAGTCTGTTCAGCACGCACTCATCTAGGACTGCCGCTCATTGCATATCCGATGCATGCCAATGGCCGCCGCATTTGTTCACACTGAAATCGTTTACTGATTTCCGGACACTTTGTTGTCCACGCAGTGGTATAGTCCAGTTCCCGTTTTATTTACGTTTTCATGTATTTCGATCAAGTGCCTGTGTATGGACGCCGGCTGCTTGGCTATCGTTCGGAAAAAGTTGCCGGCGAAAATATTCGCTGCGCTGTTGAGTGTGTCGGTGCGGGCAGGACGCGTTTTATCAGCCACGTGTCGTTCACTGATGAATCACGGGTGCAATGCTGCTGCGCCACACTTCCGCGGTGGAGGCGGCAAATTAAAGGGGACAGTATATACCGTGCTGGGTACCTCGGCCGCTTTCCCGAGGGCAACGACGTCGACCTTCCCCAGGCTGCCGGCAGTGCACGCGTGGCCACCGTCGAATTGGAAGAGAAAACTTTTCCCACATCCTCCGCCCAAAGCCGGCGCCTGGACGCGCGCCCGCTATCGGGTGTGTACTGCAATTTTGTGCGCGCCGCTCGGCGAAAGCTCCGTCGTCGAGCTGCGTGCAATACAACGTGCAGCGGTCGGAGCTTTCTCCACCTTTCCCGGCGGACTGCTTCGTGCGCTGTGCTTTTACGGACATCCGGCCGTCGAGGAGGGAAGCGGGACGCTGTTCACATGTTTGCCCGGCCGAAAAGCCGCGAAGGCGCCCAGTAGTCGACGGCGGGCAGCTGCGCGAGAAAAGGCGCACAATGCGTCGCTGCGTGATCGGCATGCCCTGCGCAGCCTCCGCGCCTTTCGACACTTCCTCCAGTGAGGCGGCCGTGTGCGTGGCTTTTGACCTGCGGGCAAGCACGGAAGGCAGAACGTTTTGGGAAAGAGAAGAGGGAAAAAAAAGAAAGAAAAAAAGAGAGAAAAGAAGAAAGAAAGAAAGCAAGAAAGAGGGAAAGAAAGAGGGAGAGAAAGGAAGAAAAAAGAGAGAAAGAGAGAAAGAGGAAGAAAGGGAAAAAGAAAGGAAGAAGGAAAGAAAGAAAGAGAAAAAGAAAGAACGGAAGAAAGGAAGAAAGAAAGAAAGAAAGAAAGAGAGAAAGAAAGAGAAAAAGAAAGGAAGAAAGAAAGGAAGAGAGAAAGAAAGAGAAAAAGAAAGGAAGAAAGAAGTAAAGAAAGAGAGAAAGAAAGAAAGAAAGGAAGGAAGAAAGAAAGAAAGAAAGAGAGGAAGAGGAAAAGAAAGAAAGGAAGAAGGAAAGAAAGAGAGAAAGAAAGCGAAAAAGAAAGAAAGAAAGAGAAAAAGAAAGAAGGAAAGGAAGAAAGAAAGAAAGAAAGAAAGAGAGAAAGAGAAAAAGAAAGGAAGAAAGAAAGAAAGAGAAAAAAAGAGAAAAAGAAAGAACGAAAGAATGGAAGAAAGAAAGAAAGAAGGAAGGAAGAAGGAAAGAAAGAGAGAAAGAAAGAGAAAAAGAAAGGAAGAAAAAAAAGAGAGAAAGGAAGAAGGAAAGAAAGAGAGAACGAAAGAGAAAAAGAAAGAGAGAAAGAAAGAGGAAGAGAAAAGAAAGAGAAAAAGAAAGAACGAAAGAAAGAAAGAAAGAAAGAGAAAAAGAAAGGAAGAAAGAAAGAAAGGAAGAAAGAAGGAAAGAAAGAGAGAACGAAAGTGAAAAAGAAAGAAAGAGAGAAAGGAAGAGAAAAAGGAAGAAAGAAAGAAGGAAAGAAAGGAATGACGAAAGAAAGAGAGAAAGAAAGAGAAAAAGAAAGGAAGAAAGAAAGAGAGAAAGAAAGAGAAAAAGAAAGGAAGAAAGAAAGAGAGAAAGAAAGAAAGAGAGAAAGAATGAAAGAGAGATAGGAAGAGAAGAAGAAAGAAAGAGAGAAAGAAAGAGAAAAGAAAGAAAAGAAGGAAGAAAGAAGGAAAGAAAGAGAGAAAGAAAGAAAGAAAGGAAGAAAGAAAGAAAGAAAGAGAAAAAGAAAGAAAGGAAGGAAGAAAGAAAGAAAGAGAGAAAGAAAGAGAAAAAGAAAGAACGAAAGAAACGAAGAAAGAGAGAAAGAAAGAGAAAAAGAAAGAAAGAAAGGAAGAAAGAGAGAAAGAAAGAGAAAAGGAAAGAACGAAAGAAAGGAAGAAAGAGAAAGAAAGAGAAAAAGAAAGGAGGAAAGAAAGAAACAAGGAAAGAAAGAGAGAACGAAAGAGAAAAAGAAAGAAAGAAAGAGAGAAAGAAAGAGAAAAAGGAAGAAAGAAAGAAGGAAAGAAAGAAATGAAGGAAGAACGAAAGAAAGAAAGGAAGAAAGAGGAAAAAGAAGGAAAGAAAGGAAGAAAGAAAGAAAGAGAGGAAGAAAGAGAAAAAGAAAAAGGAAGAAAGAAAGAGAGAAAGAAAGAGGAAAAGAAAGAAAGAAAGGAAGGAAGAAAGAGAGAAAGAAAGAGGAAAGAAAGGAAAGAAGGAAGAAAGAAGCAAAGAGAGAAAAAAGAAAGAGAAAGAAAGGAAGAAGAAAGAAAGAGAGAGAGAAAGACCGAGAAAAAGAAAGAACGAAAGAAAGGAAGAAAGAAAGAAAGAGAAAAAGAAAGGAAGAAAAAATGAAAGGAAGAAAGAAGGAAAGAAAGAGAGAACGAAAGAGAAAAAGAAAGAAAGAAAGAGAGAAAGAGAGAAAGAAAGAAAGAGAAAAAGGAAGAAAGGAAGGAAGAAAGAGAGAAAGAAAGAGAAAAAGGAAGAAAGAAAGAAAGAAAGAAAGAGAGAAAGAGAAAAAGAAAGGAAGAAAGAAAGAAAGAGAGAAAGAAAGAGAAAGGAAAGAAAGGAAGAAAGAAAGAGAAAAAGAAAGGAAGAAAGAAAGGAAGAAAGAAGGAAAGAAAGAGAGAACGAAAGAGAAAAAGAAAGAGGAAGAAAGGAAGAAAGAAAGAGAAAAAGAAAGAACGAAAGAAAGGAAGAAAGAAAGAAAGAGAAAGCAAGAGAAAAAGAAAGAAAGGAAGAAAGAAAGAAAGAGAAAGAGAAAAAGAAAGACCGAAAGAAAGGAAGAAAGAAAGAAAGAGAGAAAGACAGAGGAAAAGAAAGAAAAGAAGAAAGAAAGAGAGAGAGAAAGAAAGAGAAAAAGAAAGAACGAAAGAAAGGAAGAAATAGGAAAGAACGAGAGAACGAAAGAGAAAAAGAAAGAAAGAAAGAGAGAAAGAAAGCGAAAAAGGAAGAAAGAAAGAAAGAAAGAAGGAAAGAAAGAAATGAAGAAAGAAAGAAAGAAAGAGAAAGAAAGAGAAAACGAAAGGAAGAAAGAAAGAAAGGAAGAAAGCAGGAAAGAAAGAGAGAACGAAAGAGAAATAGAAAGAAAGAAAGAGAGAAAGGACGAAGGAAAGAAAGAAATGAAGAAAGAAAGAAAGAAAGAGAAAAAGAAAGAAAGAAAGGAAGAAAGAAAGAAGGAGAGAAAGAAAGAGGAAAAGAAAGAAAGGAAAAAGGAAAGAGATAAAGAAAGGGGAAAAGAAAGGAAGAAAGAAAGAGAGAATGAACGAGAAAAAGAGAGAAAGAGAGGAAGAAAGAAAGAAAGAGAGAAAGAAAGAGAGAAAGAAAGGAAGAAAGGAAGAGAGAAAGAAAGAGGAAAAGAAAGAACGAAAGAAAGGAAGAAAGAGAGAAAGAAAGAGAAAAAGAAAGAAAGAAAGGAAGAGAGAAAGAAAGAGAAAAAGAAAGAACGAAAGAAAGGAACAAAGAAAGAAAGGAAGAAAAAGAAAGGAAGAAAGAAACAAAGGAAAGAAAGAGAGAACGAAAGAGAAAAAGAAAGAAAGAAAGAGAGAAAGAAAGAGAAAAAGGAAGAAAGAAAGAAGGAAAGAAAGAAATGAAGGAAGAAAGAAAGAAAGAAAGGAAGAAAGAGAAAAAGAAGGAAAGAAAGGAAGAAAGGAAGAAAGAGAGGAAGAAAGAGAAAAAGAAAAAGGAAGAAAGAAAGAGAGAAAGAAAGAGGAAAAGAAAGAAAGAAAGGAAGGAAGAAAGAGAGAAAGAAAGAGAGAAAGAAAGAGGAAAGAAAGAAAAGAAGGAAGAAAGAAGGAAAGAAAGAGAGAAAGGAAGAAAGAGAAAGAAAGGAAGGAAGAAAGAAAGAGAGAGAGAAAGAAAGAGAAAAAGAAAACGAAAGAATGGAAGAAAGAACGAGAAAAAGAGAAAAAGAAAGGAAGAAAGAATGAAAGGAAGAAAGAAGGAAAGAAAGGGAGAACTAAAGAGAAAAAGAAAGAAAGAGAGAAAGAAGGAAAGAAAGAGAGAAAGAAAGAGAAAAAGGAAGAAAGGAAGGAAGAGAGAAAGAAAGAGAAAAAGGAAGAAAGAAAGAAAGAAAGAAAGAGAGAAAGAAAGAGAAAAAGAAAGAACGAAAGAAAGGAAGAAAGAGAGAAAGAAAGAGACAAAGAAAGAAAGAAAGGAAGAAAGAGAGAAAGAAAGAGAAAAAGAAAGAACGAAAGAAAGGAACAAAGAAAGAAAGAAAGGAAGAAAAAGAAAGAGAGAAAGAAAGGGAAAAAGAAAGGAAGAAAGAAAGAAAGAAAGGAAGAAAGAAGGAAAGAAAGAGAGAACGAAAGAGAAAAAGAAAGAAAGAAAGGAAGAAAGAAAGGAAGAAAGAGAAAAAGAAAGAACGAAAGAAATGAAGAAAGAAAGAAAGAGAGAAAGCAAGAGAAAAAGAAAGAAAAGAAGAAAGAAAGAGAGAGAAAGAAAGAGAAAAAGAAAGAACGAAAGAAAGGAAGAAAGAAGGAAAGAACGAGAGAACGAAAGAGAAAAAGAAAGAAAGAAAGAAAGAGAGAAAGAAAGAGAAAAAGGAAGAAAGAAAGAAAGAAAGAGAAAAAGAAAGGAAGAAAGAAAGAAATGAAGAAAGCAGGAAAGAAAGAGAGAACGAAAGAGAAATAGAAAGAAAGAGAGAAAGAAAGAGAGAAAGGACGAAGGAAAGAAAGAAGGAAAGAAAGAAATGAAGAAAGAAAGAAAGAGAAAAAGAAAGAAAGGAAGAAAGAAAGACGGAGAGAAAGAAAGAGGAAAAGAAAGAAAGGAAAAAAGAAAGAGATAAAGAAAGGGGAAAAGAAAGGAAGAAAGAAAGAAAGAGAGAATGAAAGAGAAAAAGAAAGAAAGAAAGGAAGAAAGAAAGAAAGAGAGAAAGAGAAAAAGAAAGGAAGGAAAAAGAAAGGAAGAAAGAAGGAAAGAAAGAGAACGAAAGAGAAAAAGAAAGAAAGAAAGAGAGAAAGAAAGAGAAAAAGGAAGAAAGAAAGAAGGAAAGAAAGAAATGAAGACAGAAAGAGAAAAAGGAAGAAAGGAAGAAAGAAAGAGAGAAAGAAAGAGAAAAGGAAGAAAGGAAGGAAGAAAGAAAGAAAGAAAGAGAGAAAGAAAGAGAAAAAGAAAGGAAGAAAGAAGGAAAGAAAGAGAGAACGAAAGAGAAAAAGAAAGAGAGAAAGAAAGAGAAAAAGGAAGAAAGAAAGAAAGAAAGAAAGAAGGAAAGAAACGAAGAAATAAAGAAAGAAAGAGAAAAAGAAAGAAAGGAAGAAAGAAAGAAAGAAAAAGAGAAAGAGAGAAAGAAGGAAAGAAAGAAAGAGAGAAAGAAAGAGAAAAAGAAAGGAAGAAAGAAAGAAAGTAAGAAAGAAGGAAAGAGAAAACGAAAGAGAAAAAGAAAGAGAAAAAGGAACAAAGAAAGAAAGAAAGAGAAAAGAAAGAAAGAGAGAAAGAAAGAGAAAAAGGAAGAAAGAAAGAAAGAAAGAGAAAAGAAAGAAAGGAAGAAAGAAAGAAAGGAAGAGGGAAAGAAAGAGAAAAAGAAAGAAAGGAAGGAAGAAAGAAAGAGAGAAAGAAAGAGAAAGAGAAAGAAAGATGGAAAGAAAGGAAGGAAGAAAGAATGAAAGAAAGAGAGAAAGAAAGAGAGGAAGAAAGAGAAAAAGAAAGAAAGATAGAAAGAAAGAACGTGCTTAGAAGCGAGGTTGTGTGCGCTTATTCTAACCAATGTGTGTCAGAGAGAGAGAGACTCATTAATTACACGAAAACCTGTTGTAATTATAAGCAGCTCTAACTCTGACCGGTGCAACCTCCTCGCCTTCCTTCGCCCATGCCTCTATCGGTGTTCTGCACAGCGATTCCATGGGCCAGATTGCGGAACTGTGACAAATTCTGTCACAAGTTATTGACAGTGACGTGAAAATGACGACACGATGAGACGTCACCACGTGACGCAACGAGGAATCAGCCAATTACTGCAGGGCGGCGCCCCGAGAGCTTTCGAGGGAGCGTCTGCTTAATTTTGTGTAAAAAGAAATAAGACATGAGCAACAATGAAAATAACTAATATTTTATTTTGCTAAAACATTGCGTTTGAAGTTTTGAAAATATTAAGCAAAACAAAAGGCGTTCAAAGTTGTGCTATTAAATTGGCTGGTGGGTAACTATCGGTGCCGCGGAGGTGTGCTGACGGCAGTAAAAAGGCCGCTTTGCACGAAAGCAGCTGTTTCACACCGTGCTTTTTTTTTTTGCGCGGCGTCTGGAATCGAGCTATTGTGCGGTTGACCTAAGTGCGCAGAAAATTTTCAGCGAATGCAGTGAAGGCTACGTGCCTGACAAGTGAACTTGCAAGGAGCGCATGGAACGAAATCTACGAAGACAACATGTTGAAGTATGTGTTGTTCGGCTCTTTGCCGAAAGGTGAGGTGCCGAAAAAATGCCGAAAGGTGAGGTGTTGCAGTATGTGACGAGTGGTTGTTTGTTTCTTTCCCCTTGGGAACACCCCTTGGGAAACAGAAGACGACCACGAAGTGCCATTTGCTGGGAAAAATAAAGTACTTTGCCAGCATAAGCGTGTCTATTTATATGTAGCTGTGTGTCACAGAGGTGACGACGGAACCCACCCCTTCTGCGCACTAACATTAAAATTGCCTCAAACAACCGCTGTACGCATTTGCTCACCGCCGGTTGTGCGATGCCGACGTGCGCCTCGCTACCAACGGCAGCCTGAAAGCCGCCCGTGGCAAAGAACCGCAGTGCACACAGCACCTGCCGCCGCACCGACAGCGCACTTGCACGCAAGCCTCCCAGTTCATCGGCGACTTCGTCGTCAAGCCACTCCACCGTCTGCTTCTCCAGTCGAAAAAGGCTTCGAAACAGCTCGTCCGGCAAGTCAAACATAATCAAACGTGTCTTCGTGCGCTCTCCTTCGCCGTTGCTCGCGCCGGCGCAGCCGCCTCACTCGTATCGCCGCCTACACCGCCGCCATTTTCTGTCACAAAGGCAACGGTCAAGTTGACCGCTTCAAAACTGTGACAAAAAACTGTCAAATAGCGGCTGCGTAACTAGGTGTGCAACGTCATCACTTCTGCCACATCTGTGACGTCATCTGCAGCCACCCATGACGCAGAAAAAGCAATATGGCCGCCGGCCACAACCGACCATTCGGAGCGAGGATTATTAGATCCGTTCAATTCGCCTGCACTCCCTGCACCAGTTCTGTAAAGTTCCGCAGCGGTGCCGTGGCAGTGCCGCGAGCGTGCAGCGCCAGTTCCAGCAGTTCAAGTGTTGCCTACTTCCAAAACGAATGGTCGAGTGCAGGCCTGGTCGTCTGCTAGCCTTGGCATCGCCAACACATTGCAGCCAGCAGCGCGGCGCCCAAATCAACGGCCTCCAACATCCCGAACCGCGTGAAGAATTTTCAAACAGCACATCGCAGCGAAGTGTTGCCATGAATCAGCCTCGATGCAACCTCGCGGCAGCTAAGCGAAACGCACGTGTGTACTTTTACTGAACACGACTGATCAAGGTGCGCGCGCGTTGCAACAACGTGCATCATGCGATGTGTGCACGTGTTTACTTTTTAGTTAACATAACCGGCTTCGAGTACTAATATAACTTTATTAGTAGAAAGGAAAGACACAGGTTACGGTTACGGGTCCGTAGAGAGCACGATGGGCGAGAGACGCAAGGTGCCGGCGAGGGCCGCCGTTCCCACTTCCGTCGCCACCTTCTCGGGTTGCCACTCACGTTCCATGAGAGTCGGCGTGTCCCTGTGAGGCACTGTTGTCATCGACGAGTGGAATAATTTGAGTGTATCCGCCGTTTATCGCAAAGCGCAAGCCATCGTCGCGCAAGCGGTCGTCTGCTTCCATGGCGGCTGCAGCTGCACCATTTCGGCACCGACCATTGAGGAGGTGCACAGTTTTCCTGCACTTTCCTGACCTAGACCTGCACAACGTCTGCACTTTTTTGAAACGAATGGCGTCGTGCAGACGGCGCCATCTTGCACCGCTGAAACGAATGGCGAAGTGCAGCACCGCGAGAACCAGTTCACGTATAGTGCAGGCGAATCGAACGGACCTATTGACACCTTTGTGACAAGTTTTTTCTTCAATTTTCTTAATTGACTGTTACGTAATCTGGCCTCAGGTTGCGAAACGCTTAGCGCCCGCCTGTAGCTTAACGCGCAGATTCAATCATAGCCGGCGCGAACGCGGATTATTTCCCAGGCGGCCAGACTTCGCAAACGCTCTTTCGCCTTAACACGATCAGCTTTGGCACATTATCTGGGTTTCACCGAAAACACGTGAGCGCATGTCAATATGTCAATACGTGCAGAGAAAAAGCAGTCATTGGGAAAGCGCTGGCTACGCAATCCTGCGTACATTTTTTTTTTCATTTGCAGCCCAATGACATTTTTAGTCTCATTGCATTGCTTGCCAGGCGTGCAAACTCGCGCAGCTTTGTCGTTTCGCGAGTGCAAAAAATTTCAACACTGAGCTGGAGTAACCGGGTTCAAACCCGACCGCGGCGGCAGCGGTTCGATGGAGGCGAAATGCAAAAGGCGCCCGTGTGCTGTACCTGCCGCGGTGGCTCAGTGGTTAGGACGCTCGGCTACTGATCTGGAGTTCCCGGATTCGAACCCGACCGCTGCGGCTGCGTTCCGATGGAGGCGAAACGCTAAGGCGCCCGTATGCTGTGCGATGTCAGTGCACGTTAAAGATCCCCAGGTGGTTGAAGTTATTCCGGAGTCCTCCACTACGGCACCACTTTCTTCCTTTCTTCTTTCACTCCTTCCTTTATCCCTTCCCTTACGGCGCGGTTCAGGTGTCCGCTGATATGCGAGACAGATACTACGAGACTTCCTTTCCCCAGAAACCAATTTTCATTTCACGATTCCCACACACGTCGACATAGCTTCTCCGCACGACTGTGTCGTTTTATTAAGATATATGTACAAAAGACCATGTTTTTACATAGTGTGTGATCTGATCTTGCTCTGAAAAAAATGTGGCTGAATAATTTTATTTTTCTTATTAATTAAACGGGGAAATTACACTTTGACATCACATTAGCCAGTGTTTAGGTCCAGCGTTTTGTGTCAGAAAACTTTCTCCGCACGATCACGTCGTTCCCTGAACATAAATGTAAAAAGTTTGGTTGTGTTATATAGTGCGTGATGAGATGATGCGGGAAATATTTGGTTGATGTATTGCAATTAATTAATTACTCTTCTACGATGCTATAGCCACTCGTGTCGATATATCATCCGGAGGTTAAAAGTAAAAAAAACATAGTAAGAAACAAGAAAACATAAAAATACACATAAAAAAATAAAAAATGAATGCACAAAAAAGTGAAAAAAAGGTTTAAGACTCACAACGTTTAAGCTTCTTCTTTAAGAGCGGGACGCGAAAGCGTGTTGCAGCGTTCCCAAGTGGTCCACGGAATGCCATCGCCCGTTCGGTACGATTCCTTGCCCATTGGACAATTTTAGCACATATCTCGGTGGACAGCCTAACCGCGCGGTAAGGGAAAGAAAACAAAATGAAAATTGGTTTAAGGAAAGGAAATGGCCCCTGCCTCACATATCTCGGAGGACACCCAAACTTGCGACAACACATTGGGCGACTGACCACCTCGTCTTGAGCTGTGTACTTATATATAACTGGATATTTGCAAAGGCCAACACTTAAGGATCTGCACAAGGACCACGCCTACACCGCCAAGCTGCTGCATAGAGGGACGAAGCAGCAACACGGCGTTGACACGTCTACTGCAGCTCATCATACCATGCGCGCAAAGAGGCGTCTGGTGGCCAGCCCTCCGGACGACACTTAAGTTTCGATGCTGTGTCCACCAGGTCATCTGACACGCGGCGGCGCAACGCGTGACCCTCCACGGAGCAATACAAGCGCCATAGAGTCTTCAGTGCGTCCCACGTGTTGCGGCCACTGCCGAAAAGCGAAGCACTTAAAGCACGCCCAGACGCGCATGTGAACGCGACTCTTGCTGCACGCGCACATCTAGACGCCAAAGCACGTGCTCCCTCCTACGCGCTCCCTTAGATCCAAAAGGCACTAAATCTCAGACACAAGTAAACACACAACGTCTGATACAACTAGAGTTCCAAAGGGGCACAGACGAAATTGGCCAAACATGCCCCACATTCCTTCAGTCAGCAGATCCACCCAATCTACCCCCACCTAACCCAGAACTTGATGCCGACATCACCTTAAGCGAAGTCCGCATAGCACTCTTTAGTATTCACCGCTCTACGGCGCCGGAACCGGGTGGCATAACGTACAAGGCTTTACTCAATCTGGACGAAGTCTCCCTCCAGGAAGTCACGGAGCTCATTAATAACCACTGGCACGCTGGGACGCTCCCATCAGCCTGGACCCATGCCAGTATGGCATTTATACCAAAACCGGACACATCCCTCACCCTTAAAAATTTGCGCCCCATCTCCTTAACGGGACCCAGAAAGGGGGTTCCAATAAAGGTGTCAAATGTGATGGATGTTAAAAGACGACGGTTCATAATTATCCTCCAGCACGAATTATTTTAATGCGTTTTGTGGAAGCTGAGTTATATGCAGACAAAACTTGAACTTCCGCGTCTTCGCGCCTTTCCCTCTCCTCTCGCAAGCCAAAACGGCGGCGCTCCTCTGCCGGTCGCACTAGTGTTCCTGTATATCTCCCTGCGGGAGCATATACAGGAACACTAGGCCCCACTAACTCGGCCCCTTCCCTACCTCCGCCGGTTTGGGCGCGCGCGGAGTGGCCGCGGCCGCGGCAGCGCGTGACGTCTGACTGAATTTGTCGCTGTGAACAAATGATAATCCCCGCTGCAGACGTCATTTGCAAGACGTGATGTCGTCTGCCAGGTTTTCGTGCGAAAGCCCGGCCCCGCGCGTCGACACGAGGTGCGAAAGCGGAAGTATTTAAAAATGTGTTGTAAATTTCCTGCTCACTTCTCAGCTCTCGTACGCGGCATGGACGCCCGGTGGCCTGCAATCTACGTAGTGCAAGCATTTTAAAGCCGAGCTCAAACATCCCTTTCTGTAGCCCTTTAACGAGCTGTGTCGGCAAGCTCTTCGAGCACGTCATTCTCAATCCCCTGCAACCGTTCCTAGAAACAACAGGCTATCTCTCCAACGTTCAATTTGGCTTCCGTCCAAACATCTCGGCGCAAGACGTACTTCTCGCCTTTAAAAAGTCTCTGTTACACTAAGCGCCGTACAACCGCTACGCGAGCCATACAGGCCTTGGATATTAATAAGGCTTTTGACACATTAAGCCATGACCATATCCTGACGACATTAGCCACCACGGACTGCGGCACGCGCACATGGCAATATGTTCGGGCCTTCCTTCAAGGACACACGGGAGCGATCCAACCAGAGAATGTCGCCTCCCAGCCTTTCCCCTTGCCTAACCAAGGAATCGCGCAAAGGTCGGTCCTATCAGCTTTGCTTTTTAACACTGCCCTACCGCCACTGGCAAAGGCCCTTGCTGCTATCCCAGCGCTTCTCACAGCCACACACGAAGATGATATAACTCTATGGAATACGGGAGGATCCCTTGGAACAGCCCAGAGTATCCTTCAATCTGCCATAGACATCACCACCACTCATTTAGACATCACAGGCCCCCGTTGCTCTCTAAATAAATCAGAACTCTTGAAGTTGAACCCCCCCCCCCCAGTGACCTCCCCCCCCCCCCATTGAACTGCACATAAACGGAAATCCAGGTCAAGATTCTCGGTCTTTTCATCAATAACACACTCGATGCAACCTCCACCCTTCAGCTCTTGCAAAGACAGACCAAACAGGTCGCTGCACTAATCAGGTGCGTCGCAGCACGCAATCGTGGGCTGTCTGATACGCGAGTCCCTCAATATGCCAAATGCATTAATCATTAGCCGCATTACAAACCACCTCCCATACCACATGCTCACTCACCGCCAAACACAACAGGCAGACATCCTAATACGCACGGCTGCCACCTCCGACCTACGTCTTCCACGCAGGTTAGCACGAAACGTCTCCTGGCCACTGGTATCCACAACACCGTGATCGAAATAATAGAGGCTCAAGGCACCAACCAATTAGTCCGCCTGAAACGCACGGAAAGAGGATAATGCCTACTGCGACAGCTCCGTCTAAATCCACCAATTCCCACCCCAACACCTTACAACTTACATTTCTCTGCGCATGCAGGATCACATATATCTGAAGCCCCTACCGCGCAACATGAGCGCCAGCCTCCATCAGGCTAGGCGGCAGGCTCGAGCGAGCTATTACGCCAAAACATACAGCAACCACTCCGATATCCTTTATGTCGACGCGACAGAGAATTCTAAAGTATGATTTTTTCACGGCAGTCGCAGCCTATGAAGACGGCATGGTGGGGGCCGCCGCCACAATATAAACCACTGATCTCCACAAGGTGACTGGATGCCGCCTTCCCGCTTTCCGAAGTGCGCGCAAGAGAAGCCAACGGAATTTCAGTGGCATGTGCCAGAAGTTCGGTGTCTGCTGTGTATTTCAATGCGAAAAGTGGCGTTTTCCGACCTTCCGTCCTAAGTCTTTCTCGTTGTTTTCGTGTAATGTCTACTGTAGTATCAAAGGAATAAACAAGCTCAACGCGAAAAGTGTGAGCATTGTTTTGGGAATCCTGTAATTTCAGAGAAACCGAAGAAAACAGGCATCCAGGTCTCACGCTGCCGTGGCAAAGGGGTATGTGTATTAAACACCGTGTCCTTAGCGTAAAATTAGGAGAAGTACGGGAATGACGATGAGCCTAGGTCATCTTAAAAACAAATTTTCGCGTAGCAAAGAACAGGCGAACGATGGCGCGGAAGACCTGACACTCGAAGAGCCATTCGTTATACAGCTGCTGTAGTTTCAGTTCCGGGTTGGTGGCGGACGATGTCTCTTCTCGTCGATGGTGGTTGTTGTTTATCGTTTAGGGAGTCATTTCCCTTCCAGACGTGGTTTTAAGCTAACTCCATAGCACAGCCATGTTTCATCTACACAGCGCGAGATAAATGGCTGTCGAGAAACACGAATGCAGCAGCGCATGTGACAAGCGCTGTTAGAAGTCAACTGCACCAAGCATCACGAATAAAAGCGAATTCCGGCATAATTTGCTACAGTACGAAACAGTACTTGATACACACCGCCAAAAAAGCAGTACTATATACGTTTTGGACGCGCTAATGTGAAACCCCAGAACACCATTGGCACCTCAGCAGATAGTGGCATCGCCCTCGCTGCAGTTATTCGGTCTAAACATAATTCTGTAAAATGATAACTGCGAAGTCGGCTGCGTGGTGAAGGTTTCCAGCTATTCTTTCTTAAATTTCTCCCCCATTGATGGTACAGCTTGGCTTAGAGCGCGACAACGTGCATCGCAACAAAGAGCAGAGCTGGCGACTCTAGCGCAACGGGACGACACAGAGCTGAGCAGACGAGGCTCCGTAAGTACTGTGTGTAGCGACGTTCTTTCGTCTGCTAGTGTCGTCCCATAGCGATGCAATAGACCCCTATTTGTGAAACGTCTTTTCATAAGACTTTGCTGCTCTCCTCATGCAGTTGATAGCGCAACAGGTAGGCATTGTCATGAAAAAAGACCAGAACATCGAAAAGACAAAATGCTAAGTGGAAAACGAAAACGAAAACTGAAAGACCGTGCTGAGGTCTGATTTCATGCATTGCCAAAGGCGGACTTCCGGGACATGCCGCCCAACTTCCGGTGGCTTCACTTTCGATGCGCCCGATGCGGCATCCAGCATCATAGTGGAGATCAGTGGTCTGATCTAAATCACCTGCAGAGGCGGAAGGAGCCGCCATCGCACTTGCGCTTGCCCACTCCACCATTGACAAAAACATAACCGAAATTTGCAGATTCCCAGGCCGCATACCGCCGTTACTTAACGGGTTGGCAGACGCCGGCACACACCGTATTCTTGCCACAGCCACCTCTCTCGACCGAACGGTTACTCTGTCGTGGATCCCTGGGCATTCCTCGATCCCTGGTAATGAGCGCGTTCATGCGATGGCCCGAGAACTCTCCCCCAAACCTTGGGTGATCAGGCACCCAACCCTGCGCAAGAGGCCCCATCGGTCCTTTATACATATCATCAAATCACTGCATTCTACACACTCAGCCTCATGACATTACCACCACTGCTGAGTACCTTATCGCCCTTATCCAGCGCCACATTGTGACAATTACAGACGGGCTTCTTTAGTAAACCTACCGTATCTCATGCTTCCAACGCACATTTCCTCCTCATTGTAACACCGGTGGCGTTCCCAGATCAACACTTTTCTATTACCTTTGGGAATGTCCTTCCCCACAGGCAGTACCCCCTCCCCATCCCCAATCCCGCTCATTCTTCCTAGGATGCTGTTTTACGGACCGCTCAACCAGCCGGCCAGAAAAGGCTTGTCGATCGGACTTCATGTCAAGCACAAGCCTGTGGACTCCTGGATTACTACGGGACAACCCTGGAAGATTTTTTTAAAGCGAAAGCTTTACTGGCCGTAGGTTGAGCAGTTTCGCGTGATTCCTGGAGAGTCGTGCTGCGCATGCGCGAGGAGCACTGACGACACACGGAGCATTCCTCTCTCTGGCTCCCTAGTCACAACTGCGCATGCGCCCCTAGTAGCACTGAACCACGGGTGTTCCACACCTTCGCAGCGCCGCGTATTAATTAATAATAAATAATTGATTTTGGGGGAAAGGAAATGGCGCAGTATCTGTCTCGTATATCGTTGGCGATCTGAACCGCACCGTAAGGGAAGGGATAAAGGAGGAAGTGAAAGAAGAAAGGAAGAAAGGGGTGCCGTAGTGGAGGGCTCCGGAATAATTTCGACCACCTGGGGATCTTTAACGTGCACTGACATCGCACAGCACACGGGCGTCTTAGCGTTTTTCCTTCATAAAAACGGTGCCGCCGCGGTCGGGTTCGAACCCGGGAACTCCGGATCAGTAGTCGAGCGCCCTAACCACTGAGCCTTTCCACAAAATCTAATTTTCAATTTTCAGTTTTCTCTTTCAACTTTTTTCCTCCAGCCTTTATCCCTTCCTTTACGGCGCGGGTCCGGTGTCCGCCGAGATATTTGAGAAAGTTACTGAGCCATTTCCTTTCGTCAAAAACCAATCAAGAACCAAACAAAACAGGTGAGCCGACGGCGTTCTCGGAGTTCATTCGCGTTGACAACACTGAAAAGACAGTTAATTTTCACGAAAGGAAAGGCGCACAACCTTCTCCGTTGGTCAGTGGAGAACTCGATCTCGCTTTCGTTTTGTATATCCTGGATTAGCTGCGCTGATCCACATTAATATTTTTCGCCTTATAAAAGTTGTTTCCGTCCGTCCATCCATCCATCTAGACGTCGCGGCCGACTGGTCCCAGCTCCAGGGAGAGACGGCACAAGCAGTACTGGTCGATGATCTGAAATGTACACTGGCGTCGACAGCAAAGAGACAACGCTCGTCTGCGACACGTATGCACAGAGCTCCTTCAGGCACATAAGCGCGGTCCAGCCCGCTGGCAGATATACCGCAGCGCCATGTCTAACAAAATTGGGGGCCGTTCAGCGCCTCGTCTCTAACATATGTTAGGGTACATATTTCCGAGAGCATTCGCGCTACCAGGCGCTGAATATATGTACTACCAGCTGCCGTAGCCTAGCATTACGTATACGAGCGCACTGCTGCGCACATTATTGCAGAGTGGCTGCGACGGCGAAGAGCTTGCATCATGAAAATCTTCGCAAGACTTTAGGTACTTCTCCTACACCAGCCGCGGTGGCCTAGTGGGTACGGCACTCGGCTAAAGAATCGGAGCACCCGGGTTCAATCCGGGGCGCAGCGGCCGCGTTTCGATGCCGTTGAAGCGCTAAATGCTCCCGAGTGCTGTACGTGCGATAGAACCCTTATAAACTAATCCGGAGCCCTTGACTACGGCATCCCTCATTGCCCATGTATCGCTTCAAGACATGGACACATACAATTTGCAATATTTTGTCATTTTCTAGTCTGCAAAGCTTTCATGTACACTGCATCGGAGCTGCAAGGGTCTCTTGCCACGCGGTAGCACCGGAGCTGCGTTGCCTGCAAGCAAGGTAGGCCGCGTTTTAGTTGCACTAAATTTGGCACATGCGGCATGTTGAGCTCCTCCCATAAATCTGTACTTAAAGATGCTTGACAATCTTAGCAAAGGTGCACATGTGTCACTGTCGGTTATGTCCTTGTCAGCTCAACTGCTTTTGTCCAATATTTGCTATGGCTTATGGAATAATCAATGCATTAGCTGGCATGCATAACAACTGTCTAAAGAAACTGTATCGTCTGTGACGCAACTGCATGACAAATGTGTGTCATTTTCATCACGACTGTATTGTTTCTGACAGTACGAATTGCACCGAGCATGCGCCCATACTTTGTGGCTGAAAACCTCTACTGATGTGCGTCAAGGGCATAAGATAGGCAAGTGATATAGCAGCTATTACAGTCGCGAAATGGTGAGGTCAGACGGCACGCAACGATAGTGCGCTAGAAAAGCCTTTATAAATGACCAAAGCATAAATCCCAAAAAATCGCTGAAAGTAGATGCTAATGAGTCAAGAAAAAAAAAGAGGAAGAAACATTTTTGCGTGATTTGGCATTAAGTATAGCGGATGCCGCGGATCCCATTTATCAACTCCGGTAAGCTTAGAGGAGTCTGAGCGTTGTTGCAGAGTGCGCCACGAAGCAAAAAAGGCTCCTAAACTCTAGCGGCTTCATCGTCGGCCCGAAAGCTGGAATTCTGGCTTCAGTATCGCGTTAGACGGACGCCTATTCCTTTGCGCCCTGCCTGCGGTGCGTCCGCTGCATGCTGTGACGAAATCGCGCCGATCGACTCAGTGGCGAGATTTTTCGGCGGTCAGGCAAACGCGACAGTGTATCTGCCGCTGATAGTGTGTGTGCCGAAAAAACCGGCTGAGAGTCAACAGTGCTATTTAACGACGATAGACAGTCGGCGAGAAACGGAGCTAGGCTGCCTGCCATAACTGGGCAATCGAAGCCGCGTGGTTCAGTGCAGCACGGTTCTGTGAGTACGCCACTCAGCTATAGGCAGAGCTGTGCGCCCCATTAAAGCGAGTGCGGGCTGCGTGACAACGTGACCACTTACGCGAACATGCATGGCTAAAGGTAAGGCACAGACGATGTAAAGACAAGAGAAGCAGACGGGACACGTGCCGCGTTCTGTCGTTTACGCCAACCCAGCGCTCCCTCAGGACGGATGCGGAGGGGATGAAAACAGGTCACGAGTGCGAACTAGATGTGGAAGTTGAGACCACGCGATTAGGACGAGAGTACGACACCACGGGCATTTGCTTATTTGCCTCTTGTCGTCATCTTAATCGTGCAGTCTTAACTTCCCTCGAAATGAAAGAACCTGTCAGCAAGAACGATCTGCCGTCCAGATAGCTAAATCGAGTGGCTTATAATGCACAGTTTCCTGCATTCGTCTGATGTTTATTGTCTGGTGTGCACTGCTTTCCACTTTTGTCAGAAGTTCGCTTCGCTGCCTGCAAACGCTTCAGATGTTTAACGCCGATGACAAAAAGGATGGCATCTATCGCTGCAGGAACAACAATAAACACCGGCCACAGCAACCACAACGCAGCATACGCGTGGCTTCGTTCCTGCCGTCGGTGGTCAGCCTTCGGTGATGCCGAAGGATGAGGTGCCGGTCCGACGAAACGCTGCTTGCCTTCCGAAGTCTGGGTGCTCGTATGCGCTGAACGACGCATGCTGAATAAAGTGCCTCCTGTTTCTCCTCCACCTCCCGCCTGTTAAACCCCCGCACTCGTGTTGTACCACCAACCCATCTGCAGGTCCCGGTCACATACTGTTCCTCTGGAAAAAGCCTGGAGGCACTGCCATCGGTCCCTCTGCGGGCAGAGTGAAAAGGCGGGAGTTGCCGCAACTACTCCGCATTTCCATGTTTTACGATGGCCAAGTCCGGCCGTGTCATGGCATTCCGTTCCTGAGCAGGAGGTCGCGGGGTGGATTACCGGCCGCATTTCGGAGAAGCTGGCCCAGCCTCATCTGGAGCGGGTGTCGCCGCTGACAGAATGCATAACGAAGTGTTGAAACACCTCGGAGACGAATGCATTAACGACGTAGGGATGGGATTTTGCAATTTGTACGCTGCCCAATCGACAGCAATCTCAGAGCCACGCAGCAACTAGCGTCTCCTTGCGCGCCCTCATGCATGTCCGCAATGACGTGAAAATATTTACTGACACCGAGGGCGTTAGAGCCTGTATTCACTCACGGGTAGCATCCAGTACTTGTAGTGGCATCCAGTAAAGAGCCCAACAGGTCGCAATGCGACATGTCGTTTTTAATTTTTTGTCAACTGTCTCAATGTGCGAACGTACGCGCTATAAGCGACACAAGAAGACAACACACATACGGTACAAGGGCAAACTAACATGCAGTTGTTTGCGCTTGCGTCGTGTGTGTTTTCTTCTTGTGTCGCTTATAGCGCGTACGTTCGCATAATGATCAACCAACTGGCCCCGGCATTAGCTTTGGTGTCTTAATATCAACATCATTAAAACTTGCTTCGGTTGCCTGACTGGCGCGGGTCTGCGTCCATGGCGCCTCCACGGCAATTGGCGCCGAGTGGCGCTGCGGTCGCACAATGCCAAGGAGGCAGTAGAGTCACTGGATAAGCTTTAAAACATATCCAGTGACTCTATGAGGCAGCAACGGCTGTGTCATAAGCGCAATAAGCTGCACGAACAGGGAAAACTCGTCAGTCACGCACGCCAGCTAAAGATTTGGTCGGCTTTACCCTGTCCGTTCTTCATCGGTTTGGTCAACTCGACGAGCTTTTATTCGCGACTTATCTCTAGCCAAGCCGCCGCGGTGGCTGAGTGGTTATGGCGCTCGGCTGCTGGCCCGAAAGACGCGGGCTCGATCCCGGCCGCGGCGGTCGAATTTCGATGGAGGCGACATTCTAGAGGCCCGTGTACTGCGCGATGCCAGTGCACGTTAAAGAACCCCAGGTGGTCCAAATTTTCGGAGCCCTTCACTGCGGCGTCTCTCATAGTCTGAGTCGCTTTGGGACGTTAAACCCCCATAAACTATAAACCATTTATCCCTAGCCAACGCAGCTTCCTGACGCTCTTTGTCGTCGGGATCGCTAGAAGCTACCCGGCGCCTCCAGTGCTCAGTCGAAGAAGTCGCCCCGGTGAACGGTTCTGGCTATATGTCTCTGTGGCGTCTAGGCGGCGAGCGCTGGCCTTTGTTCAGCAAGTGCGAATCACGTGGTTAGTCACGTGACACAAGTGGCAAGTGCGGCGCAGCGGCGGAACGAGCGGTAACAGATGCGGCAAGTCAAGTGGTATGACGTCACAGCCACACCTGCGGCGAGCCTCCAGTTAGAGGTCAAATCCAAGCGTCATATGACTTTCAGTTTTGCATGCAGGAAGTGAAGCTTTGCTCCAAAATCAATTTTTCTAAAAACTGATGCCCCGTTCGTAGTACGGCGTTCCAAATGGTGCCATTGTCACCACTTCGCGCACTTCTGCGTGCGTACCCAGACACCCTTAGAGCGCGTGGGGGTAGCGGTCTCGGTCACAGAGGAGATGCCCTCGACTCAGCGTGGCAGGCT
Source organism: Amblyomma americanum (assembly GCF_052857255.1). Classification (NCBI taxonomy): domain Eukaryota; kingdom Metazoa; phylum Arthropoda; class Arachnida; order Ixodida; family Ixodidae; genus Amblyomma; species Amblyomma americanum. The sequence goes on from NC_135497.1 coordinate 62,503,890, forward strand.
CAGCCGGAGACCAGCTACCAAGTGACAAGGGGGTTGATTGGTGGTTTGGTGCCCAGCTTTCGCCGGTCGCAAGCCAGAGAATGGGTCGGAGCCAAAGGTTCACAAAAGAAAACAGTTTATACAGCTAAGAGACGATACAAAGGAATTTACGATCACTCGTACGAACACACACAGAGATTCACAAATACGATGCAACGCGTGCAGAGATAGAGATAACAATTCAACAAAATCTTTGCACCTAAAGTGCACAAATACATAGACAAACAAACAAAACACAATTTGTTCACCGGGCACTGCGACAGTCCGACGACATGAGGAGCACGACGGGGCCGATCCGCAGACTGGCGCACGTTGCCTCGCTGGTCTGTCCTTGGCTGGCTGAGTGGTGTTCTCCCGGGAGTCGAGCGGGCGCGCTTCTCGGAAGCTTGGAGGGCGGCTCGGGCTAACAGACAGCGGTTGCCGCCCCTCATTTATAGGCGCGGTCCGCGTGTGTTTCTTCTTCGCGCCAGGGCAGGCGCGCACATACACGCAGCTTCATCTGCACAAACTCCTTCTCCTTCTTGCGCCGGGCGCGCGACCCCATTGGTCGAGCGCGGAAACCACTTTCTAGAACAATCTAAGTCATTCGCGGCACGCTCAGTCATCGGCGTCGGAGCGAAGGGGGGAGGGTATCACTTCGGCGTGCACCAGGTTACCCCTTTCCGTCGACAACAAGCAAAAACTTCTCCAACATTCGAGAAGAATTGACGCCGCGCGTGTCTATGTTTACTTTGGCGCCCCGACGGCGAGCTGAGTGAAAACCACCGTGTCGTGCGCTCCAGGGTTCTTCCCCGCTGTTTTTTTTTTACTTTACCGCGCGCGGGCGCGATTGCTTAGGCGCAGCGTGGGCTTGTTTCGAACATGCGCCGAATTTTGTGACAGCCATACGCGCACGCGCGCGCGCGCGCGTTTGGGTGGGTGGGTGGGTTGGTATCAGTTCATCCAGGGACAGCAATGCTTTCGCATTCTCACACGTAAGCACCCTTAATGCCGAATTTTTTGTTAGTCATGAAACCTATACCGAAGTTTCATTCAGGCACAGAATCAGCCAGCGCCAGGGGCGTCAGTTTGGTAGTGGTGAGGTTTACAGTCCCGAAGCTGCACGTAAGCTATGACGAACGCCGTTGTGGAGGAGGGCTCCGGATTAATTTGTATTCCCTGCGGGTTCTTTAACGTGCTCTGGACATCGCGCAGCACATGGACGACCACCGCGGCCGCGATCCACTCGCGCGGCCTTGGACTCAGCCGCCCCAGCGCGTCAGAGTCGACTGGGGATCGGCAGCCTTGAAAGAATTCGCGCACATGGAAGCAAAGCGCTTTGTCAGGGGTGTCACGAAGTAAGCAGAATAAAAATTAATCACAGAGTAGTGTACAGTACCGGAACACAGCTTACTCATTTATTTTTGTCAATCAGAACAAGCGTAATTTACGAAGAATGTCTACGCATTCAAAGTGCCTTCGTACATCATTTAAAGGACAACAAGAAGGCGGTGATCTCGCAGGCTGGGTATTGAGTTAGGCGGTCTCCCTTTTAATCGTCTGGGCCCTCCGTATTAGATGGCACTGCGGCTTGGTCACTCTAGGTGGAGTGCAGAGCTCTCTCATATGGCGTTGCGCATAACTTTTACGATCAGCAACAAAGTATTACAAGACCCTGGCGCTAAAGACAGCTATCGTTGTAAAATGATTAATTCGGACCGGTGTAGAGCGGCACAGGTAACCTGCGTTCCCTGAGTCATATTCAAAGAAATTTGCAATAAGTGCAACGCATCATAACACGCGTGTGTCGTCCAGAATTCTATGAAAGTATGTATCAGTGTTTAAATGCAAAACTACAGCTTTGTTTTGTCACCGAGAGAAATCTGAAACACGACTGCCTCCTCAGCATTGTCCGTATAGAAGCTCAATCAGAAAGGAGGCGAAACGCAAAGGCGCTCGTGTGCTGTGCGATGTCAGTGCACGGTAAATATCCCCAGATGGTCGAAATTATTCTGTAGCCTCCACTACGGCACCTCTTTCTTCCTTTCTTCTTTCACTCCCACCTTTATACACCACCCTCCTTTCTACGCCCGATACACCACAGCTTTCGCTCTCTATCTAGGATGAGTAGTAAGTGTTTTTTATTAAAATAATAATAAAAAGGGAGGAAAAGATTTTTGCTAGCCCCGGCATCTGCCATAGATACTGAAGCACCTGAGCTGGGGCAGCGGAAATAAGGGATAGCAGGCAGAATGGAGAAATGAAATGAAAGAGGTGAGGGAACAGGAAGAGAGGATAGGGGGAGAAGTAATAAACACAAACTACTCAGCAGTATTTAAACTGCACCTCATTTGTTTCGTTCGCCCACCCTACTCAATGTAAATGTCAGATTAACTTTCCCTAACCAGGGGATTCCCTTTCCCTCTGTCGTGGCAATATGAACACACAGTCCTGCGCGCTGGAAGCATTCACTGAAGGAAAGCTGCTTCTCACGACCTGTGTTCTTCCTAGTCATTTCAGTTCCGGATGCTGCCCCCGAACGACGGCGGAGAGTGTTTCACTGTTCATACGCTCGTGACCTTAGCTTTCGGGATACTTTTCGGCTGTGGGAAAGACCTCGTCTTCTGAAACGGCGATTTCCGCTGTCTGCGTTCCGCGGCCTCGGTGCCCTACTCCGTCATAACATGTTGTACGCTGCCTCTCTTCCACCCCGCATTAACGGCTCGCCGTTAGTATGTACGCGCTTGGGCGCTGGAGGAAGCTAAAGGTTGATTTAGGCTCATAAACGCACTTGACGTCTTCTGGTCTGAATATCGCTCGGCTGAAATGAAAGCAAGCCGCTGAAGTACACTGCCTACTGTAGAAAACTAAACAGCTGAAAAAACTTAGGCTGGATCGCATTTAACGTGCCTTGGAAACAATGTCCACTTATCAGTAAACTAATTTTGGTAACATTTCCGGCGACCATGTTTTCGCGACATTTATTTGGCCATTGATTTTTTTACTGGCCCAGCCAGTTGAGCGGCTTCACTTGGAGTGGAAAAGAATACGTGGCCCTCTGAGAGGAAAGGCACATCGTGCGGCGTTCACGGGACAGAAAGACACCGTAGCACTCGGCCGCGAGACAACACGTGTTCGCACAGCGTTGCGAAACCCACTGCGGCGGCTCTGTGGTGACGGCGTTCGGTTGCTGAACACGAAAACGGGAGTTCGATACCAGCCACGCCGGCAACGTTTCGATGCAAGCGAATTGCTAAAGACGCCCGTAAGCTATGCGATTTCAGTGCACTTTAAAGATCCCCAGGTGGTCGAAGTTGAGATACTGGGGACCGCCAGGTGGCTGCCGGAGCACAAGAACGCGTCTCACGTCAGCTTCGCAGTTTTCTACCTGTTTTGTGCGGTTTTTCGACTGTTCATGGACTGAAAGTGCAGAATACGGTTCATGAAGGTGTTGTGCACCATTTTCATACACTGTTAGGGACTTCCGAGTCCGAAATTTGTGCTTGACATGGAGCGGCAGACGCTTCGCTGGGCCCCGCAGTAGGCCTAGCTCGAACCTGCCGCGCCTGGGCTAGGCTAGGCCTAGCGTCACAGTGCGCACATGGCTTAACCAACGCCGAGCCTGCCTGCAGCAGCAGGGTAAACCAATTCGGCGGAGAAGCAATCTCGCCTGAAGAATTCGCCACGGATCCTAGATGGATCAGGGCCCTCACAGCCTGTAAACTGGCGCACTCGGCATTGCTCCACGAGCCGGCCACCTCGAGCTCGCCTCTCAAGCCACCGGACGAACCCACCACACCGGCCTAGCCCGAGAAAGGCGTCTCCTCCACCAACTATAAAGCATCAGGCTCCGCTGTCCAAGCTACCCGCCTCAGACCTGAAAAACATCTACCGCCCGAGTGGGGGCCTAGATCTCCTCAAACAGAATGGGGGCTACATCCTATCCCTCGTATGCACCACCCTGCAACTCCCCATAGAGGCAGATCGTCAACAAGACGTCATACGCATAAATCCTCGGAACAACTCCTTCACCATCAGTACCCGATCAAAGAACAGAGCGGAATGCTACGTTAGGCTACAGTCTCTTCAAATCTCCAACATGACCTACCCATTAAAGGCCTACATCGCCCAACCAGACAACACCATTTGAGGCATTCTCTACAACGCTATCTACGACCAGACGTCTGAACAGATAGTTCAGGAACTTCAGACTTTCAAAAAAAGCAGTTGGCATGAGATTATGGACGCCAGACGTTTGGGCAAGACTAAGTCCATACTAGTCACTTTCGTCCACACATAGTCGGTCCATAAGCAACTACGTTTTTACAAAGCCGTATATAACTGCTATCTCTTCCTGGCGAAAGCCGAAGCATGCTTCAACTGCCTGAAAGCCGGTCAAAGAAGCGACGTCTGTATACAACCCAAGCAAAATCTCTGCCAGAGCTCTGGAGAGCCTCATTCTCCAGTCGAGCCACCCAAGTGCGTAGCCAAATGCATCATCTACAATGGATCCCATTTCACGGGCTCCAAGGATTGCAAGCAGCTTTTCAACCGACAGGGCAACAAAAGGCCGACAACCAAGGATGATACGACAAAGAACGCAACTCTCCGGGAATCCCGCCGCAGGCAGCGATCAAGATCGAGAAGCCGTGCCAATTCCTGCCACAGGTTGCGGTCCCAGTCCAAGTCCTTCCCACCTCTGACCAAACATCCCACGTCTGAGAAACAAGGAAGGACCGGCCAGTCAGTATCTGACAAACAGGTGAGCTGGGGTTCGCGTCTCCTTCCCTTGTACGTGAGAATAATCAACTTAAAGCACAGGTCGAACAGCAAAGGAAGCAAATCCAACATCAGTGTCCAAAAATCGATAGTCATTGCAAGCAACTTCAATTGCTACTACAAAGAATCCCGCCAACAGAGAAAATGAAGAACCCTCAAGATATCACCTCTTTCACCACGATAGCTAGCATACCGAACTCACCCACTGAAAGTACACCTGCCAAGCGCAGAGCAAAACAAAACAGTGCCACTGAGGACATCATAACATTAGGAACCCAGATCATCGCGACCAATTTTCTTGAACAGAAAATGGAAAAGAAATTCGAAGCCATGAACAAAGACACACATGGACGACCAATTTCAACAACAGAATGACGACGCTCGAGCAGAGATCTAGTCCTAGATCTAGCACTAGATCTAGCAGAGATCTAGTGTCCATGACGCCATCACTGCTCAGGTGCAGAACAAAACAGACCAACTGTTTCCCTCCACATAAATCAAATTGAACCCATTCGCTTTCATACCAGTGTATGATGGCAGCAAACCACAAGGAACCACAAGGAATGCGGCAGTGGAATTGCAGAGGATATCGTTCCAAGCGAAGCAATATGCAACTCCACGTTCAATCTCTGTCCGATACAGAAGTCCCCACAGTCATCGCACAACAGGAAACTCCAGCTCCTGTCAGATTAGTCAACTACACTTCACACCCGCCAATGAACAAACCCATGCAAAGGGTAGAAACCCTTGTTCACAGAGCATACTGCGCTGCAGATCAGTCCATAGAGGTTGAAGACATAGATTGTCACCTAATAGAGCTCCTTCCCAAAACTAGAAACAGCACTAGCCGATAACATCCTCAACACATACAGCAGCTCGAAAGGCAAAGCAGCCCCTCTCCTCGCAGCCATACGAAAAGCGCTCCATATCAGTGCTAAACACCCGCTTATAGTGCTTGGTGGCTTTAATGCCAGACACGTCAGCTGGGGGTACAAATTCAACTGCAGGAAAAGAGCACAGTTCTGGACACTAATTCAGAACGAGGGACTCATCCTGGTCAATAATGCGCAACATACGCCCATAGCTAACAGCGTGCAAAACAACACCATTCCCGATCTCACACTAACTGAGAATATCACAAAATGTCAGTGGTCACACACGCAGACATCCCTAGTCAGCGAACACTACATAATTGAAGCCTCACTCTCGCTAAACTCACTCACTCCCTACATGAAAAAGAAGCTGCAGATCCCATACTGGGACAAGTTTCGGAACCTCCGGAACCACGATCCCACCCAAATCAAACACCTTGCGAGGTGGGTGGCAGAACCCAGAAAGGAAGTCGCTACAGCGAAATCTGAGATCCCGAGCAATCGCGAATTAGACGCGGTCGACAGCAGACTCCTTCATATGTGGGAATCTCACTCCGGCTTGCAGAAACGATGGCTTCGTAACAAACACAACAGATCACTAAAGTTAAGGATATCAGCCTTTATCAAGGAAATAAAGGCACACCCGGTAAACTAACCCGTCACCAATGGGGTGAGCTCTGCAACCGCGTGGTGGGCAACCTGGGCTTAAGAGACACATGTAAATTTCTGCGCTGCCACTTAGAACCCCACAACACGAACAGCGCACAACAGCGTAATCTAACGCACCTCATTCACAGAATAGGCATGCATGATGATGTCCTGATTCAGAATCTCAAAGACAGGTACCTCACAACAACTCCCAAATTACCCCTCCCTTCTTACTTGGGCGTAGAAAACCCCGAGCTCGACGCGGACATAACAGCTTGGGAGGTTAGAGCAGCAATGTTCAAACTTCGCACAACGTCTGTGCCAAGAGCAGACAGGATCACAAGGAAAACGATACGAAATTTGGACGAGAACTCCGTCCAAGCCCTAACAGAACTTCTCAACAAGCACTGGAAGGAAGGAACTCTTCCCTCCGAGTGGACCCACGCGAGGGTTACTTTCATCCCCAAACCCGGAAAACCGCTGGACCTGTTAATCCTCAGGCCAATCTTTCTCACCTCATGCTTGGGAAAGCTATTTTAGCACGTAATCCTAAACAGAATGCAAAATTACATGCAAACAAAAGAGCCCTTTCCCCACACAATGCTAGGATTCCGAAGCCATCTATCAACACACGATGTAATGGTTCAAATCTCAGAATAAATCCTACATCAGAGACATTGCATACGCACACGAGCACTGCTAGCCTTAGACCTCGTTAAGGGGTTTCACAATGTCCAACACACAGCCATCTTCCCTATTTTTCAACATCACTCTCATTCCCATGGCTCGCAAGCTAGAGCGCATCCCAAACCTCTCCCACTCCTTCTATGCAGACGACATTGCCTTATGGACCACCATGAGCAATGTTGCGACCGTGGAAGAAACCCTTCAAGCAGGTTCGGAGACGGTAGTGGAGTGCGCAGACTCTATACGCCTCGGATGCTCCCCTGCAGTTTGAACTCTTGCTACTCCACCCGACCCCGAACCGCAACAGGAAGGAAAACACCTTCATACACGTCGAGGTCAATGTCTACCAGTGCCAGATGTTGAAATGATACGTATCCTAGGCATGTTCTTACAAAACAATGGACGCAACACGGAGACTATCGCCAAACTAACAGTCACGACATATCAAACCATCCGACTGATTAGAGGAAAAGCCAACAAGCACCGAGGCATGTGCTCATATGACCTGAGGTGGCTGGTGAAGGCATTCGTGATTAGTCGGATGGCTTACTCCCTTCCCTCCTCTACCTCACAAAGGCGGAAGAGGTGAGGGTATATGACTAATAAGAGAGGCATACAAGTCAGCCTTAAATCTCCCACAACCTGTTCCCACCACCCGTCTCCTACGTATGGGAGTGCACAATACACTACAAGAGCTAACTGAAGTTCATCGCATGGCTCAGATTGACAGACTCTCCTCGATAAATTCAGGTAGGCACATTCTCGCCTCTCTAAAGATTCAGCCAACAGGTCCACCCCCCAACAACACCCACGCCACCCCAACACACATCAGGGACAGACTCATAGTTCACCCTTTGCTCACAAACCCACACCCAGTTCACAACCAAGCCATAGGCGAAGCTCGTGCCAAGCAAGACTTTACACAAAGCTCATGGAAACGACAAAGACGCTGTCTACGTGGACGCGGCAGAGACCACCCACAATTCGGCCTACGCCATCCCTCTAGCATCGCATGACCTCAAACAGCCTTGTTCTCGATTAAGGCAACAACCTCACTTGAAGCTGAAGAAGCAGCCACAGCGTTTGCCATTTCCTCCTCCGCTGCCACACTCATTCTGAGTGACCCTAAAACAGCAATCACGAATTTTTCATGGGGACAGATTCATTCTACCACCCGAAAAATTCTCAATTCTTGCTGCACAGAACCCCGACCAGTTCAAATTGTTTGGATGACATCCCACGCAGGCAACCCCGGCAATGAAGTGACCCACTCTCTTGCTCGAGCGTACGTCAACCGAGCACGGCACACCGTACACCGGGTAGCGCTAGGGACCGGCTCGTCAGCTATCATTCAATAGCCCTCCATTAAAGGGAACAAAGACTCGTCTTTCCCCCACCACACATCTCCCTCTCGAAAGAACAACAAACTACCTAAAGACAGCTCCAGGCTCGCACATTCCCTTCACCGGCTTTGTTAGCCCTTATCTACCCAGGCCAATACAGACCCGAATTTATTTATTTATTTATTTATTTATTTATTTATTTATTTATACAAACTGCTAATTCCATTTGGGATTGTTGCAGGAGGGCAAAATAGGGTTAGTAATAACAGTTCAAAAATACATCATTTTGGTGAAGATCGCAAAATAAAACACTAATAGTAAGGGTAAAGCAAAGGCACTGGAATTAACTATGGAAATACAACCAAAAATACAACAACGCAGAATAACAGTACAACCAACTGCATCATAACCATATCGAAACTAGGCAAATTAATCTCACAATAGGCGTCATGACAGAAGTTACATCGAAATAGTTCCGAAAACAATACGGGTAGTCTGTGTATACCTACACAATCTCACTTTGTGGGGCTCTGAGAGCCAACTTTGACCCCATTTTATATATCTATCGAGAATTCCAACCACCATCTCGCTAGAACACCACGGTCAAAGAGGGTTGGGAGATCGCGGTCTCCAGCTCCGAACCGGCCTCAAAAAGGCGGCTCGCAGAGAGTGCTGGAGAGGTCGCCGCACGTCATGGACTCTTGGCCATCACCCGGGATCAAGAGCCAGACCAATCTTAATCAGTGACTCATCTATAAGGCTCATCAATAAAGTTTTCACCCACCTACCTGGCCGAAGTTATTCCGGATCCCTCCACTATGGCACCTTTGTTCCTTTCTTCTTTCACTGCCTCATTCATCCCTTCCCTTAGGGCGCGGTTCAGATGTCCACCGAGATGTGAGACAAATAGTGCGCCATTTCCTTTCCTCAAAAACTAATAACCAAACCGCCTCATGTTTGCCGGCTCAGTGTGCGAGAACCATTTCGAAGCTTCTCGCGGCTTTTCCAATGTTGTAGACAGAACTCCCAAAAGCTGATGTTATTATCCCATGCGGCCGTTGAATTGCTGTGACACTATGTGCAAATAGTCAGGTTATTACGAAGGCAAAGCGAACAGTACGAACTAGCTTTTAACCATACGTGGTGCATCGCCGCACGTCGGAGGCCATAGCTTGCTAGTAAAAGCTAGCGACACGACTGAATTCCTTATACTGTAATCCGACGTTTCGTTCGCGTTGTGGAGAATGAAGGAATTAAAAAGTCTATTTAGAATGCACTCAGTTAGGACTGCCGCTCATTGCATATCCCGATGCAAGCCAATGGCCGCCGCATTTGTTCACACTGAAAGCGTTTACTGATTTGCGGACACTTTGTTGTCCACGCAGTGGTATGGCCCAGTTCCCGTTTTATTTACATTTTCATGTATTTCGATGAAGTGCCTGACTCTGTTATCAGTTGCGGGCGTTCTGCTTTATGAGTGGTGACGAAACCACGTTGGTAAGATTCAGAGCAGCAGGAAGCGAGCCGGAGAGTATATGGACGACGGCTGCTTGGCTATCGTTCGGAAAAAGTTGCCGGCGAAAATATTCGACCCGCCGCGGTGGCTCAGTGGTTAGGGCACTCGACTACTGAGCCGGAGTTCCCGGGCTCGAACCCGACCGCGGCGGCTGCGTTTTTATGGAGGAAAAACGCTAAGGCGCCTGTGTGCTGTGCGATGTCAGTGCACGTTAAAGATCCCCAGGTGGTCGAAATTATTCCGGAGCCCTCCACTACGGCACCTATTTCTTCCTTTCTTCTTTCACTCCCTCCCTTATCCCTTCCCATACGGCGCGGTTCAGGTGTCCAACGATATATGAGACAGATAGTGCGCCATTTCCTTTCCCCAAAAGCCAATTATTATTATTATTATTATTATTATTATTATTATTATTATTATTATTATTATTATTATTATTATTATTATTATAAATATTCGCTGCGCTGTTGAGTGAGTCGGTGCGGGCAGGACGCGTTTTATCAGCCACGTGTCGTTCCCTGATGAATCACGAGTGCAATGCTGCTGCGCGACACTTCCGCGGTGGAGGCGGCAAATTAAAGGGGACAGTATATACCGTGCTGGGTACCTCGGCCGCTTTCCCGAGAGCAAGGACGTCGACCTTCCCCAGGTTGCCGGCAGTGCACGCGTGGCCATCGTCGAGTTGGAAGAGAAAACTTTTCCCGCATCCTCCGCCCAAAACCTGCGCCTGGACGCGCGCCCGCTATCGGGTGTGTACTGCAATTTTGTGCGCGCCGCTCGGCGAAAGCTCCGTCGTCGAGCTGCGTGCAATACAGCGTGGAGCGGGCGGAGCTTTCTCCACCTTTCCCGGCGGACTGCTTCGTGCGCTGCGGTTTTACGGAGATCCGGCCGTCGGGGAGGGAAGCGGGACGCTGTTCACATGTTTGCCCGGCCGAAAAGCCGCGAAGGCGCCCCGTAGTCGATTGCGGGCAGCTACGCGAGAAATGGCGCACAATGCGTCGCTGCGTGATCGGCATGCCCTGCGCAGCCGCCGCGCCTTTCGACACTTCCTGCAGTGAGGCGGCCGTGTGCGTGGCTTTTGACCTGCGGGCAAGCGCGGAAGGCAGAACGTTTTGGGAAAGAGAAGAGGGCAAAAAAAGAAAGAGAGAGAGAAAGAAAGAAAGAAGGTGTTACGTTTCGCCTACGACGCCCGGTATAGCCGGCGCGGATGCAACGGACGCCGGGGCTTCGTTCAAAGTGGCGGTCATTTTGGGCCCGTTCAGTGCTGCCGTAACGCCTCCCGCCAAGCTCGTCCAGGCAGGTTTCAATGCCACGTGTCGTCGTGTGTGCGTGTGTGTGTGTGTGTGCATGTTGGTGCCCACGCTTGTCAAAGCGCGGCAGCCGGGGAGAGGAGCTCCCCAACTGGGAGGCGAGGAGGTCTGACCGGCGCCGGCCCGGCGGACGCGTCACTTCATGTCTCAACATGTCCGTGCGTCGCCGTCTAGTGCGACTCATCCCAAGCCGTTCCTTCTTGCCCTCGACTCCGTGGGTATAAAAGCAGCTGCCCCGGACGCGCAAGGGAGACTTCCTTTCTTCCTTCGAGTAACGTGGTCGCCCTGACCGGCTGCTCTTTTGCGATGCCAGAATAAGCAAGTTGTTCTGTTGCCAGTCGACTTATCCTTTGCCGGGACCTTCGGATGTTACCAGCTTTGCCCCAGGCCGCCAGGCCAACGCTACCCTTGGGGCTTGCAACCTCTTTGCAACAACTGGTTGCCAGCGGTGAGATCCCGACAACGGAGGCCAGCAGCGAAGATATGCGGTCAACTGTATGCTGAGCAGCTCAACGACCATCCGGGAGCAGTGCAACGAGCCCTGTGTGATGACTGGTTGTCTGCAGCGGAACGACTGCGCTGAATTCTTGGCTGCGAGGTTTGGTGAGTGCGGGACTTTCTTCTTCTGAGTTTTGCCAGGCTTTTGTTAGTGTCAGAAACAGAGCTGGTAATTGTGTTGTCGTTGCTGCCGGGTTAGTTTGCGGCAAGACAATAGTAGGCAGTAGAGAAAGCAGCATTCGGAGCAGCCATGGATTTGAAGTCTTTGCGCAAACCGAAATTGCTGGAGCTTGCAAGAGAGTTGGGTCTGGATGTCTCAGACAAACTCAGAAAACCAGAACTGCTAAGGGCTATTCTTGAGTTGGAGGCTGAGGGTGACGAGCTGTCGGAATGCCTTGAGACCATTGAGAGGGAGCAAAAAGATAAAGACGAGCGCGAACGTAAAGAGCAAAAAGAGAAAGACGAGCGCGAACGTAAAGAGCAAAAAGAGAAAGACGAGCGCGAACGTAAAGAACAAAAAGATAAAGAGAAAGAAGAGCGCGACCGTCAACACGCTTTGGAAATGAAGCGTCTCGAGGTAGAGATGGAACGCGCTCGTAATGGAAGTCAGGCACACGGTGCAGGAGAACGGGTATCGTTCAAAATGACTGACCTGATGCGGCCATTTAAGCTTGGAGAGGACATTGGTTTGTTCCTGGTTAACTTTGAGCAAACGTGCGAGAAGCAGGGGTTCTCTCGGGAAACGTGGCCACAGCGCTTGCACACTTTGTTACCCTGCGAGGCGGCTGACGTAGTCGCTCGCTTGAAGAGAGAGGAGGCAGAGGATTTCGACCAAGTGAAATCGAGTCTGCTAAAAAAGTACAGGCTGTCAGCGGAGGCGTTCCGTCGGAAGTTTCGGGAAAATGAAAAAGGCAGAAGTGAGTCATATACAGAGTTTGCCTACAGGCTTATGTCAAACATGCAGGAGTGGCTCAAAGAAGAGAAAGCGTTTGGTGACCACGAGAAAATTCTGCAGTGTTTCGGGCTAGAACAGTTTTATAGTCGGTTACCTGAGAACGTGCGGTACTGGGTCTTGGATAGGCCAGACGTTAGTATAGTGGCTAAAGCCGCCGAGCTAGCCGAGGAGTTTGTGACGCGTCGGGCTCGCGGAGCTAAGGACGGTCAAAAGGGTGAATTTGGCTCCAAGTCTGAGAGGCCGAAGTTCACACCCATGAGAGCAAGGGGGGACACACGTAGTGCGGATGCGAGTGAAAGCAGTCCGACCGAACGTAAGGAGACGGCGGCAGCCGAAGCCGAACGCAGAAAGCGGTTCGACAGGAGGCAAGCGCGCGTGTGTTATACGTGCCAGAAGCCGGGTCACTTTTCGGCGCAGTGTCCAGAAACAAAAAGAAAAGTCGTGTGTTTTTCATTATGTAGCACTGACGAGAACATGAAGCTTCTCGAGCCTTACATGCGAGACTTCCTCGTGAACGGGAAAGAGTGCCGAGTGCTTCGTGATTCTGCAGCTACAATAGATGTAGTTCACCCCTCTTACGTAGAACCCGATATGTTCACGGGCGAGTGCGCATGGATCAAGCAAGCCGTGGAAGCTCATAGCGTGTGTCTGCCCGTAGCAAAAGTGCTTATTGAAGGACCTTTCGGAGAACTTGAGACGGAGGCCGTAGTGTCATCTATGCTGCCCCCCCCCCCCCCCCCAGTACCCGTACCTATTTTCGAACAGGTCCGATCACCTCCTGCGCGAGAAGGGGCTTTTGTTTGGTGAGGCTAGCGTTCAGGCCTTAACCAGATCGAGAGTTCGGGAGCTCGCTGCAAAGGCGGTAGTTGCAGGGCCGACGTTGTCGAACAATGAGAAAGGGTCGGAGGCGCAGCAAGCTGATACTCAGAGCACGTCCGAACTGAATAAAAATGAGCCTGTAGCATTGAAGGCACCAGGTACTGGAGAGGAAATGCCCGACACGGGAAAGTTAGAAGAGCTTCCGGTCGAGCTTCCGGGACTAAGCTCAGTGACGAACAGGGAAGACACTGATCAGGTCATTAGTGACTTACTCAGTAAAGCACCGCTGTCGCCTGAGCAGAAACCCGAACTACACCAACTCTTACAAGAGTTTCAAGGTCAGTTCTCTGAGAGGCCTGGTAGGACTTCTGTCCTTACTCATGATATAGAACTTACCTCCCCAGAGCCAGTACGATCCAAGGCGTACCGGGTGTCACCCCGCCAGCGCGATATTATGGAGGCTGAGGTAAAGAAAATGCTACAGCTCGGTGTTATTGAGGCGGGTGAGAGTGATTATACCTCCCCTTTGATTTTAGTTGAGGTACCGGGCAAGGAACCTCGTCCTTGCGTCGACTACCGCAGGCTTAATTCCATCACTAAGGATCAAATTTATCCGATCCCTAACATCGAGGAGCGCCTTGAGAAAGTTAGTAGCGCTCAGTTTATTTCCACCCTAGATCTTGTCAGGGGTTATTGGCAGGTTCCACTTACAGAAGAGGCTAGTAGGTATGCGGCGTTCATTTCACCAATGGGAACATTCCGTCCTAAAGTTTTGAGTTTTGGTTTGAAGAACGCGCCATACTGCTTTTCAAGCCTCATGGACAAAGTGTTGCGGGGACAGGAAGAATTCGCTTTACCGTATTTAGACGACGTAGCGATATTCTCCGCATCCTGGTCTGAGCATATGGCACACTTGCGGGCAGTGCTAACCCGCCTGCGCGAAGCGGGCTTGACAGTCAAGGCTCCCAAGTGCCAATTAGCACAGGCCGAGGTTGTCTACCTCGGTCATGTGATTGGACAGGGTCGTCGCCGCCCCTCTGAAATAAAGGTGGCCGCTGTGCGAGACTTCCCGCAACCGCGCGCGAAGACCGATATTCGGTCGTTCTTAGGTGTCGCCGGCTACTATCAGAGGTACATCCCCAGGTACTCCGATATCGCGGCTCCCCTGACGGATGCTCTAAGAAAAACAGAGCCCCAAACAGTCGTCTGGGGCGAGACAAAGGAAAGAGCTTTCAGCGCCCTAAAGAGCGCCCTAACAAGCCAGCCTGTGCTACGATCGCCACACTACACAAAAGGGTTCGTTGTTCAGTGCGATGCTAGTGAGCGAGGCATGGGCGTTGTACTGTGCCAAAGGGACAATGGAGAAGTGGAACACCCCGTCCTGTATGCTAGTCGTAAGCTGACCTCTCGTGAGCAGGCGTACAGCGCCACCGAGAAAGTGTGTGCGTGTCTCGTGTGGGCCGTTCAGAAATTGTCATGCTACCTAGCCGGCTCGAGGTTTATCATTGAGACGGATCACTGCCCTCTCCAATGGCTGCAGACCATCTCTCCCAAAAATGGCCGCCTCCTGCGCTGGAGCCTCGCTTTGCAACAATATTCCTTTGAGGTGCGTTACAAAAAGGGGAGTCTCAACGGTAACGCCGATGGCTTAAGTCGAGGCCCCTAACGTGGGAATCCGCCTCAAAGTTGTTTGTTACTGATGTTTTCTTCCTGAGGCAGGATTTTTTACATATTGCTTTTGTTTAGTGTTTCAAAGTGATTATGTGTTTTCTAGTGCAATTTTCCAATTTGTGGACGCCTTCTGAGTGCTGCTTGACTACTGTAAGGAACTAGGCAGTAGTATAAAAGGGGAAAGAGCCTGGCAGAGCTTAGTGAGGGTTGTCTCGTGCTTGCTGACTGAGCGGTTGCGTTTCGGCGTAGTTCTAACGCTTGCTGGGAACGAGCACAAAAATGGCAACTCTCCCGAAGTGACTTTGCAGTGCCCTGTGTGAACCTGAACCTGAGAACGAGGCCTTCTCTGTGCGCTGCGCTCAAGCAACGTCGAGGGACGACCGGTTTCGATTACGAGCATCATCGAGCGACATCCCTCCGGACAGCGGATGCAGTCCCCTGACCATCGGGATCTCCTTCTCCCGGCGGGGCGGTCTGTTACGTTTCGCCTACGACGCGCGGTATAGCCGGCGCGGATGCAACGGACGCCGGGGCTTCGTTCAAAGTGGCGGTCATTTTGGGCCCGTTCAGTGCTGCCGTAACGCCTCCCGCCAAGCGCGTCCAGGCAGGTTTCAATGCCAGGTGTCGTCGTGTGTGCGTGTGTGTGTGCGTGTGCATGTTGGTGCCCACGCTTGTCAAAGCGCGGCAGCCGGGGCGAGGAGCTCCCCAACTGGGAGGCGAGGAGGTCTGACCGGCGCCGGCCCGGCGGACGCGTCACTTCACGTCTCAACATGTCCGTGCGTCGCCGTCTAGTGCGACTCATCCCAAGCCGTTCCTTCTTGCCCTCGACTCCGTGGGTATAAAAGCAGCTGCCCCGGACGCCCAAGGGAGACTTCGATTTCTTCCTTCGAGTAACGTGGTCGCCCTGACCGGCTGCTCTTTTGCGATGCCAGAATAAACAAGTTGTTCTGTTGCCAGTCGACTCATTCTTTGCCGGGACCTTCGGATGTTACCAGCTTTGCGCCAGGCCGCCAGGCCAACGCTACCCTTCGGGCTTGCAACCCATTTGCAACAAAGGAAAGAAAGAAAGAAAGAACGTGCTTAGAAGCGAGGTTGTGTGCGCTTATTCTAACCAATGTGTGTCAGAGAGAGAGAGACTCATTAATTACACGCAGACCTGTTGTAATTATAATCAGCTCTAGATCTGACCGGTGCAACCTCCTCGCCTTCCTTCGCCCATGCCTCTATCGGTGTTCTGCACAGCGATTCCAGGGGCCAGATTGCGCAACTGTTACAAATTCTGTCACAGGTTATTGACAGTGACGTCAAAATGACGACACGATGAGACGTCACCACGTGACGCAACGAGGAATCAGCCAATTACTGCAGGGCGGCGCCCCGAGAGCTTTCGAGGGAGCGTCTGCTTAATTTTTTGTAAAAAGAAATGAGACATGAGCAACAATGAAAATAACTAATATTTTATTGCGCCAAAACATTGCGTTTGAAGTTTTGAAAATATTAAGCAAAACAAAAAGCGTTCGAAGTTGTGCTATTAAATTGGCTGGTGGGTAACTTTCGGTGCCGCGGAGGTGTGCTGACGGCAGTAAAAAGGCCGCTTTGCACGAAAGCAGCTGTTTCACGCCGTGTTTTTTTTTTTTTGCTCGGCGCCTGGAATCGAGCTACTGTGCGGTTGACCTAAGTGCGCAGAAAAATTTCAGCGAATGCAGTGAAGGCTACGTGCCTGCCAAGTGAACTTGCATGGAGCGCATGGAACGAAATCTACGAAGAAAACATGTTGAAGTGTGTGTTGTTCTGCTCTTTCGATCGATGACAAAATGCCAAAAGGTGAGGTGTTGCAGTATGTGACGAGTGGTTGTTTGTTTCTTTCCCCTTGGGAACACCCCTTGGGAAACAGAAGACGACCACGAAGTGCCATTTGCTGGGAAAAATAAAGTACTTTGCCAGCATAAGCGTGTCCATTTATATGTAGCTGTGTGTCACAGAGGTGACGACGGAACCCACCCCTTCTGCGCACTAACTTTAAAATTGCCTCAAACACCCGCTGTACGCATTTGCTCACCGCCGGTTGTGCGATGCCGACGTGCGCCTCGCTACCAACGGCAGCCTGAAAGCCTCCCGTGGCAAAGAACCGCAGTGCACACAGCACCTGCCGCCGCACCGACAGCGCACGTGCACGCAAGCCTCCCAGTTCATCGGCGACTTCGTCGTCAAGCCACTCCACCGTCTCCTTCTCCAGTCGAAAAAGGCGTCGAAACAGCTCGTCCGGGAAGTCAAACATAATCAAACGTGTCTTCGTGCGCTCTCCTTCGCCGTTGCTCGCGCCGGCGCAGCCGCCTCACTCGTATCGCCGCCTACACCGCCGCCATTTTCTGTCACAAAGGCAACGGTCAAATTGACCGCTTCAAAACTGTGACAAAAAACTGTCAAATAGCGGTTGCGTAACTAGGTGTGACACGCCATCACTTCTCCCACATCTGTGACGTCATCTGCAGCCACCCATGACGCAGAAAAAGCAATATGGCCGCCGGCCACAACCGACCAACAGGAGCGAGGCTTATTAGGTCCGTTCGATTCGCCTGCACTCCCTGCACCAGTTCTGTAAAGTTCCGCAGCGGTGCCGTGGCGGTGCCGCGAGCGCGCAGCGCCAGTTCCAGAAGTTCAAGTGCTGCCTACTTCCAAAACGAATGGTCGAGCGCAGGCCTGTTCGTCTGCTAGCCTTGGCGTCGCCAACAAATTGCAGGCAGCAGCGTGGCGCCCAAATCAACGGCCTCCAACATCCCGAACCGCGTGAAGAATTTTCAAACAGCACATCGCAGCGAAGTGTTGCCATGAATCAGCCTCGATGCAACCTCGCGGCAGCTAAGCGAAACGCACGTGTGTAGTTTTACTGAACACGATTGATCAAGGTGCGCGCGCGTTGCAACAACGTGCATCATGCGCTGTATGCACGTGTTTACTTTTTAGTTAACATAACCGGCTTCGAGTACTAATATAACTTTATTAGTAGAAAGGAAAGACGCCGGTTATGGGTACGTAGAGAGCACGATGGTCGAGAGACGCAAGGTGCCGGCGAGGGCCGCAGTTCCCACTTCCGTCGCCGCCTTCTCGCGTTGCCACTCACGTTCCATGAGAGTCGGCGTGTCCCTGTGAGGCACTGTTATCATCGACGAGTGGAATAATTTGAGTATATCCTCCGTTTATCGCAAAGCGCAAGCCATCGTCGCGCAAGCGGTCGTCTGCTTCCATGGCGGCTGCAGCTGCACCATTTCGGCACCGACCATTGAGGAGGTGCAGAGTTTTCCTGCACTTTCCTGAACTAGACCTGCACAACGTCTGCACTTTTTTGAAACGAATGGCGTCGTGCAGACGGCGCCATCTTGCACCGCTGAAACGAATGGCGAAGTGCAGCGCCGCGAGAACCAGTTCACGTATAGTGCAGGCGAATCGAACGGACCTATTGACACCTTTGTGACAAGTTTTTTTTTCAATTTTCCTAATTGACAGTTACGTAATCTGGCCTCAAGTTGCGAAACGCTTAGCGCCCGCCTATAGCTTAACGCGCCGATTCAATCACCTAGCCGGCGCGAACGCGGATTATTTCCCGGGCGGCCAGACTTCGCAAACGCTCTTTCGCCTTAACACGACCAGCTTTGGCACATTATCTGGGTTTCACCGTAAACACGTGAGCGCATGTCAATATGAGCATTGACTAAACCTGCGGAGGTGTTTTTCTGCCACCTTTACAGCCATTGTGCTTACGTGCAGAGAAAAAGCAGGCATTGGGAAAGCGCTGGCTACGCAATCCTGCGTACATTTCTTTTTCATTTGCAGCCCAATGACATTTTTAGTCTCATTGCATTGCTTGCCAGGCGTGCAAACTCGCGCAGTGCGCGCAGCTTTATCGTTTCGCGAGTGCAAAAAATTTCAACACTGAGCTGGAGTAACCGGGTTCAAACCCGACCGCGGCGGCAGCGTTTCGATGGAGGCGAAATGCAAAAGGCGCCCGTGTGCTGTACCAGCCTCAGTGGCTCAGTGGTTAAGACTCTCGTCTACAGATCTGGAGTTCCCGGGTTCGAACCCGACCGCTGCGGCTGCGTTCCGATGGAGGCGAAACGCTAAGGCGCCCGTATGCTGCGCGATGTCAGTGCACGTTAAAGATCCCCAGGTGGTTGAAATTATTCCGGAGTCCTCCACTAGGGCACCTCTTTCTTCCTTTCTTCTTTCGCTCCTTCCTTTATCTCTTCCCTTACGGCGCGGTTCAGGGGTCCGCTGATATGCGAGACAGATACTACGCGACTTCCTTTAACCAGAAACCAATTTTCATTTCACAATTCCCACAGACGTCGACATAGCTTCTCCGCACGATTGTGTCGTTTTATAAAGATATATGGAGAAAAGACGATGTTGTTACATAGTGTGTGATCTGATCTTGCTCTGAAAACATTTGGCTGAATAATTTTAATTTTCTTATTATTAAACGGGAAAATTACACTTTGACATCACAATAGCCAGTGTTTAGGTCCAGTGTTTTGTGTCAGAAAACTTTCTCCGCACGATCACGTCGTTCCGTGAAGATAAATGTAAAAAGTTTGGTTGTGTTAGATAGTGCGTGATGAGATGAAGTGGGAAATATTTGGTTGATGTATTGCAATTATTTAATTACACTTCTATGGTGCTATAGCCACTTGTGTCGATATAGCATCCGGAGGTGAAAAGTAAAAAAAAAACCTAGTAAGAAAAAGAAAACATAAAAATACACATCAAAAATAAAAAATGAATGCGCAACAACTGAAAAATGATTTACGACTCACAACGTTTAGGCTTCTTCTTTAAGAGCGGGACGCGAAAGCGTGTTGCAGCGTTCCCGGGTGGTCCACGGAATGCCATCGCCCGTTCGGTACAATTCCTTGCCCATTGGACAATTTTAGCACATATCTCGGTGGACAGCCTAACCGTGCGGTAAGGGAAAGAAAACAAAATGAAAATTGGTTTTAAGGACAGGAAATGGCCCCTGCCTCACATATCTCGGAGGTCACCCAAACTTGCGACAACACATTGGGCGACTGACCACCTCGTCTTGAGCTGTGTACATATATATAACTGGATAATTGCAAAGCGCAACACTTAAGGATGTGCACAATGACCACGCCTACACCGCCAAGCTGCTGCATAGAGGTACGAAGCAGCAACATGGCGTTGACACGTCTACTGCAGCTCATCATGCCATGCGCGCAAAGAGGCGTCTGGTGGCCAGCCCTCCTGACGACACTTAAGTTTCGATGCTGTGTCCACCAGGTCATCTGACACGCGGCGGCGCAACGCGTGACCCTCCACGAAGCAATACAAGCGCCATAGCGTATTCAGTACGTCCCACGTGTTGCGGCCACTGTCGAAAAGCCAAGCACTTAAAGCACACCCAGACGCGCATGTGAACGCGACTCTTGCTGCACGCGCACATCTAGACGCCAAAGCACGTGCTCCATCCTACGCGCTCCCTTAGATCCAAAAGGCACTAAATCTCAGACACAAGTAAACACACAACGTCTGATACAACTAGAGCTCCAAAAAGGCACAGACGAAATTGGCCAACTATACCTCACATTCCTTCAGTCAGCAGATCCACCGCATCTACCCCCACCTAACCCGGAACTTGATGCCGACATCACCTTAAGCGAAGTCCGCATAGCACTCTTTAGTATTCACCGCTCTACGGCGCCGGAACCGCATGGCATAACGTACAAGGCCTTACTCAATCTGGACGAAGTCTCCCTCCAGGAAGTCATGGAGCTCATTAATAACCACTGGCACGCTGGGACGTCCCATCAGCCTGGACCCATGCCAGTGTGGCATTTATACCAAAACCAGGCACATCCCTCACCCTTCAAAATTTGCGCCCCATCTCCTTAAAGGGACCCAGAAAGGGGGTTCCAATAAAGGTGCCATATGTGATGGATGTTAAAAGACGACGGTTCATAATTATCCTCCAGCACGAATTATTTTAATGGGTTTTGTGGAAGCTGAGTTATATGCAGACAAAACTTGATCTTCCGCGTCTTCGCGCCTTTCCCTCTCCTCTCGCACGCCAAAACGGCGGCGCTCCTCCGCCGGCCCCACTAGTGTTCCTGTATATCTCCTTGCGGGAGCATATACAGGAACACTAGGCCCCACTAACTCGGCCCCTTCCCTACCTCCGCCGGTTTGGGCACGCGCGGAGTGGCCGCGGCCGCGTGTGACGTCTGACTGAATTTGGCGCTGTGAACCAATGATAACCCCCGCTGCTGACGTCATTTGCAAGATGTGACGTCGTCTGCCAGGTTTTCGTGCGAAAGCCCGGCACCGCGCGTCGCCACGAGGTGCGAAAGCGGGAGTATTTAAAAATGTATTGTAAATTTCCTGCTCACTTCTCAGCTCTCGTACGCGGCATGGACCAATACCACCTAGACTAGCTCAAGGCCTCCGCACGCGTCCGTGACGTCACACACAGCAGATGGGCCTGTAAGTCAGCTTCACCCCACGCGGTTTTTCCGGTTGCCCGTCGGGCACCCATTTCTCAAAATACTGCGTGTTTTGTGCCAGCGTAATATTATTATTTAACGGTTTCTGATTAGAATATGTATTCTTCAGGAACAGGCGGGAACGCGAAATAATCGACGCCTTCGCTATGCATGTTGCTCCAGATAAGCAATGCGTCAGCTCCGCTTCGGTGCTGTTAGGGAGTACTGAATTAAACTACCTCAAGATAAGTAATCTTCGGCTGTTGTAAAGGCACGTGTTCGTGTCTATTCTATTTTATATCTTTCTTCATATCGCTCTTGTCAGTGCGGTGCGGTCTTCCCTCTTCTGCGCATGATTTGACGTTAACATGTGTATATATATTCATGTTTCTTCATAGAATAAACAGTTGCTAGAAAGCGCTTTGTCCTGTTTGTTCGTCCCTTCTCGTATTTTGACAGCGCTTATCATCCCCTTCAATAATGCATTTCCAACTAGCCCCAGTTGTAGCTCCTTTGACTTTTTTTAATTCTTCCTAGTCCGTTGTCTTGCATCCATAAAATGATTACACTATTCACTTCCCACTCATAACCACTTCAGTAAAAATCGAACATTCCCCTATGCTTTCCTTGGTTGCATTGACTGTCAGCTTCCTTCATATGTTATGCTATACTACTTCACGTTGCACGGATGTTTCACAACAAACCAGCAAGATTTCTAAAAAAAAGTTGCAACGAATACAGTGAATAAAGAGTTTATTTAAGCACTTCACACTCACACACACATACACAAAGAATATAGCTGTCACCAAGTTGTGTGATTTGGTGAGATGCGCACACAAGAATCCAGTACAATTTGTTCAGTGCCATACTGTATGAAACAGGAACAAACATACCCATTTGCATTTACAAGTCCATCATACAGAAGGGAAAAAAATTTGGTACACAAGTTACCACTCACTACAGTTCTATCAAATGTTCTATAGCTGCAGTTGCTAAGTATGAAAAGAACATGTACAGATTATAAAATGCCTTAATACAAAGCTATCTTTATAATGTAATCAGGCGTGCAAGAAAGGTCCGCTATCTCAGAAACACTTGCCATTAAACGATACAGTCATCAATCCTCAACTCTTTAGAGTTTGCATTTTTCGCTGCCCCTTCGACACTGTTGTGTTGTTTTTCGTTTTCCACAGATTATTTAACAGCGTGTTGGCAGCAGCACTCAAAATATGGTGCATGACTTTTTCTGGCGAATGATCAGAATCACACGTATCAAGGACTCCAGAATCGTGGAGAATGGTTGACACAAGAGAAACAAGGGCCTCCTTCTGATTTGGAAGAGCCAGAAATTTGGATGCATACTGCTCACTCCTCAATTTGTCAAGGACTATTTCTGTATAAAGTACAGCGTTCACTACGACATCTCGTGGAAACTTTAATCCTCCTCTTGTCATGCCTGAAAGGAGCAGTGTGTCATCATGGTCCAAACTGGTGTTATCCAGGACGAGATTGCCCTTGCACGACATACACATGAGCTTTTTCAGTGTTGCATGGGCACAGTATCCCGCAACATACGTAACAGCGGGAATCATCGACGATTTTTTTGCTACATCAGCATTGGTCACTGCTATACTGAACTGTGCACAAAGTGATTCAACACTTATGACGGAGATCGGTTCTGCAATAATGTCAAGATCAGGCATGTCCAGTACTTTTTGAAGCCTTAGCTTGTTCTCAGATTCATAAATCTGCCTGATCGAGACATGGTATTGGGCTCCGGATAGCTGGCGATACTTCCCGAATCTATCCTCAAGGCAATCTGTTTGAAATTTTCCAAGGAGCACATACCGAAATCGCAGCTCTTACAGGCAGTGTAAAGCGATCCCATGCAGAGCGTGGCTCGTGTGGCCAAAAGCCATGTGAGTTTCTTTCGTCAGGTGGCCAGCATCGTGTCTGAGGCTAGCCCAGTAGTCTAGCCACTCTGGTATTTTCCTCAAAAATTCAAGCTGTGGACATGTTGTTGACGCATTCGGAGACTGCATTTCATCACGCAGGCGTTCACCTTTTCTTGGCGTCTTTACATTCACTATTCGCCACCATGTCAAAATGGTGTTTATGAAATCTGCTGTTCCTTTAGCATGTTGTACAGTGGAACATTGCAGTGCAGCTGCTGTCCATTCATTAAAAAACCTGAGAGCAAGCTTAACGTTCTGGCGCTCCATAGTTGATGGGTTCAGTGCTTTCAGTGAGAGTGTTGGTGCCAGCTTTAAAAGGTTATTTTGCTCAGCCTCATGCAGATCACACAAAGATTTAAATGATGCCGTAAGAATAGGTGGCTTTGGGTCATTGCTGCTTGGATCAGGGTAATATATACACTTTCCACTGTTTCTCTGGTTTAGCCAATTGTTCCTAATTGACTTCAAAAGGTGCACAGGGTCCAAAATGAAAAACAGTGGACGAGAGGAAACAGCTGGGTGTGTGTAAACTATACTGGCTTTGGGGGGGCTAGCAAAAAATGTCATGGCTTTCCGATTGATAGCATTGTTGTCTGAAACAACAGCTAGTACCTTAAATTCAAGTGACTCAAGGTCAGTAATGAGCTTGTGCAAAAATAGATGCAGTGCTTTTGCATCTATCTGTGCGACTGGCAAAATGTGAACAACATCCTTGTTGCTTGACAAAAGGCTTTGTAACATGAACACATATGCTGTTTTAGCCGGATCGGAACTATTGGCTGCGGCACCTGTAAGGAAGCCTGCTTTGTACTCAAAATAGGTTTGAAGATGGATCTCATCCATCATTAATGTCACAGTGCGCTCATGCTCGGCCATTGCTTGCAATACAGTTTTAGCATAGTTCAAGAAACAAGGATCTTGCTGTTCAAGTGCTGGATTCATGTGATATGACGAACACAGTCGTCGAATAGTGTCTGGGTGCGGCAGCTTAATTTTAAGCGAGCTTCTGATGAACCTGTATGCATGTGGAGAAATGGTTTACAGCAGACCTGAAAACACGAGTACATCTGGTGGATATCGAGGCACATTTTTCAAAACAAGCTCGACTTGGCTTCGCACAAATTTCAGTACCTGTAAGTTCCATCCATGATGTTCTTGGAGCTAAGTTGCGAGAAGCTGGTGTTCCTTTTCGCTGCCACTAGCACAACTCTGCAGCTTTTCAACAGACTGCAGCACTTTATCAAGCTCCCTTAAATCCTTCATTTGTGACGGCACACATTCGTCTCCAAGATTGTGGAGACGGGACCCTCCGAGAAACACCTGAACAGACAGGTCGTCTAAAACCACCACTGATGAACGCACTGCGGGAGCTTGGTCGAGGGAGAGCTCCAGGAACAAAACCTTTGCCTGCGTAGTGACCACAGTCCAGAAGTCAGAAGTCTTAAGCTTAGGAAGGGCAGAACACAGCTCCCCAAAACTGCAAATTTTTGTTCCTGCGATCTTCTTCCTCTTGAGCAGCAACAGAAAGCTCTATCGCTTTTCGCAGTGACGCTGCCTCGAGTCGGGCCTTCTTTTCTGCAGGAGCTTCTCGCGAAGATGGTGGCTGAGAGAGATATTTCGGGCAGCCGGGAAACACACTCGAGACAGCAGCTGGCTTCAGGCGGAACGCTGCAGCGGAACTTCGATAACGTTTCCAGTGTTCTCGTCCGTGTACGTTGCAAACCTGACGAAGTCACCAGTTTGAAAGTGTTTTTCACACACCTAAAAAAAAGTAAAACCACAAGTCCATTAGGTTTGGGCGACAGGCTTACAAAATTCGGCAAGCGAAATGACTGCGAAATAAAACTCCGCAAGCGAAGTAATAAGAAAGTGAAGAAAAAGTCCCCTCTCCGAAGCAAGCCATAAAAAAAAACGTGTGAAGCACAAAACCAAGGAAAAGGAGCAGCGCAAAAGCATGCAACCACAAGAGAAGAAAGGACAAGACACGGAACAAAACGCGAAAACAGCGCTCGTGTCTTGTCCTTTCTTGCGTGGTTGCATGCTTTTGCGCTGCTCTTTTTCCTTGGTTCAGAATGCACTAACTAGGCTAAAAAGAAGTTTTACTGAAGCAAAACGTTTAAGGCAAGCATCCTGAAAAACAGCACCAAAAGCGACGCTTACCACAGCGTGCTTGGTTGGCACAAAATCTTCGCGAGAAATAGCCTTTGTCCATGCTGCCCTTTGCGTCTCGTCGGCAGGAAACTTGTAGACGCGGACACTCGGACCACCTTCATAATTTGATCTGCAGCCTGGGGCGCAGCAGCAGCCAGGCATTTCAGAACTGAGGCTACGCAGGTTCAAACACGCAAACGAAGCCTCTGCAGATGAAAAAGCTTGCACAGTTCTTGAGCTCTTCCGTGAAAACGCGACACATTCACGTCAGCTAGCACCATGACCATGTGCGTACTGGTTGTCTCACTGTTCCCAACCAACTTAGGATGCGGACTGGCATTAGCTTTCAAGCGCAAGTAGAGTTTGATATTAAACATTGTTAAAGCCGCAGTTGACAGCAAGGATGCAAGGCTTAACACCACATTTATTTTTGCAATATTTCAAACTATAAACTCGTTAATATAAGCGTGGCAAAAATAAGAAAAGAGCTTTCTTGAGTTTTATTTGA
The DNA here is from genome assembly GCF_052857255.1 of Amblyomma americanum. Lineage (NCBI taxonomy): Eukaryota > Metazoa > Arthropoda > Arachnida > Ixodida > Ixodidae > Amblyomma > Amblyomma americanum. The sequence continues at coordinate 62,530,114 of NC_135497.1, forward strand.
AGCGACAAAAAATAGCCAAGTTCGAGCCAAGCCAGGATAATTCCAAATCCGATCGAGGGTACAGAATTTTTCCGCTTAGTCAGTTTTCTCCCAGATGGCGCCACGTAAACCTGCTGCGCGCTGCATCTCTTAGCAGTGACGTAGACGCTTGGCGAGGAGGTCATGCGGGGGCCTTGTAAAGTTATCTAGGTGGTATTGCATGGACGCCCGGTGGCCTGCAATCTACGTAGTGCAAGCATTTTAAAGCCGAGCTGAAACACCCCTTTCTGTGGCCATTTAACGAGCTGTGTTGGCAAGCTCTTCGAGCACGTCTTTCTCAATCGCCTAGAACCGTTCCTAGAAACAACGGGCTATCTCTCCAACGTTCAATTTTGCTTCCGTCCAAACATAGCGGCGTGAGACGTACTTCTCGCCCTTAAAAAGTCTCTCTTTTGCAGTAAGCGCCGTACAGCCGCTACGCGAGCCATACTGGCGCTGTATATTCATAAGTCTTTCGACACAATAAGCCATGACCATGTCCTGACGACATTAGCCACCACAGACTGCGGCACGCGCATATGGCAATATGTTTGGGCCTTCCTTCAGAGGCGCACGGCAGAGCTCCAGCTTGGGGACGTCGCCTCCCAGCCTTTTCCCCTGCCTAACCAAGGAATCGCGCAAAGGTCGGTCCTATCACCTTTGCATTTTAACATTGCCCCCCATTGAACTGCACATAAACGGGAATCCAGGTCAAGATTCTCGGTCTTTTCATTAATAACACACTCGATGCAACCTCCCCCCTTCAGCTCTTGCAAAGATAGACCAAACAGGTCGCTGCACTAATCAGGTGCGTCGCAGCACGCAATCGTGGGCTGTCTGATACGCGAGACCCTCAATATGACAAATGCATTAATCATTAGCCGCATTACAAACCACCTCCTGCATCCTAGTGGAGATCAGTGGTCTGAACTAAATCACCCGCAGAGGCGGATGGAGCCGCCATCGCACTTGCGCTTGCCCACTCCACCATTGACAAAAACGTAAGCGAAATTTGCAGATTCCCAGGCCGCATACCGCCGCTACCTAACGGGTTTGCCGACGCCGGCACACACCGTATTCTTGCCACAGCCACCTGTCTCGACCGAACGGTTACTCTGCCGTGGATCCCTGGAGATTCCTCGATCCCCGGTAATGAGCGCGTTCATGCGATGGCCCGAGAACTCTCCCCCAAACCCCGGATGATCAGGCGCCCAACCCTGCGCAAGAAGACCCATCGGTCCTTTATACATATCATCAAATCACCACATTCTACAAACTCAGCCGCCTGACATTACCACCACCGCACAGTACCTTGTCGCCCTTATCCAGCGCCACATGGTGAGAATTACAGACGGGATGCTTTAGTAAACCCTACCGTCTCTCAAGCTTCCACACCACATTTCTTGCTCATTGTAACACCTGTGGCTTTCCCAGATCAACACTTTTCTACTACCTTTGAGCAGTACCCCCCATCCGCAATCCCGCTCATTCTTCCTGGGAGGCTGTTTTACGGACCGCTCAGCTAGCCGGCGAGAAAAGGCTGGTGGATCGGACTTTATCTCAAGCACAAGCCTGTGGACTCCTGAACCAGTACGGGACAACCCTGGAAGATTTTTTTAAAGCGAAAGCTTTACTGGCCGCCGGTTGAGCAGTTTCGCGTGATCCCAGGAGAGCCGTGCTGCGCATGCGCGAGGAGCAGTGACCACAAACGGAGCATTCCTCTTTCTCGCTTTCTAGTCACAAATGCGCATGCGCCCCTAGTAGCACCGAGCCATAGGTCCACTCCTTCGCAGCGCCGCGCCTTAATTAATAATAAATAATTGATTTTGGGGGAAAGGAAATGGCGCAGTATCTGTCTCGAATATCGTTGGACACCTGAACCGCGCTGCAAGGGAAGGGATAAAGGAGGGAGTGAAACAAGAAAAAAAGAAAGGGGTGCCGTAGTGGATGGCTCCGAAATAATTTCGACCCCATGGGGATCTTTAACGTGCACTGATATCGCACAGCACACGGGCGTCTTAGCTTTTTTCCTTCATAAAAACGCAACCGCCGCGGTCGGGTTCGAACCCGGGAACTCCGTATCAGTAGTCGAGCGCCCTAACCACTGAGCCTTTCCACAAGATCTAATTTTCAATTTTCAGTTTTCTACACCGCGGTGGCTCAGTGGTTAGGGCGCTCGGCTACTGATCCGGAGTTCCCGGGTTCGAACCCGACCGCGGCGGCTGCGTTTTTATGGAGGCGAAACGCTTAGGCGCCCGTGTGCTGTGCGATGTCGGTGCACGTTAAAGATCCCCAGGTGGTCGAAATTATTCCGGAGTCCTCCACTACGGCACTTCTTTCTTCCTTTCTTCTTTCACTCCCTCCTTTATCCCTTCCCTTACGGCGCAGTTCAGGTGTCCAACGATATATGAGACAGATACTGCGCCATTTCCTTTCCCCAAAAAACCAATTATTATTATTATTAACTTTTTCCCTCCCGCCTTTATCCCTTCCTTTACGGTGCGGGTCGGGTGTCCACCGAGATATGTGAGAAAGTTTCTGTGCCATTTCCTTTCCTCAAAATCCAATCAAAAACCAAACAAAACAGGTGAGCCGACGGCGTTCTCGGAGTTCCTTCGTGTTGACAACACTGCAAAGACCGTCAATTTTCACGAAAGGAAAGGCGCACAACCGGCTCCGTTGGTCAGTGGAGAACTCGATCTCGCTTTCGCTTTGTATATCCTGGATTAGCTGGGCTGATCCACATTAATTTTTTTCGCCTTATAAAAGTTGTTTCCGTCCGTCCATCCATCCATCTAGACGTCGCGGCCGACTAGTCCCAGCTCCAGGGAGAGACAGCACAAGCAGTACTGGTTCGATGATCTGAAATGTACACTGGCGTCGACAGCAAAGAGACAACGCTCGTCTGCGACACGTATGCACAGAGCTCCTTCAGGCACATAAGCGCGGTGCAGCCCGCTGGCAGATATACCGGGGCGCCATGTCTAATAAAATTGGGGACCATTCAGCGCCTCGTCCGCATCCACCAGCGAAAACTGCTATACAAGGCGCCGAAGCTCACGAGCGTTCCAGGTCGACAGACTCCACCCAGGGCCTCGCATATCAGCACAGGTTTCAAGGACTCATTAGGTCTCCCACTGCGATTACGTAGCGCCAATGGATAATGGACACATCTAAATTTTCAGAAAGTTTATTACTGTGACTTACGTTAGCCTGCAAGTAAACACACAACACGCGCAACCTAAAAGTTTAAAACGCAGTCCACGGAAAAAACGCGGCCAAACCCGTCATATGTTATCGTTATGTGATGGTCTCGCAGAAAAGCCCTCATTAGTACTATTACCCCAACGCCTGCCGTATACGTGGTGGCACCGGGGAAGAAGCAGTGCAATTTGAAACAGCGCTTAAAGGCTATTACGTCTGACAACCCGGTAGACTTTCCCTTGTACGCATCGCTTAACAACAGTATGGAATCCTCAATACATACACAGAAACCTCAAGTTACGGCGCAATGAACCCGCAATTTATCGCATTGCCTGCGAAGTGTAGCAGAGAAGTCTGCCAAAGTAAACAAGATATTCAGAGGCTTTACTGAATGTTTCGTAACACAATTCGTCCGAAATTTTTCATCTAATGCATGTCGTCACTGATCCCACTAAACGTCACGTTTCTTTAATGCAAGAGCCGGCAAGCACGGCGAAATGTACTAGAAATGCCCGGTAAAGTGCCGAGAAAATGTTTTCTCGCTGCCGAATCTCCGCACACACAAACAATCAAGGTAGCCAGCACGGTGTCTCGAGCCGTAGACGGTCTGACTAAACGGGCACGCGTTTGTCTCACTCGTTGTCATAGCAACCCTGACGTCAAGCGGCGGTGGTGTTCATTGTGAACCAGCCGCAAGGCATGCTGGGTACTCCGACTTCCAGATCGTTCGGCGAGATGCGTGTACAGTGCTTTGCTTGAATTCGGCTCTTCACGTGTTAATAGACGCGAATAAACTCGTAAAAATAGTGAGCATGCTTTACGTCCACTATTATGTCCGCGCTCAACGTTCCGTATTTGAATTAATGGCGAAAGAGCGTTGCAAGTACAAACGTTTCGGAATGCGTCGTCTGTTCGCGCAGAAGTTTAGGAGGCCTAATTCATTCGCTAAAAAGTTCGCTTGTGTTTGCTCGGCTGCTACATTGATCTCTAACATATGTTAGGGTACATATTTCCGAGAAGTTTCGCGCTACCAGTCGCTGAATATATGGACTACCAGCAGCCGTAGCCTAGCATTACGTATACGAGCGCCCTGCTGCGCACATTCTAGCAGAGTGGCTGCGACGGCGAAGAGCTTGCATCATGCAAATCCTCGCAGGACTTGAGGCCCTTTTTCTACACCAGCCGCGGTGGCCTTGTGGTTAGGCCACTCGGCTACCGAGTCGGAGGACCCGGGTTCAATCCGGGGCGCAGCGGCCGCGTTTCGATGGCGTTGAAGCGCGAAAGGCGCCCGAGTTCTCTGCCATAGAACCCTTCTAAACTAATCTAGAGCCCTTCACTACGGCGTCCCTCATTGCCCATGTATCGCTTCTAGACGTGGCACCACACAATTTGCAATATTTTGTCATTTTCAAGTCTACAAAGCTTTCATGTACACTGCATCGGAGCTGCAAGGGTCTCTTGCCACGCGGTAGCACCGGAGCTGCGTTGCCTGCAAGCAAGGTAGGCCGCGTTTTAGTTGCCCTACAATTGGCACAGGCGGCACGTTGAGCTCGTCCCAAAAATCTGCACTTATATATGCTTCACAATCTCAGCAAAGGTGCACATGTTTCACAGTCGGTTATGTCCTTGTCAGCTCAACTGCTTTTGTCGAATATTTGCTATGGCTTATGGAATAATCACTGCAATAGCTGGCATGCATAACAACTGTCTAAAGAAACTGTATCGTCTGTGACGCAACTGCATGACAAATGTGTGTCATTTTCAGCACTACTGTATTCTTTCTCGCTGAACGAATTGCACGGAGCATGCGCCCATACTTTGTGGCTGAAGACCTCTACTGATGTGCGTCAAGGGCATGAGATAGGCAAGTGATATAGCAGCTATTCCAATGCTAAAATGGTGAGGTGAGATTGCACGCAACGACAGTGCGCTAGAATAAGCCTTTATAAATGGCCAAAGCATAAATCCCAAAAAATCGCTGAAAGTAGCTGCTAATGAGTCAAGAAAAAAAAAGAGGAAGAAGCAATTTTGCGCGATTTGGCATTAAGTAGCGGATGCCTCTGATCGCATTTATCAACTCCGGTAAGCTTAGAGGAGTCTAAGCGTTGTCGCAGAGTGCGCCACGAAGCAAAAAAGGCTCCTAAACTCTAACGGCTTCATCGTCGGCCCGAAAGCTGGAATTCTGGCTTCAGTCTCGCGTTAGACGGACGCCTATTCCTTTGCGCCCTGCCTGCGGTGCGTCCGCTGCATGCTGTGACGAAGTCGCGCCGATCGACTGAGTGGCGAGATTTTGCGGCGGTCAGGCAAACGCGACAATGTATCTGCCGCCGATAGTGCGTGTGTCGAAAAAACCGGCTGATCGTCTACAGTGCTATTTAACGACGACAGACAGTCGGCGAGGAACGGAGCTAGGCTGCCTGCCATAACTGGGAAACAGAAGCCGCGTGGTTCAGTGCAGCACAGCTCTTCGAGTACGCCACTCAGCTATAGGCAGAGCTGTGCGCCCCATTAAAGCGAGTGCGGGCTGCGTGACAACGTGACCACTTACGCGAACATGCATGGCTAAAGGTAAGGCACAGAAGACGAAAAGACAAGAGAAGCAGACGGGACACGTGCCGCGTTCTGTCGTTTACGCCAACCCAGCGCTCCCTCAGGACGGATGCGGAGGGGATGAAAACAGGTCCCGAGTGCGAACTAGATGTGGAAGAGTAGACCACGCGATTAGGACGAGAGTACGACACCACGGGCATTTGTTTATTTGCCTCTTGTCGTCATGCTAATCGTGCAGTCTTAACTTCCCTCGAAATGAACGAACCGGTCAGCAAGAACGATCTACCGTCCAGATAGCTAAATCGAGCAGCTTATAATGCACAGTTTCCTGCATTAGTCTGCTGTTTATTGTCTGGTGTGCACTGCTTTCCACTTTTGTCAGAACTTCGCTTCGCTGCCTGCAAACGCTTCAGATGTTTAACGCCGATGACAATAAGAATGCCATCTATCGCTGCAGGAACGACAATAAACTACGGCCACAGCAACAGCAACGCAGCAGACGCGTGGCTTCGTTCCTGCCGTCGGTGGTCAGCCTTCGGTGATGCCGAAGGATGAGGTTTCGGTCCGACGAAACGCTGCTTGCCTTCCGAAGTCTGGGTGCTCGTATGCGCTGAGCGACGCATGCTGAATAAAGTGCTTCCTGTTTCTCCTCCACCTCCCGCCTGTTAAACCGCCACACTCGTGTTGTACCACCAACCCATCTGCAGGTCCCGGTCGCAGACTGTTCCTCTGGAAAAAGCCTGGAGGCACTGCCATCGGTCCCTCTGCGGGCAGAGTGAAAAGGCGGGAGTTGCCGCCACTACTCTGCATTTGCATGTTTTACGATGGCCAAGTACGGCCGTGTCATGGCATTCCGTTCCTGAGCAGGAGGTCGCGGAGTGGAATACTGGCCGCATTTCGGAGAAGCTGGCCCAGCCTCATCCGGAGCGGGTGTCGCCGCCGACAGAATACATAACGAAGTGTTTGAACACCTCGGAGACGAATGCATTAACGACGTAGGGGTGGCATTTTGGAATTCGCACGCTACCCAATCGACAGCAATCTCAGAGCCACGCAGCAACTAACGTCTCCTTGCGCGCCCTCATCCATGTCCGCAGAGACGTGAAAAAATTTACTCACACCGAGGGCGTTAGAGCCTTTATTCACTCACGTGTAGCATCCAGTACTTGTAGTAGCATCCAGTAATGAGCCCAACAGGTCGCAATGCGACATGTCGTTTTTAATTTTTTGTCAACTGTCTCAATGTGCGAAAGTACGCGCTATAAGCGACACAAGAAGACAACACACATACGACACAAGGGCAAACTAACATGCAGTTGTTTGCGCTTGCGTCGTGTGTGTGTTTTCTTCTTGTGTCGCTTATAGCGCGTCATTCACATAATGATCAACCAACTGGCCCCGGCGTTAGCTTTGCTGTTTTAATATAAACATCATTGAAACTTGCTTCGGTTGCCAGACAGGCGCGGGTCTGCGTCCATGGCGCCTCCACGCAATTGGCGCCGAGTGGCGCTGCGGTCGCACTATGCCAAGGAGGCAGTAGTCACTGGATAAGTTTTAAAACATATCCAGTGACGCTGAGTCAGCAACGGCTGTTGTCATAAGCGCCATAAGCTGCAGGAAAAGGGAAAACTCGTCAGTCACGCACGCCAGCTAAAGATTTGGTCGGCTTTACCCTGTCCGTTCTTCATCGGTTTGGTCAACTCGACGAGCTTTTATTCGCGACTTATCTCTAGCTTATCCGCCGCGGTGGCTGAGTGGTTATGGCGCTCGGCTGCTGGCCCGAAAGACGCGGGTTCGATCCCGGCCGCGGCGGTCGAATTTCGATGAAGGCGACATTCTAGAGGCCCGTGTACTGTGCGATGTCAGTGCACGTTAAAGAACCCCAGGTGGTCGAAATTTCCGGAGCCCTTCACTACGGCGTCTCTCATAGCCTGAGTCGCATTGGGACGTTTAACCCCCCTAAACTATAAACCATTTATCTCTAGCCAACGCAGCTTCCTGACGCTCTCTGTCGTAGGGATCGCTAGAAGCTACCCGGCGCCTCCAATGCTCAGTCGAAGAAGTCGCCGCGGTGAACGGTTCTGGCTATTTGTCTCTGTGGCGTCTAGGCGGCGAGCGCTGGCATTTGTTCAGCAAGTGCGAATCACGTGGTTAGTCACGTGACACAAGTGGCAAGTGCGGCGCAGCGGTGGAACGAGCGGTAACAGATGCGGCAAGTCAAGTGTTATGACGTCACAGCCACACCTGCGGCGACCCTCCAGTTAGAGGTCAAATCCAAGCGTCATATGACTTTCAGCTTTGCATGCGGGAAGTGAAGCTTTGCTCCAAAAATCAATTTTTCTAAAAAATGTGATGCCCCGTTCGTAGTACGGCGTTCCAAATGGTGCCATTGTCACCACTTCGCGCACTTCTGCGTGCGTTCCCAGACACCCTTAGAGCGTATGGGGGTAGCGGTCTCGGTCACAGAGGATATGCCCTCGACTCAGCGTGGCAGGCTAAGCCGAAGACCAGCTACCAAGTGACAAGGGGGTTGGTTGGTCGTTTGATGCCCAGCTTTCGCCGGTCGCAAGCCAGAAAATGGCTCGGAGCCAAAGGTTCACAAAAGAAAACAGTTTATACAGCTAAGAGACGATACAAAGGAATTTACGAGGGGACATCGTGCTAGAAAAACTAGCCACCCTGTATACGCAATGCCTTATGACCTCGACTGTACCAGAAGCTTGGAAGAATGCAAACATTATCTTAATTCATAAGAAGGGAGACGCCAAGGACTTGAAAAATTACAGGCCGATCAGCTTACTATCCGTTGCCTACAAAGTATTTACTAAGGTAATCGCTAATAGAGTGAGGGCCACGTTAGACTTTAATCAACCTAATGATCAGGCAGGCTTTCGTAAAGGATATTCCACAATAGATCATATTCACACTATCAATCAGGTGATAGAGAAATGCGCAGAATATAATCAACGTCTATATATAGCTTTCATTGATTACGAGAAAGCATTCGACTCAGTGGAAACCTCAGCAGTCATACAGGCATTGCGTAATCAGGGGATAGAAGAGCCTTATGTCAAAATACTGGAAGATATATATAGCAACTGCACAGCTACTATAGTCCTCCATAAAGTCAGCAATAAAATTGCAATAAGGAAGGGCGTCAGGCAAGGAGACACGATCTCGCCAATGCTGTTCACCGCATGTTTAGAGGAATTATTTCGAGGCCTGAATTGGGAACAGTTGGGAATAAGAATAAATGGAGAATACCTAAATAATCTGCGATTTGCTGATGACATTGCCTTGCGAGTCACTCAGGAGGTGAACTGCAAATAATGATCAATGAGTTAGACAGGCAGAGCAGATTGATGGGTCTAATAATTAACATGCAGAAAACCAAGGTAATGTTCAACAGCCTAGCAAGGGAACAACAGTTCACAATCGGCAGCGAGAGCCTAGAAATTGTGACGGAATACGTCTACTTGGGGCAGGTAGTGACAGCTGATCCGGATCATGAGAGGGAGATAACTAGAAGGATAAGAATGGGGTGGAGCGCATATGGAAAATTCTCGCAGATCATGAGTGGCAGTTTAACAATTTCCCTCAAGAGGAAAGTGTACAACAGCATAATCTTACCGGTACTCACCTACGGGGCAGAAACGTGGAGGCTAACGAAAAGAGTTCAGCTTAAGTTAAGGACAACGCAGCGGGGCCGATCCGCAGACTGGCGCACGTTGCCTCGTTGGTCCGTCCTTGGCTGGTCGAGTGGTGTTCTCCCGGGAGTCGAGCGGGCGCGCTTCTCGGAAGCTTGAACGGCGGTTCGGGCTAACACAGCGGTTGCAGCCCCTCATTTTTAGGCGTAGTCCGCGTGTGATTGTTCAGCGCGCCAAGGCAGGCGCGCACATACACGCAGCTTCATCTGCACAAACTCCTTCTCCTTGTTGCGACGGGCACGCGACCCCATTGGTCGAGCGCGGAAACCACCTTCTAGAACAATCTAAGTCATTCGCGGCACGCCCAGTCATCGGCGCAGGAGCGAAGGGGGGAGGGCATCACTTCGGGCTGCACCAGGTTACCCCTTTCCGTCGACAACAAGCAAAAACTTCTCCAACATTCGAGAAGAATTGACGCCGCGCGTGTCTATGTTTAATTTGGCGCCCCGACGGCGAGCTGAGTGAAAACCGCCGTCCGCTCCAGGGTTCTTCCCCGCTGTTTTTTTTTTTACTTTACCGCGCGCGGGCGCGATTGCTTAGGCGCAGCGTCGGTTTGTTTCGAACATGCGCCGAATTTTGTGACAGCCATACGCGCACGCGCGCGCGCGTTTGGGTGGGGGGGTGGGTGGGTTGGTGTCAGTTCATCCAGGGACAGCGATGCTTTCGCATTCTCACACGTAAGCAGCCTTAATGGCGAATTTTTTGTTAGTCATGAAACTTATACCGAAGTTTCGTTCAGGCACATAATCAGCCAGCGCCAGGGGCGTCAGTTTGGTAGTGGTGACGTTTTAGAGTCCCGAAGATGCACGTTAGCTATGACGAACGCCGTTGTCGAGGAGGGCTTCGGATTAATTTGTATTCCCTGCGGGTTCTTTAACGTGCTCTGGACATCGCGCAGCACATGGACGACCACCGCGGCCGCGATCCACTCACGCGGCCTCGGGCTCAGCCGCCGCAGCGCGTCAGAGTCGACTGGGGATCGGCAGCCTTGAAAGAATTCGGTCACATGGTCGCAAAGCGCTTTGTCAGGGGTGTCACGAAGTAAGCAGAATAAAAATTAATCACAGAGTAGTGTACAGTACCGAAACACAGCTTACTCATTTATTTTTGTCAATCAGAACAAGCGTAATTTATGCAGAATGTCTACGCATTCAAAGTGCCTTCGTACATCATTTAAAGGACAACAAGAAGGCGGTGATCTCGCAGGCTGGGTACTGAGTTTGCCGGTCTCCCTTTTAATCGTCTGGGCCCTCCGTATTAGATGGCACTGCGGCTTGGTCACTCTAGGTGGAGTGCAGAGCTCTCTCATACGGCGTTGCGCATAACTTTTACGATCCGTAACAAAGTATTACAAGACCCTGGCGCTAAAGACAGCTATCGTTGTAAAATGATTAATTCGGACCGGTGTAGAGCGGCACACTTAACCTGCGTTCCCTGAGTCAGATTCAAAGAAATTTGCAATAAGTGCAACGCATCATAACACACGCTTGTCGTCCAGAATTCTATGAAAGTATGTATCAGTGTCTAAATGCAAAACAACAGCTTTGTTTTGTCACCGAGCGCAAATCTGAAACACGACTGCCTCCTCAGCAGCGTCCATATAGAAGCTCAATCAGAAAGGAGGCGAAACGCAAAGGCGCTCGTGTGCTGTGCGATGTCAGTGCACGGTAAAGATCCCCAGATGGTCAAAATTATTCTGTAGCTCTCCACTACGGCACCTCTTTTTTCCTTTCTGCTTTCACTCCCTCCTTTATACACCACCCTCCTTTATACGCCCGATACACCACAGCTTTCGCTCTCTAACTAGGATGAGTAGTAAGTGTTTTTATTAAAATAATAATAAAAAGGGAGGAAAAGATTTTTGCTAGCCCCGGCATCTGCCTTAGATACTGAAGCACCTGAGCTCGGGCATCGGAAATAAAGGATAGCAGGCAGAATGGAGAAATGATATGAAAGAGGTGAGGGAACAGGAAGAGAGGATAGGGGGAGAAGTAATATACACAATCTTCTCAGCAGTATTTAAACCGCACCTCATTTTTTTCGTTGGCCAACCCTACTCGATGTCAATGTCAGATTAACTTTCCCTAACCACGGGATTCCCTTTCCCTCTGTCGTGGCATTATGAACACACAGTCCTGCGCGCTGGAAGCATTCGCTGAAGGAAAGCTGCTTCTCACGACCTGTGTTTTTGCTATTCAATTCCCTTCCGGATGCTGCCCCCGAACGACGGCGGCGAGTGTTTCACTGTTCATACGCTCGTGACCTTAGCTTTCGGGATACTCTTCGGCTGTGGGAAAGGCCTCGTCTTCTCAGACGTAGATTTCGGCTTTCTGAGCTCAGCGGCCTCGGTGCCCTGCTCCGTCATAACATGTTGTACGCTGCCTCTCCTCACCCCGTATTAACGGCACGCCGTTTGCATGTACGCGCTTGGGCGCTGGAGGAAGCTAAAGGTTGATTTAGGCTCATAAACGCACTTGACGTCTTCTGCTCTGAATATCCCTGAGCTGAAATGAAAGCAAGCCGCTGAAGTACACTGCCTACTGTAGAAAACTAAACAGGCGAAAAAAACTTAGGCTGGATCGCATTTAACATGCCTCGGAAACAACGTCCACTTATCAGTAAACTAATTTTGGAAACATTTCCGGCGACTATGTTTTCGCGACATTTATTTGGCCATGGATTTTTTTACTGGCCCAGCCAGTTGAGCGGCATCACTTGGAGTGGAAAAGAATACGTGGCCCTCTGAGAGGAAAGGCACGTTGTGCGGCGTTCACGCGACAAAAAGACGCCGTAGCACTTGGGCGCAAGACAACACTTGGGCGCTCAGCGTTGCGAAACCCGCTGCGGTGGCTCTGTGGTGACGGCGTTCGGTTGCTGAACACGAAGACGGGGGTTCGATACCAGTCACGCCGGCAGCGTTTCGATGCAAGCGAACTGCTAAAGACGCCCGTAAGCTATGCGATTTCAGTGCACTTTAAAGATCCCCAGGGGGTCGAAGTTGAGATACTGGGGAAGGCCAGGTGGCTGCCGGAGCACAAGAACGCGTCTCACGTCAGCTTCGCAGTTTTCTACCGTTTTGTGCGGTTTTTCGACTGTTCATGGACTCAAAGTGCAGAAAACGGTTCAAGAAGGTGTTGTGCACCATTTTCATACACTTTTAGGGACTTCCGAGTCCGAAATTTGTGCTTGACACGGAGCGGCAGACGCTTCGATGGGCCTCGCAGTAGGCCTAGCTCGAACCTGCCGCGCCTGGGCTAGGCTTGGACTAGCGTCACAGTGCGCACATGGCTTCACCAACGCCGAGCCTGCCTGCAGCAGCAGGGTAAACCAATTCGGCGGAGAAGCAATCTCGCCTGAAGAATTCGCCACGGATCCTAGATGGAACAGGGCCCTCACAGCCCGTAAACTGGCGCAATCGGCATCGCTCCACGATCCCGCCACCTCGAGCTCTCCTCTCAAGCCACCGGACGAACGCACCACACCGGCCTAGCCCGAGCAAGGCGTCTCCTCCACCAACTATAAAGCGTCAGGCTCCGCTGCCCAAGCTACCCGCCTCAGACCTGAAAATCATCTACCACCCGACTGGGGGCCCAGATCTCCTTAAACAGAATGGGGGCTACATCCTATCTTTCGTATGCACCACCCTGCAACTCCCCATAGAGGCAGTACCTCAGCAAGACGTCATACGCATAAATCCTCGAAACAACTCCTTCACCATCAGTACCGCATCAGAGAACAGAGCTGAATGCTACGTTAGACTACAGTCTCTTCAAATCTCAATGACCTACCCATTAAAGGCCTACATCGCCCAACCAGACAACGCCATCAGAGGCATTCTCTACAACGCTATCTACGACCAGACGTCTGAAGAGATAGTTCAGGAACTTCAGACTTTCAAAAAAAAAAACAGTTGGTATGACATTATGGACGCCAGACGTTTGGGCAAGACTAAGTCCATACTAGTCACTTTCGTCAACACAAAGTCGGTTCCTAAGCAACTACGTTTTTACGAAGCCGTATATAACTGCTATCTCTTCCTGGCGAAAGCCGAGGCATGCTTCAACTACCGGAAAGCTGGTCAAAGAAGCGACGTCTGTATAAACCGAAGCAGAATCTCTGGGAGAGCTCTGGAGAGCCTCTTTCCGCAGTCGAGGCACCCACGTGCGTAGCCAAATGCATCATCTGCAATGGATGCCACTTCACGGGCTCCGAGGATTGCAAGCAGCGTTTCAACCGACCGGGCAACAAAAGGCCGGCCCCCAAGGATGATACGACAAAGAACGCAACTCTCCGGGAATCCCGCCACAGGCAGCGATCAAGATCGAGAAGCCGTGCCAATTCCTGTCACAGGTTGCGGTCCCAGTCCAAGTCCTTCCCACCCCTGACCAAACATCCCACGTCTGAGAAACAAGGAAGGACCGGCCAGTCAGTATCTGACAAACAGGTGAGCTCGGGTTCGCGTCTCCTTCCCTTGTACGTGAGAATAATCAACTTAAAGCACAGATCGAACAGCAGAGAAAGCAAATCCAACATCAGAGTCCAAAAATCGATAGTCATAGCAAGCAACTTCAATTGCTACTACAAATAATCCCGCCAACAGAGAAAGTGAAGAGCCCTCAAGATAACCCATCTCTCACCCCGGTAGCTAGCCTACCGAACTCACCCACTGAAAGCACACCTACCAAGCGCAGAGCAAAAGAAAACAGTACCACTGAGGACATCAAAACATTAGGAACCCCAGATCAACGTGACCACTATTCTTGAACAGAAAATGGAAAAGAAATTCGAAGCCATGAACAAAGACACACATGGACGAGCAATCTCCACAACAGAATGACGACGCTCGAGCAGAGATCTAGTGTCCATGACGCCATCACTGCTCCGGTGCAGAGCAAAACAGACCAACTGTTTCCCTCCACATAAATCAAATTGAACCCATTCGCTTTCATACCAGTGTATGATGTCAGCAAACCACGAGGAGTGCGGCAGTGGAATTGCAGAGGATATCGTTCCAAGCGAAGCAATCTGCAACTCCACATTCAATCTCTGTCTGATACAGAAGTCCACACAGTCATCGCACAACAGGAAACTCCAGCTCCTGTCATATTGGTCAACTACACTTCACACCCACCATTGAACAAACCCATTCAAAGGGTAGAAACCCTAGTTCACAGAGCATACTCCGCTGCAGATCAGTGCATAGAGGTTGAAGACATAGATTGTCACCTAATAGAGCTCCTTCAAAAAACTAGAAATAGCACAAGCCGATAACATCCTCAACACATACAGCAGCCCGAAAGGCAAAGCAGCCCCTCTCCTCGCAGCCATACGAAAAGCGCTCCATATCAGCGCTAAACACCCGCTTATAGTGCTTGGTGGCTTTAATGCCAGACACGTCAGCTGGGGGTACAAATTCAACTGCAGGAAAGGACCACAGCTCTGGACACTAATTCAGAACGAGGGACTGACCCTGGTCAATAATGCGCAACATACGATCATAGGTAACAGCGTACCACAAAATACCACTCCCGATCTCACACTAACACACAATATCACAAAATGTTAGTGGTCGCACACGCAGACATTCCTAGGCAGGGAACACTGCATAATTGAAGCCTCACTCTCGCTAAACTCACTCACTCCCTAGATGAAAAAGAAGCTGCAGATCACATACTAAGACAAGTTTCAGAACCTCCGGAACGACGACCCCACCCAAATCAAACACCTTGCGAGGTGGGTGGCAGAATCCAGAAAGGACGTCGCTACAGCGACATCTGAATCTGAGATCCCAAGCAATCGCGAATCAGACGCGGTCGACAGCAGACTCGTTCACATGTGGGAGTCTCACTCCGGCTTGCAGAAACGATGGCTTCGTAACAAACACAACAGATCATTCAAGTTAAGGATATCAGCCTTTATCAAGGAAATAGAGGCGCACGCGGCACAACTAACCCGTCACCAATGGGGTGAGCTTTGCAACTGCATGGTGGGCAATCTGGGCCTAAGAGACACATTTAAAATTCTGCGCTGCCACTTAGAACCCCACAAGACGAGCAGCGCGAAACAGCGTAATGTAACGCACCTCATTCACAGAATAGGCATGCATGATGAGATGATGTCCTGATTAAGAATATCAAAGACAGGTACCTCACAACAACTCACAAATTAGCCCTCCCTTCCTACGTGGGCTTAGAAAACCCCGAGCTCGACGCGGATATAACAATGTGGGAGGTTAGAGCAGCAATCTTCAAACTTCGCACAACGTCTGTGCCACGAGCAGACAGGATCATAAGCAAAACGATACGAAATTTGGACGAGAATTCCATCCAAGCCCTAACAAAACTTTTCAACAAGCACTGGAAGGAAGGCACTCTTCCATCCGACTGGGCAGACGCGAGGGTAACTTTCATCCCGAAGCCCGGAAAACCGCTTGACCTGTTTAACCTCAGGCCAATCTCCCTCACCTCATGCTTGGGAAAGCTATTTAAGCAAGTAATCCTAAACAGACTACAAAATTACATGCAAACAAACGAGCACTTTCCCCACACAATGCTAGAATTCCGAAACTATCTATCAACACACGATGTAATGGTTCAAATCTCAGAATAAATCACACATCAGAGACATTGCATACGCACACTAGAACTGCTAGCCTTAGACCTTGTTAAGGGGTTTCACAATGTCCAACACACAGCCATACTGGACGCCTTATCCAATCTAGGATTCGGGGCTCGAACACATACCTACATAGCAGCTTTCCTACGAGACCGCACAGCGGAAATCAAACTAATTTCTATAGAGTGTCCCTCCTTTTCTCTGGGAAGCAGGGGGACACCCCAGGGGTCAGACTTATCTTCCCTATTTCTCAACATCACTCTCATTCCCATGGCTCGCAAGCTAGAGCGCATCCCAAACCTCTCCCACTCCTTCTATGCAGATGACATTGCCTTATGGACCACCATGAGAAATGTTGGGACCATGGAAGAAACCCTTTAATCAGGTGCGGAGACGGTAGTGCAGTGCGCAGACTCTTTAGGCCTCGCATGCTCCTCTGCAGTCTGAACTCTTGCTACTCCACCCGACCCCGAACCGCAACAGGAAGGAAAACCCCTCCATACACGTCGAGGTCAATGTCTACCAGTGCCAGAGGTTGAAATGATACGTATCCTAGGCATGTTCTTACAAAACACGGGACGCAACACGGAGGCCATCTCCAAACTAACAATCACGACATATCAAACGATCTGACTGATTAGAAGAAAAGCCAACAAGCACCGAGGCATGTGCTCATATGACCTGAGGCGGCTGGTGCAGGCATTCGTGATTAGTCGGATGGCTTACTCCCTTCCCTCCTCTACCTCACAAAGGCGGAATAGTAGAGGGTATATGCACTAATAAGACAGGCATACAAGTCAGCCTTAAATATCCCACAACGTGCTCCCACCACCGATCCCCTATGTATGGGAGTGCACAATACACTACAAGAGCTACCTGAAGCTCATCGCATGGCTCAGATTGACAGACTCTCCTCCATAAATACAGGTAGGCACATTCTCGCCTCTCTAAAGATTCAGCCAACAGGTCCACCCCCCCACAACACCCACGCCACCCCAACACACATCAGGGACAGTCTCATAGCTCACCCTCTGCCCAAAAACGTACAACCAGTTCTCAACCAGGCCCGACGCGAAGCTCGTGCCAAGGCTTTACACAAAGCTCGTGCAAACGACAAAGACGCTGTCTACGTGGACGCGGCAGAGAACACCCACAATTCGGCCTACGCCATCACTGTAGCATCGCATGACCTCAAACAGCCTAGTGCTCGATTAAGGCAGCAACCTCTCTTGAAGCCGAAGAAGCTGCCACAGCATTTGCCATTTCCTCCTTCGCTGCCACAATCATTCTGAGTGACCCTAAAATAGCAATCACGAATTTTTCATGGGGACAGATTCATTCTACCACCCGAAAAATTCTCAATTCTCGCTGCACAGAACCCCGACCAGTTCAAATTGTTTGGGTGCCAGCCCACGCAGGCAACCCCGGCAACGACGTGGTCCACTCTTTTGCTCGAGTGTACGTCAACCGAACAGGGCGCACCGTAGACGGGGGTAGCACTAGGGACCGGCTCGTCACCTATCATGAAATAACCCTTCATTACAGGGAGCAGACTCGTCTATCCCCCGCCACACATCTCCTTCTCGAAAGAACAACAAACTACCTAAAGACAGCTCCAGGCTCGCACGTTCCCTTCACCGGCTTTGTTAGCCCTTATCCACCCAGGCCAATACAGACCCGCATTTATTTATTTATTTATTTTATTAGTGAGGCTTCAATTATGTAGTGATCCCTGCCTAGGGATGTCTGCGTGTGCGACCAATAACATTTTGTGATATTCTGTGTTAGTGTGAGATCGGGAGTGGTGTTGTGTTGTACGCTGTTACCTATGCGCGTATGTTGCGCATTATTGACCAGGGTGAGTCCCTCGTTCTGAATTAGTGTCCAGAGCTGTGCTCCTTTCCTGCAGTTGAGTTTGTACCCCCAGCGGACGTGTCTGGCAATAAAGCCTCCAAGCACTATAAGCGGGTGTTTAGCGCTGATATGGAGCGCTTTTCGTATGAGGATGTTATCGGCTAGTGCAATTTCTAGTTTTGTGAAGGAGCTCTATTAGGTGACAATCTATGTCTTCAACCTCTATGGAGTGATCTGCAGCGGAGTATGCTCTGTGAACTAGGGTTTCTACCCTTTGAATGGGTTTGTTCATTGGTGGGTGGGAAGTGTAGTTGACCAATATGACAGGAGCTGGAGTTTCCTGTTGTGCGATGACTGTGGGGACTTCTGTATCAGACAGAGATTGAATGTGGAGTTGCAGATTGCTTCGCTTGGAACGATATCCTCTGCAATTCCACTGCCGCACTCCTCGTGGTTTGCTGCCATCATACACTGGTATGAAAGCGAATGGGTTCAATTTGATTTATGTGGAGGGAAACAGTTGGTCTGTTTTGCTCTGCACCGGAGCAGTGATGGCGTCATGGACACTAGATCTCTGCTCGAGCGTCGTCATTCTGTTGTTGAGATTGCTCGTCCATGTGTGTCTTCGTTCATGGCTTCGAATTTCTTTTCCATTTTCTGTTCAAGAATAGTGGTCGCGTTGATATGGGTTCCTAATATTGTGATGTCCTCAGTGGTACTGTTTTCTTTTGCTCTGCGCTTGGCAGGTGCGCTTTCAGTGGGTGAGTTTGGTAGGCTAGCTACCGAGGTGAGAGAGGGGTTATCATGAGGGCACTTCATTTTCTCTGTTGGCGGGATTCTTTGTAGTAGCAATTGAAGTTGCTTGCTATGACTATCGATTTTTGGACTCTGATGTTGGATTTGCTTTCTCTGCTGTTCGACCTGTGTTTTAAGTTGATTATGCTCACGTACAAGGGAAGGAGACGCGAACCCGAGCTCACCTGTTTGTCAGATACTGACTGGCAGGTCCTTCTTTGTTTCTCAGACGTGGGATGTTTGGTCAGGGGTGGGAAGGACTTGGACTGGGACCGCAACCTGTGACAGGAATTGGCACGGCTTCTCGACCTTGATCGCTGCCTGCGGCGGGATTCCCGGAGAGTTACGTTCTTTGTCGTATCATCCTTGGGTGTCGGCTTTTTGTTGCCCGGTCGGTTGAAACGCTGCTTGCAATCCTTGGAGTCCGTGAAGTGGGATCCATTGCAGATGATACATTTGGCTACGCACGTGGGTGGCTCGACTGCGGAATGAGGCTCTCCAGAGTTCTGGCAGAGAATTTGCTTGGGTTGTATACAGACGTCGCTTCTTTGACCGGCTTTCCGGCAGTTGAAGCATGCCTCGGCTTTCGCCAGGAAGAGATAGCAGTTAGATGCGGCTTCGTAAAAACGTATTTGCTTAGGAACTGACTTTGTGTTGACGAAAGTGACTAGTATGGACTTAGCCTTGCCCAAACGTCTGGCGTCCATAATGTCATACCAGCTGTTTTTTTTGAAAGTCTGAAGTTCCTGAACTATCTCTTCAGACGTCTGGTCGTAGATAGCGTTGTAGAGAATGCCTCTGATGGCGTTGTCTGCTTGGGCGATGTAGGCCTTTAATGCGTAGGTCATGTTGGAGATTTGAAGAGACTGGAGTCTAACGTAGCATTCCGCTCTGTTCTATTATGGGTACTGATGGTGAAGGAGTTGTTTCGAGGATTTATGCGTATGACGTACTGCCTCTATGGGGAGTCAGGGTGGTGCATACGAAAGATAGGATGTAACCCCATTCTGTTTGAGGAGATCTAGGCCCCCACTCGGGCGGTAGATGATTTTCAGGTCTGAGGCGGGTAGCTTGGGCAGCGGAGCCTGACGCTTTATAGTTTGTGGAGGAGACGCCTTGCTCGGGCTAGGCCGGTGTGGTGCGTTCGTCCGGTGGCTTGA
Organism: Amblyomma americanum; assembly: GCF_052857255.1. Lineage (NCBI taxonomy): Eukaryota > Metazoa > Arthropoda > Arachnida > Ixodida > Ixodidae > Amblyomma > Amblyomma americanum. The sequence goes on from NC_135497.1 coordinate 62,550,017, forward strand.
GAGGAGAGCTCGAGGTGGCGGGCTCGTGGAGCGATGCCGAGTGCGCCAGTTTACGGGCTGTGAGGGCCCTGATCCATCTAGGATCCGTGGCGAATTCTTCAGGCGAGATTACTTCTCCGCCGAATTGGTTTACCCTGCTGCTGCAGGGAGGCTCGGCGTTGGTGAAGTCATGTGCGCACTTTGACGCTAGGCCTAGCCTAGCCCAGGCGTGGCAGGTTCGAGCTAGGCCTACTGTCAGGCCCAGCGAAGCGTCTGCCGGTCCGTGTCAAGCACAAATTTCGGACTCGGAAGTGCCTCAAAGTGGATGATAATGGTGCACAACACCTTCATGAACCTTTTTCTGCACTTTGAGTCCATGAACAGTCGAAAAACCGCACAAAACGGTAGAAAACTGCGAAGCTGACGTTAGACGCGTTCTTGTGCTCCGGCAGCCACCTGGCGGTCCCCAGTATCTCAACTTCGACCACCTGGGGATCTTTAAAGTGCACTGAAATCGCATAGCTTACGGGCGTCTTTAGCAGTTCGCTTGCATCGAAACGCTGACGGCGTGGCTGGTATCGATCCCCCGTCTTCGTGGTCAGCAACCGAAAGCCGTCACCACAGAGCCACCGCAGCGGGTTTCGCAACGCTGAGCGAACACGTGTTGTCTTGCGGCCGAGTGCTACGGTGTCTTTCTGTCCCGTGAACGCCGCACGACGTACCTTTCCTCTCAGAGGGCCACATATTCTTTTCCACTCCAAGTGAAGCCGCTCAACTGGCTGGGCCAGTAAAAAAATCAATGGCCAAATAAATGTCGCGAAAACTCGGTCGCCGAAGATGTTTCCAAAATTAGTTTACTGATAAGTGGACGTTGTTTCCGAGGCATGTTAAATGCGATCCAGCATAAGTTTTTTTCCCCTGTTTAGTTTTCTACAGTAGGCAGTGCACTTCAGCGGCTTGCTTTCATTTCAGCTGAGGGATATTCACAGCAGAAGACGTCAAGTGCGTTTATGAGCCTAAGTCAACCTTTAGCTTCCTCCAGCGTCCAAGCGCGTACATACTAAAGGCGTGCAGTTAATGCGGGGGGAGGAGAGGCAGCGTACAACATGTTATGACGGAGCAGGGCACCGAGGCCGCGGAACGCAGAAAGCGGAAATCGCCGTCTGAGAAGGCGAGGCCTTTCCCACAGCCGAAGAGTATCCCGAAAGCTAAGGTCACGAGCGTATGAACAGTGAAACACTCGCCGCCGTCGTTCGGGGGCAGCATCCGGAAGTGAATTGAATAGCAAAAACACAGGTGGTGAAAAGCAGCTTTCCTTCAGCGAATGCTTCCAGCGCGCAGGACTGTGTGTTCATATTGCCACGACAGAGGGAAAGGGAATCCCCTGGTTAGGGAAAGTTAATCTTACATTGACATCGAGTAGGGTGGGCCATCGAAAAAAATGAGGTGTGGTTTAAATACTGCTGAGTAGGTTGTGTATATTACTTCTCCCCTATCCTCTCTTTCCTGTTCCCTCACCTCTTTCATTTCATTTCTCCATTCTGCCTGCTATCCCTTATTTCCGCTGCCCCAGCTCAGGTGCTTCAGTATCTATGGCAGATGCCGGGGCTACCAAAAATCTTTTCCTCCCTTTTATTATTATTTTAATAAAAAACACTTACTACTCATCCTAGTTAGAGAGCGAAAGCTGTGGTGTATCGGGCGTATAAAGGAGGGTGGTGTATAAAGGACGGAGTGAAAGAAGAAAGGAAGAAAGAGGTGCCGTAGTGGAGAGCCACAGAATAATTTTGACCATCTGGGGATCTTTACCGTGCACTGACATCGCACAACACACGAGCGCCTTTGCGTTTCGCCTCCTTTCTGATTGAGCTTCTATACGGACGCTGCTGAGGAGGCAGTCTTGTTTCAGATTTGCGCTCGGTGAGAAAACAAAGCTGTAGTTTTGCATTTAGACACTGATACATACTTTCATAGAATTCTGGACGACACACGCGTGTTATGATGCGTTGCATTTATTGCAAATCTCTTTGAATCTGACTCAGGGAGCGCAGGTTAACTGTGCCGCTCTACACCGGTCCGAATTAATCATTTTACAACGATAGCTGTCTTTAGCGCCAGGGTCTTGTAATACTTTGTTGCTGTTCGTAAAAGTTATGCGCAACGCCGTATGAGAGAGCTCTGCACTCCACCTAGAGTGACCAAGCCGCAGTGCCATCTAATACGGAGGGCCCAGACGATTAAAAGGGAGACCGGCAAACTTAATACCCAGCCTGCGAGATCACCGCCCTCTTGTTGTCCTTTAAATGATGTACGAAGGCACTTTGAATGCGTAGACATTCTGCATAAATTACGCTTGTTCTGATTGACAAAAATAAATGAGTATGATGTGTTCGGTACTGTACACTACTCTGTGATTAATTTTTATTCTGCTTACTTCGTAACACACCTGACAAAGCGCTTTGCTTCAATGTGCGCGAATTCTTTCAAGGCTGCCGATCCCCAGTCGACTCTGACGCGCTGCGGCGGCTGAGCCCGAGGCCGCGCGAGTGGATCGCGGCCGCGGTGGTCGTCCATGTGCTGCGCGATGTCCAGAGCACGTTAAAGAACCCGCAGGGAATACAAATTAATCCGGAGCCCTCCTCCACAACGGCGTTCGTCATAGCTTACGTGCAGCTTCGGGACTCTAAAACCTCACCACTAGCAAACTGACGCCCCTGGCGCTGGCTGAATCTGTGCCTGAATGAAACTTCGGTATAAGTTTCATGACTAACAAAAAATTCGCCTTTAAAGCTGCTTACGTGTGAGAATGCGAAAGCATTGCTGTCCCTGGATGAACTGACACCAACCCACCCACCCATCCACCCACCACCCACCCACCCAAACGCGTGCGCGTGCGCGTATGGCTGTCACAAAATTCGGCGCATGTTCGAAACAAACCGACGCTGCGCCTAAGCAATCGCGCCCGCGCGCGGTAAAGTAAAAAAAAAACAGCGGGGAAGAACCCTGGAGCGCACGACACGGTGGTTTTCACTCAGCTCGCCGTCGGGGCGCCAAAGTAAACATAGACACGCGCGGCGTCAATTTTTCTCGAATGTTGGAGAAGTTTTTGCTTGTTGTCGACGGAAAGCTGTAACCTGGTGCACGCCGAAGTGATACCCTCCCCCCTTCGCTCCGGCGCCGATGACTGAGCGTGCCGCGAATATACTTAGATTGTTCTAGAAGGTGGTTTCCGCGCTCGACCAATGGGGTCGCGCGCCCGGCGCAAGAAGGAGAAGGAGTTTGTGCAGATGAAGCTGCGTGTATGTGCGCGCCTGTCTTGGCGCGAAGAACAAACACACGATGACTGCGCCTATAAATGAGGGGCTGCAACCGCTGTCTGTTAGCCCGAGCCGCCGTTCAAGCTTCCGAGAAGCGCGCCCGCTCGACTCCCGTGAGAACACCACTCGACCAGCCAAGGACGGACCAGCGAGGCAACGTGCGCCAGTCTGCGGATCGGCCCCGTCGTGCTCCTCAGGTCGTCGGACTGTCGCAGTGCCCTGTGAACAAATCGTGTTTTGTTTGTTTGTCTCTCTCTGTATTTGTGCACTTTAGGTGCAAAGATTTTGTTGAATTGTTATCTCTCTCAAGGGTTACTTTGCATGCGTTGCATTGTATTTGTGAATCTCTGTGTGTGTGTTCGTACGAGTATCGTAAATTCCTTTGTATCGTCTCTTAGCTGTATAAACTGTTTTCTTTTGTGAACCTTTGGCTCCGACCCATTTTCTGGCTTGCGACCGGCGAAAGCTGGGCACCAAACGACCAACCAACCCCCTTGTCACTTGGTAGCTGGTCTCCGGCTTAGCCTGCCACGCTGAGTCGAGGGCATCTCCTCTGTGACCGAGATCGCTACCCCCACACGCTCTAAGAGTGTCTGAGAACGCACGCAGAAGTGAGCGAAGTGGTGACAATGGCACCATTTGGAACGCCGTACTACGAACGGGGCATCACATTTTTTAGAAAAATGGATTTTTGGAGGAAAGCTTCACTTCCCGCATGCAAAGCTGAAAGTCATATGACGCTTGGATTTGACCTCTAACTGGAGGCTCGCCGCAGGTGTGGCTGTGACGTCATACCACTTGACTTGCCGCATCTGTTACCGCTCGTTCCGCCGCTGCGCCGCACTTGCCACTTGTGTCACGTGACTAAACACGTGATTCGCACTTGCTGAACAAAGGCCAGCGCTCGCCGCCTAGACGCCACAGAGACAAATAGCCAGAACCGTTCAGCGCGGCGACTTCTTCGACTGAGCATTGGAGGCGCCGGGTAGCTTCTAGCGATCCCTACGACAGAGAGCGTCAGGAAGCTGCGTTGGCTAGAGATAAATGGTTTATAGTTTAGGGTGGCTTAACGTCCCAATGCGACTCAGGCAATGAGAGACGCCGTAGTGAAGGGCTCCGGAAATTTCGACCACCTCGGGTTCTTTAACGTGCACTGACATCGCACAGTACACAGGCCTCTAGAATGTCGCCTTCATCGAAATTCGACCGCCGCGGCCGGGATCGAACCCGCGTATTTCGGGCCAGCAGCCGAGCGCCATAACCACTCAGCCAGCGCGGCGGCTTGGCTAGAGATAAGTCGCGAATAAAAGCTCGTCGAGTTGACCAAACCGATGAAGAACGGACAGGGTAAAGCCAACCAAATCTTTAGCTGGCGTGCGTGACTGACGAGTTTTCCCTGTTCCTGCAGCTTATGGCGCTTATGACACAGCCATTGCTGCCTCATAGAGTCACTGGATATGTTTTAAAACTTATCCAGTGACTCTACTACCTCCTTGGCATAGTGCGACCGCAGCGCCACTCGACGCCAATTGCCGTGGAGGCGCCATGGACGCAAACCCGCGCCAGTCTGGCAACCGAAGCAAGTTTTATTGATGTTGATATTAAGACAGCAAAGCTAACGCCGGGGCCAGTTAGTTGATCATTATGCGAACGTACGCGCTATAAGCGACACAAGAGGAAAACACACACACGACACAAGCGCAAACAACTGCATATTAGTTTGCCCTTGTGTCCTATGTGTGTTGTCTTCTTGAATCGCTTATAGCGCGTACGTTCGCACATTGAGACAGTTGACAAAAAATTAAAAACGACAGGTCGCATTGCGACCTTTTGGGCTCATTACTGGATGCTACTACAAGTACTGGATGCTAGACGTGAGTGAATAAAGGCTCTAACGCCCTCGGTGTGAGTAAATATTCTCACGTCATTGCGGACATGGATGAGGGCGCGCAAGGAGACGTTAGTTGCTGCGTGGCTCTGAGATGGCTGTCGATTGGGCAGCGTGCGAATTGCAAAATGCCATCCCTACGTCGTTAAAGCATTCGTCTCCGAGGTGTTCCAACACTTCGTTACGTATTCTGTCGGCGGCGACACCCGCTCCAGATGAGGCTGGGGCAACGTCTCCGAAATGCGGCCGGTATTCCACCCCGCGACCTCCTGCTCAGGAACGGAATGCCATGACACGGCCGGACTTGGCCATCGTAAAACATGCAAATGCAGAGTAGTGGCGGCAACTCCCGCCTTTTCACTCTGCCCGCAGAGGGACCGATGGCAGTGCCTCCACGCTTTTTCCAGAGGAACAGTCTGTGACCGGGACCTGCAGATGGGTTGGTGGTACAACACGAGTGCGGGGGTTTAACAGGCGGGAGGTGGAGGAGAAACAGGAGGCACTTTATTCAGCATGCGTCGCTCAGCGCATACGAGCACCCAGACTTCGGAAGGCAAGCAGCGTTTCGTCGGACCGGAACCTCATCCTTCGGCATTACTGAAGGCTGACCACTGACGGCAGGAACGAAGCCACGCGTCCGCTGCGTTGCTGTTGCTGTGGCCGGTGTTTATTGTCGTTCCTGCAGCGATAGATGGCATTCTTATTGTCATCGGCGTTAAACATCTGAAGCGTTTGCAGGCAGCGAAGCGAACTTCTTACAAAAGTGGAAAGCAGTGCACACCAGACAATAAACAGCAGACGAATGCAGGAAACTGTGCATTATAAGCCACTAGATTTAGCTATCTCGAAGGCAGATCGTTCTTGCTGACAGGTTCGTTCATTTCGAGGGAAGTTAAGACTGCACGATTAGCAAGACGACAAGAGGCAAATAAGCAAATGTCCGTGGTGTCGTACTCTCGTCCTAATCGCGCGGTCTCAACTTCCACATCTGGTTCGCGCTCGGGACCTGTTCTCATCCCCTCCGCATCCGTCCTGAGGGAGCGCTGGGTTGGCGTAAACGACAGAACACGGCACGTGTCCCGTCTGCTTCTCTTGTCTTTTCGTCGTTTGTCCTTTACCTTTAGCCATGCATGTTCGCATAAGTGGGCACGTTGTCACGCAGCCCGCACTCCCTTTAATGAGGCGCACAGCTCTGCCTATAGCTGAGTGACGTACTCGCAGAGGCGTGCTGCAATGAAACACGCGGCTTTTACTGCCCAGTTATGGCAGGCAGCCTAGCTCCGTTCCTCGCCGACTGTCTGCCGTCGTTAAATAGCATTGTAGACTCTGAGCCGGTTTTTTTCGGCACACACACTATCAGCGGCAGATACACTGTCGCGTTTTCCTGACCGCCGCAGAATCTCGCCACTGAGTCGATCGGCGCGGCTTCGTCAGAGCATGCAGCGGACGCACCGCAGGCAGGGCGCAAAGGAATAGGCGTCCGTCTAACGCGAGACTGAAGCCAGAATTCCAGCTTTAGGGCCGACGATGAAGCCATTAGAGTTTAGGAGCCTTTTTTGCTTCGTGGCGCACTCTGCTACAACGCTCAGACTCCTCTAAGCTTACCTGAGTTGATAAATGCGATCCGAGGCATCCGCTATACTTAATGCCAAATCACGCAAAAATGTTTCTTCCTCTCCTACTTTCAGCGATTTTTTGGGATTTATGATTTGGTCATTTATAAAGGCTTATTCTAGCGCACTATCGTTACGTGCCGTCTGACCTCACCATTTCACCACTGGAATAGCTGCTATATCACTTGCCTATCTCATGCCCTTGACGCACATCAGTAGAGGTTTTCAGCCACAAAGTATGGGCGCTTGCTCGGTGCAATTCGTACTGGCAGAAACAATACAGTTGTGCTGAAAATGTCACACATTTGTCATGCAGTTGCGTCACAGACGATACAGTTTCTTTAGACAGTTGTTATGCATGCCAGCTAATGAGGTGATTATTCCATAAGCCATAGCAAATATTGGACAAAAGCAGTTGAGCTGACAAGGACATAACCGACAGTGAAACATGTGCACCTTTGCTGAGATTCTCAAGCATCTTTAAGTGCAGATTTTTGGGAGGAGCTCAACGTGCCGCATGTGCCAATTTTAGTGCAACTAAAACGCGGCCTACCTTGCTTGCAGGCAACGCAGCTCCGGTGCTACCGCGTGGCAAGAGACCCTTGCAGCTCCGATGTAGTGCACATGAAAGCTTTGTAGACTAGAAAATGACAAAATATTGCAAATTGTATGGTGCCACGTCTAGAAGCGATACATGGGCAATGAGGGATGCCGTAGTCAAGGGCTCCGGATTAGATTATAAGGGTTCTGTCGCACGTAGAGCACTTGTGCGCCTTTAGCGCTTCAACGCCATCGAAATGCGGCCGCTGCGCCGTCCTCCGACTCGGCAGCCGAGTGCCCTAACCACTAGGCCACCGCGGCTGGTGTAGGAAAAGTACCTCAAGTCCTGCGAGGATTTGCATTATGCAAGCTCTTCGCCGTCGCAGCCACTCTGCAATAATGTGCGCAGCATTGCGCTCGTATACTTAATGCTAGGCTACGGCTGCTGGTAGTCCATATATTCAGCGCCTGGTAGCGCGAAACTTCTCGGAAATATGCATCCTAACACACATTAGAGATCAATGTAGCAGCCGAGCAAACACAAGCGAACTTTTTAGCGAGTGAATTAGGCCTCAACTTCTGCGCGAACAGACGACGCATTCCGAAACGTTTGTACTTGCAACGCTCTTTCGTCATTAATTCAAATACGGAACGTTGAGCGCGGACATAATAGTGGACGTAAAGCACTGTACACGCATCTCGCCGAACGATCTGGAAGTCGGAGTACCCAGCATGCCTTGCGGCTGGTTCACATTGGACACCACCGCCGCTTCACGTCAGGGTTGCCCGTTAAGTCCGACCGTCTACGGCTGGAGACACCGTGCTGGCTACCTTGATTGTTTGTGTGTGTGGAGATTCGGCAGCGAGAAAACATTTTCTCGGCACTTTACCGGGCATTTCTAGTACACTTTGCCGTGCTTGCGGGCTATTGCATTAAAGAAACGTGATGTTTGCTGGGATCAGTGACGGCATGTATTCGATGAGAAATTTTGGACGAATTAGCTTAGGAAACATTCAGTAAAGCCTCTGAATATCTTGTGTGCAATGGCAGACTTGTCTGCTACACTTCGCAGGCAATGCGTTAAATTGCGGGTTCACTGGGCCGTAGCTTGAGGTTTCTGTGTATGTATTGGGGATTCCATACTGCTGTTAAGCGATGCGTACAACGGAAAGTCTACCGGGTTGTCAGACGTAATAGCCTTTAAGCGCTGTTTCAAATTGCACTGCTTCTTCCCAGGTGCCACCACGTATTCGGTTGGCGTTGGGGTAACAGTACTAATGAGGGCTTTTCTGCGAGACCATCACATAACGATAACATATGACGGGTTTGGCCGCGTTTTTTCCGTGGACTGCGTTTTAAACATTTAGGTTGCGCGTCTTGTGTGTTTGTGCACCGGCTAACGCAAGCCACAGTAATTAATTTTATGAAGATTTAGATGTGTTTGTTATCGATGGGCGCCACGTAATCACAGTGGGAGACTTAATGCGTCATTGATGCCTGTGCTGATGCGCGAGGCTTTGGGTGGAGTCGGTCGAGCTAGAATGCTCAGTGAGCTTCGGCGCCTTGTACAGCAGTTTTCGCTGGTGGATGCGGACGAGCCACTGAACGGAGCCTGAAGGAGCTCTGTGCATACGTGTCGCAGACGAGCGTTGTCTCTTTGCTGTCGACGCCAGTGTACATTTCAGATCATCGACCAGTACTGCTTGTGCCGTCTCTCCCTGGAGCTGGGACCAGTCGGCCGCGACGTCTAGATGGATGGATGGACGGACGGAAACAACTTTTATAAGGCGAAAAAATGTAATGTGGATCAGCCCAGCTAATCCAGGATATGCAAAGCGAAAGCGAGATCGAGTTCTCCACTGCTTGAGTATGAGCAATTGACCCAAGGCCCACCCCCCTACGGCTCCTGCGCGCCCTGGCCTGCTGCCTCGGAGGTACAGCGAGAGATCGTCGGCATTGCGGGAAAGCGGAGCACACCCCTCTGTGCTGTGCAGCAGCTGGTCAGAGCCGTCATACACGAGGAGCTCCAGGACCATCTCCTCGTGTACACCGACGGCTCAGTGGCCCGCGACAGCTGCTCCCTTGCTGCGGTGGCCACCATCCCCGCCCTGCGACTGCACAGCCAGCAACACGCAACCTTCCTGGGCTCCTCCACCACGGCGGAGTTGATGGGGATCCGGCTCGGGCTGGACCTGCTGCTCACCCTCAGCCCTCCGTCGGCCAGGAGTGCTCTGCTGTGTGCGACTCCCGCGCCGCCCTCAGCCGCCTGCAATCTGACGGCTGCGGTACTCCACTAGTGCGGGAAATTCGCTCGCGCATCGAGCGCCTCGCGCAGAGAGGTTGTGCCGTGCGTGCACAGTGGGTGCCCGGTCACTGCGGCATCGCCGGGAACGAAGAAGCTGACGACCTCGCGACCGCTGTACACCAACTATCTGCCAGCGATCTGCCCCTTGCGATGGAGGACCTGCGTGCGGCCATCCACGACCATCTCCGAAAGCAGCACCCCGACCCACGCATCGCGGGAGGTGAGCGCATCGACAGTGTCACCGGCTTTCGCGCACATACACGGTCAAAACGTGCAATGATCCTCCGCGCGCGCATTGGCTGCGTGTGGCCCGGGGAACGACGGGTGCGTCACGGAATAGCGACGAGTGATATGTGTGACGGATGCGGTGCAGTGGAAACACTATAACACCTGCTCCTTCGCTGTTCCGTGTTCGCCGATGCTCGTCGCGATATGCTCGCGGCCTATAGGGCGCAGGGCATACTACCAGACTCCATCAAGACGCTATTGTGGCCGCAGGGCAGTGCGCAAACCCGTGAGCGAACTTTGGTGAGCCTCTGTGCATTCCTCGAACACACGGGCTTGACGTCCCGTCTGTTCTCCGTCAGGTAGCTACACGCAGTGACCAAACGCTCCGCGAGTTCTACCTTGAACGATTAATAACTGGACGCCCCACTCCAGTTGTAACCAACACAGTGCTGTGCGCGTGTGTGATTTAATTCCTCTAAAATGAACTAATCACGCGCACAACCTGGATACATTTCTTATTGTGTAACTAGTTTGTACATATTACTTCTCCCCCTGTCCTCTATTCCTGTCCCCTCACCTCTTTCATTTCATTTCTCCATTCTGCCTGCTGTCCTTTATTTCCTCTGCCCCAGCTCAGGGGCTTCAGTATCGATGGCAGATGCCGGGGCTAGCAAAAATCTTTTCCTTCCTTTTTTCCTATCATTTTTTAAATAAAGCCACTACCACCACCACCACTGACCAACGGAGCCGGTTGTGCGCCTTTACTTTCGTGAAAATTAACGGTCTTTGCAGTGTTGTCAACGCGAATAACTCCGAGAACGCCGTCGGCTCACCTGTTTTGTTTGGTTTTTGATTGGTTTTTGAGGAAAGGAAATGGCACAGAAACTTTCTCACATATCTCGGTGGACAGCCGACCCGCACCGTAAAGGAAGGGATAAAGGCGGGAGGGAAAAAGTTGAAAGAGAAAGCTGAAAATTGAAAATTCGATTTTGTGGAAAGGCTCAGTGGTTAGGGCGCTCGACTACTGATCCGGAGTTCCCGGGTTCGAACCCGACCGCGGCGGTTGCGTTTTTATGATGGAAAAAAGCTAAGACGCCCGTGTGCTGTGCGATATCAGTGCACGTTAAAGATCCCCAGGGGGTCGAAATTATTCCGGAGCCCTCCACTACGGCACCACTTTCTTTTTTCTTCTTTCACTCCCTCCTTTATTCCTTCCCTTACGGTGCGGTTCAGGTGTCCAACGATATTCGGGACAGATACTGCGCCATTTCCTTTCCCCCAAAATCAATTATTTATTATTATTAAGGCGCGGCGCTGCGAAGGGGTGGAACACCCGTGGCTCGGTGCTACTAGGGGCGCATGCGCAGTTGTGAATAGAAAGCGAGAAAGAGGAATTCTCTGTGTGTGGTCACTGCTCCTCGCGCATGCGCAACACGGCTCTCCTGGGATCACGCAAAACTGCTCAACCGGCGGCCAGTAAAGCTTTCGCTTTATAAAAAATCTTCCAGGGTTGTCCCGTACTGGTTCAGGAGTCCACAGGCTTGTGCTTGAGATAAAGTCCGATCCACCAGCCTTTTCTCGCCGGCTGGCTGAGCGGTCCGTAAAACAGCCTCCCAGGAAGAATGAGCGGGATTGCGGATGGGGGGTACTGCTCAAAGGTAGTAGAATAGTGTTGATCTGGGAACGCCACAGGTGTTACAATGAGCAAGAAATGTGGTGTGGAAGCTTTAGAGACGGTAGGGTTTACTAAAGCAGCCCGTGTTTAATTGTCACAATGTGGCGCTAGATAAGGGCGACAAGGTACTCTGTAGTGGTGGTAATGTCATGCGGCTGAGTTTGTAGAATGGGGTGACTTGATGATATGTATAAAACACCGATGGGGCCTCTTGCGCAGGGTTGGGCGCCTGATAATCCGGTGTTTGGGGGAGAGTTCTCGGGCCATCGCATGAACGCGCGCATTACCGGGGATCGAGGAATGCCCAGGGATCCACGACAGAGTAACCGTTCGGTCGAGAGAGGTGGCTGTGGCAAGAATACGGTGTGTGCCGGCGTCGGCACACCCGTTAGGTAGCGGCGGCATGCGGCCTGGGAATCTGCAAATTTCGGTTATGTTTTGTCAATGGTGGAGTGGGCAAGCGCAAGTGCGATGGCGGCTCCTTCCGCCTCTGCAGGTGATTTAGATCAGACCACTGATCTCCACTATGATGCTGGATGCCGCATCGGGCGCATCGAAAGTGAAGCCACCGGAAGTTGAGCGGCATGTCCCCGAAGTCAGCCTTTGGCAGTGCACGAAATCGGAGCTCAGCACGGTTTTTCAGTTTTAGTTTTCGTTTTCCACTTAGCATTTTGTCTTTTCGATGTTCTCGTCTTTTTTCATGACAATGCATACCTGTTGCGAAGTCAACGGCATGAGGAGAGCAGCAAAGGCTTCAGGAAAGACGTTTAAAAAAAAGGGTCCATTGCGTCTCTATGGGACGAGACTAGCAGACGACAGAACGTCGCTACACACACTATGGACCTCCTTCACCCCGCGACGTCACGAAGATGCGGTGGCGCTGATGTTAGCAGCGACTTTCGCATGGTAGGCAAAACAGGTTCCGCTTGCCCGTGCCTACCGCAGCTGCCGCAGCTACCGGCGGCTGCTACAAGCCTGTGCATTGCAGAAGCAGCATGTATTGACCAGCTGCGTCTCTGCTGGATCCGCGTAGTAGCATAAAAAAAATATTAAATTAGCCTCGATAGGTTTCTCGCGCATAAATGCCGCATTCGGAAACTGGCTAACAGGCATTGGGCCACGGTAATTCGCATGAAAATCAAATGATTCCATTTGTCGCAAACTATTCCTGAGACGTTGAGGAGCGTAATATATCTCTCGACTTTTTTCCCTACACGTGCAGTATTGTGTTAGTTATTTTTTCTGGGAGTCGATAGTCACTGCCACTCAATGCACTTAATAGCATGCAAGTTACTGCGTTCATTCACCTGAACTTCAGGATAGTAGGCTGATAATTGCTCAAGGAAAAAAAGACATATGTAGCTGCACACGTACTTATCACCTTGAGCCGGAGTGCACGGGGCGCCGACAGTTCACTCGCCCCCAAGGAATGCGTTTTTTTTTGTTAATAGCACACCATGGTTAAATGGCGCGTTTTGTGACATTTATTAGTTACTTGAAACTGTTTCTTGATATGACGACGTAATTATTTCATTCGAGTAGAAAGAAGTCTGGTAAGTTGTGTCAATCTCTCGCGGTCGCGTTGGTGTGCTTAGAATAGCGTACCTTAAGTGTGCTAAACGCCATATGCTTTTTCATTGCATCATGCATGTGTCATGTTTCATGAAGTAATACATGATCAGAAGCTTGTTTGGAAAGAAACAGCCGCAGGCGTGCTACTAACAGACACGTGGCGAGATTGAGAGGGAACGCGGCATGAAGAGTGTTTTCGTTATTCATGAATGCGATATGTAACTAAACTTGGTGCAAATATGAAATTCCTACGCCAGTTTCAGTCATTCCTTTTATTGATAGCTATACCTGGTGCAGTTCTGGGTAATTATAATTAACACCGTCGTCAAGTCCCCCCAAGCCAGGTCTCAAATAATTGAGTACACAGTGCGCAGTTTTTTTATGCCAGCATGTGCATAAAGCCCTGTTCTGTATGATGACGCGATTAGTTCTTTTTCTATATGATTAGTACTTATGCATGCATAGTTACATGAAAACGTTTCTTACAAAAAATAACTAACACAATACTGCACGTGTAGGGAAAAAAATCGAGAGATTTATTACGCTCCTCAACGTCTCAGGAATAGTTTGCGACAAATGGAATCATTTGATTTTCATGCGAATTACGAAGGTGCACTGTGATCCAGTCGCAGAAAATGTGAGAGCTCAGAAGAGAGAGAGAGAATGAAAAGGAAACGCAGGGAGGTTAAAAGAAAACGAACCTTAAAGTATATTCCCTCGTTTATGGCATCTTCGCTTTCGCTTTGGTCAAAATGCGGCGCTGAAATCAAAGAAATTACCTCACAATTTTTGACGACCACACTTCTAAAAAGAGTAATTTATAAATTTGTACTCAATATTTTGCTATAATTTTTCGTCACGAAACTGGACTTCAGGGCTAGGAAAGAAAATAATTCTAGAAATCAAAATTTTCACCAAATCGACCAGCTTGACAAGAGGACAATTCAGCCTGTCTGGTGCGTGGTCATGCGGCTAAAAACAGCGCTAAGCGAGACAGGAGATCGGGGACACGACGCTGTCCCCACTTTTCGCGCAGCGCGACACGTACGTATGCCAGCAGACGATGAGCGCATGTCTGCTCCGAAGAAACAACGCCAGCACTTCCCCTCACTACTGTCCCGAAATAAAATCATTCCGGCTAGTGCAGAGTGTCAAAACTTGTTTTATTCAATGCCTAGCGCATAAATAAACGGCAGGAACGCTTTCTACATGCTTACTACTAACCATATATACAATACACAGTGGCAAACTATTTCTCTTTATAATCCGCACGTGGACAACGCGAGCTCGTGTACTTCGACAAATTACTAAGTTGGAGGCATCGACCATTGCTATGATTCGCAGAAACTGGAAACGCGCCTACAAGCCTTGAAAAACATCCGCGACGCCACACCCCGACCTTTTGCCTACCACGAGCTCGCTAGCGACTGCAGCGCCACCTCGTTTGTTTACAAACATGCTGGAGGTCCATATACGGAGCCTCGTCTGCTCAGCTCTGTGTCGTGCCGTTGCGCTAGCGTCGTCAGCTCTCCTCTTTGTTGTGATAAACGTTGTCGCGCTCTAATTCCAAGTTATACCATCAGCGGGGGATAAATCTAAGAAAGAATAGGTGGAAACCTCCACCACGCAGCCGAGTTTTCAGTCACCATTTTAACGAATTATGTTTAGACCGAATAACTGGAGCGAGGACGAGGCCATTATCTTCTGAGGTGCCGATGATGTTCTGCTCTTTCACATTAGGGCGTCCAAAATGTATATAGTACTGCTTTTTTGACGGTGTGTATCAAGTACTGTTTCGTACTGTAGCAAATTATGCCGTAATTGTGCTTTTATTCGTGATGCTTGGTGCAGTTGACTTGTCACATGCTTGTCACATGCGCTTGTCACATGCGTTGCGGCATTCGTGTTTCTCGACAGTCATTTCTCTCGCGCTGTGTAGATGAAACATGGCTGTGCTATGGAGTTAGCTTAAAAGCACATCTGGAAGGGAAATGACTCCCTGAAGCGATAAACATCAACCGCCATCGACGAGAAGAGACATCGTCCGCCACCAACCCTAAACTGAAAACTACAGCAGCTGTATAACGAATGGCTCTTCGAGTGTCAGGTCTTCCGCGCCATCGTTCGCCTGTACTTTGCTACGCGAAAATTTGTTTTTAAGATGATCTAGGCTCATCGTCATTCCACTACTTGTCCTAATTACGCTCGGAAGACAAAAACCAGATATGGACACGGTGTTTAATACACATACCCCTTTGCCACGGCAGCGTGAGACCTGCATGCCTGTTTTCTTCGGTTTCTCTGAAATTACAGGATTCCCAAAACAATGCTCACACTTTTCGCGTTGAGCTTGTTTATTCCCTTGATATTACAGTAGACTTTACACGAAAACAACGCGAAAGACTGAGGACGGAAGGTCGGAAAACGCGACTTTTTGCATTGAAATACACAGCAGACACCGAACTTCTGGCACGTGCCACTGAACTTCCGTTGGCTTCACTTGCGCGCACTTCGGAAAGCGGGAAGGCGGCATCCAGTCACCTTGTGGAGATCAGTGGTTTATATTGTGGCGGCGGCCCCTACCGTGCCGTCTTCATAGGCTGCGACTGCCGTGAAAAAATCATACTTTAGAATTCTCTGCCGCGTCGACATAAAGGATATCTGAGCGGTTGCTGTATGTTTTGGCGTAATAGCTCGCTCGAGCCTGCCGCCTACCCTGATGGAGGCTGGCGCTCATGTTGCGCGGTTGGGGCTTCTGATATATGTGATCCTGCGTGCGCAGAGAAATGTAAGTTGCAAGGTGTCGGGGTGGGAATGGGTGGATTTAGACGGAGCTGTCGCAGTAGGCATTGTCCTGTTTCCGTGCGTTTCAGGCAGACTAATTGGTTGGTGCCTTGAGCCAATATTATTTCGATCACAGTGTTGTGGATAGCAGTGGCCAGGAGACGTTTCGTGCTAACCTCCGTTGAAGAGATAGGGCGGAGGTGACAGCCGTGCGTATTAGGATGTCTGCCTGTTGTGTTTGGCGCTGAGTGAGTATGTGGTATGGGATGTGGTTTGTAATGCGGCTAATGATTAATGCATTTGTCATATTGAGGGTCTCGCGTATCAGAAAGCCCCCGATTGCGTGCTGCGACGGACCTGATTAGTGCAGAGACCTGTTTGGTCTGTCTTTGCAAGAGCTGAAGGGTGGAGGTTGCATCGAGTGTGTTATTAATGAAAAGACAGAGAATCTTGACCTGGATTTCCTTTTATGTGCAGTTCAATGGGGGGGGGGTCAACTTCAAGAGTTCTGATTTATTTGGAGAACAACGGGGGCCTGTGTTGTCTAAATGAGTGGTGGTGACGTCTATGGCAGATTGCAGGAAACCCTGGGCTGTTCCAAGGGATCCTCCCGTTGTCCAGAGAGTTATATCATCTTCGTATATGGCTGTGTGGAGCCCTGTGATAGCAGCAAGGGCCTTTGCCAGTGGTGCTAGGGCAATGTTAAAATGCAAAGGTGATAGGACCGACCTTTGCGCGATTCCTTGGTTAGGCAGGGGAAAAGGCTGGGAGGCGACGTCCCCAAGCTGGAGCTCTGCCGTGCGCCCCTGAAGGAAGGCCCGAACATATTGCCATATTGCATAGAAAAGGAACCAGCGAAAATAGACGCAAGACAAGAACAAAGGAGGCACACACCACAACGCTGGACTTACAACTGATTTATTGCGATGAAGAATCGCTCATTTTAAAGGAATTTCCTGCCTGCGCACCCACCTTATTGTGTCGAAAGCCTTATGAATATCCAGCGCCAGTATGGCTCGCGTAGCGGCTGTACGGCGCTTACTGTAAAGGAGAGACTTTTTAAGGGCGAGAAGTACGTCTCACGCCGAGATGTTTGGACGGAAGCAAAATTGAACGTTGGAGAGATAGCCTGTTGTTTCTAGGAACGGTTCCAGGCGATTGAGAATGACGTGCTCGAAGAGCTTGCCAACACAGCTCGTTAAAGGGCCACAGAAAGGGATGTTTGAGCTCGGCTTTAAAATGCTTGCACTACGTAGATTGCAGGCCACCGGGCATCCATGCCGCGTACGAGAGCTGAGAAGTGAGCAGGAAATTTACAATACATTTTTAAATACTCCCGCTTTCGCACCTCGTGGCGACGCGCGGTGCCGGGCTTTCGCACGAAAACCTGGCAGACGACGTCACGTCTTGCAAATGACGTCTGCAGCGGGGGTTATCATTTGTTCACAGCGACAAATTCAGTCAGACGACACGCGCTGCCGCGGCCGCGGCCACTCCGCGCGCGCCCAAACCGGCGGAGGTAGGGAAGGGGCCGAGTTAGTGGGGCCTAGTGTTCCTGTATATGCTCCCGCAGGGAGATATACAGGAACACTAGTGGGGCCGGCGGAGGAGCGCCGCCGTTTTGGCGTGCGAGAGGAGAGGGAAAGGCGCGAAGACGCGGAAGTTCAAGTTTTGTCTGCATATAACTCAGCTTCCACAAAACGCATTAAAATAATTCGTGCTGGAGGATAATTATGAACCGTCGTTTTTAACATCCATCACATATAGCACCTTTATTGGAGCCCCTTTCTGGGTCCCTTTAAGGAGATGGGGCGCAAATTTTGAAGGTTGAGGGATGTGCCCGGTTTCGGTATAAATGCCATACTGGCATGGGTCCAGGCTGATGAGAGCGTCCCAGCGTGCCAGTGGTTACTAATGAGCTCCGTGACATCCTGGAGGGAGACTTCGTCCAGATTGAGTAAAGCCTTGTACGTTATGCCATCCGGTTCCGGCGTCGTAGAGCGGTGAATACTAAAGAGTGCTATGCGGACTTCGCTTAAGGTGATGTCGGCATCAAGTTCCGGGTTAGGTGGGGGTAGATTGGGTGGATCTGCTGACTGAAGGAATGTGGGGCATAGTTGGCCAATTTCGTCTGTGCCCTGTATCAGACGTTGTGTGTTTACTTGTGTCTGCGATTTAGTGCCTTTTGGATCTAAGAGAACGCGTCTAGATGTGCGCGTGCTGCAAGAGTCGCGTTCACATGCGAGTCTGTGGCGTGCTTTAAGTGCTTCTCTTTTCGACAGTAGCCGCAACACGTGGGACGTACTGAATACGCTATGGCTCTTATATTGCTCCGTGGAGGGTGACGCGTTGCGCCGCCGCGTGTCAGATGACCTGGTGGACATGGCATCGAAACTTAAGTGTCGTTCGGAGGGCTGGCCACCAGACTCCTCTTTGCGCGCATGGCATGATGAGCTGCAGTAGACGTGCCAACGCCGTGTTGCTGCTTCGTCCCTCTATGCAGCAGCTTGGCGGTGTAGGCGTGGTCCTTGTACAGATCCTTAAGTGTTGCGCTTTGCAAATATCCAGTTATATATATGTACACAGCTCAAGACGAGGTGGTCAGTCGCCCAATGTGTTGTCGCAAGTTTGGGTGTCCTCCGAGATATGTGAAGCAGGGGCCATTTCCTGTCCTTAAAACCAATTTTCATTTTGTTTTCTTTACCTTACCGCGCGGTTAGGCTGTCCACCGAGATATGTGCTAAAATTGTCCAATGGGCAAGGAATCGTACCGAACGGGCGATGGCATTCCGTGGACCACCCGGGAACGCTGCAACACGCTTTCGCGTCCCGCACGTAAAGAAGCTTAAACGTTGTGAGTCGTAAATCATTTTTCATTTTTTGCGCATTCATTTTTATTTTCTATGTGTATTTTTAGATTTCTTGTTTCTTAGTAGGTTCTTTTTTTACTTTTCACCTCCGGATGCTATATCGACACAAGTGGCTGTAGCACCGTAGAAGTGTAATTAATTAATTGCAATACGTCAACCAAATATTTCCCACATCATCTCATCACGCACTATCTAACACAACCAAACTTTTTACATTTATCTTCACGGAACGACGTGATCGTGCGGAGAAAGTTTTTTGACACAAAACACTGGACCTAAACACTGGCTATTGTGATGTCAAAGTATAATTTTCCAGTTTAATAAGAAAAATAAAATTAATCAGCCAAATTTTCTTCAGAGCAAGATCAGATCACACACTAAGTTAACAACATCGTCTTCTGTACATATATCTTTATAAAACGACACAATCGTGCGGAAAAGCTATGTCGACGTCTGTGGAAATTGTGAAATGAAAATTGGTTTCTGCGCAAAGGAAGTCGCGTAGTATCTGTCTCGCATATCAGCGGACACCTGAACCGCACCGTAAGGGAAGGGATAAAGGAAGGAGCGAAAGAAGAAAGGAAGAAAGTGGTGCCGTAGTGGAGGACTCCGGAATAATTTCGACCACCTGGGGCTCTTTAACGTGCACTGACATCGCGCAGCATACGGGCGCCTTAGCGTTTCGCCTCCATCGGAACGCACCCGCAGCGGTCGGGTTCGAACCCGGGAACTCCAGATCAGTAGCCGAGCGTCCTAACCACTGAGCCACCGCGGCAGGTACAGCACACGGGCGCCTTTTGCATTTCGCCTCCATCGAAACGCTGCCGCCGCGGTCGGGTTTGAACCCGGTTACTCCAGCTCAGTGTTGAAATTTTTTGCACTCGCGAAACGACAAAGCTGCGCGCACTGCGCGAGTTTGCACGCCTGGCAAGCAATGCAATGAGACTAAAAATGTCATTGGGCTGCAAATGAAAAAAAAATGTACGCAGGATTGCGTAGCCAGCACTTTCCCAATGCCTGCTTTTTCTCTGCACGTAAGCACAATAGCTGCAAAGTTGGCAGAAAAACACCTCCGCCGGTTTAGTCAATGCTCATATTGACATGCGCTCACGTGTTTACGGTGAAACCCAGATAATGTGCCAAAGCTGATCGTGTTAAGGCGAAAGAGCGTTTGCGAAGTCTGGCCGCCTGGGAAATAATCCGCGTTCGCGCCGGCTATGATTGAATCTGCGCGTTAAGCTACAGGCGGGCGCTAAGCGTTTCGCAACCTGAGGCCAGATTACGTAACAGTCAATTAAGGAAATAAAAAAAAAACTTGTCACAAAGGTGTCAATAGGTCTGTTCGATTCACCTGCACTATACGTGAACTGGTTCTCGCGGTGCTGCACTTCGCCATTCTTTTCAGCGGTGCAAGATGGCGCCGTCTGCACGACGCCATTCGTTTCAAAAAAGTGCAGACGTTGTGCGGGTCTAGTTCAGGAAAGTGCAGGAAAACTCTGCACCTCCTCAATGGTCGGTGCCGAAATGGTGCAGCTGCAGCCGCCATGGAAGCAGACGACCGACTGAGCGACGATGGCTTGCGCTTTGCAATAAACGGCGGATATACTCAAATTATTCCACTCGTCGATGATAACCGTGCCTCACACGGGCCCGCTGACTCTCATGGAACGTGAGTGGCAACCCGACAATGTGGCGACGGAAGTGGGAACGGCGGCCCTCGCCGGCACCTTGCGTCTCTCGACCATCGTGCTCTCTACGGACCCGTAACCGTAACCTGTGTCTTTCCTTTCTACTAATAGTTATATTAGTACTCGAAGCCGGTTATGTTAACTAAAAAGTAAACATGTGCATACAGCGCATGGTGCACGTTGTTGCAACAACCGCTTAACATGCAAGTCGGCGCGCGCGCACCTTGATAAGTCGTGTTCAGTAAAAGTACACACGTGCGTTTCGCTTAGCTGCCGCGAGGTTGCATCGAGGCTGATTCATGGCAACACTTTGCTGCGATGTGCTGTTTGAAAATTCTTCACGCGATTCGGGATGTGGGAGGCCGTTGATTTGGGCGCCACGCTGCTGGCTGCAATTTGTTGGCGACGCCAAGGCTAGCAGACGACCAGGCCTGCACTCGACCATTCGTTTTAGAAGTAGGCAGCACTTGAACTGCTGGAACTGGCGCTGCACGCTCGCGGCACCGCCACAGCACCGCTGGGGAACATTACAGAACTGGTGCAGGGAGTGCATGCGAATCGAACGGACCTAATGAGCCTCGCTCCTATTGGTCGGTTGTGGCCGGCGGCCATATTGCTTTTTTGCGTCATGGGTGGCTGCAGATGACGTCACGGATGTGGCAGAAGTGATGACGTTGCACACCTAGTTACGCAGCCGCCATTTGACAGTTTTTTGTCACAGTTTTGAAGCGGTCAATTTGACCGTTGCTTTTGTGACAGAAAATGGCGGCGGTGTAGGCGGCGATACGAGTGAGGCGGCTGCGCCGGCGCGAGCAACGGCGAAGGAGAGCGCACGAAGACACGTTTGATTATGTTTGACTTGCCGGACGAGCTGTCTCGACGCCTTTTTCGACTGGAGAAGCAGACGGTGGAGTGGCTTGACGACGAAGTCGCCGATGAACTGGGAGGCTTGCGTGCAAGTGCGCTGTCGGTGCGGCGGCAGGTGGTGTGTGCACTGCGGTTCTTTGCCACGGGCGGCTTTCAGGCTGCCGTTGGTAGCGAGGCGCACGTCGGCATCGCACAACCGGCGGTGAGCAAATGCGTACAGCGGGTGTTTGAGGCAATTTTAAAGTTAGTGCGCAGAAGGGGTGGGTTCCGTCGTCACCTCTGTCACACACAGCTACATATAAATAGACACGCTTCTGCTGGCAAAGTACTTTATTTTTCCCAGCAAATGGCACTTCGTGGTCGTCTTCTGTTTCCCAAGGGGTGTTGCCAAGGGGAAAGAAACAAACAACCACTCGTCACATACTGCAACACCTCACCTTTTGGCATTTTGTCATCGATCGAAAGAGCAGAACAACACACACTTCAACATGTTCTCTTCGTAGATTTCGTTCCATGCGCTCCTTGCAAGTTCACTTGGCAGGCACGTAGCCTTCACTGCATTCGCTGAAATTTTTCTGCGCACTTAGGTCAACCGCACAGTAGCTCGATTCCAGACGCCGCGCAAAAAAAAAAAAACACTTCGTGAAACAGCTGCTTTCGTGCAAAGCGGCCTTTTTACTGCCGTCAGCACACCTCCGCGGCACCGAAAGTTACCCACCAGCCAATTTAATAGCACAACTTCGAACGCTTTTTGTTGTGCTTAATATTTTCAAAACTTCAAACGCAATGTTTTGGCGAAATAAAATATTAGTTATTTTCATTGTTGCTCATGTCTTATTTCTTTTTACAAAAAATTAAGCAGACGCTCCCTCGAAAGCTCTCGGGACGCCGCCCTGCAGTAATTGGCTGATTCCTCGTTGCGTCACGTGGTGACGTCACATCGTGTCGTCATTTTGACGTCACTGTCAATAACTTGTGACAGAATTTGTCACGGTTGCGCATTCTAGCCCCTGGAATCGCTGTGCAGAACACCGATAGAGGTATGGGTGAAGGAAGGCGAGGAGGTTGCACCGGTCAGAGCTACAGCTGATTATAATTACAACAGGTCTGCGTGTAATTAATGAGTCTCTCTCTCTCTCTCTCTCTGACACACATTGGTTAGAATAAGCGCACAAAACCTCGCTTCTAAGCACGTTCGTTCTTTCTTTCTTTCTTTCTTTCTTTCTTTCTTTCTTTCTTTCTTTCTTTCTTTCTTTCTTTCTTTCTTTCCTTCTTTCTTTCTCTCTTTCTTTCTTTTTTTTGCCCTCTTCTCTTTCCCAAAACGTTCTGCCTTCCGCGCTTGCCCGCAGGTCAAAAGCCACGCACACGGCCGCCTCACTGCAGGAAGTGTCGAAAGGCGCGGAGGCTGCGCAGGGCATGCCGATCACGCAGCGACGCATTGTGCGCCTTTTCTCGCGTAGCTGCCCGCAATCGACTACGGGCGCCTTCGCGGCTTTTCGGCCGGGCAAACATGTGAACAGCGTCCCGCTTCCCTCCCCGACGGCCGGATCTCCGTAAAAGCACAGCGCACGAAGCAGTCCGCCGGGAAAGGTGGAGAAAGCTCCGCCCGCTGCACGCTGTATTGCACGCAGGCGCGCACAAAATTGCAGTACACACCCGATAGCGGGCGCGCGTCCAGGCGCAGGTTTTGGGCGGAGGATGTGGAAAAAGTTTTCTCTTCCAATTCGACGATGGCAACGCGTGCACTGCCGGCAGCCTGGGGAAGGTCGACGTCCTTGCTCTCGGTAAAGCGGCCGAGGCACCCAGCACGGTATATACTGTCCCCTTTAATTTGCCGCCTCCACCGCGGAAGTGTCGCGCAGCAGCATTGCACTCGTGATTCATCAGTGAACGACACGTGGCTGATAAAACGCGTCCTGCCCGCACCGACTCACTCAACAGCGCAGAGAATATTTTCGCCGGCAACTTTTTCCGAACGATAGCCAAGAAGCCGGCGTCCTGCTGCTCTGAATCTTACCAATGTGGTTGCGTCACCACTCATAAAGCAGAATGCCCGCAACTGATAACAGAGTCAGGCACTTGATCGAAATACATGAAAACGTAAATAAAACGGGAACTGGGCTATACCACTGCGTGGACAACAAAGTGTCCGGAAATCAGTAAACGCTTTCAGTGTGAACAAATGCGGCGGCCATTGGCATGCATCGGGATATGCAATGAGCGGCAGTCCTAAATTAGTGCGTGCTAAACAGACTTTCTTTCCTCCATTATCCACAAGCGTACGATGAATGACAGTATAAGGAATTCAGTCGTGTCACTAGCTTTTACTAGCATGCTATGGCCTCCGGCGTGCGTCGATGCACCACGTATGGTTAAAAGCTAGTTCGTACTGTTCGCTTTGCCTTCGTAATCACCTGACTACTTGCACATAGTGTCACGGGAATTCAACGGCCGCATGGGATATTAACATCAGACTTTGGGAGCTGTGTCTACAACGTTGGAAAAGCCGCGAAAAGCTTCGAAATGGTTCTCGCACACTGAGCCGGCAAACATGCGGCGGTTTGGTTATTAGTTTTTGAGGAAAGGAAAAGGTGCACTATTTGTCTCACATCTCGGTGGACATCTGAACCGCACCCTAAGGGAAGGGATGAATGAGTGAGTGAAAGATGACAGGAACAAAGGTGCCGTAGTGGAGGGCTCCGGAATAACTTCAGCCAGGTAGGTGGGTGAAAACTTTATTGATGAGCCTTATGGATGAGTCACTGATTAAGATTGGTCTGGCTCTTGATCCCGGGTGATGGCCAACACTCTATGACGTGCGGCGACCTCTCCAGCACTCTCTGCGACCCGCCTTTTTGAGGCCGGTTCGGAGCTGGAGACCGCGATCTCCCAACCCTCTTTGTCCGTGGCGTTCTAAGGAGATGGTGGTTGGAATTCTCGGTAGATATATAAAATGGGGTCAAAGTTGGCTCTCGGAGCCCCACAAAGTGAGATTGTTTAGGTATACACAGAGTGCCACTATTGTTTTCGGAACTATTTCGATGTAACTTCTGTCATGACGCCTGTTGTGATAATAATTTGCCTTGTTTCGATATGGTTATGGTACAGTTCGTTGTACTGTTATTCTGCGTTGTTGTATTTTTGGTTGTATTTCCATAGTTAATTCCAGTGCCTTTGCTTTATCCTTACTATTAGTTGTTTATTTTACCATCTTCACCAAAATGATGTATTTTTGAACTGTTATTACTAACCCAATTTGCCCTCCTGCAACAATCCCAAATGGGATTTGCAGTTTGTGTAAATAAATAAATAAATAAATAAATTCGTGTCTGTATTGGCCTGGGTGGATAAGGGCTAACAAAGCCGGCGAAGGGAATGTGCGAGCCTGGAGCTGTCTCCAAGCAGGTTGCAGGCGCGATATCGCATCTCATCCGCACAGTTTCGGGCCATCATAGAGGCATGAAGGAGCGCGACCTCTGTCGCCTCATTCATGCCTTTGTCCTCAGTCGTGTGCTCTACACTACCCCATACCTAGAACTATCCAAACACGACATAAATACTTTGGATGCCTTGATACGCAAGGCAATCAAAGTCGCACTTCATCTTCCCCTCAACACCCCCACAGACAGATTACTAGGCCTGGGCCCCCACAACACGATCGGGGAACTCGTGGAGACCCATCGACAGGCCCAATACATAAGGCTTACACAAACCTCCACAGGCCGGTATATCCTGGACTCCATCGGAATCAGAATACCGGCCAAAGACCCAACCTTCCTCCCCATTCCTCGATCCCTTCACTGAGAGCTGGTCATCAAGCCACTGCCAAAAAATATGCACCCCTGACACCCTGAGCAGCGCCGCAGAGCCCGTGCGAAGGCACTCCACCGAGTGTACGGCTCCGAGCCGGACGCCGTATGGGTGGACGCCGCCTGCACGGGTGACGAAGCAACCGCAGCCGTGGTGGACTGCTCTTCATCCGCCCTCCTCTCACTACCTCTCCCCCTGACACAACCCCGGAGGCTGCAGAGGAAGCCGCCATCGCAATTGCCATCACCCGCACGGAAGCTCGGTACATTTTAACAGACTCTAAAACTGCAATTTTAAACTTTGCGCGAGGCCGAGTCCACGTCCCTGCTTTTGGCATACTGGGCTCGCCCGATGCACCCCCACCCCGCCATGTAGAGCTTATATGGGTGCCTGCGCAATCCGGGAATCCCGGAAACGAGGCCGCCAACCTTTTAGCCCGAGGTTCTTTAAACCGGGTTCAGGTGGCCTCGGATCGGGGATTCGCGAGGGAGCGAATGCACTCGTTCAGCGAGATGACGCAGGCCTACAGAGCCTCGCGCCAGCTCTACTCCCCGCCCCACCCCTCCCTAGATAACAAACACGCAACACTCTGGCGCAAACTACAGACACACACACTCCCCTCACCCCTGACCCTAGCCCACTATCACCCCTCCTTCCCCACTCCTGCCTGCACCTTGTGCCCAGAACCATTCGCCTCTTCCCTCCACATCCTCTCCCTCTGCCCGGCGGGCCCTCCCCCGCGCGGCCTAGAGGACCTCAAGACCTGGGAGGACTGGGAGACCCTGCTGCGCTCGGAGGACCTATGTGTTATGGACCTAAGGGACATAAACACTTGAGTGCAGTGGGTTCGTGCGTAGACCCAGGGGCGTGCCCCGACTTCCTCTCCAACAATAAAGTTTTTCTCTCTCTCTCTCTTTAGGTAGTTTGTTGTTCTTTCGAGAGGGAGATGTGTGGCGGGGGATAGACGAGTCTGCTCCCTGTAATGAAGGGTAATTTCATGATAGGTGACGAGCCGGTCCCTAGCGCTACCCCCGTCTACGGTGTGCCCTGCTCGGTTGACGTACGCTCGAGCAAGAGAGTGGGCCACTTCGTTGCCGGGGTTGCCTGCGTGGGCTGGCACCCAAACAATTTGAACTGGTCGGGGTTCTGTGCAGCAAGAATGGAGAATTTTTCGGGTGGTAGAATGAATCTGTGCCCATGAAAAATTCGTGATTGCTATTTTAGGGTCATTCAGAATGAGTGTGGCAGCGGAGGAGGAAATGGCAAACGCTGTGGCTGCTTCTTCGGCTTCTAGAGAGGTTGTTGCCTTAATCGAGCACAAGGCTGTATGAGGTCATGCGATGCTTCAGTGATGGCGTAGGCCGAATTGTGGGTGTTCTCTGCCGCGTCCACGTAGACGGCGTCTTTGTCGTTTGCACGAGCTTTGTGTAAAGCCTTGGCACGAGCTTCTCGTCTGGCCTGGTTGAGAACTGGGTGTACGTTTTTGGGCAGAGGTTGAGCTATGAGTCTGTCTCTGAAGTGTGTTGGGGTGGCGTGGGTGTTGTGGGGGGGTGGACCTGTTTGCTGAATCTTTAGAGAGGCGAGAATGTGCCTACCTGTATTTATGGAGGAGAGTCTGTCAATCTGAGCCATGCGATGAGCTAATGTTAGCTCTTGTGTATTGTGCACTCCCATGCGTAGGGGATGGGTGGTGGGAGCACGTTGTGGGATATTTAAGGCTGACTTGTATGCCTGTCTTATTAGTGCATATACCCTCTACTATTCCGCCTTTGTGAGGTAGAGGAGGGAAGGGAGTAAGCCATCCGACTAATCACGAATGCCTGCACCAGCCGCCTCAGGTCATATGAGCACATGCCTCGGTGCTTGTTGGCTTTTCTTCTAATCAGTCAGATCGTTTGATATGTCGTGATTGTTAGTTTGAAGATAGTCTCCGTGTTGCGTCCATTGTTTTGAAAGAACATGCCTAGGATACGTATCATTTCAACCACTGGCACTGGTAGACATTGACCTCGACGTGTATGGAGGGGTTTTCCTTCCTGTAGCGGTTCGGGGTCGGGTGGAGTAGCAAGAGTTCAGACTGCAGATGAGCATGCGAGGCCTATAGAGTCTGCGCACTCCACTGCCGTCTCCGCACATGCTTGAAGGGTTTCTTCCATGGTCCCAACATTGCTCATGGTGGTCCATAAGGCAATGTCGTCTGCATAGAAAGAGTGGGAGAGGTTTGGGATGCGCTCTAGCTTGCGAGCCATGGGAATGAGAGTGATGTTGAAAAATAGGGAAGATAAGACTGACCCCTGGGGTGACCCCCTGCTGCCCAGAGAAAAGGAGGGACACTCTATAGAAGTTAGTTTGATTTCCGCTGTGCGGTCTCGTAGGAAAGCTGCTATGTAGGTATGTGTTCGAGTCCCGACTCCTAGATTGGATAAGGCGTCCAGTATGGCTGTGTGTTGGACATTGTGAAACCCCTTAACGAGGTCTAAGGCTAGCAGTGCTCGTGTGCGTATGCAATGTCTCTGATGTAGGATTTATTCTGAGATTTGAACCATTACATCGTGTGTTGATAGATGGCTTCGGAATCCTAGCATTGTGTGGGGAAAGAGCTCTTTTGTTTGCACGTAATTTTGTAGTCTGTTTAGGATTACGTGCTCAAATAGCTTTCCCAAGCATGAGGTGAGGGAGATTGGCCTGAGGTTTAACAGGTCCAGCGGTTTTCCGGGATTGGGGATGAAAGTTACCCTCGCGTGTGTCCAGTCGGACGGAAGAGTACCTTCCTTCCAGTGCTTGTTCAAAAGATTTGTTAGGGCTTGGATGGAATTCTCGTCCAAATTTCGTATCGTTTTGCTTATGATCCTGTCTGCTCTTGGCACAGACGTTGTGCGAAGTTTGAAGATTGCTGCTCTAACCTCCCACGTTGTTATGTCCGCGTCGAGCTCTGGGTTCCCTAAGCCCACGTAGGAAGGGAGGGCTAATTTGTGAGTTGTTGTGAGGTACCTGTCTTTGAGATTCTGAATCAGGACATCATCATGCATGCACATTCTGTGAATGAGGTGCGTTACATTACGCTGTTTCGCGCTGCTCGTCTTGTGGGGTTCTAAGTGGCAGCGCAGAAATTTACATGTGTCTCTTAGGCCCAGGTTGCCCACCATGCGGTTGCAGAGCTCACCCCATTGGTGACGAGTTAGTTGTGCCGCGTGCGCCTCTATTTCCTTGATAAAGGCTGATATCATTAACTTGAGTGAACTGTTGTGTTTATTACGAAGCCATCGTTTCTGCAAGCCGGAGTGAGACTCCCACATGTGAAGGAGTCTGCTGTCGACCGCGTCTGATTCGCGATTGCTCGGGATCTCAGATGTCGCTGTAGCGACGTCCTTTCTGGATTCTGCCACCCACCTCGCAAGGTGTTTGATTTGGGTGGGGTCGTCGTTCCAGAGGTTCCGAAACTTGTCCCAGTATGTGATCTGCAGCTTCTTTTTCATGTAGGGAGTGAGTGAGTTTAGCGAGAGTGAGGCTTCAATCATGTAGTGTTCGCTGCCTAGGGATGTCTGCGTGTGCGGCCACTAACATTTTGTGATATTCTGTGTTAGTGTGAGATCGGGAGTGGTGTTGTGTTGTACGCTGTTACCTATGCGCGTATGTTGCGCATTATTGACCAGGGTGAGTCCCTCGTTCTGAATTAGTGTCCAGAGCAGTGCTCCTTTCCTGCCGTTGAATTTGTACCCCCAGCTGATGTGTCTGGCAATAAAGTCACCAAGCACTATAACCGGGTGTTTAGCGCTGATATGGAGCGCTTTGCGTATGGCTGTGAGGAACAGGGCTGCTTTGCCTTTCGGGCTGCTGTATGTGTTGAGGATGTTATCGGCTTGTGCTATTTCTAGTTTTAGGAAGGAGCTCCATTAGGTGACAATCTATGTCTTCAACCTCTATGGAGTGATCTGCAGCGGAGTATGCTCTGTGAACTAGGTTTTCTACCTGTTCAATGGGTTTGTTCATTGGCGGGTGTGAAATGTAGTTGACTAATATGACAGGAGCTGGAGTTTCCTGTTGCGCGATGACTGTGGGGACTTCTGTATCAGACAGAGTTTGAATGTGGAGTTGCAGATTGCTTCGCTTGGAACGATATCCTCTGCAATTACACTGCCGCACTCCTTGTGGTTTGCTGCCATCATACACTGGTATGAAAGCGAATATGTTCAATTTGATTTATGTGGAGGGAAACAGTTGGTCTGTTTTGCTCTGCACCGGAGCAGTGATGGCGTCATGGACACTAGATCTCTGCTCGAGCGTCGTTATTCTGTTGTTGAGATTGCTCGTCCATGTGTGTCTTTGGTCAGGGCTTCGAATTTCTTTTCCATTTTCTGTTCAAGAAAAGTGGTCGCGTTGATCTGGGTTCCTAATGTTATGATGTCCTCAGTGGTACTGTTTTGTTTTGCTCTGCGCTCGGTATGCTAGCTATCGGGGTGAGAGAGGGGATATCTTGAGGGTTCTTCATTTTCGCTGTTGGCGGGATTCTTTGTAGTAGCAATTGAAGTTTCTTGCAATGACTATCGATTTTTGGACACTGATGTTGGATTTGCTTCCTTTGCTGTTCGACGTGTGCTTTGAGTTGATTATTCTCACGTACAAGGGAAGGAGACGCGAACCCCAGCTCACCTGGGATGTGGGATGTTTGGTCAGGGGTGGGAAGGACTTGGACTGGGACCGCAACCTGTGACAGGAATTGGCACGGCTTCTCGATCTTGATCGCTGCCTGCGGCAGGATTCCCGGAGAGTTGCGTTCTTTGTCGTATCATCCTTGGGTGTCGGCCTTTTGTTGCCCGGTCGGTTGAAACGCAGCTTGCAATCCTTGGAGCCCGTGAAGTGGGATCCATTGCAGATGATGCGTTTGGCTACGCACGTCGGTGGCTCGACTGCGGAATGAGGCTCTACAGAGCTCTAGCAGAGATTTTGCTTGGGTTGTACACAGACGTCGCTTCTTTGACCGGCTTTCCGGCAGTTGAAGCATGCCTCGGCTTTCGGCAGGATGAGATAGCAGTTATATAGGGCTTCGTAAAAAGGTAGTTGCTTAGGAACCGACATTGAGTTGACGAAAGTGACTAGTATGGAGTTAGTCTTGCCCAAACGTCTGGCGTCCATAATGTCATACCAACTGTTTTTTTTGAAAGTCTGAAGTTCCTGAACTATCTCATTAGACGTCTTGTCGTAGATAGCGGTGTAGAGAATGCCTCTGATGGCGTTGTCTGGTTGGGCGATGTAGGCCTTTAATGGGTAGGTCATGTTGGAGATTTGAAGAGACTGTAGTCTAACGTAGCATCCCGCTGTGTTCTCTGATGGGGTACTGATGGTGAAGGAGTTGTTTCGAGGATTTTTGCGTATGACGTCTTGTTGAAGTACTGCCTCTATGGGGAGTTGCAGGGTGGTGCATACGAAAGATAGGAGGTAGCCCCCATTCTGTTTGAGGAGATCTAGGCCCCCACTCAGGCGGTAGATGATTTTCAGGTCTGAGGCGGGTAGCTTGGGCAGCGGAGCCTGACGCTTTATAGTTGGTGGAGGAGACGCCTTGCTCGGGCTAGGCCGGTGTGGTGGATTCGTCCGGTGGCTTGAGAGGAGAGCTCGAGGTGGCGGGCTCGTGGAGCGATGCCGAGTGCGTCAGTTTGCGGGCTTTGAGGGCCCTGGTCCATCTAGGATCCGTGGCGAATTCTTCAGGCGAGATTGCTTCTCCGCCGAATTAGTTTATCCTGCTGCTGCAGGCAGGCTCGGCGTTGGTGAAGCCATGTGCGCACTGTGACGCTAGGCCTAGCCTATCCCAGGCACGGCAGGGTCGAGCTAGGCCTACTGCGAGGCCCAGCGAAGCGTCTGCCGCTCCTTGTCAAGCACAAACTTCGGACTCGGAAGTCCCTAAAAGTGGATGAAAATGGTGTACAACACCTTCATGAACCGTTTTCTGCACTTTCAGTCCATGAACAGTCGAAAAACCGCACAAAACAGTAGAAAACTGCGAAGCTGACGTGAGACGCGTTCTTGTGCTCCGGCAGCCACCTGGCGGTCCCCAGTATCTCAACTTCGACCACCTGGGGATCTTTAAAGTGCACTGAAATCGCATAGCTTACGGGCGTCTTTAGCAGTTCGCTTGCATCGAAACGCTGCCGGCGTGGCTGGTATCCAACCCCCGTCTTCGTGTTCAGCAACCGAACGCCGTCACCACAGAGCCGCCGCAGTGGGTTTCGCAACGCTGAGCGCCCAAGTGTTGTCTTGCGCCCGAGTGCTACGGTGTCTTTCTGTCCCGTGAACGCCGCATGACGTGCCTTTCCTCTCAGAGGGCCACGTATTCTTTTCCACTCCATGTGAAGCCGCTCAACTGGCTGGGCCAGTAAAAAAATCAATGGCCAAATAAATGTCGCGAAAACTTGGTCGCCGGAGATGTTTCCAAAATTAGTTTACTGATAAGTGGACGTTGTTTCCGAGGCATGTTAAATGCGACCGAGCCTAAGTTTTTTTTCCCCTGTTTAGTTTTCTACAGTAGGCAGTGTACTTCAGCGGCTTGCTTTCATTTCAGCTGAGGAATATTCAGAGCAGAAGACGTCAGGTGCGTTTATGAGCCTAAATCAACCTTTAGCTTCCTCCAGCGCACATTCGCGTACATACTAACGGCGTGCCGTTAATGCGGGGGGAGGAGAGGCAGCGTACAACATGTTATGACGGAGCAGAGCACCGAGGCCGCGGAACGCAGAAAGCCGAAATCGCCGTCTGAGAAGACGAGGCCTTTCCCACAGCCGAAGAGTATCCCGAAAGCTAAGGTCACGAGCGTATGAACAGTGAAACACTCGCCGCCGTCGTTCGGGGGCATCATCCGGAAGTGAATTGACTAGCAAAAGCACAGGTCGTGAGAAGCAGCTTTCCTTCAGCGAGTGCTTCCAGCGCGCAGGACTGTGTGTTCATATTGCCACTACAGAGGGAAAGGGAATATCCTGGATAGGGAAAGTTAATCTGACATTGACATCAAGTAGGGTGGGCCAACGAAAAAAATGAGGTGCGGTTTAAATACTGCTGAGTAGTTTGTGTATATTACTTCTCCCCCTATCCTCTCTTCCTGTCCCCTCACCTCTTTCATTTCATTTCTCCATTCTGCCTGCTATCCTGTATTTACGCTGCCCCAGCTCAGGTGCTTCAGCATCGATGTAGATGCCGGGGCTAGCAAAAATCTTTTCCTCTCTTTTTATTATTATTTTAATAAAAAAAAACACTTACTACTCATCCTAGTTAGAGAGCGAAAGCTGTGGTGTATCGGGCGTATAAAGGAGGTTGGTATATAAAGGAGGGAGTGAAAGAAGAAAGGAAGAAAGAGGTGCCGTAGTGGAGGGCTACAGAATAATTTCGACCATCTGGGGATCTCTACCGTGCACTGACATCGCACAGCACAAGAGCGCCTTTGCGCTCCGCCTCCTTTCTGATTCAGCTTCTATATCGACGCTGCTGAGGAGGCAGTCGTGTTTCAGGTTTGCGTTCGGTGACAAAACAAAGCTGTAATTTTGCATTTAGACACTGATACATACTTTCATGGAATTCTGGACGACACGCGCGTGTTATGATGCGTTACACTTATTGCAAATTTCTTTGAATCTGACTCAGGGAACGCAGGTTGACTGTGCCGGTCTACACCGGTCCGAATTAATCATTTTACAACGATAGCTGTCTTTAGCGCCAGGGTCTTTTAATACTTTGTTGCTGATCGTAAACGTTATGCGCAACGCCAAATGAGAGAGCTCTGCACTCCACCTAGAGTGACCAAGCCGCAGTGCCATCTAATACGGAGGGCCCAGACGATTAAAAGGGAGACCGGCAAACTCAATACCCAGCCTGCGAGATCACCGCCTTCTTGTTGTCGTTTAAATGATGTACGAAGGCAATTTGAATGCGTAAACATTCTGCATAAATTACGCTTGTTCTGATTGACAAGAATAAATGAGTAAGCTGTGTTTCGGTACTGTACACTGCTCTGTGATTAATTTTTATTCCGCTTACTTCGTGACACCCCTGACAAAGTGCTTTGCGTCCATGTGCCCGAATTCTTTCAAGGCTGCCGATCCCCAGTCGACTCTGACGCGCTGAGGGGCTGAGCCCAAGGCCGCGCGAGTGGATCGCGGCCGCGGTGGTCGTCCATGTGCTGTGTGATGTCCAGAGCACGGTAAAGAACCCGCAGGGAATACAAATTAATCCGGAGCCCTCCTCCACAACGGCGTTCGTCATAGCTTACGTGCAGCTTCGGGACTGTAAACCTCACCACTACCAAACTGACGCCCCTGGCGCTGGCTGATTCTGTGCCTCAATGAAACTTCGGTATAAGTTTCATGACTAACAAAAAATTCGGCATTAAGGCTGCTTACGTGTGAGAATGCGAAAGCATTGCTGTCCGTGGATGAACTGACACCAACCCACCCACCTACCCACCCATCCAAACGCACGCGCGCGTGCGCGTATGGCTGTCACAAAATTCGGCGCATGTTCGAAACAAACCGACGCTGCGCCTAAGCAATCTCGACCGCGCGCGGTAAAGTGAAGAAAAAAAAAACGGCGGGGAAGAACCCTGGAGCGCACGGTGGCTTTCACTCAGCTCGCCGTCGGGGCGCCAAAGTAAACATAGACACGCGCGGCGTCAATTCTTCTCGAACGTTGGAGAAGTTTTTGCTTGTTGTCGACGGAAAGGGGGTAACCTAGTGCGCGCCGAAGTGATACCCTCCCCCCTTCGCTCCGGCGCCGATCACTGAGCGTGCCGCGAATGACCTAGATTGTTCTAGAAGGAGGTTTTCCCGCTCATCCAATGGGGTCGCGCGCCCGGCGCAAGAAGGAGAAGGAGTTTGTGCAGATGAAGCTGCGTTTATGTGCGCGCCTGCCTTGGCGCGAAGAACAGACGCGGACCGCGCCTATAAATGAGGGGCTGCAACCGAGCAGTGACTGCTGCAACCAGGTCGAAATAACGCAAGCGTTATTTCAACCCATGACGTCGCATCCGGTTTGAAGCAAAGACGTCACGTCTGGAAAATTTTTTGCTGTTTGAGCCATGTTTGAGCCGAGCCGAGCATTGCTTTCAGTAGCATTATGGCCGGTCGACGGAAAGAGCGCGCGATCGTGTTGCACGTGAGTAATTTGTTCTTGCTATCTTTTGGTATGCACATACTGAGTGATTGCCTGTTATCTGACACTCAGCATTCCGTTGTCAACTTCCTTGCGCCCGAATATTTTGTGTTAGCAGATAACCCAGGACTAGCGCTGAGCCCGCTTGCCCGGCAGTGGACGCAAAGGCTCGGAGGGAAAGACTCGTTTGTTTTTTTCGTAAGTTCTGCTCTAAAGCTCTGTGCAGTTCAACCGAAAAGAGCTTGCGCTGAGCGTGTTTTATACCTTTTGTCAATCCAGCCCAATGGAACTCATGGTCATGTAAAACACGCATAATTACCAGCTTTTGCGTGCTCCCTAAAAAAGGCGGGAAACCTTTGAACACAGTCCAGTTGAACTAACCGTTTGTGCGATGAGTTTTGTACGCGGTTCGATTTTTTGTGGCCCCGCGGCTGGGAAAGTCTGTAGAGTGTTGAATTAATGCTGCCCTTTACAGTTGTGTTCTGCTGTTACAATTCGCTTTCTAAAACAGGTGCAAAAATTGCGGCGAGATAAGCGATTACGCTTTGGTGCCTGCAGCGCGAAACATGTTCTTTTAAATTCATATTTATTTCAGAAAACAGGACTTTAAAAACTGACTGGCAGTTTTGTGGTATGCACGGACCTTCCCGATTCCTGCTTCGAGTCCGGCGTTGGCTTGCTGGCGCAGAGGCTGAACAAATGGGACGTTAAAATGCTGAGGCAGCTAAGGCTCTAAGGCGCCACAAGGTGAGCCCTCAACCTTCTGTGAGAATTTTAAAATGAGTGCTGTGCCACCTGCGCCGAGCATCGGTTTTACGTGGGAGAGGTGCTTGGACCCAGGTAGCCAACTAGAATGGAGGGCATGAGGCAGCTGGAGAAGCAAGCTTAATTTTAAAGCCTTTAAGCTTAAGATCTTTTTACAGCTGATGGTGTAAAGAGCCCTTAAAGAGATGAACATTGTGGGCAATGTGCTTGATGTCCTTTGACTGTTTGGAAGCTTGTGAGGTGCATAAAGCTCACAAGGCACTGTTGCAATGTGTGACAGGTCATTGTGGTGATATTAGAAGAAGACATAGTGCAGCGCAATGGGACAGAGAAAAGGAGCACACAGGATAAGCGCTTGTCCTGTGTGCTTTTCTCTGTCCCATTGTGCTGCGCTATGTCTTCTAAAATGCTATACGAACAAGCCCAAACTACAACTTTGTTAAGATTGGTCATGATAGGTTTCTTTGATTTGGCTGCACTCTCTGCACTAGTTCTGTGAAGTTCCGCGGTGGTG
Source organism: Amblyomma americanum (assembly GCF_052857255.1). NCBI lineage: Eukaryota > Metazoa > Arthropoda > Arachnida > Ixodida > Ixodidae > Amblyomma > Amblyomma americanum. The sequence goes on from NC_135497.1 coordinate 62,585,562, forward strand.
CCGGCAGCGTGCAGCAACATCTCAGGCGGTTCAAATGCAGCTTGGCACTGTCCGCTTCCAAAACGAATGGTCGAGTGCAGGCCCGATTGTCCAATAGCTTTACTGTCGTCACGAAATTGCAACCAACTGCATGCCGCCGACACCAACAACCACCAAAATCCTGAAACACTTGGAAGAATTTTCAAGCAGCAAATTGCAATGAAGTTTTACCATGAACCTGCTCTAGAAATGGTCGTTTCACAGAAATAAAAAAAAAATCGTTGCATGTATACACACAGGCGACTTACGAATTAGCGCTGAAATGCTGCCCATGCGACTCGACTTGACCGCTCAGGTTTTCATTATGACTCCTCAAACAGTCACTCACCTCCTCTATGTGTAGGTCGAAGAAGCAGAGAACGTATGGTACAAGCTATTTAATGAAATGGTGACAGTTATTTGCTGAAAGGTTATGGCTTATGAGGGTTTAACGTCCCAAACGAACTCAGGCTATGAGGGACGCCGTATTGAAGGGCTCCGGAAATTTTGACCACCTGGTGTTCTTTAAGGGAGCATAGACACCTAACTTTTGGGTGCGTGGTTTCTTCTTTCTAATATAATGATGCCACCGCGGTGGCTCAGTGGTTATGGGGTTTGGCTGCTGACTCGAAAGACGTGGGTTCGATCCCGGCCGCGGCGGTTGAATTTTAATGGAGGCGAAATTCTAGAGGCCCATGTACTGTGTGATGTCAGTGCACGTTAAAGAACCCCAAGTGGTCGAAATTTCCAGAGCCCTTCACTACAGTGTCCCTCATAGCCTGAGTCGCTTTGGGACATTAAACCCCCATAAACCAAGACAATCTTTTTGTAATGAGGTGTAAGGCATTATTATACACGAATTACCACGTGGTATGCTCCTATGGCTGCTAAATAATTTATAACTGAATTTCTTTCTTGTGCTGTTCAAGTTTCACTAGCTGAAAGACGACTGTGACCTTAAAGAGAGGTTGTAGGTCATGTGAGGCGTGAAAAACTGCAATATAATTGGTGCTTCTACATTTGTTGTCATTCCTGCTCTTGAGGAAGGCTGGCCTCAGTACTGCAGTAAATGAAAACGATTAAGCAGCAATTATATCGCAGTTTTTCTCTGCCTGATATGTACTAAAACCTCTCTTAGACGTCACAGGTCTCATTCGGCTGTTGAAACCGAAACAGCATGACAGAAATATTCGATTATAAATTATTTAGCGGTATTTAGCGCGAACCCGCCGTAAACAGGGGTGCAGGTGTCGTAATTACACTTTTTGCAATGTTTTGCAAGGTTACCGGTGTTTTGCAAGGTTCCCGGTGATAGCTACAACGTCAGCCATAGCCTGAAAAAAGTTGGCAAACGAGCAGGCGCGGACGTGGTGTTTTCGGCACCCCATAAGCTCTCCTCACTCTGCAAGAGAGTTAACAGTAGTAGAGTTCCTCGTGGCTGTGGGCAGACGCATGGCAATGCCCACGTTTCATGCGCCACAGGTGTTGTATATTCAGTTCCCCTGTCCTGCGGAAAGAAATACATAGGCCAAACGGGGAGATGTATAAACACCAGGCTACAAGAGCACCACAATAATATGAGCAGGGTAGCTATCACCGGGAACCTTGCAAAACATTGCAAAAAGTGTAATTACGACACCTGCACCCCTGTTTACGACGGGTGCGCAATCATTGGCAAAGGACGGGATCGCTTATCTAGAGAAATAATCGAAGCCATCGAAATCCGGCGTGCCAAGGACTGCTGTGTGAGCACTCCGTCCGTCTGCCTTTCTGAGAAAGAATTGATGTTCTTAAAGGCAGCTGGGCATACCTTTTGAGAGGTGACTTAACTCAGGGTATTCGTGTTCTAGCAGATATTTTTCCCCTCTCCCTTGTTCTTTGGGGTTCATGGTGCTTTGGTTCTTGGCGTTTTTTGTTGACTGCCTTCAAAAAACTTTTTAGACTTTTTAATTTTTGGCCCCTGTTAAACTTGAGAAATGTTGAACGCCCTCTTTACATGTTTTTAGCCGCACACAGCAATTTTTATTGTTTTTAATGGTTTTATTCTTTCACTATCGTTTCCACGAGTTTTAAACTTTTATAAACCCATTTTTTCGCCATACTTTCGCAACCTGTTTAATCCTTCATCTATTTTTTTCTTAGTTCGCGTGACGGCCCTCTACACCGTGCAGTTTTTTATCGGTTTTTTCTGTTATATCGCCTCTTCCCTTCCGTCCCTCTCAGCCTCAGATGTCTAAATTCATTATTTGACGTGACTACTCACTGTTTCCATGTGACCGCGCATACCTGATTGTACCCCCTTGCTGCCACCTTATATATGTTTGTGCTCTGAAATAAAGATTCAGGTGATAGTCAGCGCCCGTCCATGTGCTTCCATGTTTGACTTCTGTCCTGTTCTTAGCGCTGTTCCTACACCATGCAATACCAACTAGCCCGTCAACTCGCTCTTCTATTCACTATTGGGACAATCGCTTGGCAGCCCCGGGTAGTCTCACTAAAACGACGAAGCTGGCAGTGGCGCGGGAACAAAAAGGTCGCGCTATAGGCGAGTGGCCATTAGAATGATCTCACTGCCATCGTTCATCGCCGCGTATTATTCGGATGGTCGCCACTTAAGAATATGCCCAAACTGAATGCAGCCTGAGTATATCCGTTGACCTGGTAAAAGATGATACCTGAGGCATTTCAAAGAATGCACAGGTGAAACCTTTTAATCACATAGCTACGAGTGCAGCCCTCGAAGGCACGTAAGCCAGGTCCCGTGTCCCAGCTGCTCTATTAGGCCGTATTTGAGTGAACAAGCAAGTGTCTAGCAGGCATGCAGTTTTTTCCAACAGTACAAGTTTATCCGTCTTCAGCTTCCATGTAGGCGTTACTTTCATTGGATGGCGTTTTGCCAATGATGGAAGCAACAGTGTCAATACCAAACTGTGCTGAAGAAGTCTTGGACTGCAGTGTCTAATACATCACCAATCGTGCAAAAAAAATTGACTCTCCGCAATGCGTCCTCTGCAACAAAATACCTCCTGTAAACAGGAGGTATTCAGGAATACCTTCTCTATTCCGAGGCCTGGATTCAGAACAGTTGGGGATAAGAGTTAATGGAGAATATTTTAGTAATCTGCAATTGTCAGGTGATATCTCTAAGTCGTTCATCAGATGAACTGCAAAGCAAGATCAGTAAGCAGAATGGTGGGTCTAAAGAATTAAAGGAGTATAGACACCTAACTTTTGGGTGCGTGTTTTTTGTTTGTAATGAAGCGTAAGGCGTTGTTATACATGAATTACCACCTGGTATTCTCCTATAACCACTAAATAGTTTATAATAGCATTTCTTTCTCGTACTGTTTCGGTCTCAGTTTCAACAGCCGAATGAGGACTTTGATGCCAACGTGTGCCTGCAGGTCTGGTGTGGCATAAAAATGCAATATAATCGCTGCTTCCACATTAGTTGTCATTCCAGCCCTTGAGCAAGGCTGGCTTCAGCCCTGCAGTAAATTATAACGATGAAGCAGCGATTATATCGGCGTTTTTCTTTGCCTAACGTGACACAAAAGTACTCTTTGACGTCACAGCCATTGTTCGGCTGTTGAAACCGAAACAGCATGACAGAAAAAATTATAAATTATTTAGCGGCCGTGGGCAAATATCACATGGTGATTCATGCGTAGTAGTATTTTATGCATTATTGTAGAGAAGAAAACATGCCACCAAAGCTACGTGTACATATTCCTTTAACACGCAGAAAACCAAATGGAAAATGCTCTTGGCCATTCCCTCCAATGCAAATGGTGTGTGGTGTATAATATTGTTACGTGGTGGCCGTCCAAAGAGTGAGGCGCGATGAACGATGGCAGAGTTATAATTTATTGGCCGTTGGCCTAGCGCGACTGCTCTGTAACGCACCACAGCCAGCTTCGCCGTCTTTGTCACAATATTCCTTTTTCTCATGGACATTGTCACATGTAGGGAACTGGGTGGTGTGTCATTGTTTGCGTAAGTACAAAAGGACACTGAGAAGTTCCCTAGGCAGCCGCTGACCACACACCATACGTGGCAAAATTACTTTTGAAAAGTAATTAAATTCTATTACTAATTCATTTCCTAGAAATCACAGAAGTAATTAAATTCCATTACAAATTACTGGTCTCAAAAAGTAACGACATTACATTACAATTACCTGCCTTATGTAATGAAAATTACTTAGTTTCGATGCTAAAATGTTGCGCATTGGTCATGGTTTGTGGAAAATTTCGAGTTTTTTGTTTGCATGCCACTGAGCTTGAAAATGGGTGTTGGAAATTTTGCCCCTCTTTAGTCAATTTGAACAGCCACTTTGCTGATGTAGATGGTCTTTCTCATATCACTCTTCAATCAGAAGTACATCATTCAATGTGTAATATCGTCCCACCATCCTGATTTTGAAGAATTTGTCATCCGCATAAACAGCCGGAGTACATTGACTGCTTATTCACGCATCATCCCAGAAGTGCACAGGGGTGCAGAGAAGCTGCCAGTTCTGCTGATGTTCAATTGATTTGTTCTGCAGGCAAGTTGGTGGAAATAAATTGCATGTCACTGGGACGCTGTTGCCTTTGTTGCCCTTGAGTTAGAAATAGGGCCTCAAATGAGGCCATAAAAAACTGACAACTCACGACCAACTTTCTTAGACGTGTCAGTTGAGATTTCTTGTCAGTGCGGCGATGTCAAAGTACTTGCTCAAGCACTCGCAGTGCTTCCGTGCGAAGGTGCCATATGGCATGCCTTGGTCATGGCGGTCTTCTGGTGGCCATGCAATGTGTTTGTGTGTGAGACCGTTTGCAGCGCAGGAAGATGCGTAGAAGTCCTGTGACTGATATGCAGACTTTTCACAAAAGCAGTGCTGGCACCTGCGCGCACATCACCTCTCGTCTGCGTACGCCGCTTCCCTGGGGTGCTGGCTATTACTGGTTCCGCACTTTTAAGGCAAGAGCCTTAAGTGGCACTTTAATGCGATACCCGGCTATGTTGTCGATGTCCACGAAAAGTGGTTCACAACCCCCAGTGACATCATCAGCAAAGAGAAAAATTTCTTCCGAGGGTGCAGAGAATTGAACCAAGGGCCTTCAGACTGTGAGGTGATCGCGCAACCCATTGGCCACAAAACCGCGTTGCTTCGTGGCTAGTAATGATTCATTTAATGTGTTGCCCTATGACTGTATGCTAATCAGTAGATGTGTCACTAGAAAGAAAGAAAACAATATAAATTATAAAATGAATGTTTTTCGCTTTCAAAGCATGGAAGTAGTCTCTAGTGCCCTCCGTAATTTATTCTATCTTTGGGGGTCGCCGCTGCGGCTCATTGGTTATATGGTGCTCGGCTGCTGACCCGAAAGACTGGTGTGATCCCGGCCTCTGCAGTCTCATTTCGGTGGAGGTGTAATGCTATAGGCCCCTGTACTGTGCGATGTCAGTGCACTTTAAACAACCCGAGGTGGTCAAAATTCCCGGAGCCCTTCACTATGGCATCCTTCATAGCCTGAGTTGCTTTGGGACGTTAAACCTCATAAACCAAACAAAACCAAAGCAAATCTTTGTACCATTTTTTAGGACATGGTCCGAAAATTTGGGACATTAAACCCCCATATACCCTACCTTTGCTTTGTATATGCTCATCTCCACAAACGTGAGGCCAAAGCATGGCAGATGCGAGGAGAAGCATGGACTCGGAATGCAGCAAAAGTAATATTGCTAGTAATTATTACTTTTCCATTAAATTACTGCTTGACAGTAGTTCATTACATTACTAAATTTCCAGGCCACAAAATAATGAATTACATTTAAAATTACCGAGAAAAGTAATTTAATTACTGTAATTATATTACAGTGATTTAATTGCTGGCTAGTCTGCCACGCACACTGCTTTTCAATGAATGCGAAATCCTGACATGATAGCTTCTGCAAATGGTACGAAACAAGGCCTTTTGCATTTTTAAGGCAAAGGTTTGTGCCACCTTCCCTTTTATTTTTTGTCTCGCCCCCCCCCCCCTCCTTTTCTCCCTTCATATTTTTTTGGATGTTATGAATGCAATGTTTTAGCAACAAGCTTGAATTAGCCCCTATGAAAAAATGTTTTGCTGGTCTGCACGTGACAGTCTCTATGTCCAGGTGTTGCGCCATTTCCTAGTCCCTGGCATTTATTGGCACTTTCACTTCATTAAAACCTTCGTGAATGTGCTGGTACAAATTTTGAAAAGTTCCTTTGCTAGCGCTTGCAAGTTGTTTCCATATTTTTGTTTTCCATGGGGGTGAAGTTTCTTGGCATGTCCAGTCCGTCAAATATTTCTTACCGTTCTCAGATACTTTGTCCCGTTACACTTGTGCATTGTGGAAGAGCCGCAGCTGCTCTTAAGATGCTTTGCCTTTGTCTTTGCCTTTGTGCAGGGCAGCAGCGGCGTCTTCTTCGCAATGCTCAATTGCATGTGGGCAAAGCATCCAAAAATGATGACTAGCTTGGCTGGCATTTTCTCTTGGTATCTGAATGCATCATATGGTCAGAATTTGACAAAATTATGGACATATATGCCAGGCAATCGTTTCAAAAAGTTATCCAGGATTTGTATTCTAAATAAAAATAGCACAACACGCATAATTTTTGGTTTTGTGATACTGCAGATTACACGAATCAAGAACAGAACAGCAAGGCTCAACTGCATTTCTTGGAAGGGCTGTGACAGTTTTAAAAGGTGTCTAGCAACCTAGAATTGTCAAGAGGAATTTCGTTTACCTGGAAAAATCGGGGAGTTGTGAGGGATACCATCAAAAAAGTGGTCAAGTCTAGGAAAACGACGGACTAAAATTAACGCAGAGGTCTGCTGCGAGTTTTAACGATACTGTGAGTGTCCAGCACACGGTCCGTTGTTATTGACATGACATATTTTTGCTTCTAATGAGTATTAGGCATGGCAGCCTGTCTGTTTTAGCTGTCTTTTTCTTGTCTTCAAGTAAGTGAGCATTGTATATACTGGTTGGTTCTGTACAGGTTGCCACACTCCTCAATAAATTTGGTCTCGTGCATATCAATAGACACAGCTACGTTCAAAAGTATTTTTTGTGGAATAAGCCATAGCCATAGTAATATGCAGAATTCATGCACTTTCAGTATGCTGATGCGAGATGCCACGTCACCCCAGTGTGGCATCAAAATCGATCTGTAAATCTTGCTCTCAGGCCTCGTCAATCTTGTAGGCTATTGCAGAAACAAACAAATAGAGGCTAGTTTCTCTGCGGTTCGAGCTGTGATGACGAGGTCGTATACAGCTGTTACTTTTTGTGGAAATCGCTTGATGCTTGTCCTGTGCCATTGCTGCTATCGAAAGGGATGCCAGAGTGTGCCTTCATTGGAAAGGCAGTAAAAGGCAGTGCTTCTCAGTGATAAGCAAACCAACCTTTGTCAGCCCTCTTGTTCAAGGGTTCCTTCTTGAAAGCCTGAAGTATTCTTTTGCAGTACAATGAGCAGTGTATGGAGCCTCTGAAAGCATGCAGAGTGTTCCGTTTAGAAATTTTCCAGAATTTTCACGAAGTAGAGTTGTTTGTTTCTTTTGTGAAAGCACATGTAATGTCAGCACATATGGCCATCACTCTTATGAACCATTAAAAGAAAGCAAAAACTTGTGAGCATAATTTTAACAAACTTCCAAATCTAAGACTCCGGATCACCCAGGCACTTTTCATCTAGTTAGAAGATAAACAGCTGCTGAAATTCCTGCACAGATTCCTAGTTGAAATGTGCCAGCATCTGTGGGTCCGTTACGGCCAGGGATTTTAGTGTGGTGAAACCCATACACAAGAGTTAAGCGGCCCATGTCCCGTCAAGAATGCTGCATCTGGGGCAGCATTCCACGGCTGGAAGTGTCACAAGGGAGTGTGGAAGAGGTCGTCTTGTTAATGCTCTCACTTTTGTTGTATCTTAAGCTGCTGTTCACAGATTTTTTGTGCCATTAATGTTTCTCAACAATGCCACATCACGTCATGCGCCTTTTCAGTATCTGAACTGTGACATGAGCATCTCCACCGCAGCTGTGGCCTCGTGCTTAAGTGCTCGCCTCGGCTACGGGAGGTCGTGGGTACGATTCCCGCGGCCTCCGGTCCACCAGCCAATTAATCCAATAGGAACAGGCGGTCCCCCGGCCTAGTGCTCGGCTCTCTAGGGGTGCACTGCGTGGGAAGGATAGCCTGCGCCTCAAAATTCCCGTCAAATGCGGGCACAAAAACGTCTCCACGTGGTTAAAACCCGCATTCCAAAACTCTCGCCTTGTGCCAGTTGCAAAACTTATGTTCACTTCTCTAGCCTCAAGAGAGATGTGCCATAGCTCTCTCCGCTCACAAACCGCCTTCGAGCAAAGTGCAGCGGTATTTGCTTGCTACTGTTGTGGCTGGCTCACACGCATCGGCAGGTGTGCATGACGGGTTAAAAAAAAAGATGGACTTCTACCGCACGAGGTGGATTTAGGGTTGCTTGACGGCGGAACTTATCTGATCCGTCAAGGCAACGGTTTGGTCGAAGACCCTTCTCCCAAGCATCTCACCCTGGATGAGCCGAGCACCATGGCGGGGAAATTTTAAAACCGGTGGGCACCCGGCGGCACTGGGAATTGAACACAGCACCTCCCGAATGTGAGGCGGATGCTCTATCACAAGGCCACGCTTCGGTGCTATGATCTTCGCCAAAAGGCTGAGAAATGAAAAGCCGAATGATTGTCGTTCGGCAGCTTACAAAGTCAAGCTGTCATGTTTTTTTCATGAACACAGTTATGGCTCAGACTAATTGTACCATTCTACATGATTTTACCTCATTCATTGAGATGCTGAATAAGCTTTAGGATGCGATGAATTATGAAGAGGAATGAAATGTTTCTTTTCATCACTGCATTTTGTGGAAACATGTTTGTATTGTAATTTCAAATATCTGTTTTATAATTTGAACTACTCGAAAATAAAGCATATCGCAGTACTGGCCGGCATTTCGAAAGGCCCTGATATGCACAGCATGTGTACGAGAGCAGACGATGCAGCGGTCCCTGTGTCACTACTTTTGGAGCCCACATGACCAGGGTTGCTGCTCTTCCTCGGGAGTGACGTCATAATGCACCCCAACACTCAGAAACCGAAATCGCTCAGTATAAATAATGCGATAATATTTAATGTGCATATTTGAATTGCGGAGCACGTATCACGCACCGGGTGGGAGTATGCAATGTTTGAAACTAAGAACACTCCTACCAAAAATTTGATGTCTCCGCCCCTTTAAGGTTTTGGGTTTAGCATATGGAGCTTGTGACCAACTGTGTGCCAGCGTCAGAAGCCTTTCAGAAACCCTTTCGTTGTTTGTCTTGACTATTTTTATTCATTCTTGGTCTCTGCCTTGTACACACTTCTTTGTCTGTGTGGTTTCTCTAGAACATCTTGAACAATGTTCCTTTTATCCTTTTTTTAAGGATCTTTCTAATGCCCATACGCAAAGCCACTACAGGAGTGCGTGGGCTGCTGCTGTAGCCTGTTGGGATGAAGGGTTTGGCCGCGTTTTAAACTTTTAGGTTGCGCGTGTTGTGTGTATACGCGCAGGCTAACGGAAGTCACAGTAATGAATTTTCTGAAAATTTAGATGTGTTCATTATTCATTGGCGCTACGTAATCGCAGTGGGAGACTTAATGAGTCCTTGACACCTGTACTGATATGCGAGGCCCTGGGTGGAGCCGGTCGAGCTGGAACGCTCGTGAGCTTCGGCGCCTTGTATAGCAGTTTTCGCTGGTGGATGCGGACGAGGCGCTGAACGGTCCCCAATTTTATTAGACATGGCGCCCCGGTATATCTGCCAGCGGGCTGGACCGCGCTTATGTGCCTGAAGGAGCTCTGTGCATACGTGTCACAGACGAGCGTTGTCTCTTTGCTGTCGACGCCAGTGTACATTTCAGATCATCGACCAGTACTGCTTGTGCTGCCTCTCCCTGGAGCTGGGACCAGTCGGCCGCGACGTCTAGATGGATGGATGGACGGTCGGAAACAACTTTTATAAGGCGAAAAAAATTAATGTGGATCAGCCCAGCTAATCGAGGATATACAAAGCGAAAGCGAGATCGAGTTCTCCACTGACCAACGGAGCCGGTTGTGCGCCTTTCCTTTCGTGAAAATTAACGGTCTTTGCAGTGTTGTCAACACGAATGAACTCCGAGAACGCCGTCGGCTCACCTGTTTTGTTTGGTTTTTGATTGGTTTTTGAGGAAAGGAAATGGCACAGAAACGTTCTCACATATCTCGGTGGACACCCGACCCGCACCGTAAAGAAAGGGATAAAGGCAGGAGGGAAAAAGTTGAAAGAGAAAACTGAAAATTGAAAATTAGATTTTGTGGAAAGGCTCAGTGGTTAGGGCGCTCGACTACTGATCCGGAGTTCCCGGGTTCGAACCCGACCGCGGTGGCTGCGTTTTTATGAAGGAAAAACGCTAAGACGCCCGTGTGCTGTGCGATGTCAGTGCACGTTAAAGATCCCCAGGGGGTCGAAATTATTCTGGAGCCCTCCACTACGGCACCCCTTTCTTTTTTTCTTCTTTCACTCCCTCCTTTATCCCTTCCCTTACGGCGCGGTTCAGGTGTCCAACGATATTCGAGACAGATACTGCGCCATTTCCTTTCCCCCAAAATTAATTATTTATTATTAATTAAGGCGCGGCGCTGCGAGGGGGTGGAACACCCATGGCTCGGTGCTACTAGGGGCGCATGCGCTCTGTGTGTGGAATGCTCCGTGTGTGGTCACTGCTTCTCGCGCATGCGCAGCACGGCTCTCCTGGGATCACGCGAAACTGCTCAACCTACGGCTAGTAAAGCTTTCGCTTTAAAACAATCTTCCAAGGTTGTCCCGTAGTAATCCAGGAGTCCACAGGCTTGTGCTTGAGATGAAGTCCGATCCACCAGCCTTTTCTCGCCGGCTGGCTGAGCGGTCCGTAAAACAGCCTCCCAGGAAGAATGAGCGGGATTGCGGATGGGGGGTACTGCTCAAAGGTAGTAGAAAAGTGTTGATCTGGGAACGCCACAGGTGTTACAATGAGCAAGAAATGTGGTGTGGAAGCTTGAGAGACGGTAGGGTTTACTAAAGCAGCCCGTCTGTTATTCTCACCATGTGGCGCTGAAAAAGTGCGAGAAGGTACTCAGCAGTGGCGGTAATGTCATGCGGCTGAGTTTGTAGAATGCGGTGATTTGATGATAATTGTAAAGGAGCGATGGGACCTCTTGCGCAGGGTTGGGTGCCTGATCATCCAAGGTTTGGGGGAGAGTTCTCGGGCCATCGCATGAACGCGCTCATTACCAGGGATCGAGGAATGCCCAGGGATCCACGACAGAGTAACCATTCGGTCGAGAGAGGTGGCTGTGGCAAGAATACGGTGTGTGCCGGCGTCGGCACACCCGTTAGTAGCGGCGGTATGCGGCCTGGGAATCTGCAAATTTCGGTTATGGTTTTGTCAATGGTGGAGTGGGCAAGCGCAAGTGCGTTGGCGGCTCCTTCCGCCTCTGCAGGTGATTTAGTTCAGACCACTGATCTCCACTAGGATGCTGGATGCCGCATCGGGCGCATCGAAAGTGAAGCCACCGGAAGTTGAGCGGCATGTCCCGGAAGTCAGCCTTTGGCAGTGCACGAAATCGGATCTCAGCACGGTTTTCCAGTTTTAGTTTTCGTTTTTCTCTGTTTTCGATGTTCTCGTCTTTTTTCATGACAATGCCTACCTGTTGCGCAGTCAACGGCATGAGGAGAGCAGCAAAGTCTTCAGGAAAGACGTTTCAAAAATAAGGGTCCATTGCGTCGCTATAGGACGACACTAGCAGACGACAGAACGTAGCTACACACACTACGCACGGAGCCTCGTCTGCTCAGCTCTGTGTCGTCCCGTTGCGCTAGCGTCGTCAGCTCTCCTCTTTGTTGTGATACACGTTGTCGCGCTCTAATTCCAAGTTATACCATCAGCGGGGGATAAATTTAAGAAAGAATAGGTGGAAACCTCCAACACGCAGCCGAGTTTTCAGTCACCATTTTAACGAATTATGTTTAGACCGAATAACTGGAGCGAGGACTAGGCCACTATCTTCTGAGGTGCCGATGATGTTCTGCTCTTTCACATTAGGGCGTTCAAAATGTATATAGTACTGCTTTTTTGACGGTGTGTATCAAGTACTGTTTCGTACTGTAGCAAATTATGCCGTAATTGGCTTTTATTCGTGATGCTTGGTGCAGTTGACTTCGGACACCGCTTGTCACATGCGCTGCTGCATTCGTGTTTCTCGACAGTCATTTCTCTCGCGCTGTGTAGATGAAACATGGCTGTGCTATGGAGTTAGCTTAAAAGCACGCCTGGACGGGAAATGACTCCCTGAAGCGATAAACATCAACCGCCATCGACGAGAAGAGACATCGTCCGCCACCAACCGGAAACTGAAACTACAGCAGCTGTATAACGAATGGCTCTTCGAGTGTCAGGTCTTCCGCGCCATCGTTTGCCTGTTCTTTGCTACGCGAAAATTGGTTTTTAAGACGACCTAGGCTCATCGTCATTCCACTACTTCTCCTAATTACGCTCGGATGAAAAAATCCAGATAAGGACACGGTGTTTAATACACATACCCCTTTGCCACGGCAGCGTGAGACCTGCATGCCTGTTTTCTTCGATTTCTCTGAAATTACAGGATTCCCAAGACAATGCTCACACTTTTCGCGTTGAGCTTGTTTATTCCTTTGATATTACAGTAGACTTTACACGAAAACAACGCGAAAGGCTGAGGCCGGAAGGTCGGAAAACGCGACTTTTTGCATTGAAATACACAGCAGACACCGAACTTCTGGCACATGCCACTGAACTTCCGTTAGCTTCACTTGCGCGCACTTCGGAAAGCGGGAAGGCGGCATCCAGCCTCCTAGTGGAGATCAGTGGTTCATATTGTGGCGGCGGCCCCCACCATGCCGTCTTCATAGGCTGCGACTGCCGTGAAAAAAAATCATACTTTAGAATTCTCTGCCGCGTCGACATAAAGGATATCTGAGCGGTTGCTGTATGTTTGGGCGTAATAGCTCGCTCGAGCCTGCCGCCTACCCTGATGGAGGCTGGCGCTCATGTTGCGCGGTAGGGGCTTCTGATATATGTGATCCTGCGTGCGCAGAGAAATGTAAGTTGTAAGGTGTGGGGTGGGAATGGGTGGATTTAGACGGAGCTGTCCCAGTAGGCATTGTCCTGTTTCCGTGCGTTTCAGGCGGACTAATTGGTTGGTGCGTTGAGCCTCTATTATTTCGATCACGGTGTTGTGGATAGCAGTGGCCAGGAGACGTTTCGTGCTAACCTCCGTTGAAGAGATAGGGCGGAGGTGACAGCCGTGCGTATTAGGATGTCTGCCTGTTGTGTTTGGCGCTGAGTGAGTATGTGGTATGGGAGGTGGTTTGTGATGCGGCTAAGGATTAATGCATTTGTCATATTGAGGGTCTCGTGTATCAGACAGCCCACGATTGCGTGCTGCGACGCACCTGATTAGTGCAGCTACCTGTTTGATCATTCTTTGCAAGAGCTGAAGGGTGGAGGTTGCATCAAGTGTGTTATTAATGAAAAGACAGAGAATCTTGACCTGGATTCCCGTTTATGTGCAGTTCAATGGGGGGGTGGGGGCGGGTCAACTTCAAGAGTTCTGATTTATTTGGAGAACAACGGGGGCCTGTGTTGTCTAAATAAATGGTGGTGACGTATATGGCAGATTGCAGGAAACCCTGGGCTGTTCCAAGGGATCCTCCCGTTGTCCAGAGAGTTATATCATCTTCGTATATGGCTGTGTGGAGCCCTGTGATAGCAGCAAGGGCCTTTGCCAGTGGTGCTAGGGCAATGTTAAAATGCAAAGGTGATAGGACCGACCTTTGCGCGATTCCTTGGTTAGGCAGGGGAAAAGGCTGGGAGGCGACGTCCCCAAGCTGGAGCTCTGCCGTGCGCCCCTGAAGGAAGGCCCGAACATATCGCCATATGCGCGTGCCGCAGTCCGTGGTGGCTAATGTCGTCAGGACATGGTCATGGCTTATTGTGTCGAAAGCCTTACGAATATCCAGCGCCAGTATGGCTCGCGTAGCGGCTGTATGGCGCTTACTGTAAAGGAGAGACTTTTTAAGGGCGAGAAGTACGTCTCACGCCGCTATGCTTGGACGGAAGCAAAATTGAACGTTGGAGAGATAGCCTGTTGTTTCTAGGAACGGTTCCAGGCGATTGAGAATGACGTGCTCGATGAGCTTGCCGACACAGCTCTTTAAAGGGCCACAGAAAGGGATGTTTGAGCTCGGCATTAAAATGCTTGCACTACGTAGATTGCAGGCCACCGGGCGTCCATGCCGTGTACGAGAGCTGAGAAGTGAGCAGGAAATTTACAATACATTTTTAAATACCCCGTTTTCGCACCTCGTGGCGACGCGCGGTGCCGGGCTTTCGCACGAAAACCTGGCAGACGACGTCACGTCTTGCAAATGACGTCAGCAGCGGGGGTTATCATTGGTTCACAGCGCCAAATTTAGTCAGACGTCACGCGCTGCCGCGGCCTCAGCCATTCCGCGCGCGCCCAAACCGGCGGAGGTAGGGAAGGGGCCGAGTTAGTGGGGCCTAGTGTTCCTGTATATGCTCCCGCAGGGAGGTATACAGGAACACTAGTGGGGCCGGCGGAGGAGCGCCGCCGTTTTGGCGTGCGAGAGGAGAGGGAAAGGCGCGAAGACGCGGAAGTTCAAGTTTTGTCTGCATATAACTCAGCTTCCACAAAACGCATTAAAATATTCCGTGCTGGAGGATAATTATGAACGGTCGTCTTTTAACATCCATCATATATGGCACCTTTTTTGGAACGCCTTTCTGGGTCCCTCTAAGGAGATGGGGCGCAAATTTTGAAGTGTGAGGGATGTCTCCGGTTTTGGTATAAATGCCATACTGGCATGGGTCCAGGCTGATGGGAGCGTCCCAGCGTGCCAGTGGTTATTAATGAGCTCCGCGACTTCCTGGAGGGAGACTTCGTCCAGATTGAGTAAAGCCTTGTACGTTATGCCACCCGGTAACGGCGCCGTAGAGCGGTGAATACTAAAGAGTGCTATGCGGACTTCGCTTAAGGTGATGTCGGCATCAAGTTCCGGGTTAGGTGGGGGTAGATTGGGTGGATCTGCTGACTGAAGGAATGTGGGGCATAGTTGGCCAATTTCGTCTGTGCCCTGTATCAGACGTTGTTGTTTTACTTGTGTCTGAGATTTAGTGCCTTTTGGATCTAAGGGAGCGCGTAGGAGGGACCACGTGCTTTGGCGTCTAGATGTGCGCGTGCTGCAAGAGTCGCGTTCACATGCGAGTCTGTGGCGTGCTTTAAGTGCTTCGCTGGTCGACAGTGGCCGCAACACGTGGGACGTACTGAATACGCTATGGCGTTTGTATTGCTCCGTGGAGGGTCACGCGTTACGCCGCCGCGTGTCAGATGACCTGGTGGACACAGCATCGAAACTTAAGTGTCGTCAGGAGGGCTGGCCACCAGACGCCTCTTTGCGCGCATGGCATGATGAGCTGCAGTAGACGTGTCAACGCCATGTTGCTGCTTCGTACCTCTATGCAGCAGCTTGGCGGTGTAGGCGTGGTCATTGTGCACATCCTTAAGTGTTGCGCTTTGCAATTATCCAGTTATATATATGTACACAGCTCAAGACGAGGTGGTCAGTCGCCCAATGTGTTGTCGCAAGTTTGGGTGACCTCCGAGATATGTGAGGCAGGGGCCATTTCCTTTCCTTAAAACCAATTTTCATTTTGTTTTCTTTCCCTTACCGCACGGTTAGGCTGTCCACCGAGATATGTGCTAAAATTGTCCAATGGGCAAGGAATTGTACCGAACGGGCGATGGCATTCCGTGGACCACCCGGGAACGCTGCAACACGCTTTCGCGTCCCGCTCTTAAAGAAGAAGCCTAAACGTTGTGAGTCGTAAATCATTTTTCAGTTGTTGCGCATTCATTTTTTATTTTTGATGTGTATTTTTATGTTTTCTTTTTCTTACTAGGTTTTTTTTTTACTTTTCACCTCCGGATGCTATATCGACACAAGTGGCTATAGCACCATAGAAGTGTAATTAATTAATTGCAATACATCAACCAAATATTTCCCGCATCTTCTCATCACGCACTATATAACACAACCAAACTTTTTACATTTATCTTCACGGAACGACGTGATCGTGCGGAGAAAGTTTTCTGACACAAAACACTGGACCTAAACACAGGCTATTGTGATGTCAAAGTGTAATTTTCACGTTGAAATAATAAGAAAAATAAAATTAAGCAGCCAATTTTTTTTCAGAGCAAGATCAGATCACACACTATGTAACAACATCGTCTTTTGTACATATATCTTTATAAAACGACACAATCGTGGGGAGAAGCTATGTCGACGTCTGTGGGAATTGTGAAATGAAAATTGGTTTCTGGGGAAAGGAAGTCGCGTAGTATCTGTCTCGCATATCAGCGGACACCTGAACCGCGCCGTAAGGGAAGGGATAAAGGAAGGAGCGAAAGAAGAAAGGAAGAAAGAGGTGCCGTAGTGGAGGACTCCGGAATAATTTCAACCACCTGGGGATCTTTAACGTGCACTGACATCGCGCAGCATACGGGCGCCTTAGCGTTTCTCCTCCATCGGAACGCAGCTGCAGCGGTCGGGTTCGAACCCGGGAACTCCAGATCAGTAGCCGAGCGTCCTAACCACTGAGCCACTGCGGCTGGTACAGCACACGGGCGCCTTTTGCATTTCGCCTCCATCGAAACGCTGCCGCCGCGGTCGGGTTTGAACCCGGTTACTCCAGCTCAGTGTTGAAATTTTTTGCACTCGCGAAACGACAAAGCTGCGCGAGTTTGCACGCCTGGCAAGCAATGCAAAGAGACTAAAAAGGTCATTGGGCTGCAAATGAAAAAAAAATGTACGCAGGATTGCGTAGCCAGCGCTTTCCCAATGCCTGCTTTTTCTCTGCACGTAAGCACAATAGCTGTAAAGGTGGCAGAAAAACACCTCCGCAGGTTTAGTCAATGCTCATATTGACATGCGCTCACGTGTTTACGGTGAAACCCAGATAATGTGCCAAAGCTGGTCGTGTTAAGGCGAAAGAGCGTTTGCGAAGTCTGGCCGCCCGGGAAATAATCCGCGTTCGCGCCGGCTAGGTGATTTAATCGGCGCGTTAAGCTACAGGCGGGCGCTAAGCGTTTCGCAACCTGATGACAGATTACGTAACTGTCAATTAGGAAAATTGAAAAAAAAACTTGTCACAAAGGTGTCAATAGGTCCGTTCGATTCGCCTGCACTATACGTGAACTGGTTCTCGCGGTGCTGCACTTCGCCATTCGTTTCAGCGGTGCAAGATGGCGCCGTCTGCACGACGCCATTCGTTTCAAAAAAGTGCAGACGTTGTGCAGGTCTAGTTCAGGAAAGTCCAGGAAAACTGTGCACCTCCTCAATGATCGGTGCCGAAATGGTGCAGCTGCAGCCGCCATGGAAGCAGACGACGGCTTGAGAGATGATGGCTTGCGCTTTGCGATAAACGGCGGATATACTCAAGTTATTCCACTCGTCGATGATAACCGTGCCTCACACGGGCCCGCTGACTCTCATGGAACGTGAGTGGCAACCCGACAAGGTGGCGACGGAAGTGGGAACGGCGGCCCTCGCCGGCACCTTGCGTCTCTCGACCATCGTGCTCTCTACGGACCCGTAACCGGCGTCTTTCCTTTCTACTAATAAAGTTATATTAGTACTCGAAGCCGGTTATGTTAACTAAAAAGTAAACACGTGCATACAGCGCATGATGCACGTTGTTGCAACAACCGCTTAACATGCAAGTCGGCGCGCGCGCACCTTGATAAGTCGTGTTCAGTAAAACTACACACGTGGTTTCGCTTAGCTGCCGCGAGGATGCATCGAGGCTGATTCATGGCAACACTTCGCTGCGATGTGCTATTTGAAAATTCTTCACGCGGTTCGGGATGTTGGAGGCAGTTGATTAGGGCGCCACGCTGCTGCCTGCAATTTGTTGGCGACGCCAAGGCTAGCAGACGACCAGGCCTGCACTCGACCATTCGTTTTGGAAGTAGGCAGCACTTGAACTGCTGGAACTGGCGCTGCACGCTCGCGGCACCGCCACGGAACTTTAGAGAACTGATGCAGGGAGTGCAGGCGAATCGAACGGACCTAATAAGCCTCGCTCCTATTGGTCGGTTGTGGCCGGCGGCCATATTGCTTTCTTTGCGTCATGGGTGGCTGCAGATGACGTCACGGATGTGGCAGAAGTGATGACGTTGCACACCTAGTTGCGCAGCCGCTTTTTGACATTTTTTTGTCACAGTTTTGAAGCGGTCATTTTGACCGTTGCCTTTGTGACAGAAAATGGCGGCGGTGTAGGCGGCGATACGAGTGAGGCGGCTGCGCCGGCGCGAGCAACGGCGAAGGAGAGCGCCATAAGACACGTTTGATTATGTTTGACTTGCCGGACGAGCTGTTTCGAAGCCTTTTTCGACTGGAGAAGCAGACGGTGGAGTGGCTTGACGACGAAGTTGCCGATGAACTGGGAGGCTTGCGTGCAAGTGCGTTGTCGGTGCGGCGGCAGGTGCTGTGTGCACTGCGGTTCTTTGCCACGGGCGGCTTTCAGGCTGCCGATGGTAGCGAGGCGCACGTCGGCATCGCACAACCGGCGGTGAGCAAATGCGTACAGCGGGTGTTTGAGGCAATTTTAAAGTTAGTGCGCAGAAGGGGTGGGTTCCGTCGTCACCTCTGTGACACACAGCTACATATAAATAGAGACGCTTCTGCTGGCAAAGTACTTTATTTTTCCCAGCAAATGGCACTTCGTGGTCGTCTTCAGTTTCCCAAGGGGTGTTCCGAAGGGAAAAGAAGCAAACAACCACTCGTCACATACTGCAACACCTCACCTTTCGGCATTTTGTCATAGATCGAAAGAGCCGAACAACGCACACTTCAACATGTTGTCTTCGTAGATTTCGTTCCATGCGCTCCTTGCAAGTTCACTTGGCAGGCACGTAGCGTTCACTGCATTCGCTGAAATTTTTCTGCTCACTTAGGTCAACCCCACAGTAACTCGATTCCAGACGCCGCGCAAAAAAAAAAAAAACACTTCGTGAAACAGCTGTTTTCGTGCAAAGCGGCCTTTTTACTGCCGTCAGCACATCTCCGCGGCACCGAAAGTTACCCACTAACCAATTTAATAGCACAACTTCGAACGCTTTTTGTATTGCTTAATATTTTCAAAACTTCAAACGCAATGTTTTGGCGAAATAAAATATTAGTTTTTTTCATTGTTCTCATGTCTTATTTCTTTTTACAAAAAATTAAGCAGACGCTCCCTCGAAAGCTCTCAAGGCGCCGCTCTGCTGTAATTAGCTGATTCTTCGTTGCGTCACGTGGTGACGTCTCATCGTGTCGTCATTTTGACGTCACTGTCAATAACTTGTGACAGAATTTGTCACGGTTGCGCAATCTGGCCCCTGGAATCGCTGTGCAGAACACCGAGAGAGGCATGGGCGAAGGAAGGCGAGGAGGTTGCACCGGTCAGAGCTACAGCTGATTATAATTACAACAGGTCAGCGTGTAATTAATGAGTCTCTGTCTCTCTCTCTGACACACATTGGTTAGAATAAGCGCACACAACCTCGCTTCTAAGCACGTTCTTTCTTTCTCTCTCTTTCTTTCTTTCTCTCTCTCCTTCTTTCTTTTTTTTGCCCTCTTCTCTTTCCCAAAACGTTCTGCCTTCCGCGTTTGCCCGCAGGTCAAAAGCCACGCACACGGCCGCCTCACTGGAGGAAGTGTCGAAAGGCGCGGAGGCTGCGCAGGGCATGCCGATCATGCAGCGACGCATTGTGCGCCTTTTCTCGCGTAGCTGCCCGCAATCGACTACGGGGCGCCTTCGCGGCTTTTCGGCCGAGCAAACATATGAACAGCGTCCCGCTTCCCTCCCCGACGGCCGGATCTCCGTAAAAGCACAGCGCACGAAGCAGTCCGCCGGGAAAGGTGGTGAAAGCTCCGCCCGCTCCACGCTGTATTGCACGCAGCTCGACGACGGAGCTTTCGCCGAGCGGCGCGCACAAAATTGCAGTACACACCCGATAGCGGGCGCGCGTCCAGGCGCAGGTTTTGGGCGGAGGATGTGGGAAAAGTTTTCTCTTCCAATTCGACGTTGGCCACGCGTGCACTGCCGGCAGCCTGGGGAAGGTCGACGTCCTTCCTCTCGGGAAAGCGGCCGAGGTACCCAGCACGGTATATACTGTCCCCTTTAATTTGCCGCCTCCACCGCGGAAGTGTGGCGCAGCAGCATTGCACCCGTGATTCATCAGTGAACGACACGTGGCTGATAAAACGCGTCCTGCCCGCACCGACACACTCAACAGCGCAGCGAATATTTAATAATAATAATAATAATAATAATAATAATAATAATAATAATAATAATAATAATAATAATAATAATAATAATAATAACAGGCTTTTGGGGAAAGGAAATGGCGCACTATCTCTCTCATATATCGTTGGGCACCTGAACCGCGCAGTATGGGAAGGGATAAGGGAGGGAGTGAAAGAAGAAAGGAAGAAATAGGTGCCGTAGTGGAGGGCTCCGGAATAATTTCGACCACCTGGGGATCTTTAACGTGCACTGACATCGCACAGCACACGGGCGCCTTAGCGTTTTTCCTCCATAAAAACGCAGCCGCCGCGGTCGGGTTCGAACCCGGGAACTCCGGCTCAGTAGTCGAGCGCCCTAACCACTGAGCCACCGCGGCGGGTCGAATATTTTCGCCGGCAACTTTTTCCGAACGATAGCCAAGCAGCCGGCGTCCATTTACTCTCCGGCTCGCTTCCTGCTGCTCTGAATCTTACCTAAGTGGTTTCGTCGCCACTCATAAAGCAGAACGCCCGCAACTGATAAAAGAGTCAGGCACTTCATCGAAATACATGAAAACGTAAATAAAACGGGAACTGGGCCATACCACTGCGTGGACAACAAAGTGTCCGCAAATCAGTAAACGCTTTCAGTGTGAACAAATGCGGCGGCCATTGGCTTGCACCGGGATATGCAATGTGCGGCAGTCCTGAGTGCATTCTAAATAGACTTTTTAATTCCTTCATTCTCCACAACGCGAACGAAACGATGGACGACAGTATAAGGAATTCAGTCGTGTCGCTAGCTTTTACTAGCAAGCTATGGCCTCCGACGTGCGGCGATGCACCACGTATGGTTAAAAGCTAGTTCGTACTGTTCGCTTTGCCTTCGTAATAACCTGACTATTTGCACATAGTGTCACGGCAATTCAACGGCCGCATGGGATAATAACATCAGATTTTGGGAGTTCTGTCTACAACATTGGAAAAGCCGCGAAAAGCTTAGAAACGGTTCTCGCACACTGAGCCGGCAAACATGAGGCGGTTTGGTTATCAGTTTTTAAGGAAAGGAAATGGCGCACTATTTGTCTCACATATCGGTGGACATCCGAACCGCGCCCTAAGGGAAGGGATGAATGAGGGAGTGAAAGAAGAAAGGAACAAAGGTGCCATTGTGGAGGGCTCCGGAATAAATACGGCCAGGTAGGTGGGTGAAAACTTTATTGATGAGCCTTATGGATGAGTCACTGATTAAGATTGGTCTGGCTCTTGATCCCGGTTGATGGCCAACAGTCCATGACGTGCGGCGACCTCTCCAGCACTCTATGCGAGCCGCCTTTTTGAGGCCGGTTCGGAGCTGGAGACCGCGGTCTCCCAACTCTCTTTGTCCGTGGTGTTCTAGCGAGGTGGTGGTTGGAATTTTCGGTAGATATATAAAATGGGGTCCAAGTTGGCTCTCAGAGCCCCAGAAAGTGAGATTGTTTAGGTATACACAGAGTACCAGTATTGTTTTCGGAACTATTTCGATGTAACTTTTGTCATGACGCCTATTGTGAGATTAATTTGCCTTGTTTCGTTATGGTTATGATACACTTCGTTGTACTGTTATTCTGCGTTGTTGTATTTTTGGTTGTATTTCCATAGTTAATTCCAGTGCCTTTGCTTTACTCTTACTATTAGTTGTTTATTTTACGATCCTCACGAAAATGATGTATTTTTGAAATGTTGTTACTAACCCTATTTTGCCTTCATGCAACAATCCCAAATGGGATTAGCAGTTTGTGTAAATAAATAAATAAATAAATAAATAAATTCGGGTCTGTATTGGCCTGGGTGGATAAGGGCTAACAAAGCCGGTGAAGGGAATGTGCGAGCCTGGAGCTGTCTTTAGGTAGTTTGTTGTTCTTTCGAGAGGGAGATGTGTGGCGGGGGATAGACGAGTCTGCTCCCTGTAATGAAGGGTTATTTCATGATAGGTGGCGAGCCGGTCCCTAGCGCTACCCCCGTCTACGGTGTGCCCTGCTCGGTTGACGTACGCTCGAGCAAGAGAGTGGGCCACTTCGTTGCCGGGGTTGCCTGCGGGGGCTGGCACCCAAACAATTTGAACTGGTCGGGGTTCTGTGCAGCAAGAATTGAGAATTTTTCGGGTGGTAGAATGAATCTGTCCCCATGAAAAATTCGTGATTGCTATTTTAGGGTCACACAGAAGGAGTGTGGCAGCGAAGGAGGAAATGGCAAACGCTGTGGCTGCTTCTTCGGCTTCAAGAGAGGTTGTTGCCTTAATCGAGCACAAGGCAGTTTGAGGTCATGTGATGCTACAGTGATGGCATAGGCCGAATTGTGGGTGTTCTCTGCCGCGTCCACGTAGACAGCGTCTTTGTCGTTTGCACGAGCTTTGTGTAAAGCCTTGGCACGAGCTTCGCGTCGGGCCTGGTTGAGAACTGGGTGTACGTTTTTGGGCAGAGGGTGAGCTAGGAGTCTGTCCCTGATGTGTGTTGGGGTGGCGTGGGTGTTGTTGGGGGGTGGACCTGTTGGCTGAATCTTTAGAGAGGCGAGAATGTGCCTACCTGTATTTATGAAGGAGAGTCTGTCAATCTGAGCCATGCGATGAGCTTCAGTTAGCTCTTGTAGTGTATTGTGCACTCCCATACGTGGGGGATGGGTGGTGGGAGCACGTTGTGGGATATTAAAGGCTGACTTGTATGCCTGTCTTATTAGTGCATATACCCTCTACTATTCCGCCTTTGTGAGGTAGAGGAGGGAAGGGAGTAAACCATCCGACTAATAACGAATGCCTGCACCAGCCGCCACAGGTCATATGAGCACATGCCTCGGTGCTTGTTGGCTTTTCTTCTAATCAGTCGGATCGTTTGATATGTCGTGATTGTTAGTTTGGAGATAGTCTCCGTGTTGCGTCCATTGTTTTGTAAGAACATGCCTAGGATATGTATCATTTCAACCTCTGGCACTGGTAGACATTGACCTCGACGTGTATGGAGGGGTTTTCCTTCCTGTTGCGGTTCGCGGTCGGTCGAGTGGAGTAGCAAGAGTTCAGACTGCAGAGGAGCATCCGAGGCGTATAGAGTCTGCGCACTCCACTACCGTCTCCGCACCTGCTTGAAGGGTTTCTTCCACGGTCCCAACATTGCTCATGATGGTCCATAAGGCAATGTCGTCTGCATAGAAGGAGTGGGAGAGGTTTGGGATGCGCTCTAGCTTGCAACCATGGGAATGAGAGTGATGTTGAAAAATAGGGAAGATAAGACTGACCCCTGGGGTGTCGCCCTGCTGCCCAGAGAAATGGAGGGACACTCTATAGAAATTAGTTTGCTTTCCGCTGTGCGGTCTCGTAGGAAAGCTGCTATGTAGGTATGTGTTCGAGTCCCGACTCCTAGATTGGATAAGGCGTCCAGTATGGCTGTGTGTTGGACATTGTGAAACCCCTTAACGAGGTCTAAGGCTAGCAGTGCTCGTGTGCGTATGCAATATCTCTGATGTAGGATTTATTCTGAGATTTGAACCATTACATCGTGTGTTGATAGATGGCTTCGGAATCCTAGCATTGTGTGGGGAAAGAGCTCTTTTGATTGCATGTAATTTTGTAGTCTGTTTAGGATTACGTGCTCAAATAGCTTTCCCATGCATGAGGTGAGGGAGAGTGGCCTGAGGTTTAACAGGTCCAGCGGTTTTCCGGGCTTGGGGATGAAAGTTACCCTCGCTTGTGTCCAGTCGGATGGAAGAGTACCTTCCTTCCAGTGCTTGTTGAAAAGTTTTGTTAGGGCTCAGATGGAATTCTCGTCCAAATTTCGTATCGTTTTGCTTATGATCCTGTCTGCTCTTGGCACAGACGTTGTGCGAAGTTTGAAGATTGCTGCTCAAACCTCCCACGTTGTTATGTCCGCGTCGAACTCGGGGTTTTCTAAGCCCACGTAGGAAGGGAGGGCTAATTTGTGACTTTGTTGTGAGGTACCTGTCTTTGAGATTCTGAATCAGGGAATCATCTCATCATGCATGCCTATACTGCGAATGAGGTGCGTTACATTACGCTGTGGCGCGCTGTTCGTGTTGTGGGGTTCTAAGTGGCAGTGCAGAAATTTACATGTGTCTTTTAGGCCCAGGTTGCCCACGATGCGGTTGCAAAGCTCACCCCATTGTTGACGGGTTAGTTGTGCCGCGTGCGCCTCTATTTCCTTGATAAAGCCTGATATCCTTAACTTCAGTGATCTGTTGTGTTTTTTACGAAGCCATTGTTTCTGCAAGCCGGAGTGACACTCCAACAGATGAAGGAGTCTGCTGTCGACCGCGTCTGATTCGCGATTGCTCGGGATCTCAGATGTCGCTGTAGCGACGTACTTTCTGGATTCTGCCACACACCTCGCAAGGTGTTTGATTTGGTTTGGGTCGTCGTTCCGGAGGTTGCGAAACTTGTCCCAGTATGTGATCTGTAGCTTCTTTTCCATGTAGGGAGTGAGTGAGTTTAGCGAGAGTGAGGCTTCAATTATGTAGTGTTCGCTGCCTAGGGATGTCTGCGTGTGCGACCACTAACATTTTGTGATATTCTGTGTTAGTGGGGGATCGGGAGTGGTGTTGTGTTGTACGCTGCTACCTATGCGCGTATGTTTCGCATTATTGACCAGGGTGAGTCCCTCGTTCTGAATTATGGTCCAAAGCTGTGCTCCTTTCCTGCAGTTGCATTTTTTGCCCCTAGCTGACGTGTCTGGCATTAAAGCCACCAAGCACTATAAGCGGGTGTTTAGCGCTGAAATGGAGCGCTTTTCGTATGGCTGCGATGATGGGGGCTGCTTTGCCTTTCGGGCTGCTGTATGTGTTGAGGATGTTATCGGCTAGTGCTATTTCTAGTTTTGGGAAGGAGCTCTATTAGGTGACAATCTATGTCTTCAACCTCTATGGAGTGATCTGCAGCGGAGTATGCTCTGTGAACTAGCGTTTCTACCCTTTGAATGGGTTTGTTCATTGGCGGGTGTGAAGTGTAGTTGACTGATATGACAGGAGCTGGAGTTTCCTGTTGTGCGATGACTGTGGGGACTTCTGTATCAGACAGAGATTGAATGTGGAGTTGCAGATTGCTTCGCTTGGAACGATATCCTCTGCAATTCCACTGCCGCACTCCTTGTGGTTTGCTGCCATCATACACTGGTATGAAAGCGAATGGGTTCAATTTGATTTATGTGGAGGGAAACAGTTGGTCTCTTTTGCTCTGCACCGGAGGAGTGATGACGTCATGGACACTAGATCTCTGCTCGAACGTCGTCATTCTGTTGTTGAGATTGCTCGTCCATGTGTGTCTTTGTTCATGGCTTCTAATTTCTTTTCCATTTTCTGTTCAAGAATAGTGGTCGCGTTGATCTGGGTTCCTAATGTTGTCATGTCCTCAGTGGTACTGTTTTCTTTTGCTCTGCGCTTGGCAGGTGTGCTTTCAGTGGCTGAGTTCGGTAGGCTAGCTACCGGGGTGAGAGAGGGGTTATCTTGAGGGTTCTTCATTTTCTCTGTTGGCGGGATTCTTTGTAGTAGCAATTGAAGTTGCTTGCTATGACTATCGATTTTTGGACTCAGATGTTGGATTTGCCTTCTCTGCTGTTCGACTTGTGCTTTAAGTTGATTATTCTCACGTACAAGGGAAGGAGACGCGAACCCCAGCTCACCTGTTTTTTCATATACTGACTGGCCGGTCCTTCCTTGTTTCTCAGACGTGGGATGTTTGGTCAGGGGTGGGAAGGACTTGGACTGGGACCGCAACCTGTGACAGGAATTGGCACGGCTTCTCGATCTTGATCGCTGCCTGTGGCGGGATTCCCGGAGAGTTGCGTTCTTTGTCGTATCATCCTTGGGTGTCGGCCTTTTGTTGCCCCGTCGGTTTAAACGCTGCTTGCAATCCTTGGAGCCCGTGAAGTGGGATCCATTGCAGATGATGCATTTGGCTACGCACATGGGTGGCTCGACTGCGGAATGAGGGTCTCCAGAGCTCTAGCAGACATTTTGCTTGGGTTGTATACAGACGTCGCTTCTTTGACCGGCTTTCCGGCAGTTGAAGCATGCCTCGGCTTTCGCCAGGAAGAGATAGCAGTTATATACGGCTTCGTAAAAACGTAGTTGCTTAGGAACCGACTTTGTGTTGACGAAAGTGACTAGTATGGACTTTGTCTTGCCCAAACGTTTGGCGTCCATAATGTCTTACCAACTATTTTTTTTTGAGAGTCTGAAGTTCCTGAACTATCTCTTTAGACGTCTGGTCGTAGACAGCGTTGTAGAGAATGCCTCTGATGGCGTTGTCTGGTTGGGCGATGTATGCCTTTAATGGGTAGGTCATGTTGGAGATTTGAAGAGACTGTAGTCTAACGTAGCATTCCGCTCTGTTCTCTGATGGGGCACTGATGGTGAAGGAGTTGTTTCGAGGATTTATGCGTATGACGTCTTGTTGACGTACTGCTTCTATGGGGAGTTGCAGGGTGGTGCATACGAAAGATAGGATGTAGCCCCCATTCTGTTTGAGGAGATCTAGGCCCCCACTCGGGCGGTAGATGATTTTCAGGTCTGAGGCGGGTAGCTTGGGCAGCGGAGCCTGACGCTTTATAGTTGGGGGAGGAAACGCCTTGCTCGGGCTAGGCCGGTGTGGTGGGTTCGTCCGGTGACTTGAGAGGAGAGCTCGAGGTGGCGGGCTCGTGGAGCGATGCCGAGTGCGCATGTTTACGAGCTGTGACTGCCCCGGTCCATCTAGGATCCGTGGCGAATTCTTCAGGCGAGATTGCTTCTCCGCCGAATTGGTTTACCCTGCTGTTGCAGGCAGGCTCGGCGTTGGTGAAGCCATGTGCGCACTGTGACGCTAGGCCTAGCCTAGCCCAGGCGCGGCAGGTTCGAGCTATGCCTACTGCGAGGCCCAGCGAAGCGTCTGCCGCTTCGTGTCAAGCACACATTTTGGACTCGGAAGTCCCTAAAACTGGATGAAAATGGTGCACAACACCTTCATGAACCGTTTTCTGCACTTTCAGTTCATGAACAGTCGAAAAACCGCACAAAACAGTAGAAAACTGCGAAGCTGACGTGAGACGCATAGCTTACGGGCGTCTTTAGCAGTTCGCTTGCATCGAAACGCTGCCGGCGTGGCTGGTATCCAACCCCCGTCTTCGTGTTCAGCAACCGAACGCCGTCACCACAGAGCCACCGCAGCGGGTTTCGCAACGCTGAGCGCCCAAGTGTTGTCTTGCGGCCGAGTGCTACGGTGTCTTTCTCTCCCGTGAACGCCGCACGACGTGCCTTTCCTCTCAGAGGGCCACGTATTCTTTTCCACTCCATGTGAAGCCGCTCAACTGGCTGGGCCAGTAAAAAAATCAATGGCCAAATAAATGTCGCGAAAACTTGGTCGCCGGAGATGTTTCCAAAATTAGTTTACTGATAAGTGGACGTTGTTTCCGAGGCATGTAAAATGCGATCCAGCCTAAGTTTTTTCACCTGTTTAGTTTTCTACAGTAGGCAGTGTACTTCAGCGGCTTGCTTTCATTTCAGCCGAGTGATATTCAGACCAGAAGACGTCAAGTGCGTTGATGAGCCTAAATCAACCTTTAGCTTCCTCCAGCGCCCAAGCGCGTACATACTAACGGCGAGCCGTTAATGCGGGGGGAGGAGAGGCAGCGTACAACATGTTATGACGGAGCAGGGCACCGAGGCCGCGGAAAGCTGACAGCCGAAATCGCCGTTTCAGAAGACGAGGCCTTTCCCACAGCCGAAAAGTATCCCGAAAGCTAAGGTCACGAGCGTATGAACAGTGAAACACTCGCCGCCGTCGTTCGGGGGCAGCATCCGGAAGTGAATTGACTAGCAAGAACACAGGTCATGAGAAGCAGCTTTCTTTCAGCGAATGCTTCCAGCGCGCAGGACTGTGTGTTCATATTGCCACGACAGAGGGAAAGGGAATCCCCTGGTTAGGGAAAGTTAATCTGACATTTGCATTGAGTAGGGTGGGCGAACGAAACAAATGAGGTGCAGTTTAAATACTGCTGAGTTGTTTGTGTATATTACTTCTCCCCCTATCCTCTCTTCATGTTCCCTCACCTCTTTCATATCATTTCTCCATTCTGCCTGCTATCCTTTATTTCTGATGCCCGAGCTCAGGTGCTTCAGTATCTAAGGCAGATGCCGGGGCTAGCAAAAATCTTTTCCTCCCTTTTTATTATTATTTTAATAAAGAACACTTACTACTCATCCTAGTTAGAGTGCGAAAGCTGTGGTGTATCGGGCGTATAAAGGAGGGTGGTGTATAAAGGAGGGAGTGAAAGAAGAAAGGAATAAAGAGATGCCGTAGTGGAGAGCTACAGAATAATTTTGACCATCTGGGGATCTTTACCGTGCACTGACATCGCACAGCACACGAGCGCCTTTGCGTTTCGCCTCCTTTCTGATTGAGCTTCTATACGGACGCTGCTGAGGAGGCAGTCGTGTTTCGGATTTGCGCTCGGTGACAAAACAAAGCTGTTGTTTTGCATTTAGACACTGATACATACTTTCATAGAATTCTGGACGACACGCGCGTGTTATGATGCGTTGCACTTATTGCAAATTTCTTTGAATCTGACTCAGGGAACGCAGGTTAACTGTGCCGCTCTACACCGGTCCGAATTATTCATTTTACAACGATAGCTGTCTTTAGCGCCAGGGTCTTGTAATACTTTGTTACGGATCGTAAAAGTTATGCGCAACGCCGTATGAGAGAGCTCTGCACTCCACCTAGAGTGACCAAGCCGCAGTGCCATCTAATACGGATGGCCCAGACGATTAAAAGGGAGACCGGCAAAATCAATACCCAGCCTGCGAGATCACCGCCTTCTTGTTGTCCTTTAAATGATGTACGAAGGCACTTTGAATGCGTAGACATTCTTCATAAATTACGCTTGTTCTGATTGACAAAAATAAATGAGTAAGCTGTGTTTCGGTACTGTACACTACTCTGTGATTAATTTTTATTCTGCTTACTTCGTGACACCCCTGACAAAGCGCTTTGCTTCCATGTGCGCGAATTCTTTCAAGGCTGCCGATCCCCAGTCGACTCTGACGCGCTGCGGCGGCTGAGCCCAAGGCCGCGCGAGTGGATCGCGGCCGCGGTGGTCGTCCATGTGCTGCGCGATGTCTAGAGCACGTTAAAGAATCCGCAAAGAATACAAATTAATCCGGAGCCCTCCTCGACAACGGCGTTCGTCATAGCTAACGTGCAGCTTCGGGACTCTAAAACGTCACCACTACCAAACTGACGCCCCTGGCGCTGGCTGATTCTGTGCCTGAATGAAACTTCGGTATAAGTTTCATGACTAACAAAAAATTCGCCATTAAGGCTGCTTACGTGTGAGAATGCGAAAGCATTGCTGTCCCTGGATGAACTGACACCAACCCACCCAAACGCGCGCGCGCGTGCGCGTATGGCTGTCACAAAATTCGGCGCATGTTCGAAAGAAACCGACGCTGCGCCTAAGCAATTGCGCCCGCGCGCGGTAAAGTAAAAAAAAAAACAGCGGGGAAGAACCCTGGAGCGGACGGTGGTTTTCACTCAGCTCGCCGTCGGGGCGCCAAAGTAAACATAGACACGCGCGGCGTCAATTCTTCTCGAATGTTGGAGAAGTTTTTGCTTGTTGTCGACGGAAAGGGGTAACCTGGTGCACGCCGAAGTGATACCCTCCCCCCTTTGCTCCTGCGCCGATGACTGGGCGTGCCGCGAATGACTTAGATTGTTCTAGAAGGTGGTTTCCGCGCTCGACCAATGGTGTCGCGCGCCCGTCGCAAGAAGGAGAAGGAGTTTGTGCAGATGAAGCTGCGTGTATGTGCGCGCCTGCCTTGGCGCGATGAACAAACACACGCGGACTGCGCCTATAAATGAGGGGCGGCAACCGCTGTCTGTTAACCCGAGCCGCCGTTCAAGCTTCCGAGAAGCGCGCCCGCTCGACTCCCGGGAGAACACCACTCGACCAGCCAAGGACGGACCAGCGAGGCAACGTGCGCCAGTCTGCGGATCGGCCCCGTCGTGCTCCTCAGGTCGTCGGACTGTCGCAGTGCCCGGTGAACAAAATGTGTTTTGTTTGTTTGTCTCTCTCTGTATTTGTGCACTTTAGGTGCAAAGATTTTGTTGAATTGTTATCTCTCTCAAGGGTCACTTTGCACGCGTTGCATTGTATTTGTGAATCTCTCTGTGTGTGTTCGTACCACCATCATCATCATCATCATCAGCCTTACTACACCCACTGCACGGCAAAGGCCTCTCCCATGTCTCGCCAATTAACCCTATCCTTTGCCAGCTGCATCCACCCTTTGCCTGCAAACTTCTTAATCTCATCCGCCCACCTAACCTTCTGCCGCCCCCTGCTCTGCTTACTTTCTCTTGGAATCCACTCCGTTACCCTTAAGGACCAGCGGTTATCTTGCCTTCGCATTACATGCCCTGCCCAAGCCCATTTCTTTCTCTTGATTTCGCCTAGGATGTCATTACCCGTGTTTGTTCCCTCACCCACTCTGCCCGCTTCCGATCTCTTAACGTTACACCTATCATTTTTCTTTCCATGGCTCGCTGCGTTGTCCTTAACTTAAGCTGAACTCTTTTCGTTAGCCTCCACGTTTCTGCCCCGTAGGTGAGTACCGGTAAGATTATGCTGTTGTACACTTTCCTCTTGAGGGAAATTGGTAAACTGCCACTCATGATCTGCGAGAATTTTCCATATGCGCTCCACCCCATTCTTATCCTTCTAGTTATCTCCCTCTCATGATCCGGATCAGCTGTCACTACCTGCCCTAAGTAGACGTATTCCGTCACAATTTCTAGGCTCTCGCTGCCGATTGTGAACTGTTGTTCCCTTGCTAGGCTGTTGAACATTACCTTGGTTTTCTGCATGTTAATTTTTAGACCCATCAATCTTCTCTGCCTGTCTAACTCATTGATCATGATTTGCAGTTCACCTCCTGAGTGACTCAGCAAGGCAATGTCATCAGCAAATCGCAGATTATTTAGGTATTCTCCATTTATTCTTATTCCCAACTGTTCCCAATTCAGGCCTCGAAATACCTCCTCTAAACATGCGGTGAACAGCATTGGCGAGATCGTGTCTCCTTGCCTGACGCCCTTCCTTATTGGAATTTTATTGCTTACTTTATGGAGGACTATAGTAGCTGTGCAGTTGCTATATATATCTTCCAGTATTTTGACATAAGGCTCTTCTACCCCCTGATTACGCAATGCCTGTATGACTGCTGAGGTTTCCACTGAGTCGAATGCTTTCTCGTAATCAATGAAAGCTATATATAGAGGTTGATTATATTCTGCGCATTTCTCTATCACCTGATTGATAGTGTGAATATGATCTATTGTGGAATATCCTTTACGAAAGCCTGCCTGATCATTTGGTTGATTAAAGTCTAACGTGGCCCTCACTCTATTAGCGATTACATTAGTAAATACTTTGTAGGCAACGGATAGTAAGCTGATCGGCCTGTAATTTTTCATGTCCTTGGCGTCTCCCTTCTTATGAATTAAGATAATGTTTGCATTCTTCCAAGCTTCTGGTACAGTCGAGGTCATAAGGCATTGCGTATACAGGGTGGCTAGTTTTTCTAGCACGATGTCCCCTCGTAAATTCCTTTGTATCGTCTCTTAGCTGTATAAACTGTTTTCTTTTGTGAACCTTTGGCTCCGAGCCATTTTCTGGCTTGCGACCGTCGAAAGCTGGGCACCAAATGACAAACCAACCCCCTTGTCACTTGGTAGCTGGTCTCCGGCTTAGCCTGCCACGCTGAGTCGAGGGCATATCCTCTGTGACCGAGACCGCTACCCCCACACGCTCTAAGGGTGTCTGGGAACGCACGCAGAAGTGCGCGAAGTGGTGACAATGGCACCATTTGGAACGCCGTACTACGAACGGGGCATTACATTTTTTAGAAAAATTGATTTTTGGAGCAAAGCTTCACTTCCCGCATGCAAAGCTGAAAGTCATATGACGCTTGGATTTGACCTTTAACTGGAGGCTCGCCGCAGGTGTGGCTGTGACGTCATACCACTTGACTTGCCGCATCTGTTACCGCTCGTTCCACCGCTGCGCCGCATTTGCCACTTGTGTCACGTGACTAACCACGTGATTCGCACTTGCTGACCAAATGCCAGCGCTCGCCGCCTAGACGCCACAGAGACAAATAGCCAGAACCGTTCACCGCGGCGACTTCTTCGACTGAGCATTGGAGGCGCCGGGTAGCTTCTAGCGATCCCTACGACAGAGAGCGTCAGGAAGCTGCGTTGGCTAGAGATAAATGGTTTATTGTTTAGGGGGGTTAAACGTCCCAATGCGACTCAGGCTATGAGAGACGCCGTAGTGAAGGGCTCCGGAAATTTCGACCACCTGGGGTTCTTTAACGTGCACTGACATCGCACAGTACACGGGCCTCTAGAATGTCGCCTTCATCGAAATTCGACCGCCGCGGCCGGGATCGAACACGCGTCTTTCGGGCCAGCAGCCGAGCGCCATAACCACTCAGCCACCGCGGCGGCTTGGCTAGAGATAAATCGCGAATAAAAGCTCGTCGAGTTTACCAAACTGATGAAGAACGGACAGGGTAAAGCCAACCAAATCTTTAGCTGGCGTGCGTGACTGACGAGTTTTCCCTGTTCCTGCAGCTTATGGCGCTT
The DNA here is from genome assembly GCF_052857255.1 of Amblyomma americanum. Taxonomy (NCBI): domain Eukaryota; kingdom Metazoa; phylum Arthropoda; class Arachnida; order Ixodida; family Ixodidae; genus Amblyomma; species Amblyomma americanum. The sequence goes on from NC_135497.1 coordinate 62,618,685, forward strand.
ATGACACAGCCGTTGCTGCCTTATAGAATCACTGGATATGTTTTAAAACTTATCCAGTGACTCTACTGCCTCCTTTTCATAGTGCGACCGCAGCGCCACTCGGCGCCAATTGCCGTGGAGGCGCCATGGACGCATTCCCGCGCCAGTCTGGCAACCGAACCAAGTTTCAATGATGTTGATATTAAGACAGCAAAGCCAACGCCGCGGCCAGTTAGTTGATCATTATGCGAACGTACGCGCTATAAGCGACACAAGAAGAAAACACACACACGACGCAAGCGCAAACAACTGCATGTTAGTTTGCCCTTGTGTCGTATGCGTGTTGTCTTCTTGTGTCGCTTATAGCGTGTACGGTCGCACATTGAGACAGTTGACAAAAAATTAAAAACGAAATGTCGCATTGCGACCTGTTGGGCTCATTACTGGATGCTACTACAAGTACTGGATGCTACACGTGAGTGAATAAAGGCTCTAACGCCCTCGGTGTGAGTAAATATTTTCACGTCATTGCGGACATGGATGAGGGCGCGCAAGGAGACGTTAGTTGCTGCGTGGCTCTGAGATTGCTGTCGATTGGGCAGCGTGCGAATTGCAAAATGCCATCCCTACGTCGATAATGCATTCGTCTCCGAGGTGTTCCAACACTTCGTTACGTATTCTGTCGGCGGCGACACCCGCTCCGGATGAGGCTGGGCCAGCTTCTCCGAAATGCGGCCGGTATTCCACTCCGCGACCTCCTGCTCAGGAACGGAATTCCATGACACGGCCGGACTTGCCCATCGTAAAACATGCAAATGCAGAGTAGTGGCGGCAACTCCCGCCTTATCACTCTGCCCGCAGAGGGACCGATGGCAGTGCCTCCAGGCTTTTTCCAGAGGAACAGTCTGTGACCGGGACCTGCAGATGGGTTGGTGGTACAACACGAGACCAGGAAACCTGAAAGCAGTAAACTGTGCATTATAAGCTGCTCGATTTAGCTATCTGGACGGTAGATCGTTCTTGCTGACAGGTTCGTTCATTTCGAGGGAAGTTAAGACTGCACGATTAGCAAGACGACAAGAGGCAAATAAACAAATGCCCGTGGTGTCATACTCTCGTCCTAATCGCGTGGTCTCAACTTCCACATCTTGTTCGCACTCGGGACCTGTTTTCATCCCCTCCGCATCCGTCCTGAGGGAGCGCTGGGTTGGCGTAAACGACAGAACACGGCACGTGTCCCGTCTGCTTCTCTTGCTTTTCGTCGTTTGTGCTTTGCCTTTAGCCATGCATGTTTGCATAAGTGGGCACGTTGTCACGCAGCCCGCACTCCCTTTAATGAGGCGCACAGCTCTGCCTATAGCTGAGTGACGTACTCGCAGAGCCGTGCTGCACTGAAACACGCGGCTTTTGCTGCCCAGTTATGGCAGGCAGCCTAGCTCCGTTCCTCGCCGACTGTCTGCCGTCGTTAAATAGCACTGTAGACTCTCAGCCGGTTTTTTTTCGGCACACACACTATCAGCGGCAGACACACTGTCGCGTTTGCCTGACCGCCGCAAAATCTCGCCACTGAGTCGATCGGCGCGACTTCGTCACAGCATGCAGCGCACGCACCGCAGGCAGGGCGCAAAGGAATAGGCGTCCGTCTAACGCGAGACTGAAGCCAGAATTCCTGCTTTCGGGCCGACGATGAAGCCGTTAGAGTTTAGGAGCCTTTTTTGCTTCGTGGCGCACTCTGCGACAACGCTCAGACTCCTCTAAGCGTACCGGAGTTGATAAATGCGATATGAGGCATCCGCTATACATAATGCCAAATCACGCAAAAAATTTTCTTCCTCTTTTTGTTTTTTTTTCTTGACTCATTAGCATCTACTTTCAGCGATTTTTTTGGGATTTATGCTTTGGTTTTGCAAAGGCTTATTCTAGCGCACTATCGTTGCGTGCCGTCTGACCTCACCATTTCACCACTGGAATAGCTGCTATATCACTTGCCTATCTCATGTCCTTGACGCACATCCGTAGAGGTTTTCAGCCACAAAGTATGGGCGCATGCTCGGTGCAATTCGTACTGGCAGAAACAGTACAGTTGTGCTGAAAATGACACACATTTGTCATGCAGTTGCGTCACCGACGATACAGTTTCTTTAGACAGTTGTTATGCATGCCAACTAATGCAGTGATTATTCCATAAGCCATAGAAAATATTGGACAAAAGCAGTTGAGCTGACAAGGAAATAACCGACAGTGAAACATGTGCACCTTTGCTAAGATTGTCAAGCATCTTTAAGTGCAGATTTTTGGGGCGAGCTCAACGTGCCGCATGTGCCAATTTTAGTGCAACTAAAACGCGGTCTACCTTGCTTGCCGGCAACGCAGCTCCGGTGCTGCCGCGTGACAAGAGACCCTTGCAGCTCCGATTCAGTGTACATGAAAGCTTTGCAGACTACAAAATGACAAACTATTGCAAATTGTATGGTGCCACGTCTAGAAGCGATACATGGGCAATGAGGGACGCCGTAGTGAAGGGCTCCGGATTAGTTTAGAAGGGTTCTATGGCATAGCACTCGGGCGCCTTTCGCGCTCCAACGCCATCGAAACAAGGCCGCCGCGTCCTGCATTGAACCCGGGTCCTCCGACTCGGTAGCCGAGTGCCCTACCCACTAGGCCACCGCGGCTGTTTAGAAAAAGTACCTCAAGTCCTCCGAGGACTTGCATGATGCAAGCTCTTCGCCGTCGCAGCCACTCTGCTAGAATGTGCGCAGCAGTGCGCTCGTACACGTAATGCTAGGTTACGGCTGCTGGTAGTCCATATATTCAGCGCCTGGTAGCGCGAAAGCTCTCGGAAATATGTACCCTAATACCCTCTTTACACGGGCAGCCTTAACCACGGTTAAGCTTAACTGTGGTTATAGGACTTAACTATGGTTAGCGCAAACCGTAGTTGGCCGCGCTTACACGCGGTTTAGGCATGTCGGTTAGTGTGACGGAAACCACCATGTGATCACCTCCATTGCGAATTTGTGACTGCACTTATACCAGTGTATTATTAAATACGGTTACTTTAAAAAGGATAAATGAAAGAAAAAAAAGGTTGTTTATCGCACTACCCCCTGCGGGGCAGAGCTTTGGTTATGCATGTAGCGGACATTAACGAAAAGCAAAAAGAAGTCTACAAACGATGGTTTTAGCTGAATTTTTAGCCGGCATAATAGCGACTTGTAGCCACTACTGTGCTGGGAACCGTCGTGGGAGCATTGTGCCTCTTTTGATTGCAAGCGCACCTCGTGTACGTGATCAGTGCAGTCACGTGCGGCGTCTAATTGCCTGCTTACGTTCTGTGTGTGCAATATCGTGTATTGTGAGTGTGTCGACATTCAGCATTCAGGCTGCGATGGCTTCACGCGGGCCTGTGGCGGACGGTGGGGACGACGCCGACGTTGAGTTTTGGGCTGTGTTTGCGGCGCATCAGGCAGCACTTCAACGTCTCCTCATGCAGTGGCTTGCTCTGAGCGCCGAAATCGATATGCTGGAAGCGAAAAGTAGGCGTCATCGCAGGCGATCGAAACGCCTTTTGTTGGCGGCGGTTCTTCAATGCACGCGGCAGCGAGCGTTATGGATGTATCCACGCCCAAATTCGTGGTACGAGACGACGCTGCCTCATCTTCCGGACAGCGGCTTCCGCGATAATTTCAAAATGAACCGCCCCACATTTCACTATATTGTGGGCGTTTGCGAGAACATGCGTCGGCAAGACACCAGCATGCGAAAGGCAATCGCTCTGGAAAAACGCGTGGCGATTGGCCTTTACCGCCTCGCAACGTCAGCTGAAGAGCGGACTGTACCGAACCTTTTTGGCGTGAGCCCTGCCTCTGTGAACATGATATTTCGCGAGTTCTTCGCCGTAATTGTGAACAACTTGGAAGCTCAACTTGTGTGTTTCCCGAAGTTGCCTGAATTGCAGGAGCACATGCGCCAGTTCGCTGCAGTTTGTGGCTTTCCTCAAGGTGTTGGTGCCCTGGATGGCTGCCACATCGAGGTGTGCCCTCCAAAGGAAGAGGCGGCAGATTATTTTAACTATAAAGGGTGGTACAGCATCATCCTCCTCGCTGTGGTTGACCACAAGTACAAGTTTTTGTACACCAACGGGAGTCCTGGCAAAAATAATGACTCTGCAGTGTTTCAAACCTCACGACTTCCGCGTATTTTAGACAGTGACCTGTTTCAATTAGAAACAAGGACAATTCAAGGGGTGCAAGTTGGCCCAGTGCTTCTTGCTGACCAAGCGTTCGCCCTGCAAAGGAATTTAATGAAGCCCTACTCCTTTTCTGGAACTGCTGGGTCGCCCGCACAGACCTTCAACTACCATCTGTCAAGTGCCAGACGTGTCGTAGAAAATGCGTTTGGACGTGTTAAGGCACGCTTCAGAATGCTGCTGAAAGGCCTCGAGTGCAGTATTCACAATGTGAACACTGTGGTCCGAGCTGCTTGTGTGCTACACAATGTCTGCGAGCAATTCAGTGATGGGTGTGATGTAGGATGGCTGAGTGTGGTGCAAAGTGCAAACGAAAGGCGTCCCCAACCAGTATACACGAGTAGCCGATTAGAGCCGTCAGGAGTAGCAATAAGGAATGCCCTGGCGAACCACCTTGCAGGCAACTGAAGCATTTTACATAAATCTGGCAAATCTGGCATAAGGTGGCACAATGTTTAGCTTTTCGTGAGAGCTACAAAAACAGACGCTTAGTTTTTTGCTGATCGGCAGAGATTTGGTTGTTTCATTACCAGTTTATAAAAGAAGAGCGTCCACTTCTGAACAGGCCATAGCAAAGTTAAGAGAAAAGTGACAACAGAGATGAATGGTAATGTATGCATATTCAAATAACCTAAAATGAGTGATATCAGAAGATATTGTTGTAAGACTGGACACGGGCTTAAGAATGTTCAGACGCTGGCGCTCAACGAAGAAGACGACGAGAAGCGCCGAACACTCCGAAGCTCGTGCGTTCTCTGGACTGAACGCGGTCTCTGATCTGTGTCTGGATGGTTCCGCTGGTTGTTCGTGACGCTGTGCTTATTACTGTGCTGTGCTCTTATTACTGTGCTGTGGTGTGGTGTGCTGTGTGTGCTGTATTAGTAGTGTGCTGTGTTCTTATTACAAGTGGTGGAGGTGCCAACGATCCCTCGCCCTGGAGCTTCGCACCCGCGCATTGCCTACCACCTGCGGTCGCGGCCCTCACCTGCTGCCCGTCTACAGGCCACCTAGCCGGCAGTTAGAACCCCAGCGACCTGCAACCCCACCTTACCATCCGGTTGCCCACCCCGATCACAGCTGCAGCCACTCAACCCCTGGTGCACACAAGACAACCGCACTATTTGCTACGCCTGTGGCATCGCTGGTCATGTGGCTCGTTTGTGTCGCAATCGTTACCACCGTCCCTACGATTATAGGCGTGAGCCAACATACGACCTTCCGCCGTCGTCCTCGCCTGCGTCACACTTGCCGCCTCCGGATTCCTCTCCTTGTTACCATCCCCGCTCCCACCGCTCGCCGTCTCCTGGCCGTCGTTCCCGTTCTCCAATGCTCCGTCGCCAACACGCCGTCCACGCGGAAAACTAACCACCGCAGTTCCGGAGGCAAGAACTGCGTCATCAGCGGCTCACTCAAGACCTGTTTCTGCACCTGCAAATATTACTGTTTTCGTTGAAGGAGTCGCCGTCGAAGCACTTGTTGACACTGGCGCAGCCGTTTCGGTTCTCAGTCACACCCTCTGCCGCAGACTCAAAAAAGTGACGACGCCCCTTCCTCCCGTTTCTTTCCGCACGGCCAGCGCTCAGGACATTCAACCGTTAGCCGCCTGCACCGCCCGCCTGCTCATCGGGAACGTTCCCTACACAATCGAGTTCATCGTCCTCGCCCGCTCCTCTCATGGCGTTATCCTTGGTTGGGACTTCCTCTCCTCACATCACCCTGTTATTGACTGCGCCCGTGCTCAGCTTGACTTGTCGCCCTACAGTGACGCCCCCTTGGACGTAGCCGGTGCTGCTGCCACTACTGTGGTCGTCTCTTAGGACACAGACGTTCCACCTTTCTCTTCAGTGCTGGTGCCTCTTTCTTGTGCTGTGCTCTCAGATGCAACTGTTACATATACCCCCTCTTTACGATGCACTGACCAGAAGTCTGTTTTGCTGCCTCATGCTGTGCTGACAATTGTTCGTGGCTCCAGCGCTATTTATGTGGCCAACCCGTTCTCCTGTCCTACCACTTTACTCCGTGGCCAATCGCTTGGTAACGTTGCTGTTCTCGATCCCGCCTCTGCATACCCCATCGTCGTTAGCACGGCCGGCCTTCACGTCAGCTCCATTACGCCTGTTCCCATCACGAATCAGTCGTCTGTCGATATTTTTCACCATTCCGTCGACGCCGCCCTGACGTCTACTCAACGAGACCAGCTTGTAGCCGTTCTGCAGCGTTTTCAAGCTTCGTTTGACTACCGGCAACCTTCCTTGGGCCACACCACCACCGTTACCCACTGTATTGACACTGGAAACCATGCCCCTTTGCGCCAACGTCCGTACCGCGTGTCAGCCTCTGAGCGCAGCATCATTGACGCCCAGGTGACCGACATGCTCCAGCGTCACGTGATACAACCGTCTCACAGCCCGTTGGCATCGCCAGTGGTTCTGGTCAAGAAAAAAGACGGAGGCCGATCGCCCAAAAACTGCATTCGTCACACCCGAGGGGCTCTATGAATTTAATGTCATGCCCTTCGGACTCTGCAATGCACCCGCCACATTCGAGCGCATGATGGACAACATACTCCAAGGGCTCAAATGGCACACATGCCTTTGTTATCTAGACGACGTTGTAATCTTTTCCTCGGATTTTCCGTCTCGCCTCCAGCGCCTCGAGGCTGTTCTTCGCTGCCTGGCCGACGCTGGCCTCCAACATAATTTGAAAAAGTGCCGCTTCGGAGCTCGGCAGCTCACCATTCTCTGTCATGTCGTGTCGAAAGATGGCGGTCTCCCGGACCCGGCCAAGTTGCGAGCTGTGGCTGAATTTCCAAAGCCCACTTCTGTAAAAGACCTCCGCAGCTTCGTCGGCCTCTGCTCCTACTTCCGCCGCTTTGTCCGCAATTTTGCCACTATCGTCGACCCCCTGAACAAGCTCCTTTCCAGCCACGACCTTTCGGCCTGGTCGCCAGCCTGTGATGAAGCGTTTACGACACTCCGTCGCCTCCTCACCACTCCACCAATTTTGCGTCACTTCGACCCTCGTTCTCCGACGGAACTCCACACCGATGCCAGCAGCGTCGGCCTCGGTGCAGTACTCGCTCAACGCAAGCAAGGCTTTGACGAATACGTTGTCGCTTACGCTAACTGGACACTCACAAAAGCTGTAGCCAACTATTCTGTCACCGAGAAGGAGTGTTTAGCCATCCTTTAGGCGATTGTCAAATTTCGCCCCTATCTGTACGGGCGCCCTTTTGACGTTGTCACCGATCACCATGCCCTCTGCTGGCTGTCCTCTTTGAAAGATCCCTCTGGTCGACTGGCGCGATGGGTTCTGCGACTCCAAGAGCACGACATTCGCGTTATGTATTGTTCCGGCCGCAAACATGCCGATGCTGATGCCCTCTTACGTTCCCCTGTACCATCTGAGGCAGCGCCTTGTATATCCGCCCTGCCTTCTTTGAAGTTTGAGTTCGCTGATATGGCTTCCGAGCAATGCAAAGACCCGTGGATCATTTGCCTTTTTGATCTCTTATCTGGCCAATCGTCTCGACCTCCTTCCCGTGCTCTCTGTCGTGAGTCCCACCATTTCGCCATCCGAGACGAGCTCCTTTACCGCCGCAACTATCTCCCGGATGGTCGCAAGTGGCTTCTCGTCATTCCGACACATCTGTGCTCCTTCATTTGCTCTTCCTACTACGATGATGATCCCCAGTGTGCCCATGCCGGATTCTTGAAGACTTTCATCCATCTACGACAGCGGTACTACTGGCGTGGGATGGCCCATTACGTCTGCGAGTACGTTCAGTCCTGCACTGCATGCCAGCGACGGAAACATCCACGTCGCCGACCCACCGCTCCTATGCAGCCGCTGCCTTGCCCAGTACAGCCCTTCGAGCGTGTTGGCATCGACCTCTATGGCCCTCTTCCCAGCACATCAGCCGGGAACCGCTGGATCATCGTTGCCATCGACCACCTTACACGTTACGCTGAAACATCGCCTTTACCATCTGCTACAGCCCACGACATTGCATCCTTCATTCTCCATCGCATCATTATTCGCCATGGTGCGCCCAAAGAGCTGCTCAGTGATAGAGGTCCGGCCTTCCTCTCAGAAGTTGTAGAAGCTCTCCTTCAGGAATGCAACGTTGTTCACCGCACCAGCTCCGCCTACCATCCCCAGACAAATGGCATGGTTGAGCGTTTTAATCGCACCCTCGGCGACATGCTGGCCATGTATGTTGCTTCCGACCATTGTAACTGGGACCGCGTTCTCCCTTTTGTCGCATACGCTTATAACTCGGCTGCTCAAGCCACCACCGGATTCTCTCCGTACTTTCTCCTGTACGGCCGTGAGCCTTCTTGCACAATGGACACCATTCTACCTTACCGCCCTGATGCTTCCGAATTTACAACTCTTTCTGAAGCCACAACTTATGCCGAAGAATGCCGACAGCTTGCCCGGTCCTTCACTTCTCACGCCCAGCAGCAGCAGAAAAGCACCCGTGATCCCCCTGCACTTTCTCCCGCTTACCTTCCTGACTCTTTGGTCTGGCTCTGTGTACCCTCCTCAGGTCCCGGCCATTGTCCAAACTTGTTAGCAAGTACCAGGGACCCTACCGTATTCTTCAGCAGACATCCCCCGTCAATTACCTCATCGAACCCCTTACGCCATCCTCTGATCATCGCCGCCGAGGCCGCGAAATTGTCCACACGACCCGCCTCAAACCTTACTACAACCCCGCCGTCGTCACATCGCCCTAGGCCGCCAGGATGGCGCCCTTTCGCCCGGGGGGAATTGTAAGACTGGACACGGGCTTTAGAATCTTTAGACGCTGGCGCTCAACGAAGAAGACGACGAGAACCGCCGAACACTGTGGCGCTCGAGCGCCGAACGCTCGGTCGCTCGTGCGTGCTCTGGACTAAACGCGGTCTCTGATCTGTGCCTGGACGGTTCCGCTGGTTGTTCGTGACGCTGTGCTTATTACTGTGGTGTGCTGTGTGTGCTGTATTAGTAGTGTGCTATGTTCTTATTACATTGTTTACATATAAATTATACAAAACTGGCAACAAAACTGAACTCCGATGTTGACCAGATTGCAAAACACTTGAGCTAAAGTAGTAACCTGTTTGAATGACCTGAGCATAGCTACAAAGGTAGTTGCAAAAAAATAATAAATACATTTTTTCTCAAATCTTTCATATCCTGTGTTTTGCACTGTGCTTTCTATTCTTAAATACTCTGAAAGCAACAGTGATGTTACAGGTTACCTGCACCCACTCCTTATTCACATACTACTCTTGTAGTGCATATGCATGCTTACTGCTTTGAAGTTATGCCTGTAAAAGATCGGTATTATGGCTGCAGGGCAGTGCGCACACCCGTGAGCGAACCTTGGTGAGCCTCTGTGCACTTCTCGAACAGAGGGGCTTGACATCCCGTCTGTTTTGCATCAAGTAGTGCCGTGCAGTGACCGAACGCTCCGCGTGTGCAACCTCGGACGATTAACAGCTGGGCACCCTGCTGCAGCTGTTGTGTGCGAACTGTTGTGCGCGTGTTTTTCCGTTCTTTTATTAACTCTGCACGCGCGCGACTTGTACAAATGTATTATGTAAATAGTGTATTTATCACCTCATCATCTATCCTTTCTTACTGTCCGCTCACCTCTTTCATTTCATTCCTTCAAACTGCCTGCTGTCCTGTATTTCCGCTGCCCCAGCTCAGGTGCTTCAGTATCGATGACAGATGCCGGGGCTGGCAAAAATCTTTTCCTTCCTTTTTGTTAATTTTAAAATAAACACTTACTGCTACTGCTAATCACATGCTGTTGTATCATGAATGCAAACCAACAAATATTGAGCATTCATAATGAATGTTCAGTTTATTTATTTTATTTATTTAAAATATCCCCAAACGCCCTCATTCGACGTTATTACATGGGGGGGGGGGGGAAGTGGGTACAAGGCATTGTTTCAAGGTTATAATAATGCACTAAACCAAACCGGGGAAATCACAAACATCTTTTTTTTTATGGTGCAAAGGCATCTATGGCCAAAGAGCGCCATGACACAAGGTAATTTTCTTTTTCTCAAGGTGGGGTCAAAGACCCATTTCCCAAGCATTTCACCCTAAATGAACTGAGCACCAGGGCAGGGGAAAGCTTGTACCCATTGTATCATCGGTGGGTACCCGGCGGCACTGGGGATCGAACCCCGCACCTCTCGCATACGAGACAGATGCTCAACAACTTGGCCACCGCTGTGGTTTCTCAAATATCAATGAAAAATATACATCCACAAGAAGAGTCTGAACAATGCACATAGCAGCAGAATTTTAGGAACAGATAACAGCACCGCAAGGAAAAGACAACGCCGGAAAAAGTGCGCTGAAGTACATATGAAAAATAAAAGAAGACAAGGCAGAAGACACTACGCTGAAAAAAACCTTTTTAGTTGTTGAAACATGCGTGATTAAGGTGTTGGAACTTATTTAGGTCGCATATGGCAATGTGTGATGGTAAAGTTCAGTTATTGTGCAGGGTAAAAAAGAATATGCATAATGGGATGACTGGTAGTTAATGTGTTTAACTTTGTGAGGATGATCACGACATGGAAAGGCAATAGGCAGTGGCTGAAAGAATTCACCATGAAGGAAAGGATGGTGATAAAGGTTACGGAAAGTGATAGGCAGGAAATTTTCTTACTCGGCTGTAAACTTCAATGAGGTGACACTGGTGTAACATGAATAATCAGAAAAGATGAATCACGCAGCACTGTTTTGCAAGGCTTTGATGTTACTTATGATATAAGTCTGATGAGGATCCCAAATGGCAGACGTGTATGAAGAGTTTCGGACTGAATAATGTGGTATGCGCAAGATTTCTTTACATTTGTTGCGGCCTCTCAAATTATGTTTGAGAAGTCTGAAAGTACGATTAGCGGAGGCAAGAGTGAGATTAATGTGATGATTCCATGATAAGTTGGACTGAAGGTTCACGCCAAGATACTTGTAACTTGTGGCGAGTTCTACACTATAGCTATGAAGAGAGTAGGTGGTAGGAACATGTGGCTTGTTGGCGAATTACATGACCTTAGATTTGGAAAGATTTAATGGCATTAACCAATTAGAACACTGTGCTTATCGCTTCTTGATCAGACTGCAGTAATTGGTTGTCAGCGTTGCAGGTTATACATCGATAAAGCACACAATTGTAAGCAAATAGCCTGATTATAGACGTCACGTAACTGGGTAAATCATTAATATAGATGAGAAAAAGTAAACTGCCTTCCAGACGTAACATTAGCAAAACATGAGTTTAAGTTGTTAACTGCTGTGAACTGGATTTTAGATGAGAGGAAATCTGCTATCCATGCAATAATATAAGGGTGAATGTTCAGTTGTGAAAGTTTAACAACCTTTGGTGAGGAATGCAATCAAATGCTTAAGAAAAATCGAAAAATATTGCTTCAACTTGAAAACCAGCGTCAGTCAGTGCATGTATGTCGTAAATAAAACCGGCAAGTTAGGTGTCGCATGAGTAGCCCTTGCGAAAACAGCACTGATGATCGAAGATAATGCTATGATCGTCAGGGTAGTTGATGATAGTAGTATGTATGATATTTACTGCATTTACTGGTCATTTTACTTGAGGGGATGCTTGTAGCGTGACAAAAAACAGACAAGGGACAGAAGACGAATGGGACAAGTGCTACTCTCAACTAGTTTTATTGAAAGATCGATGGCACACATTTATACAATTTCTTTTTTCCTTCAAGAACACAATCACCAGAACACTCATGCGAATGACACACAAATTTCACACGCATCAGATCAGGCTATCTAAAAGCTTATACTCGTAAGAGTACATCTTCACCGAAGGGCTGCTGACGCAGTTTGACCCTTTCTTTTTAGCACCAGATGTAGAAAAATACATAACCTGTAGTAATCAAAATTTATATATACGATCAACTCGTATCATGTTACATGCATTAAAGTATGCATAGTTGTGTGCATTGGCTGTATATTCGCTACATGAAGGATTGCTTTTTCTGAAGAAGTAGAACTTTGTTTTAGTTGTACTCCAGACTAACATGCAATAATTTATATATGAAGAAACAAGGCATGATATATTTGGAGTTTAGCAGTTTGAGGAAGGATCATTCGGCCACGTGACAATATTCCAGTAACAGCCGAAAGCTTTCGCAGGTAGTCTGCATGACTGTCCCACTGTAGATGAGAGGAGAAATAAACACCAAGGGTCATGGCCAGGATTCTGGTTCATCCGCTCCTAGTTCACAACGCCGCCACCACGGGCCGCATGAAGTTGAGCTCCTCCTCCTTCTCTTACATTCTTCCTCCCGGTTTGAGAGAGAGACGCTAGTAAGCTTCGCCCATTGTCCGCTTTGTGTGTCCTCCCCTCAAGCCAAGCTCCTCGGGAGGGGGGCACCCTTCGCGTTTCTGTTTTTTTTTTTCCACCCAGCGTGTTCGAAACGGGCTGACTGCGCGGCTGCCCTAGTCTGTTCCTTTACTGCGGTGCAAGAAAAGAAAGAAGTCGGGTTGGGGTTGAAGCGGTGTACACGCCCCGTCTTTGTCCGACTTTGAGGGGCCATTTGTCAAAAACTACTGACGGTATATATGCACATCACACAAGATATGGCTAAATGTTCCAAAATTGTGCCAAGGCCCAGCTATCACTCAGTGAGTCCAGAGCATAATGCGTGGAATAGAATTTTTTTAGCGCTGCACCCAACTTCTCCCCGTGAGACGGTCTGTGTCTTCATGGGAAATGGTGTTTTGCTGTACAGAAAATCTGATGACTGGTGACAGAACAGAACTAGCGGCCGTATAAGCATCAGTAAGAACCTTGTGTTGCGCATTTGTTTACACGTCAGTGTTTTTATTTTTTCGAAAGAGGTTGCAGTTATAACCTGACTCACCATAATTGTCAAGTTTTTTCGCAACGGGGAAAAAAATTACGGACAACAATTAAGTCTACTGACGAGCTGTGAAGGAGAAAGCTTGCAGCGTGGTGTTCGGCTGCGGCGATGGCGTGCTGCTCTAATGCAATGGCTAGCCAAGCTGATCAGTTCACGCCGCCCGAATGGAAGTTGATGAAGGCGACGATACCCAAACCCAGCTCGAGCCCCTGTGCTTCCTTTTTTCGAGTTGAGTTGAGTTGTCGACAGAAGGACGAAAGGAAAAGCACGGGCTTGCTTACTGGCTCAATGCGGAGCCACGCCCAGCTGCCTGCGTGCTGATAGTAGGAGGTGAAAGATGGCAGTAAAGAGACAGAAGAAAAGCGCGCGCAATAGCCCGTAGGCCACGGGCCAATCCCGGAGGCAGTGCAATACCGGGCTGACCTGTGCCAGAGTGCGTTACGCCAAGCACACCGCCATACTTTCAAAAATATGCGTAACACCCAAGCCTCAAGGGCCCATATGAGATATTAAGCCAGGTATGTGAATGGCATCCCCGTTCGAAAGCGGACCGGGGATTGAGCCACACCCGAATACTCGATCCTGTGCTTCCTTGCTATCGCTCCCCTTTATATTTCTCCTCGATATCATTTGCCTTTCTCCTCCGCCGGCTGCAGTTCAGGTGGTTAAGATATTAGATAGCAATTGCCACGGCCGGCAACATTATTTTCCTTCACTTTTGATGCGAAAGCTTCACTATGCTACCTCGTAACGATTTCGCGGTGCTTACGGTTTTGACCTTCAAGTGGGCCAGAGGTCAGTCCTCTCACGGCGTGGTTCGAGCGTCCACCGATATATGTGAGACAGTTACTGCGCCATTTCCTTTCCTCAAAACCAATTTTAGAAACTAACCTTGAAAGTAAAAATTGAAAATTGGTTTTTTGAGTAAGGAAATGGCGCAGTATCTGTCTTTCATATCGGCTGACACCTGAACCGCGCCGTAAAGGGAAAATGGAGGGAGTGAAAAAAAAAGAAGAAAAAGGTGCCGTAGTGGAGGGTTCTGGAATAATTTAGACCACCTGGGGATGTTTAGCGTGCACTGACATCGCGCCCTATCCACTGAGCCAATGCGGCGGGTTCCCTTCGTGGGTGCGGAACACACTTCGGAAAGTATTTTATTTACGAAACTTAATTTTTCTTTTTCTGATTAGGTCACGTGGTTTTTCCAAACCTCTGGGGAGGACAACGCCTGATTTTCCTCCTTATGAGCTGCTATGCTTTCGCAAAAATGAAAATATGCTGCCTTCTACTTACGAACGGCGCTGATCATTTTACCTAGGCTGCTTGCACACAACATGTGTTTCCTGCATTTATACACAAGTATGGTGACAGGTTGCTCAGCGTACAAATTGTTGAATAATACCATTTAAACGTGTAACCATTTTCGGGATGCGCTTGTATAGGAATTGTACCTGCATGCACGTGACTTTCTGGCGCCCTAGTTCACTGCCTTTCTCTGCATGTGTGTGTGTGTGTGTTGGGCTGAGTGTGTGGGTGTGCGCGCGCGCGCCACGGTAGAGTCCATTGCATGCAGTGGCGCAAAAACGCGGAGCTCCCACTTGGCTTGTCGCAAGTTTGGCTTGGTTAGGAGGGCGAGGGCCGGCTCAGGATGTGAAGCTTTTAAGTTCCATGGCTGATCACCGGCCTGTCTTATGACGTAGGGATAATGTAAACAGGAAATTCGAGAATGTAACATGCAACCAGATCCCTCGGATTTTTTTTTTTCATCACATTACTCCGCATGAACATGTCCAGATATCGAGAACCACACGCTCGAGACAACACAGGCTTTTTGCGCGCGTGGTTTTCTTCCACCGGCCTTGAGGAAACGCGCGCGCCCATTTTCATACGACAGTAATTCATGTCCCCATAAAAAAAAGACATGCTATGCTTGATGAATCGTTTATCTTCAAGACAGTCACGTTTCCATGCCCGCCCCCCAAGTCGTCACGTGCTCGTCGGCCATGGCGGCCTCGTCGACGACGACGTGCGCAAGGAGTCATATCGGAAAAGAGCGGGCTTTCTGCGCACCTATTCGCTCGCGTCAGCCGCCGCCTCATCAACCGTCGTCGGACGACGTGCGAAAATTATCTGGTAGGTCCACATTGGTGGCGGCGCTCACCATCGGGTGAAAATCGCCGGCCTCACGCCGTAAAAACGCCTCATGCATCCCGGCATTAAACGCTGTGGCTGAGCGGGGTTAAGATACTAGATTACGATACCTGGTGACATGACCAAGCGCCGTCACATGTCCGAGATGGGAGGTGCACTAGCGGGTGGCTGTTGGCTGGTTATACGGTCGAGTGCTCATTGCTCGCCGGGCTAAATGTTACGTCATGAGACCATGCGAAATAGCCTGAAATTTCCAATACAAAATATGCAGAGGACACCAAGCCGCAGAAAAGACCTGTTAATGCTATAGCATCATACCAACAAGGCGGAGCTAAGTGTTCCCCAAATTTCTTAATTTCAGCGCGATTTCTTTTCTTTGTTCAAAAGTACTGCTCATAGTGCTGCCGCAATGAGGAGTTGTGTAGTCAAGTCATCAATGTTGTACTTTGCGATCGTTATGGAGCGCTTGGATTTTGATGTAGGCGAAATGCTAGTGGTCCGTGTACTGTTCGATTTCAGTGCATGTTAAAGAACCTCAGCTGGTCGAAATTTCCGGAGTCTTTCACTACGGCGTTCCTCATAGCCTGAGTCGCTTTGGGACGATAAACCATAAACCAAAACGCATGGAAATATTATACGGCTTATGGAAAAGCGTGATGAAGGAGATTCCACAATTATTTTTGGGTGTGACAGAACTATGAGGGATCGGAAAGCAAGCATTGCTTTTTCACGTTGTAAGAACTCGCTCAGCGGCAGCTGGAGCTGTGATGCGCCAAACATACCTTTTCACGTATTTGAAAGCACTGCCTGACAAATGTTTCAAAGACGATTAGAGATCATATAACGGCAGCAATGCGTCCCACCCGGTCCTCTTCGTTCCTTCTGTTGTTTTTCGTAACTGATCTAAATTGGGATCCAAGTGGAGACACATCACTTATGTTAAAGCTGAAATTTACTAACGTACCCTGACGCCCGGATCTACATGACGTTACTCACCAGCATGGTGACGTGACTCGATTACGACCGACGCTGAATACCCCCGGGAATTCGGTCCCCTCGCCGTCAACTGTGAATGCTGAGGCTGCCGCACATAGAACATGCCATTGCAAATGAGAATCTCCAAAAAGAGGCCATATTAGGTTCAGGAGTGAAGTTGAAAATAGCGAAAATTAAATGTAGCAATGCGTACATTCAGTTTAACTTCTTCAGCCTACCGAATTTTCTAACCTGTTGAGTGTTTTGCTCAATTCTTTGTTCCTGTCCTTTTGTGCAAGTTGCAAAAAAAAAAATAATAACGGTGGTTTAGCTTTGGTTAAACCTGGAGTGACGCGATAGCTACAGCTGCCCGAGTGGAACTTGGTCACGTGACCAAACACGTGACCAACAACGTGATCAGCCGCACCACGTGACCAACCACGTGACAGGGTGGCGGCGCATCTGCAGGGTGTCAACGCAGCCACAGGGTGGCGGTGCCGCCACCACCACGGCGCCGCCACGTTGAAGGCTCGAAATGCTGCCGTAATAATCGCTACAAAAACTCGTACAAAAAATCAAAGCGGCAGTTTACTTGACATGACAGAATACATTTATTATCGCATCAGATCATGGCGCAGAAAAAGTCTAAACGATACATTTCGACAGTTTGCTAGAAATACACAATGCACTTATGCACAGAACCAGCTTGAGAAAGTGTCGGTAGTAAATATTAAGTATGGCAAAACTTTACACTTTCTACATAGACGTGTACCACTTGCAACCGCCACACATCACTAGGCTGGTTGTGAGGAAAGGAGAGGTGCAACATTCGCGCTACAATGAGGTCAGCCACATGAACCGCGCCGTTTCGCAGGGAACATAGGCAGCCAGAGGTGCACTGCGAAGGCATTTCAAGCGTGCACTGCAGTAATTATAAAACACAATTGGCCTAATCTTGATGAAACCCAAAAAACACAAAACAACACAGCGTGGCGCGATACAAAAAATATAAACATATCATACATGAATACAGATACAGCGTGTAAATATTGCACATCAAGGAAGATTATCACAAATATGGCGAAGAACGAAGAACATTTACTGCACATATAAGTCGCCACAAGCACGAACAAAGCATTTCACTCTCGTTTAGTCGTACCAGCGAGAATCCGAGTTTTAGCATTGAGTGAAGAGACTTAGTAAACCGTTCAAGCTGCAAGTGTGCACATACTACAGTACAAAAATTTTTGATGAATATTTCATTAAAAAGTAAGAAATGATAAAAACTGAGGCATACAGACTTGTGGAACATCGCGAGCAGGCAATTGCTAATTGCAGGCAATTTTTGCTAATAGAAGTCAAGTCGACTGCTGAAAACATCGTTTTTCTCTTTCTTTGCGAAGCATTTCACGCAGTTTGGGAACTGATTTTACTTTCGTTGAAATGCCAGCAGCTTTCAATTCGGTCCGCAGTTCAACCGCGTCCATATCCTCGATGCAAGCGGGAGGTGTATCCTCGCGCTCCATTTCAGGAGCGCTTCGAGCCCTATTTGTGCGACTCTCTTCAATCATACCCTCAACCCAGTATGAACGATCGTGTTTTTTGTACGCTCGACTTGTTGTTACGTGCGCGCTATTCTCAAGGCGTTTTGCCAGCTTCAGCGCATCGGCGGCCGCATTACATTTATTGGATCTTGCATGATGCAAATGCTTCAGAATATCATTCTTTTTCTCAATGCCTTCGCTCGAAAACCACCCCAAACACTTGAATTCTTTATGCTTATTTGAGGCATGACAGACAAGAATATGCATATATGGCGTCATTCTTTCAGCCCCGTAACCCTTATGCCCTCGTTCTCCAAGTTCTATGTACGTTTTATGGAATTTGGCTATTTCTTGCTCGATGCTTTCGCCGGTCGTGTTATGTTCAAAATGATCAAAAATGCGACTAAGCATTTTCGAAAGTGAGATGATTTTTTTTTCTGTTTCCGGGCTGAGTTTTCCAGTGAGCCTCTCTGGCAGCATTTCGAGCAGGCGCTCGCAGGAGTCTCCTTGAATACAGGTGAAATTTTTTCCTTTTCTTTCGTCCTGCCACAGTTCAAATTTTACACCACAGCTATTAATTGCCTGCACAATTGCTTCCACGTGAGTGCTCTTGGTGTTTAAGTTCGTAACTTTATCGCGGTTGTCTTTGTCCATTGCTTCGACAATCAATCCATCAACCAGGCGATTAACGACTCTAATGCGCATGTGTAAAATGTCTGGAACCACAAATGCAGGTTCAATGTTGAATAGGGGAACAACTTTCATTCCGAATTCTTCAACAATGCCGTCCTCCCTCATGTTTTTTAGAGTGCGCAGAAGAGGCGGCTTATTACACTCCTCTGTGTTTGCTCCAGCTCTGCTTCGTTCCTTTAAATTAATACGACAGAAAGGACATGGGTGCCTAGAAGACGCTGACTGCAATCCTTGAACCATGAGCAAGAATTTTAGATCTGAGCCCAGACAGTCTATGACGGGAACTTCCTGTCCTTCCAAGCTGACACTGCCCCTTTTCACCACACTGTTAACTTCTTCTGTCAAATCCTTCAAACTTTCTCTAATCTGAAAATAGTTTTCAGAGACTTCGACGACTGTGAGCAGGCGATGTAAGGTATGGCTCTGCAGCCTCCGGCTGCTGTCAATCAGGAGAAAATATAGAGTTGTCCAGCTTGTTCGTGTGCTGACTACACAGCCATCTCCTTCTATTTTGACCAAAATTGGCTGCGACCTGAGCTGTTCTCCTGTCATACCTCTATTCACTGCGTACTCCGCAACGGCAGTTTCAAGTTCGTGCACAAAAGACACCTGAGCGCCAGCTGCTTCTCCTAGGGTTTTAAACACAGCAGTGCTTTCGTCTAGTTTTTGCCTGTATGAATTGATGACACGGAGCGAGGGTAAATTAGGGACAGCTGAAGACATTTTTTCCCAAAAAACATTGCTTACAAAGTGGTTGTCTAAGAGCGCGGTGATTGCACGGACGCTTTTCTTCTCGGGGGAAGAAAGATCCTGATAGTCAGTTTTACCATTACTGCGGTATTCTTTTTTGATTCCTCGCTCCACGGAGATTCCGTCAATGTCAGAAAAAGTAATTTTGTGCAGTAGCCCTCGAAGGTCTTCTACAACCAACTGGCATAAGTCCAAGCCATAGCTTTCCAAAATTTCTTCTAGCCCTTGAACTATCACGCTGCCTACAGAATGCAGCTTTCTTCTATCGGTGCTTTTCGAACCTTCCCCGACCCTTTTTCCTCAGTTGTTGAGCAAGCGGCAGTTTTTTTCCTGTGATGACAGGCTTTTGTTTTCTTTTTGCAGCTGAAGGCATTTTGCCTCAAAATCCTGAATGGACTTACGCAGTTCAGAAAGAGACCGTTCTGATACCCCCTCCATTCGCTTCACTTCTTCTTGTAAAGCTTGAATAATGATGTCCTTGATACTGTTATTTGAATTTTGAACAGAACTTTCCTTATCGAAGGGAATTTTTACATGGCGCTCTTTTTTAAGGAACCCCTCTTTTGCTCGGCCATTAATTTTTCTGTACTGAGTATCTACCGAGGGGCAGCGGCTTCTATATCTTGTCTCTACTGCAACCTTTAAACTCTCTGGGATGGACATGCCAAGTGGAATAAAAGATGTTATTGTCGCAAAATAAGATTTCTCCAAAACCGCTTTGTTGCTAAAGATTTCCAGAACTGTCTTATTTGTCAATGTAAATGAAATTGCACATTCAGAAATCTCTAAGCGCAAAGCTCCCGAACTCATTTTTAAGAAATTCTAAACAACACAAATTGAAATGCAAGAATCAATACTATATCGAAAAAAAAAGTTCCAAAACGTTTGCTGGCAACATATATGTGAAAGGCGGAAGGCTCACTATTTCTGTGGGTTAGGTTCTGCATGCAACAACCTTCGACACAAGGAACATTTGCAGACTTTCCACAGGATAGCCGTTTGGAAAGAGCTTGCAAGCTTTCTGTCGTGTCACAGCAGCCTTCACACGCACTGGGAACTCAATTGCCACTACACTGCCAAGTTTCGTTTCTCGAGTATGCCACCCAAAGGGAAGATTCAGCTTTGAAAAGTCTGACTCATTGCAAACAATCCAACCCCTTTCGAGCGGCCTTCTTTTCCTACTGAAAACCCATCTAAAGATGTCCAGGTCTATGTTCACCTTGACCAGCCCGCTGGATCGACGGCTGTTGGAAAGTTTCTTTTGCGCAGCGTAAATTAATTCCTCAGCAGCAGCTTCCAGTCGTTGTGGCGATGGCTTGCTAGGGTGCTTAAATTCCCGGAGACAGGCGCCGTTCAGATTTTTTCTTGGTTCAACGGAGCAATGCCACTTGGAATATCCTTTCCATTTTATAAGGTATCCCTTGCTCTGTAGAAAAAAGATGGCATGGTGAAACATTTAGCGAAAGAAAACTCACACACGCCGAGGAACGACAAACCGAAGCACAAGTGAACCAAAGAAAAGACAAAGGAAAGATATGTCACTACGAAATGAAGAGCCAATGAACTTGAATGGTAATTTATGCAAATGTTAACATATCCATTTGTGACGAAATGAGTGCCTTAGAGGACTTAAGTTACTGGGGATTGAAGGGTTTGCTCAAAATCTTGACCGCGTTATCTACCTTACTGGACTCAGGCTGCCCGCTTAGCGCGAAAAAATATATTTATGAAAAATGCTTTGTCTCTGGCATCATCACTAAGTTTGGAAGTCGAGTGTTCAAAACTGGCGGCAGTAGTAGTAGTAGTAGAAAACATTTATTCATAGAAAGGTAGGATAAAGAGGCGGGAAAAAACAGATTTTGGGTGGAGTCCTTATTTCAGGACCCCAATGTCCACCGCAGTTGCTCTTGCTTGGGATATCAGGCTACGCTGGGTCACCAAATCGGAGCTGAGCAGGGCAGACTCCCGCTGTTCCTCGGATTGATGTTTGTCTAGTTCGGGGGGCTTGCTACCGGAGCAGCCCCATGTTACATGGTATGTTGTTGGAATTCCGCCACACCAGGGGCAGATTCCGTCGTATCTATCGGGAAACATGATATGGTATTTGTGTAGGTTTGGGAAGGTGTTCGTCTGTAGTTGTCGCCAGCCCCTCGCCTCTGCCGCCGTTAGCTTCGAGTGTTGTGGGGGATAGACTTGCCTTTGCGTTCGGAGAAGGAGGAGGCGTTCGCCGTACATAGAGGGAAGAGGGGTGACGTCGGGGAGGTTAGTCGCTCGGTTGGTGTATCTCGAGCTAGACTGTCCGCGGCCTCGTTTCCCTCGAGCCCCTCGTGCCCAGGAGCCCAAGTGATTTGGTGCTTGCATGTGGAATTTTTAACATGTGGGGTAGTCAGAATGGGAGCGATGGAGTGTGGAAGTCTGCCAGTGAGGAAGAGCCGACACGCCGAATGGGAGTCTGCAACAATTTTTAGTCCGTTTCGCGTGGTATCGCCGTGCTGGATGGCGAGACCGATTGCGGCCGTTTCTGCTACTGTGGGAGAGCAGTTGCGTAGAGAGGCGCTGGCGATTTCCTTGAAGTTGGTGTCCAAAACTACCGCCACCGCGTTCGTGGAATTGGGGTACATGGCTGCGTCGACGTATACAGCATTTCGTGCCTGTCGGTGTGTGCGGCGCAGGTAGTCCACTCGCGCCTTTCGTCGTCCCTTTTGTGAGGCCGAGTGAAAACTGGCGGTATACCAATTGCGGAGACATTTTGTTATAGGAAGTCTCCCTGACTGCCGCGCTTTGGGGCCTCCTACTGTGCAATTTTACCAATTTCTCTAACACATTTTAGTCAATGAAAACCTAAAAACCTAAAGAAAACGTGATCAAGACACCTCTTAAGTTTATATTCCTCGCAGCTTATTTATATGCAAGCTAACAACATTTTTTCAAACATCAATAAACAAATGCAAAAGAAAAAGGTTTGAATTTTTCTGGGCTCTCTTATACAGATAACAGCAGTAACACATACCAGGTGTTACAGAGAAGACTAAGTCATCATCAAAATTAAGCTTTCTGGGATTAGCTCAGCTAACAAAGCGAAAGTCGTCGGCGTTCATTGTGTTCATTGGTGTTGGCGTTGACAACTTTCTTGGTGATTTTGTGTAAAGGAAGGGCGCATATAACTGGCCACCTGTGTAAGTGGGCGCCTCAATAGCGCTTTGAGGTACGTGATGGTGGTGAGAGAAAGATGTGGGCTGCATGCATTAGCGCTGACAACGTTGTGGCAGACACGCGGCACTGCAGCAATAGGCCGCAGCCTGACCAGCCTCTCGCGATCAGCCATTAATTCAAATGCCACCTGCCAGGGTGGCAGGTTGGGCGCACTGCTCATCCAGTGTGCGGAACGCACTCAACGCTACAGACGCTAAGCCGCGTCTGCTTGCACGATACATCACAGCTCTAGCTCTCTAACAAGGTTCAGCAGTAGTTGAGCAACAGCTAATATTTTTCTATCCTGCTGATACTCGGCTAGATAACGTGGTCAGGCAGCAGCCGCTGCACGGCTGTGGAGCCCCTGCGCAGAGACGGCGAAGACTAGGCTTGGCGGCGCGGCGAAGTCACTTGCTGGGTTGCTATGGCGCTGCGCAGCAAGGACGTTCAAGATCAAACGTGAGGTGACGGCGAAATCGCTCCGACGAAAGCAGGAAAAGCTTTCGCTTTTAAAATATGAATTTTGCGGCATAGTATACCAGTGCCCGCAAACTGTAGCTAACCGGTAGTTACCCAGTAGTTAACAGGCAGTAAACCGGGAGGAAGCTGGTTTACTAATTCTGATATTAACTTTTAACTATTAGTTAGGTGCCTAGTTGCAGTTAGAGGTAGGTTACTAATATCCGTATCAGTTTTTAGAATTTCGAAAACGCGATTACCCTCATCGCAGTGGCTCGACAAAATTTGGCTACATCATGCGATGGCTCAGTGGTTAAGGTGCTCATCTGCTGAGCCGGAGTACCCGGGTTGGCACTCAACCGCAGCGGCTGCGCTTCTATGGAGGCGAAACGCAAAAGGCACCCATGCGCTGTGCAATATCACTGCACTTTGAAGATCCCTAGTTGGTCGAAATTATTCTGGAGCCCTCCACAACGGCACCTATTTGTTCCTTTCTTCTTTAACTCCCTCCTTCATCTCTTCCCTTACGGTGCAATTCGGGTGCCCGCCGAGATAGGCGGGACAGTTACTGTGTCATTTCCTCTCCTCAAAAGCCAATTTTCAAGGACCAGTTAGCGCCAAAATACATGCGTTTTCGAAAGCATGCAAGCAAAGAAACCTTTCCATGTGCGCGTAACTAGTCGAAACAGCCAAATTTTGTCGATCCATATGGCCAAAGGTAACCATGTTTTGGAAATTCTAAAAACTTATATGGCTATTACTAACTACCGGCTACAAATCTAAAATTACGACTAAGCGCCTAACTGCAATTGTTAAAAGTTAATTATTAAAATCTAGTTAACCAGCTGAATAGTTAAAACGATTCACCGGAAACAATTCACACTGGTAATACTGTGCCGTAAAAGCCATATTTCAAAGCCAAAACGCATATTTTTGAAACGTCTTCCAGGTAACACCTGGTATTCAGAGTCGCTCAGCTAATGCTAAGGAAAGCTTGAAGAAACAAATGCGCGCGCTGCAAATATTCTGCACTTGCAAGGTTTAGGTTGTCATCTGTTCTATCCAAACATAATGTTGTGCGCTTATTTTTATTCCTCGAGATGGGAAAGCGAACCAGCTGCAGGTTTTTTTTTTGTGTCAAATCTTGCCGCTTCACTCCTCTGTCAGTAGGTATGCTATACCGTTTTACATCGCCCACGAGCGATTCCTCTTTAATTCGCTCGCCTTGCATGCTTTGCATCATGTCTACTTGTGAATGACAACGTATCCGGTAACACTGGCATGCGTACATTAGTAAATAAAGTCCTCACTTGGTTTACAGTTATGTTGAAAATGTTGAGCTAAAGTTATGAATAACAAGAGAGATAGCGCTACTTGTTAATTACGTACTTCAGAAATATTATGTCTAGCACAAGGCGCCTGCTGTATTTCTGCATTATTCGGACCTTTGCATGTTATCTCTTTAAGCTTCGCTAAATTATCTGCAGTGCCTTGCATATCCTTTGGAATAATAATACATTTGCTCCGACGTCTCCCTGTACTGCTTTTTTCTGGCCAAATGTTGCAATTTTACCTAATAAAATATGAGAGCACTACGTAAACCGCAATTAGCACCATGTAAGCAAGGGCCTTAAGCTGTTTGCATGCTATAAACATGAACGACCGGTCGTTGTGTACATTTTTTATGGTCGTTGTTTTATGAGGGTTTAACGCCCCAAACCGACTCAGGCTATGAGAGACGCCCTAGTGAAGGGCTTGGGAAATTTCGACCACCTGGGGTTCTTTAACATGCATCGACAACGCATAGTACACGGGGCTCTCGAATTTCACCTGCATCGAAATTCGACCGCCGAGGCCGGGATCGAACCCGCATCTTTCGGGCCAGCAGCCGAGCGCCATAACCACTCAGCCACCGCGGCGGCGTGTCACGTGTCGCATGTGCAATGTTGAATGCTAACTGTGATGGGTGGCAATTCTATGTAGTAGTAGTAGCGGTGATTTTATCCAAATAATAAAAAGAAAAGAAGGGAAAGATTTTTCCTGCTGCGAGCACCTGAGCTGGGGCAGCGCAAATAAAGGGATATCAGGCAGATTAGAGAAATGAAATAACTATAGCCATAAACTATAGGAGGGAGAGTGGTCAGGAACTATGTACAAGTATTATCTTTACAAATTCGCAGTTATATGTCAGAAAAAAAAAACGAAGAAATTTTGAGGACACTGAAGACTGCTTGTGAAATCATGGAATGCGAAAGAATTAATGTTTAATCGTGGCCCTCGTGGATAGCTCCAAACGAAGACGCGTCCTTTGTTCTTGTTCCCAGATCATTAACCGCCGCGGTGGCTCAGTGGATAGGGCGCTCGACTACTGAGCCGGAGTTCCCGGGTTCGAACCCAACCGCGGCGGCTGCGTTTTTATGGAGGAAAAACGCTAAGGCGCCCGTGTGCTGTGCGATGTCAGCGCACGTTAAAGATCCCCAGGTGGTCGAAATTATTCCGGAGCCCTCCACTACGGCACCTCTTTCTTTCTTTCTTCTTTCACTCCCCCCTTTATCCCTTCCCTTACGGCGCGGTTCAGGTGTCCGCCGATATGCGAGACAGATACTGCGCCATTTCCTTTCCCCAAAACACCAAAGCGTGCTTGTGGCCTCGAGCGCGTTTGGTTCGCAACCTAGTGGTTGTGTCGAATTCTGCCTAAGCCTCTTATCTTCTTTAATCGAAACGATGACCCCACACTGAATTTCCGTGACAATCCTTCCACACAAACCAAATCCACAGTGATTGCACACGCATGTAAGCTCTACGCTTGTCATGCTGTAGGAATTAAAAAAAAGTTACCAACAAGCTCTACAGACCGCCCTGAATTGTGTAATCAGGACATGCAAACAAACACAAAACGTAACATGGACCGAGGTGCTTAAAGAAATGGCTTGGGAAGGTTGTTACTTACCGTTTTGGCCATGACTCTCTCGACCAGGTGGTACATCAAAACTTCAGCAGAAGAAAGTCAATGGACGCAGGGAACTGGCTAACCAGATGCAGCTGATGACAGACAGTAGCGAGACAGCCAGGTCCTGAGGAGCTTAAAGGATGCGGGAGACGAGGGCAAGGTGTATGGGGGGCGATGGCGGTTACATGGAACTGGCTAAGGGAAAATCTTCCTTCATTGGCACCGCCGAAGATGCAAGGGATCTAAATCTAGCTCAGAACGATCTCCCATGGCTCCGGACCCTGGTTTTAAAGACCTAGAAACCCGGCCCACCTCTTGCATCGGCCAATCAACAGCAAACTAACCCATCATTGGTTTACAAACTTCATGGCACGCCCTCCAATTTCGGCAAGGTTCAAACCCTCTCCCTGAAATACACAGCACATCTAAATTGCTATAAGAAAATGTAATTCCGGGAACGAACCCTCGAAATGCTTGGGCCAACAGGTTTACGTGCCACGCCCCATTCTTCCACAGTATTACTCAAACTCTCTCCCTTAAAAAGTAAAAAGAGAAACATATGAAAATACATCAAAACATTCCCATGCGGCTCCCAGCTTTACGCCAATTACCGATATTCAACCGATCGCTACCGCTGCGAGTAGTAGACTACTCGTCTTCGGGACGACTGTTGACAGGCGTCCCCGCAAAATCTGGAAAGAGGCGCCAGCCTGTCGTTGCTGCCTCTGAAAACGCTTCAGCGTTTCGTTAAGCAGGCCCGCTTCTCGGGACCCGTTGGTATGCCCCATCCTCTGACTTCGACGCCGTCGCGGCTTAGACGCGGCGCCTGCTTGCCGCGTCCGCGCTGACCATGCGCTATGCTACGCTATCACTGCGGTGGTTTCCTTAGACGGGCGAAGGGGGGCGGGCGGTTTCGGGGAAAACGTCTTGGCTCCTTTCCTCTGGCTCGGTCTTTGCCTTCGCCGGTCTACGCCCGCTTGCCTCGCCATGCACGCTTCCTGCTGACGGGGATTAACAGGGAAATCGCCGCATCTCGGCGCCGGGCTGTCGACAAACCCTCGGATGGTTCGAACCTCGGTTTTTTAAGCCCTCGTGTTGAAGACATCCGGGTCAGTGGCTGCAAACCATGGATGTAAGAAGCGGGAAGTGTCCCCAGGGAGCGATTAACATTCTTCCCTGTCTGTTGGATGTGCCACGACTCAAGTAGAAGCCTCCTGTGCGGGTTAGCTTCGGTTTCCAGTACATTAGTGCCGTCAACGTCCATTCGGTGGTCGCATGCCTCGCAGTGTTCGGCCGTAGCGATGCGGTCACGGTTCATTTGTCGGACGTCCGCTTTGTGTTGCCTCATTATTTCGGCGAAGTTCTTCGTTTCCCCTATGTACGATTCCGGGAAGACCGAGCAGGACATTTGGTATACAACCTCTTGGGCCCTTTCTTTTGGGTGACGGCCGTTTGGGGGGGGGGGGGGGGAGGAAGAAGGCGTCTGATGGTGGTAGTCGTAAAGCCACTCAATAGACTGTGCGTTGTTAGCACCCTTCTTTACCGAGAATGCGTGCCAGCGGCTCGCTCACGCCTTTTACGTATGGAATGCAAAACGTTTCCACTTCTGGCGTGTGTTTCTTCCATGCACATGCACATGTGTTCGCCCCGGCTAAACCATTCTTATTTTCTGAGAATTGAAAATTGTCCACCCACCCCTTCCACCAATGCAGACACCTTTGCTGGGCCTTCGAAGCTGATTTCCCGGACTTGGCCGAATCACCTTTGACTAGGGAACAGTAGCACCGTTAGTGCGTGCCTTTCAGTGTCACTTTGTACAGCGCCCAGAAAAAAGCCTAACTAAGGCTGTCCTAGCACAGAAATCCTTCAGTGCCCTATTGAAAAATCTCGTATATATGTGTTAATGTGTCTCATATATACGCAATTATTGGATATGTGTCCACATATATGGTCGTATGAATACGTGCTCGTATGGCATACGCGTTCTCTCCACGTATGGCGAAACACATATATATGGGTGATACGTGCCTCATATATACGCTATTGGATATGTGTCACTCCCGTCCCTCGTATATACGAGGGCCACGTAACCTTCGTACAGATACGAGGGCCTCGATTTGGGGATACAATGGCCTTGCAACACGTACTCTGGTGTACAGTTAATAGCTCTGAATATGTAGGCTACCTGAATGAACTTGCAACCCTTCAGTGCAGCAAATGCTGCATCTCAGCACTAAATGCCAGGCTGCAGTCAATGAAATAAATTTTCTTGCTGCCTTTATTTTATCATTTTTATCTGACTACAGTCATTGACTACAGGGGCAGGTGCAGATGATGATTACTTGATGTCCCTCAGCATGTCCGCCAGGTAGCAATTCAACTGCTCTGCGCATTTTCTCATCCTCAGCAGCTTGTGCAGCTTTGATGTATGCATCAAATGCATCTGAAAGAGTATTAATCATGACAAAATCGAAGACATGCAGGTGCTGTAAAATAAAGGTATTTAAGTCATGCACACTTAAATAAACAAATGCCTTTGTCAGTCAGGAAATGTACCTAAATAAAAGAGGCTTACTGCCCACAGCTGCTAGTTTTTCTGAGCTTATCCGAGGCTTCTGCATGGCACCAGCCTTAAGGAATTGCCGGCATACTGAGCCGGTGATGCTCCTTCCCTGAACGCTCTTTCCCCTAAGGCTCTTCGGGGAAGGAGCATCACCAGGAAGGAGTGTCACTTTTGTGGGGAACCCCACAAAAGTTTTGTGGCGTCCTTGCAAAACAAAGTCTCGACCTTGGGAAAGAAGCCAGCGCCACCGCTCTGCACTGACAATTTCCGTTCCCGAGGTGGACCTGCAATAAAACAGCTGCAAATATGCTTTGTATAAAGCCCTATAACAGGTTGGGGAGAGTTATATTTGCCACATTAAAACTGCTAAAATCCTATTCCTCAGGACTCCTATAAGTAACATTACGAAAATGGCAGTTTTCCTTGCAAACGCTACTAATGATAAAACATGACACATCGCTCTCTCCTTCGGAGTGAGCAGCGCGATGGGCCACCAGGTCACGTTTATATGCAATCATATAAGCTGCCTTTGACAACAGAGATGAGCCTTTTTATCTTTACTTCAGGCTCCACTGCACCCTGGCAACAGTAATGCTGCCAAATATTCGGAAGCACAGAACTAACAGATGAAAGATTATGAATATTTAAAACACAGCAACTAAATCTTAGCACAAGAGGCTGTGCTAATTAGAACATGAAAGGTGAAAGGTTGTGGTCATGGTCTAGTGATCTAAGACTTCATTAAGCAAAGCTGCCCTGAGCTGTCACAGGTTCAAATTGTGCCTGGGGCTCCTGTGCAGGCAATGTTTTTCCGCTCCATGCCATTTGGATGGAAAGTTTCACGTGTCTGAGAGGTGTGCACTGATCCTCAGCCCTATACGTTTCCACAGTTTCTAGATTGTTTGCCTGCAGTTACCCAGAACGAGAGCTAAAAGCATTTCAAGCTTACAAACTAGTTCTAAATATGAGAAGCCATCGTACCTGGCCATTGACCTCAGCAAGAACACCTGGATTCCATGGTGCAGCAGGACCCATGCTAGTGGAAGCCTGGAAAGTGTGCAAAGTGTTCGCATTTGCAACAAGAGTAATGTACAGTGTCGGTGAAGTCTTAAGGCCAAAGGCTTTTCGCTTCAGCCGCATAACACAGCCATTACAGGAATATTAAAGACCAAGTGACCTTGAAATGCTAGCAGGTTTCTTCTTGCGATACAGAAGCTTCCTGCTTGACTACAGTTTTGAATGATCCGCTACATGAATTATTCTAGGAACATTGATTTCACTGCAGCTGAATGCTGTAGCCTTAAAACTTTTGACCTATACTGTACATGGTACGTTAAAGGGACAGTGAGGAGAACTCAATCAAATTTCTTTTGTAAGCAAAATCTGATAGTTCAGCATTTCATGGCTTTGTTGCCGCTTGTCCGAGAGCGAAAGATGCATTTATTTCAAAGAAATTTGCATTCGGAGTTGAAAAAGTTTTTCCCGCCACTCCGATTCAAACTCGGGAACTCTTATGACATCACGGCGCACTCTTATGGCGTTACAGGACGCAGTGACGTGAAACATGACGTAAACGCAGACTCCGTGATTTCTCGCGGCTAACGGTGCGGTCTAGCAGCAGCCAAAATGAAAGCTACCGCCGCCACACGTTGAAGGCATCGATCGGGGGTCGCTACCATTGCATCGCTTACGTTTGCACCAGCGTCTTGCCAGCGTTACGATGGATCCCGAGCCCGATGACAAAGTTTTCGCAAAAACTCCGGCCTGCATTTCAGCGACCTCTGCCCCACAGAGCGTGCGATGCCTTTGAGGGAGCACGGTTAGGCGCCGGCGGGTCGTTCCCCCTTCCGCCATGAGCAGCCGTTGCAAATTAAATATCATAACCCCAGTGCGGGGAGTCGCGAGGGGCCAGGACAAGGTCAGTGCGTCGCGCCCATCGGAGGCTGGCAGGGGCTTTGGGGTCAACAGATTGTGATTCCTTGAACGGCGCGGTTGCACGGTGCAGAAGACGGCGTCCAGGTCTCCCACGGTTGCAAGGGCAAGGTTATTTATTTTTTTGCCACAAAAACGGATGGGTACTCAAGGGCGCTCGCATTTAAAGTAGGCAGCTTGAAAGTAAAGCTGACGCTTCAACGGCTTCTGCGCGTTTCTGGAGGTACAGGGTCCACTGGATCGGGTTCTCTCGCCCACTTGCATGTACCTTCAGATGTGTACTGTGAATGGATTAAATTAGCCGAGAGCTCGAAAAGAACAGCACCGCCCAGCGAAGCTATTGAATTATGTCACAACGCACACCTCGCCGCGGAACCGTATCAGTCTGGTCTGGCTGGCACAGCTGGCGCGCTCGGCGCGAAATAGAGACATGCTCCAAGTCTCCGCCAGTGTGGTCAGAGTGCGCCTAAGCTGCCGAACGCGTCACCGGTCAAGCGCAGTTGGAGCATAGAGGGTCTCGCTTTGGGCGACGTGACGTTGGTGTGCAGTGCGCGCGCATGCGTTACGCCAGGCTATAAACGCGCATTAAAGGGACACTGAAGAGAAATTGAGGTTGCCTTGTATCGATAGAATACAAGCTCCTGATCACAAAAACGCCGCTCTTAATTACTGAAAACAAAGCTCTTGTAAGGCAGAAAATAGCAAGAACCAAAATACAGATATCGCCAGCACAGGCCAATCTCGCAAGTACAAGCGTGGCGACGTCATAGGACAAGAGACGGAGGAATTGGAGGAATTTTCCTTTCTACATGGAAGCCACGAATCTCTGAGGCTGACAAAGGAATGCTGCGCGGTTTAATATTGAAGTAAGTTTTGTTGTAAAACCTATAGTGCACCTTTATTGCACAAGGAAGACAGACAAAAGACAACCTGAATGTTGGAAGCAAAGAAAACCGATGCTTGGCGGCGCCACAGGCGGCCAGAAAGTTTCGATTTTTTATGGCGCTTCGCGTCTATGAGCTTTGGTTTCCCCGTGGTATTGTTTTTGACGCGCCTCGATTTACGAGCGCCGAACAGCAGAGCAACTCCAAGTGCCGCTTCAAGTGCTAATTTAGTTAACCTTTGAAGGAGCCTGTTAAGGCTGGTCAGATGATCGCCACGGTCGATGAAAAACGAAGGTGGCACGACGGTCGGTGATCGTACAAGGCAATTCGCTGTATAAAGAGCACTTGTGTCGTCGTACGCTCGCCCGGCGAAACATTCCCAGCTGTGCCAGTCAACTTCAAACTACTTTACGGAAATCATTTATTAGGGACGGGAGACAAGGTACAAGGCAGTTAAAAAAAATTGATGGCCTAGCTGTGTTAGGCCAGGATATACGTAGCGAAAGCGCGGAGACTTCTGCATCGGAAGAGTACATTCACTAGATGCGCCTTTATTCATGGTTAAATCTTGAGCCGTCGTGGCGGAGTGGTAGAGTCTCCGCCTCAAACTAGAAAGGCCCTTGTTCGATTCCGAGCCTCGGCACAGGTTTTTTTTTTTTCAGTGAGTGGGCGGGGGGTTTCAGTGGCCACGATAGGTGCTGCCACTGAATACGACGGTTAGCGATTAAGCGCAGGCTCTGTTAAGGTGTGTTTACACTCCGGAGTAATGCGCGCGCGCGCTGCATGGCGACGTCACGTCGGCCAAACCGAGACCCTCTATGCTCCAACTGTGCTTGACCGCCGACGCGTTCGGCAGTTTCGGCGCACTCTGACCGCACTGGCGGAGACTTTAAGCATGTCTCTATTTTGCGAAGGGTGCGCCAGCCACCGCCGGCCCGGCCAGACCGATTCAGCTCTGCGGCGAGGTACGTGTTGTGACGTCATTCAATAGCTTCGGCAGTTGGACGCAGCTGTTCTTTTCGAGCTCTCGGCTAATTTAATCCATTCACAGTACACATCTGAAGGTACATGCAAGTGGGCGAGAGAGCCCGATCCAGTAGACCCCGTACCGCCGGAAACCCGCGGAAGCCGTTGAAGCGTGGGCTTTACTTTCAAGCCGCCAACTTTAAACGCAAGCGCCCTTGAGTACCCATCCGTTTTTTTGGCAAAAAATAAAATAAATAACCTGGCCCTTGCAACCGTGGGAGACCATGATGCCGCCTGCTGCACCGTGCCACCGCGCCGTTCAAGGAATCGCAATCCGTTTGCCCCTAAGCCCCGGCCAGCCTCCAATGGGCGCGACTTACCAACCTTGTCCTGGCCCCTTGTGACTCCCCGCACTGGGGTTATATTTGATTTGCAACGGCTGCTCATGGCGGGAGGGGGAAACAACCCGCCGGCACCTAACCTAACCGTGATCCCTCAAAAGCATCGCACGCACTATGGGGCTGAGGTCGCTGAAATACAGGCCGGAGTTTTTGCGAGAACTTCGTCGTCAGGTTTGGGAACGGGATCGATCATAACGCAGACAAGACGCCGGTGCAAATGCAAACGAAGCGACAGTAGCGACCCCCGATAGATGCCTTCAACGTGCGGCGGCAGTAGCTTTCATTTCGGCTGCTAGACCACACTGCTAGCCGCGAGAAATCACGTCTGCGCTTACGTCACGTTTCACGTCAATGCGTCCTGTAACGTCATAAGAGTGCGCCGTGATGTCATAAAGTTCCCGAGTTTGAATCGGAGTGGCGAGAAAAACTTTTTCAACTTTGAATCCAAATTTCTTTGAAATAAATGCATATTTCACTCCCGGACAGGCGGCAACAAAGCCTTGAAATGCCGAACTATCAGATTTTGCTAACAAAAATAATTTGATAAAGTTCTCCTAACTGCCCCTTTAACAGAGCCTGCGCTTATCCGCTAACCAACGTATTCGGTGGCGGCATCTATGCGCGCCACTGAAACCGCCCACCCACTCACTGAATAAAAAAAAAACCTGTGCCGAGGCTCGGAATCGAACCAGGGCCATTGTAGTTTGAGGCGGACTCTACCACTCAGCCACGACGGCTCAAGATATAACCATGAATAAAGGCGCATCTAGTGAGTGCACTCTTCGATGCAGAAGTCTCCGCACTTTCGCTACAATATAACCTGGCCTAACACAGCTAGGCCATCAATTTTTTTTTAACTGCCTTGTACCTTGTCTCCCGTCCCTAATAAATGATTTCCGTTAAGTAGTTTGAAGTTGACTGGCACAGCCGGGAATGTTTCGCCGGGCGAGCGTACGACGACACAAGTGCTCTTTATACTGCTAACTGCCTTGTACGATCACCGACCATCGTGCCATCATGGTTTTTCATCGACCGCGGCAATCATCTGACCAGCCTTAACAGGCTCCTTCAAAGGTTAACTAGCACTTGAAGCGGCACGGAGTTCCTCTGCTGTTCGGCACTTGTAAATCGAGACGCGTTAAAAACAAAACCATGAGGCACACAAAGCTCATAGACGCGAAGCGCCATAACAAGTCGAAACTCTTCTGGCCGCCTATGGAGCCGCCAAGCATCGGCTTTTTTTGCTTCCAGCATTCAGGTTGTCTTTTGTCTGTCATCCTTGTGTGATAAAAGTGCACTATCGGTTTTAAAACAAAACTTACTTCAATATTGAAACGAAAACCTTCCTTAGTCAGCCTCAGAGATTCGCAGCTTCATGTAGGAAGGAAAATTCCTCCAACGTGGCGTCTATTGTCCAATGACGTCATCACGCTTGTACTTGCGAGATTGCCCTGTGGCGGCGATACCTGTATTTTGGTTCTTGCTATTTTCTACTTTACAAGAGCTTTGTTTTTCAGTAAGAGTTGCGTTTTTGTGATCAGGAGCTTATATTCTATCGATACAAGCCAACTTCAATTTCTCCTCAGTGTTCCTTTAATTGCATCTCCAGGGGATTTTAAAGCACTTTGAGTTTACTATCACATTACACTTCTTGAACCTTGTCTCAGTTGCAAGATATAATTCTGCAAAATAATGAAATGTCAACAACTAGAACACAAACAAAAACTGCATTTCGACCACAAAGCCATCGCTAAGCAAAACTGCTCTGAGCTGCCACAGGTTAAAATTGTGCCTAGGGCTGCTCTGCAGGCAATTTTTTTTCTGCTTCATATCGTTCGGACAGAAAATTTCCCATTTCCGAGAGGTGTGCAGTGATGCTCATCCCCATGTTTCCAGTTTCTAGATTGTTTGCCTGCATTTATCAAGGATTTGAGCTAAAAGCATTTCAAGCTTACAAAATCATTCTTGTAAGATTGACAATTGGGCTTTGATGCACCAGCGCCCCGTGCTGAAGAAGGAGCAAAACACAGGCGGAAGACGAGGCTGACAATGTTCAGTTTGGCGCACAGGAACGCTTGGCTACCGAGGTGCGCTGTACTAGCAAAGATTGTGGCCGTCGACACTTCTTGTTAGCACTGTGCACCCAGCCTTCCACAGGTGTAAAGACGCAAATCAAACAAGAAGTGTGGCCACAACCTTTGTTAGCACGGTGCACCCCGGTAGCCAAGCGTTCCTGAGC